>NW_027362761.1:36470777-37200777 GCF_046119375.1 Phyllobates terribilis | reverse complement strand
GGTTAGAAATGGAACATACCGGCTCTATATATTCACTGTCACCTTCCTTCCTGTACATTGCTTGCATGAAGGCTTCTCATAGAAATTAGGTGGGAATTGTGCAAATACATAATGTGACCTGTGTGTACAACCTATAGACTGCGGCAAGGACAGTCACCCACATGCTAAATACTATATTTCTAAAATACAATCTTCACCTTAGATGTTATAGTATATATATTATAATTATGAATATTACTTATATTAAACAATAATATAGATATTCTATACATAGTCTTATTGCTATGTGCAAACGAATTTAACATTGCAGTATCTAGAATTACCAAATATAACATTATTCTACATATTACCACATTATGTACATCGTCATAAAACCACAAACATAATACATGTTCAAAAATGTAACTAATACACTAACCTTTCTATCTAATTTTGTTCTATCTCTCTTTTATCTATATCTATAATCTATATCTAGCAATCATCTATCTTTCTATTATCTCTATCTATCTATAGCTCTCTTTATATATATATATATATATATATATTTATTCTATCTCTTTATTATCAATCTTTCTATCTATCTATCAATCATCTATCTATCTATCTATCTATCTATCCCATATCTATATATCTGTTATCTATCTATCTATCTATCCATTTCATATCTATCCCATCTATCTGTCCTTCTATATATCTATCATCTATCTATCTATCTGTTATCTATCTATCTATTTATCTAGCTATCTGTCCTTCTATATATCTATCATCTATCTATCTATCTATCTATCTATCCCATATCTATCTATCTATTTATCTAGCTATCTGTCCTTCTATATATCTATCATCTATCTATCTATCTATCTATCTATCCCATATCTATCTATCTATTCTATCTCTCTATTATCTCTAGCTATCTATCCATATCTCTCCATTATCTATATTTATCTCTATCTATTTATCTATCTACTTTATCTGTCTATCTATCTATCCCCCTTAATTGGATGATTGCAGAAGTTTCATTTAGAAGGATATATTTCTGCTGTGCGTTAATAGTATATTGTATGGTGTGAATGGTCTTATATAAGTGGTATTATATTCGTATACTGTGTGTATGGTATTATACACGGTGTATGTGAAGTTGTTGTTTACACATATTAGTAGTATTGTATAATTAGTATATAGAATATTTGAAGTGTATGTTCATTTATTATAATTAAATACTATACAGTTTTTTTGCAGTATGGTATACTTATATGTGTAGTATAATATATGTGGTTTTTAGTAAATGTATATCTGTAGTGTAAATAAATGTTATATACAGTATATTTATATGCTTCTTTATATGATATAGTAGTGAAGCATTTAGTGAGTGTATTTGTTCCAGCTTTTGCTATTTGTTTCATGACATCGATGGAATATACAACAGTATGTGATTATGGGAACAGCATAGTATTTGTTCATTCGTGGAATAATTTAAGAGCACATGGTCAGTTATTATCTACAGCAGCATGTGAAAAGGATATTTTATGAAGATTATTTGTAGTAAAATGAACATTACATGTATAGAACTGTGTAACTAATTGATATGCTGTAATACCTGCCTATTTAGGATATGTCAGTTGTACAGGGTAGTTTTGGTTTATTTGTCGCATCATGTAAATATGCTATACATAATAATATTTCTGATTGTACCGTAATGCTAATTGTGTATATGCTGTAATACATGCTTATTTATAATATGTCAATTGTATAGGACAAGTTTCTTTTTAGCATATGGTATATGGTATGTAGCAAATAATAATAATATTAATAATAGTATTATTAATCTGATAACAATTATATGTACCTCAATATACCTCCGTGTGTGGTATCATGTGGGTGGTTGACAGTGTAATATTATTTCTGGTATGTAAATAGTATATAGTCTATATTTTTTCTTTCTGTATCAGTGTATGACAAGACGGTATAATGATTTGTTGTACTGTATTTTAACTCAACTCCCCCAGAAGAATCCCTCGACTCTAATGAAGAAAATCTAGCAAATCCTACTGAATAATTTATGCAGTCCAGAATCTCTATGCAAATCAGCAGTGCTTCCATGTATAATGAAGTCACATGGTGCAGCCAGCCAGACAAGCACAAGTCTGAGCAATTTACATATTATAGCTGCTAAAATTAACTCCTTCTCACCTGAGTGCAAACCTTATAATATTAGAAATGATTCGATAAATTGCATCCATATCAGGTCTAAAATGCATAAGTGTGAAGATATAACACAATGTGCATTGTCATATACCAAACTATGATCACATTTAGTATAATATTGATTGAACACAGGTAGGATATGAAATAAACGCTGCAAGCAAAGGGTTAATTTTGAGGTAATCTTTCATTAACCAAATGTGTAAAACTATTTAACAGTTGCAAAAGGTCAATTCAGGGGTTGTTGTAAATGCTGCAATATCTTCTCAAGGTCACTGTTAAATTTAATGCGCTTTCTACTGGTGGGGGTGAATGACAGAATCCTATGGGGCAAGGACTGTCTTCAGTGGGTGTTTTTTGGGAGAAGAGGGAGCTGACATCGGAATTATTTTACAAAATCTCATATACAGCAGTCAGATGTCGGTAATGATAGTGTACCATGGGACAGGTGTGTGTGTGTGTGTATGTATGTGTGTATGTGTGTGTCTGCAGTGTGTGTGTCTGTAGTGTGTGATTGTGTGTGTGTGTGTAGTGTGTGTATATATGTGTGTGTGTAGTGTGTGTAGTGTGTGTGTGTATGTGTGTATATGTGTGTGTGTGTAGTGTGTGTGTGTGTGTGTCTGCAGTGTGTGTGTCTGTAGTGTGTGATTGTGTGTGTGTCTGTAGTGTGTGATTGTGTGTGTGTGTGTATCTGCAGTGTGTGTGTCTGTAGTGTGTGTGTGTGTGTCTGTAGTGTGTGTGTAGTGTGTGTGTCTGTAGTGTGTGTGTGTGTGTCTGTAGTGTGTGTGTGTAGTGTGTGTGTCTGTAGTGTGTGTGTGTGTGTCTGTAGTGTGTGTGTGTGTGTCTGTAGTGTGTGTGTCTGTAGTGTGTGTGTGTGTCTGTAGTATGTGTGTGTGTGTCTGTACTATGTGTGTGTGTGTCTGTAGTATGTGTGTGTGTGTCTGTACTATGTGTGTGTGTGTCTGTAGTATGTGTGTGTGTGTCTGTAGTATGTGTGTGTCTGTAGTATGTGTGTGTCTGTAGTGTGTGTGTGTGTGTCTGTAGTGTGTGTGTGTCTGTAGTATGTGTGTGTGTGTCTGTAGTATGTGTGTGTGTCTGTAGTGTGTGTGTGTCTGTAGTGTGTGTGTGTCTGTAGTATGTGTGTGTCTGTAGTGTGTGTGTGTGTGTGTCTGTAGTGTGTGTGTGTGTCTGTAGTATGTGTGTGTGTGTGTCTGTAGTATGTGTGTGTGTCTGTAGTGTGTGTGTGTCTGTAGTGTGTGTGTGTGTCTGTAGTATGTGTGTGTGTGTCTGTAGTATGTGTGTGTGTGTCTGTAGTATGTGTATGTGTGTCTGTAGTATGTGTGTGTCTGTAGTGTGTGTGTCTGTAGTGTGTGTGTCTGTAGTGTGTGTGTGTGTGTCTGTAGTATGTGTGTGTGTGTCTGTAGTATGTGTGTGTCTGTAGTATGTGTGTGTGTGTCTGTAGTGTGTGTGTGTGTGTCTGTAGTATGTGTGTGTCTGTAGTGTGTGTGTCTGTAGTGTGTGTGTGTCTGTAGTGTGTGTGTGTGTGTCTGTAGTGTGTGTGTGTGTGTCTGTAGTATGTGTGTGTCTGTAGTGTGTGTGTGTCTGTAGTATGTGTGTGTGTGTGTCTGTAGTGTGTGTGTGTGTAATAATAATTCAGTCTAACGTGTGTATTGAATATACCCTCACGATTACAGTCACTAGCCCCCGTCCAGTTTTGTACTCAGTTATATATTTATATCCCCCCCCTCCTCGTATGTATAGTACATGGATGTGATCATATACATTAACATCTAACATTTAGACTGAAAACCAGATTCTGACAATTAAAATAGGCATTGCAAGTATGTCTATGTCCACGGAGCTGTCCATGGTGTTCGCACTAAGGTATTGAAAATTTAGACGGCCAGCAGTCTATGACAGTCACATACGTGTATATGCGTGGGTATAAAAGTAAGGAACCTATGTGTAATGACATATATGTCTGTATATGATGATATGGTGTGCACATGACTGTAGGTGCCTGAAGAAGCATTTTAAGGAACAAATACATATAGCTACATTATGACACATTTACACATGCTAATATATATATACACATACACAAACATGCAGACACAATTGCACACGTTTCATACATTTCTATACATATATACAGATATATATGTGCATGTATATATTCACACCTGCATACGTTTAAGTCTGTTTAAACAAACTCTTGCATGCTTATGAATTGAAGTAGCTCTGTGTGTAAATATCACAGAGATTAACATGTGTATTTTAAGATTTTCTTAACAACTAGATAGAAAACGACGTTCTGTGTGTTATAATGGAAACAGATATGAATAGATGTACACTAAATACACATAGAAACATATAGATGGAGAGATAAATGGGTGATGGATGGATAGATGGATAGATAGATATGAGATAATAAATGGATGGATAGATGATAGATGATAGATAGATAGATAGATATGAGATAAATAGATAGATAGATAGATAGATAGATAGATCGATAGATAGATAGATAGATAGATGGATAGATATGGGAAAGATAGATAGATAGATAGATAGATCGATATGGGATAGATAGATATGGGATAGATAGATAGATAGACAGATAGATAGATATGGGATAGATAGATAGATAGATAGATAGATAGATAGATAGATAGATCGATAGATAGATAGATAGACAGGCACAGATAGATAGATAGATGATAGATAGATAGATAGATAGATAGATAGGTAGATATGAGATAAATAGATAGATATGGGATAGATAGATAGATAGATAGATAGATATGGGATAGATAAATAGATAGATAGATAGATAGATATATGGATAGATAGATAGATAGATATATGGATAGATAGATATGGGAAAGATAGATAGATAGATAGATATGGGATAGATAAATAGATAGATAGATAGATAGGTAGATAGATATATGGATGGATAGATATATGGATAGATAGATAGATATGGGATGGATAGATAGATATGGGATAGATATGGGATAGATAGATATATAGATATGGGATAGATAGATAGATAGATAGATAGATATGGGATAGATAGATAGATATGGGATAGATAGATAGATATGGGATAGATAGATAGATATATAGATATGGGATAGATAGATATGGGATAGATAGATAGATAGATAGATAGATAGATATGGGATAGATAGATAGATAGATAGATAGATAGATAGATAGATATGGGATAGATAGATAGATATGGGATAGATAGATAGATAGATAATAGATATATAGATATGGGATAGATAGATAGATAGATAGATAGATAGATAGATAGATATGGGATAGATAGATAGATAGATAGATAGATAGATAGATATGAGGTAGATAGATAGATACTGTAGATAGATAGATAGATAGATAGATAGATAGATAGATAGATAGATACTGTAGATAGATACTGTAGATAGATATGGGATAGATAGATAGATAGATACTGTAGATAGATATATGGCTAGTTAGATGATACCTATAGTGAGAGATAGACAGACACTCTGGAGCTACAGACAGATGGCTATATAGTAAGTGGAGAGATACATGGGTAGGTGGATGCCGTGTAGCGGGGTCTCCTGGGCGCAGGGGTTAATGATCAGGGTGCCCCCTCCCCAGCTCCCTGGGAGAAGTAACCTGCATTAGAATGTGTATGCAGCTGACCTATCCCGGGGTGTGACGTCAGGACGCAGCACTGCGTGGAGGAGAAACCAAAAAAGGGGATTTTTTCCCTTCTGTCCTTCTCCATTTCCAAAATGGATGTGCAGGAGAATCCAGGGATGTACGAGGCGCTGGCTGAGGAAGCTCCCAGGAGGTACTGGCTACCGGGCATAGTGCCCATTACAGACAAAGGGGCCTCGGATGGGGAGGGGTGAGGTTAATGGGGCACAGCATGTACAGCTGTGTGCCAGCTTCTCAGACTTACAGTATACTGCCTGTCACTGCATCGCTGCCAGGACACAGAATGTCCCCACTGCTCCCCGGCATGCGGCTCTCCCACCCCACACACCAGCCCTGCTCTCTGCTTCTCCAGTGTAGCTGCTCCCGATCCATCTCTGCACTGACAGCTGCCAGGCACGCTACAACTCCCCGTACTCCACACTGTGCCTACAGCTATATGGCACTGCACCAACGGAGTACAATCATATTTCACTGCCAGTGCTACACCTCACTGCACCAAGGTACCCCCACAGCTCACCGCACTGCCTGCATGTCACTGCCACCATTCACTGCGTTCTCACATCTTACTGACCCAGCTACAACTCACTGCACACTCAGCCTGTCACTGACCAGCTACAACTCACTGCACACTCAGCCTGTCACTGACCCAGCTACACCTCACTGCACACTCAGCCTGTCACTGACCCAGCTACAACTCACTGCAAACTCAGCCTGTCACTGACCCAGCTACACCTCACTGCACACTCAGCCTGTCACTGACCCAGCTACACCTCACTGCACACTCAGCCTGTCACTGACCAGCTACAACTAACTGCACACTCAGCCTGTCACTGACCCAGCTACACCTCACTGCACACTCAGCCTGTCACTGACCAGCTACAACTCACTGCAAACTCAGCCTGTCACTGACCCAGCTACACCTCACTGCACACTCAGCCTGTCACTGACCCAGCTACACCTCACTGCACACTGAGCCTGTCACTGACCCAGCTACACCTCACTGCACACTCAGCCTGTCACTGACCCAACTACACCTCACTGCACACTCAGCCTGTCACTGCCCCACCTACACCTCACTGCACACTCAGCCTGTCACTGCCCCATCTACACCTCACTGCACACTCAGCCTGTCACTGACCCATCTACACCTCACTGCACACTCAGCCTGTCACTGCCCCACCTACACCTCACTGCACACTCAGCCTGTCACTGCCCCATCTACACCTCACTGCACACTCAGCCTGTCACTGCCCCACCTACACCTCACTGCACACTCAGCCTGTCACTGACCCAACTACACCTCACTGCACAATCATCCTGTCACTGACCCAGCTACACCTCACTGCACACTCAGCCTGTCACTGACCCATCTACACCTCACTGCACACTCAGCCTGTCACTGCCCCACCTACACCTCACTGCACACTCAGCCTGTCACTGACCCAGCTACACCTCACTGCACAATCATCCTGTCACTGACCCAGCTACAACTCACTGCACACTCAGCCTGTCACTGACCCAGCTACACCTCACTGCACACTCAGCCTGTCACTGACCAGCTACACCTCACTGCACACTCAGCCTGTCACTGACCAGCTACACCTCACTGCACACTCAGCCTGTCACTGACCCAGCTACAACCTCACTGCACACTCAGCCTGTCACTGACCCAGCTACACCTCACTGCACACTCAGCCTGTCACTGACCCAGCTACACCTCACTGCACACTCAGCCTGTCACTGAACCAGCTACACCTCACTGCACACTCAGCCTGTCACTGACCCAGCTACACCTCACTGCACACTCAGCCTGTCACTGACCCAGCTACAACCTCACTGCACACTCAGCCTGTCACTGACCCAGCTACACCTCACTGCACACTCAGCCTGTCACTGACCCAGCTACACCTCACTGCACACTCAGCCTGTGACTGACCCAGCTACACCTCACTGCACACTCAGCCTGTGACTGACCCAGCTACACCTCACTGCACACTCAGCCTGTCACTGACCCAGCTACAACCTCACTGCACACTCAGCCTGTCACTGACCCAGCTACTCCTCACTGCACACTCAGCCTGTCACTGACCCAGCTACAACCTCACTGCACACTCAGCCTGTCACTGACCCAGCTACACCTCACTGCACACTCAGCCTGTCACTGACCCAGCTACAACCTCACTGCACACTCAGCCTGTCACTGACCCAGCTACAACCTCACTGCACACTCAGCCTGTCACTGACCCAGCTACACCTCACTGCACACTCAGCCTGTCACTGACCCAGCTACAAACTCACTGCACACTCAGCCTGTCACTGACCAAACTGCACCTCACTGCACACTCAGCCTGTCACTGCCCCAGCTACACCTCACTGCACACTCAGCCTGTCACTGACCCAGCTACAACCTCACTGCACACTCAGCCTGTCACTGACCCAGCTACAACCTCACTGCACACTCAGCCTGTCACTGACCCAGCTACACCTCACTGCACACTCAGCCTGTCACTGACCCAGCTACACCTCACTGCACACTCAGCCTGTCACTGACCCAGCTACACCTCACTGCACACTCAGCCTGTCACTGACCCAGCTACAACCTCACTGCACACTCGGCCTGTCACTGACCAGCTACACCTCACTGCACACTCAGCCTGTCACTGACCAGCTACACCTCACTGCACACTCAGCCTGTCACTGACCCAGCTACACCTCACTGCACACTCAGCCTGTCACTGACCCAGCTACAACCTCACTGCACACTCAGCCTGTCACTGACCCAGCTACAACCTCACTGCACACTCAGCCTGTCACTGACCCAGCTACACCTCACTGCACACTCAGCCTGTCACTGACCCAGCTACAACCTCACTGCACACTCAGCCTGTCACTGACCCAGCTACAACCTCACTGCACACTAAGCCTGTCACTGACCTAGCTACACCTCACTGCACACTCAGCCTGTCACTGACCCAGCTACACCTCACTGCACACTCAGCCTGTCACTGACCCAGCTACACCTCACTGCACACTCAGCCTGTCACTGACCCAGCTACACCTCACTGCACACTCAGCCTGTCACTGACCCAGCTACACCTCACTGCACACTCAGCCTGTCACTGACCCAGCTACACCTCACTGCACCAAGGTACCCCCACAGCTCACCGCACTGCCTGCATGTCACTGCCACCATTCACTGCGTTCTCACATCTTACTGAACCATCTACACCTCACTGCACACTCAGCCTGTCACTGCCCCATCTACACCTCACTGCACACTCAGCCTGTCACTGACCAGCTACAACTCACTGCACACTCAGCCTGTCACTGACCCAACTGCACCTCACTGCACACTCAGCCTGTCACTGACCAGCTACAACTCACTGCACACTCAGCCTGTCACTGACCCAACTGCACCTCACTGCACACTCAGCCTGTCACTGACCAGCTACAACTCACTGCACACTCAGCCTGTCACTGACCCAACTGCACCTCACTGCACACTCAGCCTGTCACTGACCAGCTACACCTCACTGCACACTCAGCCTGTCACTGACCAGCTACACCTCACTGCACACTCAGCCTGTCACTGACCAGCTACAACTCACTGCACACTCAGCCTCTCACTGACCCAGCTACACCTCACTGCACGCTCAGCCTGTCACTACCCAGCTACAACTCACTGCACACTCAGCCTGTCACTGACCCAGCTACAACCTCACTGCACACTCAGCCTGTCACTGACCCAGCTACACCTCACTGCACACTCAGCCTGTCACTGACCCAGCTACACCTCACTGCACACTCAGCCTGTCACTGACCAGCTACACCTCACTGCACACTCAGCCTGTCACTGACCCAGCTACACCTCACTGCACACTCAGCCTGTCACTGACCAGCTACACCTCACTGCACACTCAGCCTGCCACTGACCCAGCTACAACTCACTGCACACTCAGCCTGCCACTGACCCAGCTACAACTCACTGCACACTCAGCCTGTCACTGACCCAGCTACAACTCACTGCACACTCAGCCTGTCACTGACCCAGCTACACCTCACTGCACACTCAGCCTGTCACTGACCCAGCTACAACTCACTGCACACTCAGCCTGTCACTGACCCAGCTACACCTCACTGCACACTCAGCCTGTCACTGACCCAGCTACAACTCACTGCACACTCAGCCTGTCACTGACCCAGCTACAACTCACTGCACACTCAGCCTGTCACTGACCAGCTACACCTCACTGCACACTCAGCCTGTCACTGCCCCATCTACACCTCACTGCACACTCAGCCAGTCACTGCCCCATCTACACCTCACTGCACACTCAGCCTGTCACTGACCAGCTACACCTCACTGCACACTCAGCCTGTCACTGCCCCATCTACACCTCACTGCACACTCAGCCTGTCACTGCCCCATCTACACCTCACTGCTCACTCAGCCTGTCACTGCCCCACCTACACCTCACTGCACACTCAGCCTGTCACTGCCCCATCTACACCTCACTGCACACTCAGCCTGTCACTGACCCATCTACACCTCACTGCACACTCAGCCTCTCACTGACCCAGCTACACCTCACTGCACACTCAGCCTGTCACTGCCCCATCTACACCTCACTGCACACTCAGCCTGTCACTGCCCCACCTACACCTCACTGCACACTCAGCCTGTCAATGACCAGCTACACCTCACTGCACACTCAGCCTGTCACTGCCCCACCTACACCTCACTGCACACTCAGCCTGTCACTGCCCCATCTACACCTCACTGCACACTCAGCCTGTCACTGACCCATCTACACCTCACTGCACACTCAGCCTGTTACTGCCCCACCTACATCTCACTGCACACTCAGCCTTTCACTGACCCAACTACACCTCACTGCATACTCAGCCTGTCACTGCCCCACCTACACCTCACTGCACACTCAGCCTGTCACTGCCCCATCTACACCTCACTGCACACTCAGCCTGTCACTGCCCCACCTACACCTCACTGCACACTCAGCCTGTCACTGACCAGCTACACCTCACTGCACACTGAGCCTGTCACTGCCAGACCTACACCTCACTGCACACTCAGCCTGTCACTGCCCCATCTACACCTCACTGCACACTCAGCCTGTCACTGACCCAACTACACCTCACTGCACACTCAGCCTGTCACTGACCCAACTACACCTCACTGCACAATCATCCTGTCACTGACCCAGCTACAACTCACTGCACACTCAGCCTGTCACTGACCCAGCTACACCTCACTGCACACTCAGCCTGTCACTGACCAGCTACAACTCACTGCACACTCAGCCTGTCACTGACCCAGCTACAACCTCACTGCACACTCAGCCTGTCACTGACCCAGCTACACCTCACTGCACACTCAGCCTCTCACTTACCCAGCTACACCTCACTGCACACTCAGCCTGCCACTGACCCAGCTACAACTCACTGCACACTCAGCCTGTCACTGACCAGCTACACCTCACTGCACACTCAGCCTGTCACTGCCCCATCTACACCTCACTGCACACTCAGCCTGTCACTGCCCCATCTACACCTCACTGCACACTCAGCCTGTCACTGACCAGCTACACCTCACTGCACACTCAGCCTGTCACTGCCCCATCTACACCTCACTGCACACTCAGCCTGTCACTGCCCCATCTACACCTCACTGCACACTCAGCCTGTCACTGACCAGCTACACCTCACTGCACACTCAGCCTGTCACTGCCCCATCTACACCTCACTGCACACTCAGCCTGTCACTGCCCCATCTACACCTCACTGCTCACTCAGCCTGTCACTGCCCCACCTACACCTCACTGCACACTCAGCCTGTCACTGCCCCATCTACACCTCACTGCACACTCAGCCTGTCACTGACCCATCTACACCTCACTGCACACTCAGCCTCTCACTGACCAGCTACAACTCACTGCACACTCAGCCTGTCACAGCCCCATCTACACCTCACTGCACACTCAGCCTGTCACTGCCCCACCTACACCTCACTGCACACTCAGCCTGTCAATGACCAGCTACACCTCACTGCACACTCAGCCTGTCACTGCCCCACCTACACCTCACTGCACACTCAGCCTGTCACTGCCCCATCTACACCTCACTGCACACTCAGCCTGTCACTGACCCATCTACACCTCACTGCATACTCAGCCTGTTACTGCCCCACCTACATCTCACTGCACACTCAGCCTGTCACTGACCCAACTACACCTCACTGCACACTCAGCCTGTCACTGACCCAGCTACACCTCACTGCACACTCAGCCTGTCACTGACCAGCTACACCTCACTGCACACTCAGCCTGTCACTGCCCCACCTACACCCCACTGCACACTCAGCCTGTCACTGCCCCATCTACACCTCACTGCACACTCAGCCTGTCACTGCCCCACCTACACCTCACTGCACTATGAGCCTGTCACTGACCAGATACACCTCACTGCACACTGAGCCTGTCACTGCCAGACCTACACCTCACTGCACACTCAGCCTGTCACTGCCCCATCTACACCTCACTGCACACTCAGCCTGTCACTGACCCAACTACACCTCACTGCACACTCAGCCTGTCACTGACCCAACTACACCTCACTGCACAATCATCCTGTCACTGACCCAGCTACAACTCACTGCACACTCAGCCTGTCACTGACCCAGCTACACCTCACTGCACACTCAGCCCGTCACTGACCAGCTACAACTCACTGCACACTCAGCCTGTCACTGACCAGCTACAACTCACTGCACACTCAGCCTGTCACTGACCCAGCTACACCTCACTGCACACTCAGCCTGTCACTGACCCAGCTACACCTCACTGCACACTCAGCCTGTCACTGACCCAGCTACACCTCACTGCACACTCAGCCTGTCACTGACCCAGCTACACCTCACTGCACACTCAGCCTGTCACTGCCCCAACTACACCTCACTGCACACTCAGCCTGTCACTGACCCAACTACACCTCACTGCACACTCAGCCTGTCACTGACCAGCTACACCTCACTGCACACTCAGCCTGTCACTGACCCAGCTACACCTCACTGCACACTCAGCCTGTCACTGACCCAACTACACCTCACTGCACACTCAGCCTGTCACTGCCCCATCTACACCTCACTGCACACTCAGCCTGTCACTGACCCAACTGAACCTCACTGCACACTCAGCCTGTCACTGACCCACCTACACCTCACTGCGTTCTCACATCTTACTGCCCCATCTACACCTCACTGCACACTCAGCCTGTCACTGACCCAACTACACCTCACTGCACACTCAGCCTGTCACTGACCAGCTACAACTCACTGCACACTCAGCCTGTCACTGACCCAGCTACACCTCACTGCACACTCAGTCTGTCACTGACCGAGCTACACCTCACTGCACACTCAGTCTGTCACTGACCCAGCTACACCTCACTGCACACTCAGCCTGTCACTGACCCAACTACACCTCACTACACACTCAGCCTGTCACTGCCCCACCTACACCTCACTGCACACTCAGCCTGTCACTGCCCCATCTACACCTCACTGCACACTCAGCCTGTCACTGACCCAACTGCACCTCACTGCACACTCAGCCTGTCACTGCCCCATCTACACCTCACTGCACACTCAGTCTGTCACTGACCCAGCTACAACTCAATGCACACTCAGCCTCTCACTGACCCAGCTACAACTCACTGCACACTCAGCCTGTGACTGACCAGCTACAACTCACTGCCCCATCTACACCTCACTGCACTCTCAATCCCTCACTGCCTCCACTACACCTCACTGCACTCTCAATCCCTCACTGCACTCTCAATCCCTCACTGCCTCTACTACACCTCACTGCACTCGCAATATCTCATTGCCTCTACTACACCTCACTACACTCTCAATACCTCACTGCACTCACAATATCTCATTGCCTCTACTACACCTCACTGCACTCTTAGCATCGCATTTCAACTTCTACACCTCTCAGCACTCTCCTCCAGCGTCAGCATCTGTCGGTGTATGTTACTGTATATCCACAGCATCTACTCACTGCACATCATCTCATGCCCCTTCCCCTTATACTGGAGGAGCTTTCCATTTTCACTGCATTCAGTGCTTTGCCCTGCGCACTGCAAAGCGTGCTCCTCATCTTTGTGCTCTCCCCCCGCACTCATCTGTCAGCTATGAAACCGCTGCAGTCTGCACTGTGTGCTCGGTACCCACAACTCTCACTAGCAGAACTCACTGTTTCCATCCTCTTCATACCCTGTACTACAAGTTGGGATGGCGCCTCCTCTGGAGGAGCGTTGGTTCCTCTTTACCCAAGTAAGAGCAGGACCACTTGTCTTCTCTACAGTTGTTGCTTGTTCTCCTCCATCCAGATCGAGGTGAGTCCAGATGGCAGGGGACATATCAGTGCATCAGTGGAGGATCCAGATGTGTTCTTCTTCCATCATGGATACAATAAAGGTGAGCCTGGATTGTAACCCAGTGTGGTGTGTACAGCGCCTGGAAGTCCCTCACCACTACTTGGTCTTTTCAGTGAAGTTCTTCAACGACTGTGGCTGCTTGAAGGATATATTCTCTCCCACCCCCTTCCCCCTGTCTTCTGGAGGTAAATGGGACCTCATAAGTTATTCCTATGCTATTGAGCAGGGGGGTAACTAAAAGGCGTGAATAAAATGCAAAATAGATCATGCAGGGCTACACAATAGATATGACAATGAATGGAAGCTCTCTTAGGATTTCTGCACACGTCTACAGAGGCACTGAACCCCAGACACATCTTGTGGGAGAAAACAAGTGCAAGACATCACATTATTACAACTAAGTTAACAGAGGGATTATCCTCCCCCACCCACCCTCTACTCCTATGCACCAGACTGGGGACCAGCTCCATCACCTCCTGCCTGTCCACAGCTCACAGCCGACCATGCAGGAGCAGACACACCGTGCAACGCCACAGCCCTCCAAGACCACTGTGTTCCTCTATCATTGTCCTCCCTGAGGATAAAGGATGGGGACTAGGAAGTCCTTCTATGCAAGTAAGTGGGCCTCTTATTGTCTCTTCTGCTACATCCTTGCTACTTTTATGCATGTAATATTTGGACACGCATGCCTTCTTACCAGGACGTTATGTATCTGTGTGTGTGTATATATATATATATATATATATATTATATATATATATATATTCGCATACAAACCATGTTATGAAAACCCCATGTAAAGAATGGTTATTATATATTTTTGTTATATAATATATGTGCACACAAATGCATGCCGGCGACCTAATATGGTTAGGTATATATATATATATATATATATATATATATATATATATATATATATATATATATATATATATATATATATATATATATATATATATACACACACATACATATTTATTATCTGTGTGTATATATATATGTGTTAGTATATGTGTGTTAGTGTAGATATATATATGTGTGTGTGTGTATACATGTACTGTTTGTGTGTGAATGTAGATAGAACATACACGACATACATATATACTTATATATGCACACACATATATCTATACACACACACATGTATGCACATCTGTATTTTGACAGCCTTATAGATATTTGTTTACTTGATGTAAATATATATATAATATATATATATATTCCCCTTTGTCTAGTACAAAAAAGGCTAATTCCCTCTGCACTTGCCTGCTACATGTTCCCACCCCCAGCTTGTCTTTTCACTCTGGCCCTGTACTAATGATCTATTCATGTTATTAGAAGACAAACTTCATAACAAAACGTTTAGGATGCAAGACAAACAGTTGCAGGCTTGTTTTGAAGCCTGGGAAAATGCCCGGAGTGCAGTGAAGACCAGCCTATTCAGTACAGACCCTCTGCCTCAAGAGACCCTCTCCCCCCAGACATCATTGTCATGCTAATTGGACAAACTGAACTTGATTTTGAATCCCTTCTCTATTTTGGGCTGTGGGAAAAAAAATGGAGAAGCTATAGTGGGAAATAAATGAATCAGGCCTTCCTTATAGGCAGCATACAAAAGGGGCATTCTGCCAGACTTAACTTTTTAAAGACTAACACTAACACTAGCCTGAGCCTGGCATTGCATACATTTCCTACAGTAAGTGCCCACTTCTACAGCAACTACATATTCATTCATACCAGCCCATTTTCAATTTTTGCTTCCATTTTTTCCTCTTTTTTTCCTGACATTCTAAGATGTATATGTACTTTTCTGTAAACATATTTTTCCTTTTTTTAATTTGTATTTTAAAAGCAATCTCTAAATTGCAATTTTGTGTGTAAATATGGCTTAGCTTGAAAGCAGGTGTATTGTGAAAAAAAGCTATATGTATGCATATATTTATAGATATATCTATCTATAGCTATCTATCTATATATATATATATATATATATATATATATATAAAATATATATATATAGCTCTATATATAATGTGTAAACATTATATATTTATATATGTGTGTGTATGCATATGCTGTATATATATATATATATATATCTATATATTTTTGTTTTTTTCACAATTCATCTGCTTTCAGGATAAGCCCTATTTACACACACATAACTACATTTTATTACATTGTATATTTGTTTAAAATTATTATTTTATACAATACACTTAAAGAAAGCATTACACCATTGTTCCTAAGTAAGCTCTGCCTGAATAAATATGCTATGTATTTCATTATTAACCTCTTAGAACTGTATGTGCTGCTTTAATTTATTAGAATATTAACAGAGGATTTATCAAATTTTCAGTTTATTATATGTATATAGTGGTAATATAGCAGTACATAGTAATAAATACAAACTTAGCTCTGCACACACACAGACATCATATTCTTTAACAAGTTTGCACATTAACTGTCAAAATGAACCATCCTACATAGGGAAGAGATAGATATTATATATTTATCTATATAATTTATATGCACACAAATACATACCAGCAAGTTAATATGGGAAGGTATGTAGGTTGACACCTGTCATTTTAAACCAAGTGTTCATGTACCAAAGAGCAGAGCCAAGAATGGATGGCATTTAAATATTCTAGAACATTGAACACCATCTGTTGTTTTGTAGGTTCAGAAATCATAAGGACATTTTACAGGAGATGAGGTAAGATCACACTTCGTTGTTAACAGATTGCAGGTATTATTGGAGACTGTAAAAGTGTTTCCATATATTTGTTCTTATGGTATGAAATGCAATCAACATATTTATTTCTGTGTATGTGTTAAAAATCAGAGCATTACATGGCTGTGTTTTTTTCTCTAAACATTATTGCATTTATATTTTTTTCAAATATATTCTTAAAATTTGAAGCAGCAATATATATGTATATAAATACTGTATGTGTCTACATATGTACCTAACATATATAGGGAAACTACGCCACTTCAGATTAATAATGATGCTAACATTACTAACTGTAGGTTTAACAATTAATTGTCTTCAAAATATTTGCAGGTTGGGATAGAATATCAATTTTTCTCCAAATAAATGTGGTATGAGTGTGGTATTTGGATGGTCAGATAAATGAATACAGTATATATATGTGTATATATATATATATATATATATATATATATATATATATATATACACACACACACATAAAATACATAACAATAGAAATATATATTCATATTTTTATGTATTTTTTTGTAATTGTGCATTTGGATATATATACACACACACACACACACACACACACACACATATATAAATATATCTATCTATATATATATATATCTATAGATATATATATATATATATATATATATCCAAATGCACAAATAAAGTAATCCCAATATTTATCAGTTTTATTATGTTACTGACCTTTTATTATTATAAAGTACAAGATTTAAGCATTCAGACAATGTGTTGATAATTACAACAAGGTAGTACAAATCCATCAGTAAAGCTGATTTCCATATAATGATGCGGTTTCTTCCAAGAACTCTAGCGTTTGTATATGTACGCATATATCATGTGGATCTCAGTTTTATATTACAAACAGTACAAGCTATTGAATTTAACAAGATATTGTAATCTCCATTTTATTTCATTAAATGATAGAATTCGGTTCTCTGTCCTTATGTTTGTCAAGATCAGAAAGTATGGTAAAAAGAAATTACGTGATATACTGAAGTCACGTGTTGTGTACGTCATTAACAAAGGGGGAAATAATTGTATTACTCATCATTGGTAGATGTGATTTATAATATCCATGCGAATAAAATGCTCCTCCTGTTGGATTTCTCCCATGCTTTGTTCCAGGGTGAGAAAGCTGGGAGGGATTATAATAAGATGCTACTTATGAATAATTTGCCAGATCTAGGCCTAGGGGCATGTGTGAGGTCTTGCTCAGCTTTGGTAAAGGGTATTGCCCTCTTTCAATCACATCATAATTATCTCATGCATTGAAGGCTTGTGCCTAAACACCTAAAATAGATGAAATTGGGTGTGACTGGAGTGGTATCAATATCACGTTAGCAGTATTACTACCTTAAAGGCAGAGTACATGAGTGGTCATATATAGCATACTAGAACAAGGTAGTTAGACAATGAGATTAGGAATGATGTCAAGTCAAGTTACATGACCTCTAAGCTACAAGAAGGTGTTTATTTTTCAATGGCAGCTCCAATTGCTACCATATGAACAGGTTTGTGCTTGTGCCACACAATTTCTACAATTTAGCATTATCAAAAAGGATAGACAATGAACACAATCACATTCATTGCGTTATTGTCACTTACATTTTGTTAATGCCTAAAATTTCAGCCGAGAGGTCAATGACATAAATAATGAAAGATTATTTCAGGTTTATTGAACCCCATTAATCAGCATAGTGCTCGATTTCCAAGGTAGCACATCTTAAAGTCCAAGATGTCAGTATGATTGCACACAGCATTCTTTGTGCATTGGACAAAATGTATGTTGCTATGTGAACAAGCAAGCCCGGTGACCATAGCGATAAAAAAAATCCCCGTCACTGAGCATTATGAATGCAGTCAGCATACAACCATCAGACCATGTGGACACCATGGTGAGAAAAACACGAATCACCAAGCACAATGAGGCTTTGCACAAAGAGTTAAAAAAACAAAACAAAGGGAAGTTGAAATGTATTAATTTGCTTTACTAATGTGTTGGCTAAATTCAAAGCTGTATCTTAATCCAGCTTGATGGATGTGCGCACAACCATTGCAGTCAAGATGTACGTCTTCACTGTCTGCAGCTTGGGAGACAGGGGCTTGTCCAGACACTTTAGCCCCTATGTTTGAGGGGTGCAAATTAGAAGAGCATAGGGGAGAAGCAACATTAGACAAAAATGGTTGTCACAATGGACTTCCTAGGTTTTCCACCCTTGGCCTGGCAAGTGTAGAGCATGTTTACCTAGATCACCTTGGGTTCTTAGTGCCCAGATATGACTGGTGCTGACGTCAGCCCTGACACACTACATTACTGATAACGGGTGGGCACAGCAGAGGCTGCTGCTTTCCCGTAGAATGAGACAACCCTACCATATTGCCATGATATTATGCTAAACATTTGCCTACTGGCAAAACCATTCGTTTTTTTTGCAATATGTAGTCAATAGAATTTCCAGCGGTATTTACTGACTTTGTTATATATTTTTTTGTAGACATCAGAGCTATAGGGTTGAGTTTAGTAGTTTACCCTTTGCATTGAGCTTGCGTCTTCTCATGTACTGTTGGACTTCCTTCTGATCCCTCAGCTTCCTTCAGTAGCATATAAGATATTGAATCCATGTTAATTAGTGAGAAGACGGTGTGTGAGCACATGTATGTGTCTGAAGAAGGAATATCAGATTGTGGAGCAATGTAAAATACGTTTTCTGTACTATACATTAATAAAAACAGATATCACTTCATAGATACAGTATAAGAGAATCTGGTGTCATTTATATATACTACAAGTAGAGGTGAGATTAGCAATATGAGTTACTAACGTACGATATCTATGGCTTGTTCATATTATAGCTGGGAATATATAAATGTCTATTTGTTTATATACTGGTAATATGTTTCAGATTTTAATAGATTAAGATTTTACAAAAAATCACATTATATTTTAGATAGCATTCACATTTAGGACACTATGTTTTTCTATGAAATGCATATCTCTACAGGGCTTCTTGGTTCTAGAATGAAAACACATAGCTACATTGCTTACAGTGAATTTCCGTGTCTCCATGTGTAAAATTGGGATGTGCCCATGTATATGCATCCCATAGAGACATCAATCTTCTACATCTAATGTTCTCCATTGCTTCTTGTTTCACATGTAGAAGATTTGGCTGCTGTGTTTGGCTATTGTTCTGCTGTAAGGTGGATGTACGATGCTAGGCCCCAGTTTTGCACAAAGGCCATCAATGACGCGTTCTCATGGCCTCTCCATTTGACATGTGTTCGACTGATTTTAATTTTCAATCTCAGATTTACATTGCATCGAAGTGAGGATTCAGGATTTTCATATTAATGAATGTGTGACCATTTTATTCTTAAAACTGAATGCACAACTAAAATAAAAATGGACATTTTAGCATGTATACGTGCTGTATGACATATGTTCTGCATATTAATCATTTATATTCATTTTACTTTTTTACCTGTTAAATAGAAATTAAAACATATAACTGAGAGCAGCGCTTATTATGGAAATAAATTAAATACATATTAAATAAATAAATATTAAATAAATGTCTGTTAACACATTTAAAAAAATGACTTTCATTATGAAATATTAGGATTAATTGTTATGATGAAAGTTACCAGGATACATAAACTTCTACATGTAGAAAACAGCACAAATGTCAATAAATGTTCAGTATTGCATTTCCAAACAATTCCTTCTGCAGAAAAATGGGGTTCTTATACTAATTTCAATGTATTGAAATGGCATTATTTGTGCGATCTGGTTTCCGAGTCTTCTGCAGTAAAAAAGAACAGTGCCCCCAAGTGGCAAAATCATTATAATGCAAATTCTAATTGATTTGTTTTTAAAATATTTCAATACTTCTTATTTGTGTTCTAAAAAAAAGCATAAAACAAATAAAAATATAGAAATAAGAATAATTCATAAAAGCAGCATTTTTTTTTTTACAAAAATAAAGCAATTTTTGCAGACTAAAAGTGTCCATTGCTTCCATGAAATAATGCTTTGATTTTTTAGAACTTTTCACCTACATTACTCAAGTATTATTGCCTGAGCCGCAGCAGCATTGAGTTTAAATGTATTTTGTTCATATTTGTTTCCCTGGGGTTTTCTGGTCTCCTTGCGAGCTACAAAATCTCACTGATGGTGTGTAGTAAGGGTGTCTGTAGCAGGGGAATACTTGGAACATTGCTATGCGGTTTCCTTGAAATGTAGCACATTATATTGAAGTCTCTTGCTAATTATCTTTTTTTTCTATAGAGAGTGATGTCAAGGGGAATTGGTTCATACAGTAAAACAAAGCTCAATGATCTGTACCTGTATTATATATATAATACAATCGTAAATTTGTAAGAAGATAAACTGTTGTACGTGTTACCACTTCCATGGTCACTCTTTAAGGTTAAACCCAATATTCTTTGTATGGACAATAATTACAGTAAGCCTGCACCCTTTCTTATTCTGCATTTGGAATTATAATAGCTTTAGAAGTAATCTCATGGTTTTGTAATCCTTCATCATCTGATTCACAAATTAAAGACATTTTTATCACATACATTTTAGTTGTGGCCGACAATAAGTTACCTTTGACGTTACAGTTGATTAATGGACCTTCAAGGGGGTGAAAAAAACAAACAATTTTTCCACCACATTATAAAATAACAAAAGCATCATGATGCTCATCCTAAGATAATTTAGAGATGCAATTATTAGCTTCTTGTGAGATAATTCCAAAATAGATTTTTATATATTTTTTTAAAATACTGTACATCGCAGATTGCTCTAATAATGTGACATTTATTCACGTCATCAATATGTCCAAAGTCCTAATGCGTCATCCAAGAATATAGAAAGTAGTCTTTTATAGAAACATAAATAAATGATGGATATACAAAACATAACCATAACAAATTAGATTTTACTGTGGCTGTGATAACAACCCAATATAAAATTGTTGACTCTAATTGCACATTTATTATTTTAAGATATAACTTGTATTATTAATTGCTGCGACATTTAGTGCAATGAAAAAAAAAAAAAAGATTTGTGCTCCATAAAAGTGATCATAGACACTTGCTATGTTATATAGATTTTTTCTTCATATAAGTTTAAATTTGTCAACTTTGCCAATTAAATTGCGATTCGATTAGCGATGATTGGCAAAAAAAAATAAATGTTCGGTGCTATTTCACACATTACTAAAGACTCAAAAAGTGACCTAATGACATCATGCCAGGTGGGCATCTCCATAATAAATGCCCTGAAGCTATCATATCACATGGTCTAGCCCAGACAATTAGGGTGGTCTATTACAGCCAGTATAAAGATGGGGGCTAGCCAACCATCCTAATTTTGTTGCTAAAACTGAAGTCTGAAGCCAAGGCTTGTGTGTCACAGAAAGTGTGCACAATGTGAGACAGGCAAGGCATATTTTTTTTTTTTTTTTTTTTACATCCTGAGGAATAATCTCCATAATTCAGAAATGTAAACACCACTGTCTTTCTAACAAGGTGTACGCGTTGTCAAAAAAAAATATATATTTTTCACACTTTATTGTTGTAATATACCTGTTTTCCCCTAGCCAGGTAGGTTGAGGTCACTTGGACATTAATAAGGCTCTGTTTGCATTAAAGAGCTCAAAACAGGTTCAATACAGCTCTAGGAGAATTCATAGTGTTATGCATTTATGTTCTGGACAATTGAAGGCTTTTCAATATTGCGATTTGTGCCAAATTTGTTTGCCGAAAATCAAACTTTTGGGGAAAATTCAGAGAAGCTGGCAAATTCTTTTTTTTAAATCAGATACTTTTTATTAAAATACGTTTTTAACATTACACATAAACAACATTGAGGCATCACCCAACTGGCAATTCCCGTCAAAACCCACCCGTTCCCCTCCCCCCCGCCCATTACACCCCCAAAAACCATATGGCAACGACAATTTTTTTTTTTACAGACCGCATATTATGAAGCTGGCAAATTCTAATTTCAAATTATTCACTAAACTCTACTCAGAATGAATAAAAAAAATAACCTACAAACTACTCACCTTGCCTATTCAGTTCCGGAGCTGTCGGGTTCTTGGCTGGTCTCTTCTTCCTGTTGTAGCGATGACAGCTCAAAACTGGGATTGGTGACTACTACCTACAGCCAACTACTGCTGAGCTAGCTGAGCCTAGGTGGAGACCAGTGGAGGACTTGGGAAATGTTGGACCAGGATCAATCATTTTTTTTTTTTTTCTAAGCCATACTGAGCTACATTAGTGTAGTAGACAACCACTTTAAAAATGTATAGCTTAGAATAGAGCTGATGATATCAATCAAAAATAGATAGGTTCTTCAGGAGATTCTCAGAACTGGAGATATGTGATATAAAGTTGGGTTTCTGAAGGTGGCCATGTTCCTTTTTTTCCTGTTAGTAATCCCACTGAGGAACCCTCCACTTAATACACCGTACCTTTCAATGGACACTTGTTTTCATATACTATTGAGCAAAATGGAATTATTTGTGCCGATTTCATGTAAGAAACGTGATTTTTTTTCTTTAAAGAGGTTTAATGTGCATTAAATTATCACTAGAATTCTGCTACGTTTCCATAGTGAAGTAAGGACTGCATTGTGTAGCAGTGCCCCTAGGGGGCATATGTGCTGCAGTTCATGCAAAAATGACAAGAACAACAATAATAAAATATTGCTACTCTTCACCACATGGAATCACATCACTTGTGCATTGTGTGCAGTGAAGTTTCCAATATGTTGTGCTGGTGGTATACTTTTTCTCTAATTGGAAGATATTGGAGATGTATTCCAATGTATACAGTTGGGTGCATTGGTGTCGTCTGTCAGGGGCATATACATCAAGAGATGCTCCTGACATATACCTCCTATGGTAGCACAAAGCAAGATGTGAACAGGCACTTAGACCAATATCACTTGATCATAGAGTATATTTAAAAGCCATTTTCACAACTTTAAGGGGATTTTGGTTTGTGAAAAAAAGAAAAAGAATAAAAAGATAAAATATTCTAAAATATAAACTACACATTGCTTGCCTCCGGTTGATCCAGCTGTCTCTGGTGGTCATTTAGTTGTCTCATTAGCCATGTACCAAACTGCTTAGCTTAGAGCCATGCTACTAGTAAGTATGGCTATGGCAAGTGCCAGTGAATGCCGGAGCCTCAGCGCTGGATCATTGAGCGTTGTTACAGATGAATAGTGTTTATTTATATAATGTTTGGGTTTTCAGAAACCAGAAAACATATGTTTTATTCAGTGTGGTTTAACACTACTGTGAGAGATTGTTTATGGCTGCTAGATCCTGACAGTATCACGTTTATTGAGAACCTGTCATTCGCTTCCAACCACAGCATGAATCTGGGTCTGGCTTCATTATAGGAATGTCTCTCTCTGAAGTGGTGTGATATGTCAGAAAAAAAAACAAGTTTGAAAAGCTATAGGGAGTGATGTGACTAGTCCGGCACGGCCACCAGCTGGCCTTTCCAGGTCCTGCTTCAGATGATTGGCAGAGCTCTTTTATGTGTGTACATAGTGAGAGACCTGTCAATCACCTGGAGCAGGGAGGGGAGAACCCAGCTGGGGCTGCATCCAACTAGTCATGTCTCTCCTTACAGTCCCAGCTTCCTCTCTGCAATGCCACAACATGTCAGAGGAAGACATATAAATAAATAATAATAATATGGCACCATTAATTCCATGGTTCTGTACATGAGAAGGGGTTACATACAAAATACAGATATCACTTACAGTAAATGAACTAACAATGATAGACTGGTACAGAGGGAAGAGGACCCTGCCCTTGCGGGCCTACCATCTACAGGAATGTGGAAGGAGACAGTAGGTTGGGGGGTTGCAGTAGCTCCGGTGTTGTTGGGGGTGGCAGCAAGCAAGGTCATGGCGGGCTGTAAGCTTGTTTGAAGAGATGGGTTTTCAGGTTCCGTCTGAAGGATCCAAATGTGGCGGATAATCGGACGTGTTGAGGCACAGAATTCCATAGGATGGGGGATATTCGGGAGAAAGGCGATTGGGTGAGGAATGAATAAGTGTGGAGGAGAGAAGGAGCTCTTGGGAGGACCAGAGATTACGTAAGGGAATGTATCGGGAGATTAGTTCAGAGATGTACGGAGGAGAAAGGTTATGGATGGCTTTGTAGGTCAGTGTTAGTAGTTTGAACTGGATACGCTGGGCAATTGGGAGCCAGTGAAGGGATTTGCAAAGGGGGGTAGCAGAGGAGTAGCGAGGCGAGATGAACTAGTCGCGCAGCAGAGTTAAGGATGGACTGGAGGGGTGCGAGAGTGTTAGTAGGTAGACCACAGAGGAGGATGTTGTAGTAGTTGAGGCGGGAGATGATGAGGGCATGCACAAGCAGTTTAGTAGATTCAGGATTGAAGATATTTACCTGCAATCACGCAGCCAGTCTCTGAATTATGCTGCCAGTGGTTCAGGCAGAATGAATGTAATGGCACGTTCCCTTTAAAGGAAGCTATGAGATTTTTAAAATATGTTGAGTAGATGAATTTACCTTTCAATTTACACTTTATGTATATGATCCACAGTAGTTACCCGAGGAAACTGTTTAAGGCAACAAAAAAAAATATTACAAGTTATAGAATTTTGCACCTGCACATTGAAATATAATGTATCTTCAGTATTGTGTTTCCTTTGTTTTTAAATGAACACTGAATAGTTTATTATGAAGGGACTGTATCAAAGCCTGATATTAATCTGGAATCTCACACTTCAGCACCATGGAGAGAAGCAAAGTGCTGCCAATCCAGCCGGGCCTTCTCCATCAATGTAAAAAGGCTGCTTGTACAGTGTCAAGTGGGATTCCTAGAAATACTAATGATACTATCAATGATAGAGAATAGTTACAGCAAAATGAACCTCTTAATACTATTATGGGGCCTATAAGTGCCCTGATAAAACTATGCTTTTATTATTAATGTAATATATTTACTGACTGACTGCACTATGGTTTATCATTATGCTAATAAATACATGGTGTAAAGATTTCTCAAGTGCTGTATATACATTGTAACTGCATTCATCACCATGCAGAAAAAAATAATAACGTCCAATTGCTAATCTTTCTGGGTAAAGTCTTGTAGAAAAACTCCACTTTTTTAATAACTATTTAAAACATACCAAAGTTACAATAATCTGACTCTTATTTAGATGATATTTTCTTTTTAATTAAATTTTTAAGTTTAATTTAGAATTCTACTGCTTTTCTGTAACTGGAAACCAGTACATAGTGGGAGATAACCGTTATAGAGTTGGAGATAAGTGATTAGGTCACCTCTCAAACAGCCAAGTAAAAAATGAAGAAATTGTAAATGTTAATCAATCACATGCCCTTTTTCATGTTATAACCTACTTACCTCTGTATAATTTGTATACATGATGGCCCATTGTCTCAGATCTGTTTTGATGTGGGAATGGGAAAAATCCTATCAATGATATATAATATTAGAATGCAATGTTGTTAGATAAAAAAGGATTTAAAAAAATATGCATTATTGCATTTATGGAATTTTTTGTTTAATATTCACTTTTTTTTCCTGCCTTATACTTCTTTTAATTTGCGCCTTTTTTAAATTTTATTTTTTATGTGTGCATCTGTTTATTTTTCTGTGTTTGCCATTGTGAGCAGGGATTGGAGTTTCCCGATGTTTTCGGCTGATGTATCAATTGCGAATATTTAAAAAGACACAAAATTTTAGAGAAAATCTACTCTAGTCCTACCTAGAATGATTGTGGGGGGGGGGGTTTGTGTGTCTGAAATTTTCATCATAATATGTGACATTTTTCCTCTAAAAAGTTGCCAAAAAAGGTAAAAAATACAATAAGGCTATGTGCACACGATGTGGATTTGGTACGTTTTTTGTGCGTTTTTTTTCCGTGCCGAAATGCAGCAGAAACGCATTGCACATCTTATCCCATGACTTCCTATGACATTTTGCAAGTTCTGCGTACATGGTCAGGATTTTTTCTGCGCGGATTTTAGGTGCGGAAAAAACTCAGGATGACCATTTCTTGTGCATTTCCGCATGCAGATTTGCCTATACAATGCATTGGAAAAACGCATGGCAAATCTGCAAGTAAAAACGCATCAAAAACGCGTGTAAAATCCGCATGTGTTTTTTTCTGCCAAGGACATGCAGAAATGCTCCGGAAAATTTCTGCTTCATTTCTGCGTCATGGGCACATAGCCTTAAAGAGTATTTTTATTTTGTGTAAAATTCATGAATCGCATGCATCATTTTGAAGAATTTGGCATAAAAAACATCAACAAATACCACAAAGACAAAAAAATACAGTGACTTAAAAAAAAACGCATGTGATCAATCAGGCTCTTTATGCTTAGCTACATTTAGCTTGATCTCATTTAGAAAAACGATTTGGAAAAAATGTGAATTTTTGCACATAGCAACCAATAACAATAAGCTTTATTTTTTTACGGAGCAGTTTAGGAAATAAAAGCAGAACTATGGTTGCTATAAACAGCAATGGACGTACAGGCCCAATTAGCACTATATTATCTAAGCTTGTAGAAAAATACCGTTCAGGACAGTAGTAGTATAGCCCATCGCAAACTGCAAGGAGGCAGATTCAATCTCCCAATCTGCTTTTGGAGAACTGCAGCTGTGATCATACACAACGTCATTGTATTTTTTTCATTTTGCATGTCTTTAAATCTCTCTCCTATCCCTGTACCTTCCTATAGTGATCGATTCAGCAATTTCTCAGTGTTCTTACATCACCTACATCGTAAATACATGCCCATAGACTGAGGATCACTTTACGTCAATGGTGATCTGCATTCCTTCTGCACATTGATTCTGGAGATTAGATAGGAAAATCTGAGTAATCATCTGCCATGACCCTGTGCTTCTTCTTAGTGGATTATAAAATCACAGCACAAGGGCTTAATAGACTATGATGACTAGGGGATTGCATGGATTTACTAAAACAAGAAGTCCACTTTAGCTTTGTAGATACTCTTTGCTGCCCCCTGTGGGTAACAAACACAAGAAGTGCGAGAGAAAAGAATATCAGCTTGCATGGCTGAGGAACCAATAACCAAAAGAGGAGGCAGGTTAAGACCACAAAACATATGCTTTCATATAACAGCTTCTGTTTAAAATTCTATATAAAGAAAAGGGGCTAGTTAGGAAAAAGGAGATTTTATATAAAATAATGCATCTTGCATTCATCTCCACCATAGACAATGTATTTGCATGCTACCTAGTTTCAAGTTAGACATTCTGAAGCTATTGAGCGAACTGGTTGGTATTTCAGTAATGCCGTGGTATGTACTACGTTACTCCTATGTGGTTTATTCTAGCTGTAGCTTCAGGTTAACGATTGTTGTACATTTATTCAGAAACATTTTTAGCTATTTTGCATATATAAAAATCCGTCACCACCAGTTAATGACCTGTCATTTCTGTTTCAAATGGGTTTTAGTTCTATTGTAACATTAATAAAATATATATTGGTTATTATATTTTATTATGTTCACTTTTTTTCAATCAGAGCTTTTGTAAGGGAATATTTTCAAACCATGAACCACATACAAAAGCCCTGATTGAAAAAAAATATTATACTATTAGTAAGTATCCTATTGCTATCTTATACATATTTACTCCCTTATATAGCACCATTAATTCTGCAGAGGTTTACATACATTACCATGGCTGTCCCCATTGGGGCTCACAATCTAGATTCCCTATCAGTATGTCTTTGGAGTGTGGGAGGAAACCGCAGAACCCACACAAACACGGGGAGAACATACAAACTCCTTGCAGATGTTGTCCTTGGTGGGATTTGAACCCAGGACCCCAGCGCTGCAAGGCTGCAGTGCTAACCACTGAGCCACCGTGCTGCCCTATTCAATATATATGCACATATAATACCCATCTCTTAGTGTATACACAGTGTCTCTCACCTTCTAAAAGAGGGTTTTATAAGAGAAGGACTGGATCGTAATTTGAACTTGCATTTGACAAGGATACAGGGCAGTGTGAGCAGAATCCTTTGTAAATCATAAGAACATTATATATATAAAATAAATAGTGAGTGTCCTGTAGACCTAGCTATTTCAATCTGAATGACTCATGACTACAATGACTCCAAACTGAGCAGCAAGCCCGCTTCCACCCTGAGCACAATGCATATAAAATGCAGGAATGCAGCAGAGTCATTACAAAAGCTCCCGAATGGCGCAGAAGGCTTGTAGGCTTGTAGGCGTGGGCATAGCGAGCAGTGATCACATCTACCCATATGGTGAATGTGATCTTGCCTTTGGAGCAAAGTAGTTGATAAAAAAAAGTCAATCCATTCAAGGAATTCCAAAATGGCTCTTATGTAAGAACACTGATGGTGAATTCACATATCTTATTCTTAAAGCCCAGAAGTGCTGTGATTGTAATCATAGAAAAAAAAAATGTTTTCCATGTTAGATGCTGGGAAAGTCACTGGCAGCTTTTCTTGTCAATTATAATACATTTTGTTAAGAGAAAGCTGCTAATGTCATTCAATGCCAAATATTTATCCAATAACACCGTTTATAATGAAATTTTATGGTACGACATTTCCTTAATGAATAAAATAAAAAATAAAGTGTCAGATATTAGAAAAGAAAAAAATATATTTATGAATTTTAGACACTATTCATACACTTTTTTCATCTGTTGATGAGATTTTGATTCTACAGTGAATCTATGTATTTATTAACAAGAGTTTAGCCAATGAATACATATACTGTATGTATTAGAAGTATTAATAAACATTATGTGTATACACAAACCCGTTTTGTAATTTCTAACCTTAATATAAAGCTATTAATAATACATTAATTACTTTATGTTAATTAGTATGTAGGTATAGGCTGCGAAAGTGATAATAAAAATAAAACCTGCATTAAATGGGTTAAAAGGCACCTATTTATCAGCAGGGTTTCTGATTTATAGACATTTTTTTCGTTTTTTTGTCGTTTATCTTTTTTATAATCCTCTGAAATGTAAGATGCAATACTGTAGGATATGTTACTAATATTAGATTAGATAGAGGTCCAATTTTCGGTGATCACTGCATCCCCACCTTTGTTTATCAGGCAGCGATTCCTACTTTTAATCGCAGGTGTGTCTGGGATTACAATTCACTAGAGCGGTGTCCTTTCCAAGCTATCTAAAGTACAGAACTGTGGGTGTGACTTTAATATTATCAGTGGGGTTGCCAAAAGTCAGACCTCCATAGATCTAATATAAATGGCCTGTCCTAAAGGTTTGTGCAATGCGCAGTGTCGTTGGTTGGTGGCCATTTAATAGCCTTTTTACACAGGCCGACCTTGCTTGAGATACGCACTGAACGATCTGTAACATATAGCACAGTGCACATAGGCGGCCATTGTTCTTGGCAGTGCAGGTCATGCCGAGCATTTTTCTAGTTTATCGGGTGAACAGGAGCCTGTTTAAGATTGTAAAATTCAAAGGAGCGTTCCTAGGAATCAATATTTCTGCAGTGTAAAAGGACCATTAAAAAACCATATAACCTCTTAAAGACTCCTGCAGTAAATAAAAGGCAACATCTAATATGCAGGTATGTATACATGTACATGTGCGTATATCCATGTAGTACAGAATAGGCAGTTTACCTTTCATCTATGTGCTTTATAAAATCATGAAAGTCTGATGCGGTGGAATAGGTCTGTATGCCGTAGCTGGCTTCGGTCTACTCCCACAGCATGCTTCCAGAAGATGGAAAAAATAATGGCGCTTTGATGCTTCACTTTTTTCCCTTTACAAAAGACATTCCTTCAAATGGTGCCTGGATCTTGGCTCCTATAGATCTGAACTGTATTTTATGTTTTAGTTGTTGCTTAAATTTACCTGGGTGTCAGTTAAGTGAGATGTTAGGACTACACAAGGAGCTACATTTCCATATTTTCTATTATCCATTTATTTTGTTCATAACTGATTTCCAACGCTTTATATATATATGCCACAACATTTTGGGAAAAGCAGTAAAGAGATTGTAAAATTGTAATTGAGCAAAAAAAAAAAAAAAAAAGAAAATGTAAATCAAATATTATGAGTATGAAGCAAAAAGAAGTATTGATATAACTCGCCGAATAGGTGCTTACATTACTTGCTCTCATGCTTCGATAGTTAAACAAAAAAATGTAGTTGGGTTGTAAGAAAACAGTTGATATTTGGCGAAAGCTAAAAGTATAAAAAGAAATAAAAGCATACGTAAAGATTCATTGAGTCAGCTATGGATTTACATACCCTGGACCCAGTGCTGGTGCCCCACCTCCAGGTATTCAGCGCCTTGGTAAAATTCATGTGTAGCACACAAGAGGGTCCCCTCTGATCCGACTGTTGAATTTTTATCAGCAGACTGCTTATATAGTAATTCCCTAATAGAAGGTTGTAGGAGAACTTAAGTTGTGACAGGGGCAGACATATCATTGATGCAGCCGCACAGGGGCACAAAGGTAAGGGGGCATTTTCCACCTCCAAAGCAGCTAGGAGTTTCTGTAATAGCTGAACTATTGGACTGCAAACGGCCCATATACTGTTCTTGCACAGGGGCTCCTCTGTCTGTGTTTGCCACTGTCCAAAGCTGTTAGTAGGCTACAGACTGTTGTAAACCAGCATGACATCTGGTAGCAACGAACAGTAATGCTGCAAGTATTTTCCATGTCTCTGGTAGTCATGGCTGTTATTAGCAAATAAAAGGAATAACACCAATAATAATATAAGGAAACCTCTAGAATAGCTTTGGCATTGGGGTGTAGATAAAGGGGGTACAGAGGCAGCAGTTGCACCCAGGCCCTTGTGCCTAAGGGAGCTTGATGGCCTTCTCCCATATGTAAAGACACCAGTGTTATACATGACCCATGGTAGGTAGGGAGGCTTGTGGCAGATTTTATATTGGGGTACAGGAGCTTTAACCTACACCTGTTTAGAGTTTCACAAAACTTGGTTCTGATTTGTAGTCTCTACCTTATAGTTCATATTTAATGTTATCCATTTGCTTAGTCCTATTAACCTTAACTTTTAACTATATAGATTAGCTTAAAGTGGTCTATCAGCCAAGATGTTGCATAATCTTTAATTTGCTATGAGCAACATAAAGAAGCTCTTGGTACCCCCTCCGATTAGCTGTTTGACGGGGTTCTGCTGCCTCTTTATTGTTTACATCGGCTTGTAGGCTGGTACGTACTTGCCTGCACTGCACTTTTTTTTTAGCAAAAGTGCAAGGTATTGCTATCCCATTGGGACAGCTCTTTGCATCATGGCTACAAAAAAAATGTGTTGGTTACATGATCGTATAGCTGTATTTATATATATATATATATATATATATATATATATATATATTTATTATTAAAAAATATATATATATTTTTTTTAACAATAATAATATATATATATTTTATATAGATTTAGAATAAATGTCATATGTATATATAGAAAACACGTGTTTTTATATACCTATATGACATTTATAATAGATATATTTATTGTAAATATATATATATATACACACACACACACACGTGTTTTCTATAAATACATGACATTTATTCTAAATCTATATAGATAATATTTATTCTAATATATATATATATATATATATACATACACACACACACATATACACACACACTTATATATGTATATATCTATGTATATACATATATCACATTTATATTTATATATATATATATATATATATATATATATATATATATATATATATACACACACACACATATACACATAGTATATATTGCACAAATGTAACAAATCAAATCCTAAGTATATTCTTGTTTAGAAAATACAATAGAAATTATAAATTAGACCTCTCACTTCTGCAGGATAGTTAAACTACAAAATTATTGCTTACTTGTATTTCCTTTCTTAACAGATGAGACAAGAACAATAGAATGCAAAATTTGTCAGTATTCAACTTGTTAGGATTCCCAGACTGTTACCATAGAGACAAGAGTCAGGATTTACCCAGAAGTAACAACATACAATCAAGAGCTTATATAACAAGGGAACTAATATTGGTTAATAGAAGATGTGTAGGTAGAAATTAATTAACTGAGCAATGATAGATAGATAGATAGATAGATAGATAGATAGATAGATAGATAGATAGATAGATAGATAGATAGATAGATATGGGATAGATAGAGCACATTGTAGGAAAAGTATCTATTTGTAATTTTACTATACTTTGTATTACTAATGGCACAATTAAGCAGTATAACTTATGACTTTATAGTTTACATTTTATGAATTTATAATTTGTTACCTTATAACATTTAACAGAATATTTAAAGTGATATTTTTAAGCACTCTATATCTAAACAATATGAAGCTTTTGTTTTCTATTAGAAAATATATTATTTCTATAATTTAAATCATTATTTAAATTTTAATTATTTTGGTTTAATATTTTGATTATTTACAAATATTCCAAATAGTTTAACATCCAACTATAAGATCTTACTTTTTAATATTAAAATATCACAGTCTCTTCAAACACAAATTATAATTTATATACTGATTATATGCCATGTAAGGGGTTTTAAAATTTCAATTGGTCAATAATTCTTGATATTATCTACTAGAATCTAGTAGTAAACTAAGATAAAGCTATACAAACCACATCAACATGGTAAATACATGGAAAACATCAGCATATATACGGGAAACAATAATTCCATAATTGCATTGCACTTCTAGTCTTGACTATCACTGTGTGTGTGTATATATATTTCACACATATACAGTATATACACACACACACACACACACACACGTGTATATATATATGCAAGAGTAGAAGTGCAATGCAACTGTTTCCCGTACATACATGCTGATGTATTTTAATATATGTGTGTGATTGTGTATGCATATAGATACATATATGTGTATATATATTTACACACAAATGAACATGTGAATAGAATATCCATGGGCTTTGAAGCAAAGGGCAGCATGTATGGTATGGTGTAATCTTGACACTCTGTTGGTGGAGTGACCTCTAGCCTCTGTCTAGGCTACCCTTCTCAGGATGGGGTCTTTTCATGTGTTTTCACTCAGTTTCAGCTTTATTCCCAAAACTTCTTTTCAATCCCAGACTTTCCCAGCTCCCAAAATCCCGAGCGAGGGAGACGGAGAAAGAACCTTCTACTGATCTTCCAACTAGAATTTTATCAGTTAGATGGAGAATGGAGATGTTCCCATAATGGACCAAATTGACCATGCCCCTTCTCTTGAAATAATGCTAAAAAAGAAGGAGGGGTGCGGGGCTATGATAATGTTAGGGGTGTGGGGGAAGGAGGAGGAGTGATAATTTCTCAGGGTCATTCTGGTTTCATGGAATTGCATCTTGCTCTCTCTCTCATCAACCAGAACATTCAACTCAGTTAGCAACTTCATAATCGTTTCCAAAAAGGTATTTACTTTTTACTTCTACGTGTGTGTACTCCTTCATAGTTTCTTATAGCTGATAGACAGCAGAACAGTTTGTGCTATTTGCATTATATATATATACTTAGCAAATAAAACACATGTTGTTTATACATGCAAGTACTGAGCGAGTGAAGAATTTCACGTATATGTACATGCTTGTGTGACTACTTTTAATTAGTATGGTAGAGAATACATATTTAAAAATACTTTATTGATTTACTATAATTGGCAAAATATATTCAAGTTGCTGGGCAATGTGTTGTAAAAGGTAAATAATAGGCATTCCTATAGAAGACGTGCAGTTTTTATATAGAAAATGATGTGGTATGTAATATATAATAGTAAGCGGCCCTTATAGATTCAAGTGTTTTAGAGCACAGAGAGAGCGAGAGTTTCAGTGTCTGAAGGTCAGGTCATGGGAAGAGGGGACATAAAAAGAGTATGGCAGTGGAAAATTTAGAGAAAGAAAGGGATACGTTGAAACAATTGAGAGGGGATAGGAATGTGTCAAAGGATTGAAGGGGGAAATGACTGAAACGAGATTTACTGAGACACTGATGTCTGGGAGAAAGTGAAAATAGTTCAAGTAGCTTTAATTGAGAATAGGATAATGCTGTAGAAGTCCTGGCAATCTACTCTAGCAAAGCCTAGGCCTTACTTATCCGTCTTTCATCTAATGTTATATCATCAACTGAAAGCTACAGTAACATGTGGCCTTCATTTCAACTAACTTTCCTTGTGCTAATCTAGTGAGCCCCAATTTGTAAGGTTTTAACTTATAACTCTTATAATAACTCTTGTATAGCATACAAAAGGCATCTAGCATTAGGCACCATTAAGTATTTTATAAATGTAGTTCCACTGAGTACAGCAAGTAGTATCCTCCTAATCTATTCAAATAAAAAAGAGGTAGTTTAAAGATGAAGATATAGGTTTAGAAATTAATCTAAACTGATTTACATTAGATTGGGTCAGCTTTCTATGGACCGTAATATTACACAACATAAGATTTTAAACATTTCTATTTGACATCGTGGATTACAGCGTGGGAAACATGAAGTCATCTACATAATGAGTTGGTTTCTGTCTTTGGTTACCTAGCTGTATGAGTATACCTAAATTCATAAAGCTAGACAACCGAACGTATAAACCGATTCTCTCCTCCACAGAACGACCACAAGACTACAAGGCCTCATCAGCAGAAGGAGCTGTGTATAGAAGACTATGTGGACAGAACATGTAAACCAGCCTTGATGCGTGTTACAATTCATGGCCATGCATAAACCCTAACCCTGATCTTTATGCCGTACACAATATATATTTTACTGGGAGAAATGATTTGTATAAAGTTTGATAGATATCAACATCAATAATTATTGTTGCTACAGAGCCACATGCATATTATATATATATATATATATATATATATATATATATATATATATATATATATATATATATATATATATATGTCTCACGGCATACAAAGTAAAGATTGAGAAGCCTTTAAAACAGCAAGGACCACAGTCAGTGTTTATTACAACCTAGTCAATATTCTCTGGAGATTTTTTATTTATCTTGTTCTTACTTCTCTAAAGTAGACTCTGAAGATACATCTATTATACCACTAGACTTTTTGCTCTGTAATGACTGACACAACGTGATCTTAACAGGAGCATACAGTTTTATAGCGTCTACCACTATGATTGAATATTGCCTATCAAATACAGGGCTTGAAAGAAAAGTTTATAGGGGAGTTTTGAATGTCTGAGGGTGTATGTGTGTTCACATACTCTTATGTTACAGCGAAGATAGATAGATAAATATTGAAAGTGATAGATCGCTTAGACCACTATACTACACTACAGTACAAAGAATCTAAAAACAAGTTTTAATGGCTGGACATTATTAAGACTTTTTGTCACTTCTCTCTTTTCAGGAAACGTCAATGAGATAACGATCAAAAGATTCTCCAAAGGTAAGAAAAACACCAAGGTTTTTGATATTTCAGGACCACACAGTAAAGCTGTTTTATAGAATCTACCAAATTTTGAATATATTTTTCATTAACCTACATGAAAGTAGTGTGAGGCCCAGTATTTACAAAAAAAGTTATTTATTAATTTAAATCCAGTATAAAGGTTAAAAAACATACAATGTAATGACATAAAAAGAACTACAAACCAGTAGTAATGGTATCAGCCACTGAAAAATAAATACAAGGAAGCAAAAATGCACACAGAGTATATAAATAGTATTGAAAAGGGATGCTAAAAAAGGTCCAAGTATTAATAATATAGTATGGATGGACCAAAAATAAAGGGAAATAGTAGATGTCATAAATGAATCAAGTAAAGGTACAAACAAAAGTGAAAATGCACAGTGGCATAAAGAGAACCTCACTCGTTCGAGAGAATGCACCCGACGCGCGTTTCGCACATTGCTTTTGCCAACACCCCCTGACGAAGCAATCAAAAGATTTCAACGTTTGGTAAACCTATCATAATATACACCAGTAAACTAATTTAGCATTTTTACGTAGTCTTACAGTGGTTGTATGAGCTTAAAAGGGGTTTTCTGATGTTGTATCCTCAGGAGTACACCTTCCTCTGCCTCTCGGCTACCTAGTTGTTGGGTTGCAGTCCTCTCCTGAGGATTGACTGTTGGGACCAGCAGCATGGACTCACCACTTACATGAGTAAGGGTTCTGATTAGAATCTACTAGGCCATGTTGAATTTCAAATTCCCCTCCTAGAGATCCAATCAACAAGCTACAGGCTGCTGTTTGCGGATTACTGTGGATTCATAGGTCAATGGTATGAAAATATTGCTTATAGAGTACTGTCTGGGATATTAAAATGATTTTCATGTGCTGTATTAGAGGATTCAGAGATAATACATTGAGAAACTTTCGCTTCAGGCCACGTATCTATTAGACGCAATTGACAGGGGCTACAAAGAGTGCTACAATTCAAACTTCTTTTCAACTGCCCCATATAAAATAACAGTAGCCCATACTCACCCTCTGTGCTGGCATTATTTCAGCAATGATGGCGTTGGCCCTCCTAGGGCTCGTGTGATGTTATGCAGCTAATCAGCTACTGCTTTACTTCTCACTTCCTGTGGACATAACAGACATTTGGAAGAAGTCAGAAAGCAATAGCAGCTCTTAGTTTTTCCAGATGTCAGTTTTGTCTAAAGGAAGTGAGAGTGAAGCGTTAGCTGACTAGCTGCAGGGTTTGCATGACAATGTCACACGAGCCCCAGTAGAGCCAGTGCCACCATCGCTGGAACGACTCCAGCACCAGAGGTGAGTACAGGCTGTTGTTATTTTATAAGGAGGAATAATAGCAATTGAGAAGGGGTTGCTCGAATAGTGGACAACACCTTTAAGCCACCCATACACATTAGACTAATGTGAGCCCAACCTGCCAAAGACAGGTCCGTCCAACAGTCTACCGTGTATGGACCCATGGGCAATTGATTGATAGAGGAGTTAAGGATCTGACATGTGCAATTTCAGACTGCCAGTCCTTTTGTCCTCCCAGAGATAAGTCGCAGCCAGCAGCGGGTTCTCTGCATGGGGAAGATGGTTGAGATAGCTACTGGCCGAACAATTGGCCGAACCACCGTTCAGCTGGCAGCCATCTAATATGTATGGGGAGAGCTTAACTCTGTGAAACCTGGCACTCCCATGAACATAGGACACAGTCAGCCCATTCGTTTAATTGGGACTTGTGTAATTCTTCATGTTACTTGTGGTGGTGCCTCATGGAAATGTAACACTGCCAGTTTCACTCACAGATTTGAGATGATTTTGCAGCTTGCAGCAGTAGGACATCCTATATTCAGCTTATAAAAGTCTAACGCTGACTGCTTTATAGGAATTATTGTTTAAATAATTCCCTATTAGATTCATGCAGAAACTGCAAAAGTCTCCCTTCCCTTTGATCAGTGTCCTAACAATGCAGCTTGATGTATAGCCACCCAAAAATGGCAGGTAAGCACAGATAATATACACAGGGTCGAGGTGACGGGATCACTGTGTATTAAAGCTTTCTCCTTCACTCTAATTTTCCCCTTATCAGACACGGCTGGAGCATCCTGCTGAAAATGGCTGCTGGAGAAAGTGTCATTAATTTTCTGCAGTTCATTAAAACCAAACAGTCTCCCGGCGCCGCCATCTGTCTATAATAAGCTAGAGTTGTGTAAACCCCGTAGGTGAGACCAATACAGTGTGTTTTTGCTGTTATATACATGATAATGTACACAATGTGTATAACAATGACCCAGTCCGTCAGCACTGATGGGTGGAGGTCAGTGGGGGGAATTTATTTCTAAGCAATGCTAGCGCACATTTTGTCGTTGCCTCAATAAGTATTCTTGTGTAAACTTGTTGTTTGTGGCAGATTCCTTAAGGCTTGTGTTCTGCACGCCAGTCTTAATAATAGGACGATGCACGCACGCCACTTAATAAATTTGGCTTCTCAGTGGTGTGCACCTCGCCAGAAATGCTTCTCCAGTCAGTGTATGTTAATAATATTTCGACATTAGAAACGCCACCACTTTTTTTTTTTTTTGATGGGCAGGCATAGCCATGCTCTGTCCCACCCTGGCTCCTCCCCAGCTCCGCTCATTTTGGCAGAGCTGCTTCAAACTGGCGTAAAACAGATTGTAAAGTCACAAAATTTTTGCCCAAAAATGTTGTAACTTTTCAAAGTGTTTAAACCAGTTTTTGATGGCTCGCCCCCAATATTTTTTAATACCATCATTCAATGTAATGGTTTAGTGTAAATTAATTTTGATTAAAAGTGTTGTCCACTACTGAACAACCTCTTCTTAAATGCTAAAATGGCCTCAATAAAATAAAAAAGCATGTACTGCAATCACCTCCCGGATTAGTGCTGTTCCAGTGATGTTGGTGCTGTCTCCCGATATGACACATGACATGATGTGAGTGCTGCAGCCTATCAGCAGTTAGTAATCAGCTGCAGTCATCACATTTCCATCAGCTGCTTCTGTGACTTCTCACAGAACCCATTAGCAGCTGTTGATAGGCTGATGTGCTCATACGATATAATGCCATGTACTGATAGGAGACACAGTGTCGATTTCACTGGAGCGGCGGAATTTCAGGAGTTGAGCGTCAGAGAAATATTGTAAAATCCATAAAGACATCTCCAGAGAGGGGACATATCGCCCTCACATTGAACATATGGGATTAATTATTACTGGTGAAGTGAGAAAGAGCTGACACTTCAACCTCGATTGAAGTAGGACCTCCTGCAGTGAACAGGTACTTACAATGGAAGATCTGATGAGAACCAGCCAGTCTAGGATTATTATACTCATTGGCGGAGAAGTACATGGGCTTCCCCTGCTCAAAGGAATTACATCAGCCAGTGGCCCCAATATTTATGGGAGATATATTTTCGGTGTTGTTGTGAAGGGATGAACATAATGCATTCACCTACATCACTGTAAGGCCAGCGAACACCTCAAAATTAATATCAGACAGATGAATGATGCTATCCATGCCATGTAGCATCTCTATAGAAAGGTAAAATTGTGATAGGAAACATGACAACAGTATCTCCTGCCTGGGACCTCCAGTGGTGAAGATATCCTGAAAGTTGGGGATCACATAATCTTCTAAAGACCTAGCACATCCCACAACCAGCCCCCCCCCCCATATGAGCTCTCCAAGGGGAGGGATGTGGGCGTAACATTGATCTAGTAAAACTCGGAGTTTGTTTTTTTGTCATTTGTCAGTTCTGAAAGACACAGTATTCTGTAGTTCTGTATGTTGCTCTAAGGAGTTGTTCTAAGGAGTGCTTCCCTCTGCTTAGCTCGGAGCCATTTCGGTTACACAGGTTTAGTACTTTTTATTTTGTTATCCCTTTTAATCTATGTGATTGTATATACTGTATTGTTTTGTTCCCATTTTGGAACATCTTTTCGGATTAAATATATAAAAATTCAAAAGCTATGTTCTCTTGCTTTGTAAAACGTACCTCTGAAGCCATACGCTACCTTTCGGGTGTCCAATCGGCCTGTATAAACTATTGGTTGTGCTAGCTAGTTTTTCATGGGTTATTAGGAAGCTTGGGGTGACTGTATTGGAGTATATATATATATATATATATATATATATATATATATATATATATATATATATATATTCCATGCATTGGAATTGATTATGTATATACTATACTCTCACTGTGAGCTTCCTAATATCCGGCCTAGTAGTGAAAGCAGCCGTGGCATCGTCCATCAATCGTCAACCAATTGGAGGCGGTGGAGTGCTGGTTCGTGAACATCAGGCAATGGCAGGGAAATATCTGTGGGATCTCCCAGTCATCCCTCTGACAGTGAGCTTTTGTTTTTTTCATTGGTACAACTTTAGCATATAAAGAGAATCCATCACCAGCTTTTTGCCACCAAATTTGAGAGCAGCATAAAGTAGAGAGAGAGGCCCTAATTCCAGAGTTGTGACACTTACTTGGCAGCTTGGTGCAGTTTTGATAAAATCACCGTTTATCAGCAGGAGATTATCACTAGAGGACTAGTTGGCCTGCTGCCCAGTGGTCAAGCATATTCATGAGTTCTGCATAACACAGCGCCCACTACCGATTAGACAGTGTACAGAGTAAGTTACCATAGGCAGAAAGCTGCCAATCAGTGATGTGAGTGGGCTTATATAGAGCTCAGCATTCAGAGAACTGCTAGATCTGCAGCAGAGAAAAAGAGGGATTTTATCACAATCACAGCAGCTTAGTAAGTGGTACATCGCTGGAATCAGGGTCTCTGCCCCTCCATCATGCTGCTCTTAGATGGGGTACAAAAAACCTGGTGACAGATTTGCTTTAACAAGGGGTTGTTCAGTAGTGGACCATCCCTTTAAGATTTTGTCAGCCATCAATACAAAGAAAGAAATAGGCATGTGTACATAAACTTCAACCTTTTGGTCTCATGCACATGGCCAGATTGTTTCGTACAGTAGTATAATAGGGCTGTCATTGCGGTGAGTGACCCATGACCTACTACTGGACCTGTGTACGCGTCCGATTGTATAAAGAGCCATATCATTTCTTCTCCGTCAGGTTCTTGTCTGCTCTTCTGATCCGTTTAGGTGAATAATTGTTTTTCCCATGATATAATAATTTTGGAGTATCTTTTCTAAGAACTTGATGATGTGCTTTTCCTCTGTTATTCCTCCTAGAAGTGAATGAATGAATTGACAATGAGTGCTTCCAGCTTAGCGCGTTTCCATGCCCAGTTTGTCACTGTCAAATCAGTTGCTGACATTTTTGCACTGCATGCGGACACTTCTTTGATAAGGGGAATGGTAACATCCAGTTGTCAGTTTATTCATAAACTTCTAGGAGTAACTGAGGCCGAGGTGTAGTACAACTCAGAGGTTTAAGAAATGATGCTCTAAAATTGTTATTTTATGGGGAACACAAGAACTTACTAAAACAGACATTTGAGGAAAAACTCTTTCGCCCTTATGTAAAGCTTACATATAGGTACCTTAACCTCATATCCACAAGTTTACGACACATATCTAGAACATTCACTTTTTTCCAGTTCATTGTAATCTGTGAATTATATGTTGTGGCATTTGTAAAATGTATATCAAATAAGACACCACTAAGGGTTATGTATAAAATCAATATTTCTATAAGAAAGAAATACAATTTTCCTTGTCTTCAGTGCATATCATGTGCAGTACTTCTGTAATTCACCATCAATAAAGGGGCGCTGTCACTCAATTCTTGCTGCCCAAACCTCAGGCAGAATGAGTTAGAGCATGGCTGCACGATTGCCTCCAAGTATGAGGGATTTTTTCAGAGAAAACATACTTTGAAGAGCCAGGCAGGGACTATAGAAAAACTATAGAGAAAGATGTGATTGGGCTGTCCCCAGCTTCTCCCTGCACCCTCTAGTTGATTGACAGGTCTCTCCCATGTATGTACATAAGGAGATCTGTCAATCACATGGAGCGGAGCAGGGAGCAGCTCTGGTTGCAATCCCTTTAATTGAAACCATTTTCATGGCCAAATCCCCCTGCTACAGGTTTGGACTGTCAGGTGTGTATTGTTAATATTACTGGCCCACAACACTTATTACGGCTGAGCTGCTTGTACTGTATGGCAAATGCTAACACAATGTACAGACCAGCGGCAGACCAGTGCTCCCTGACTGATGCATTGGTTAGATGTAACTTGGCTCACAGAAAGCAAATTCATGTGTGATAACAGGCCAGTCAATCAGAATGACAAAGCCTCCAGCAAAGGCATCAGTCCTTGCAAGTGAAGGATGCCTTAAAGGTAGATCTTAGACTCACTGAGTTATCAGAAACACAAAGGACTCACAAACAATTGACATGATGGCCGTTCTTAAATGCTCCATATAGGAGTAAACAAATTAGGAAATATTTGGATACCTTCCATTAGAATGTGTGCATGTATCAGCTGGGCTTCATGCCTGTCCTGTTGAGCCATTTGAAGCCGTCATCTGGGGAGTTATTAAATATAATATTCTTTCTGGAGGTGTTGAGATGCTAGGATGTAAAGGGGACAGCAAGAAATATGGTCACCCTGTGAAACAGGCCCTCAGTCTGACAAATAGCTCATATTGCACAAAGAATAAATGGCAAAGAATTTATCCCACCAAATCTTTTTTTTCTAAGCACTTTCACATTGAGTTTTATAGAATTTCAAGTTGATATATGTAAAAATGATTCTGCAGCAAGGAACAGTCTGCAGGCTCTCGTCACATTGATGCCGATGTAGATACTTGGAAACACGATCTTGATATTCTAACTGCAAACAGACACAAATGGTAGAAATGACAAGGAAATAAAAACAGGTAAAAGAAATAACGAAAAAACAAGATTTGATAATCACAAACAAAATTGCTTTCAATATGCATTTGCTTTGGAAATCAGCTTTTAGATTTTCATAAATTAACAGAGAAGGAGTTTGTATGTTCTTCCCGTGTTTGTGTGAGTTTCCTCCGGGTTCTCCGGTTTCCTCCCACACTCCAAAGACATACTGATAGGGAATGTAGATTGTGAGCCCCGATGGGGACAGTGCACATAATGTATGTAAAGTGCTGTGGAATTAATGGTGCTGTATAAGTGAGTAAAATAAATAAACCACATTTTACAGTTTTGTCTTATTTCTGAAAAGCAAACAGCTGCATCTCTGTTTTCTGGCACTGAATGGAAAGGGAATTTTTCCTGACATTAAAAAGCTAAAACCCTATGTAACTTATAAGCTGTAATACACTGTACGACGGAGGGCCACACGAGCGTATAAAAAATTGGTCCGATTTTCATCCAGAAAATGGGACGATTTTTTTTCTCATCTGTTTTTTACTCAGCAGCTATTATCATTTACAGTTTCCTATGCTACAGAATAGCAAAGTATCCATAAAGATCGCATGTTGCGATACTATGGCATCTGATTTTTGTTCTTGCTGATTTCAGAGTGAAATCACAGCATGTTGCGATTTTTTTTCAGAGACAGATTCTGCCAGTGGAAAAAAATCGACTATCAGCACCGCCCCATGGAATAACATTGGTCCGAGTGCTGTCAGATAAAGAAATCGGAAAGCAGTTGTCTGACTTATACGGTGGTGTGAACAAGCCCTTTTGTGTCAGTTGGACATATCCAACAGGTTTTCACTTTATTTTTGTGTCTGTTGAGTGTTGACCTGTTTATTTAGATGTATAAAAAATTAGAGAATACAAGAACTAGAGTTGAACAATATAGCTTTCGTTTAATGGAAAAATACACTCCTGATTACTATGCTAGCTACTTCAGGAAGAAGATCTCTGATTCCTTATCTCTATTGCCTTAAACTGGAGGTACAAGGCCAGATCCTGACAGTTAATTTGTCCCCCATGCTAGATCACTGTAGGCTTCATTGCAGCTACCCAATAGTGTCCGTCAGTGCTCATGTATCATCCATGCTCTCCATCCTTCCTAGCAAACTAGATTTCAAGGAATCATTAGAAGACATATTGCATCGTACTTGGGTAACTGTGATGCTTATAATATAATAAACTACTGCTATCATTTTTTTTATCTCTTATATGTAACTTACAATGCCAAAAAATAAATTATATGGAAGTCATGTATATGCCCTAGGTGTATGCAACGTTATGTCTATGTGCTATTGATTCCAGTCATAAACAAAAATGTTATTTTGCACACAGTTTTATTGAAAAACATAGTGGACGATGCTTTTAAATACAATTCATATTATAGACTGACAGTAGCAAACAGATCTATGCAAAAAGCTAATTCTTATGGGATGTTTCTGGTAATTAGAAGTCTATGGACTTAAAATTATATGTAAATATTTTTCCAAAATTGCACCCAAGCATGGTAAGTGCCAAACCTTAGTTAGTAAATAGGGAAAAAGCTATGTATTAGAGCCATCTTGGACAAACTATGTAATTATTATCATTTCTTTTGCTGCAATGTGGTAAAAATAAAGATATTTTGGCCCTAATTGGGATATATTTTGTAGAATTTCACAGCTAACTAAAATAGGACTATGAAAATCCCCTATAGGTATGTAAGCAATTTGGGTTGTATTCTTCCTTCATACTCCTGATAAAATATTACAAAATATAACCATTTCTCCTGCAGTGCAGTTATATAGATGATACTTCTTTACCTCGACCTGTAGGATACATGGCCATGACAGTAATGAGTCGCTTTCAATTTATATGTAGAAATGTGTCTTTGAACAGATGCCACTTCTATAAATGTTGTTCTGCAGGGCCAGGGGAGGGAAGGCCAGAGATTATTTCAGAATATATTCAGCCGGATTAATCGTATTGCTTCCTTCATCATGCGCTGGTTGAGAAGACATATTCTTCCTATAATGTGACTAGTGTAATCTAGGAGTGTAAATGGACAAAGTGATTATTTCCATCAGGGGAAATGTATCTAAATTTGTTCCCCTAATGATCACTGTTATTACTATGATCTCAGTGTATGTACATTTATTACAGAGAAGACCCACAAAGGGGATAGCCGTTTTATTTAGCTACAATGAGAGTATGTTTTTCTATAGAAAATATATTTGCGTTGCGTTAATGATTTCTTGGGACATTGGTGTAATTGGGGCAAAGCTCTTATGTGTTATATGTTTTAGATACATGGAGATATGAGAAAATGGCAGAAATGTGAACGTTAGACTTGAGTTTATGTGATTGATTTAGAACTGTAGAAGAATACAATGAAAGAAGACAACAGATGAGCTGGGAAAATGAATAACACAGTATGTGAAGGCTAGAATGCCAGGAATATACACACAACTAAAAACTATATTCGGGTGACAGAAAGTAGAAATTGGGAAGATGTAGAGAGAAGAAGTGGAAAGATGTAGGAAATGGACGAGAGGCATAGAGAAATAGATTAAATAATTGGTTTATCCTTCTAGCCTGTGTGGGATTGAATACTCTGGGGGATATGTCTGGTTACTTCAAATTCTCTCACCATAAGGGGTGTCACAGGGACAAGGGGGTGTTAACTATATGCTGAATGCACTGATGCAGAAAGGATCCAAGGGTGGGAACACTCATATCCCCCTAATTCTTCATGACAGTTACTGGCTGGCAGCCCACTGCCTAACCTTCTCTGCCGAAAACAGCGTTAAAAAGGTATATAACCCCCCTGCTTTTGTCAAAAAATATACATCACATCAACAGGGAAAGGTCAGGGGAGAATCACATATCAAGAGGAAGACATATTGTAGCCTTGATTCTGTCCAGCAGGCAACCCTGCTGAAACCATGTCTGGAATACTAGAGAGTAATATGGACTGCCAACATTGAAGGGTGAGTCCGTCTCTAGTTTCCGAAGCTTCCTACAAATGTCTGTTAGCGGGCAATCCCAGGACAGGAATTGGATTGGAATATCACGACTCTTTGTATTGATGAACACTTGGAATGTAGTGATAAATTATGCTCTTTTTGTAAAACAGGTAAAGCCATTTAGAATAATAGTTACAGTATTGTCTAATAATTTATAGTTTTGACTCCTCCTTTCAAAAGGAACTTAAAAATGCCTGTATGGTTCAGATTTATTTTAGCTCATATACAGAGTACTAATCTATTTTAATGAGTTAAAAGGTAAACTTGTTTCTTTCTTAATAGTTCTGGAAGTTGTATTTAATAATTGTTAATTCAATTTCTCCGTTGGCTCATCTCACAGTTCAGTTCTAATTACACTTGTATAATTGTAATGCATCCAACTATATATTACATGTGATGGATTTCCTTTCATATAAATAAATTAATAATCAGTTGACTTTACTAGGAATATATCTTCTGTAGTGGATTATAGTAAATTAGCCAGAGTTTCATCTAAAATGAGCTATCTAGAATCAAATATAAAAGGGGCAAAGAGGGTGTGTATGCCAAAAATGTAAAAAAAAAAAATCACCTCCATCTCCAATGTAGATAGGTTGAATGTTTTCTAGTTTTTTATATGTAATGTCGGTTGTGTGACTCTTTAACCCTGTGTGAGTGGTCACTGATCAGATTTGGGTTGATATCTGGATTGATGCATTTCTTGCTTTTTTAAGAGTTTTTAAATGTCCTTTCTTGATATTTGCATATATATGTGATACAATAAAGAGATATATAATCGTCTGAAACTACTTACCAAGTGCTTGATGTTTTTAGTATTCTTTGCCACTCCAGTGACATCACTACGGTGCTCGTCGCTGATAGATCCTAACTGTGATTATGTGTCTACACACGTGACCACAGCAAAAAAATAAGGCCTCCTTGGTGTGAAGCCAGTGAGCACTGGAGCGGCAGAGGATAGAACAGGTAACTGAAGAATCTTTTATCATTTTTACGACATTTCCCACCATTGACCTGTTTTTTTCTATTAAAAGGAGTTTACCAGTTTTATGTGAATACACATAAATTATTGTGTAACAGAAAAATATACAACTCCTTATATGTTTTGTGTTTCAATTCCTTAGAATTTTAAAGAACTCTGCTTGCTGTCAGTGTACTGGAACATGCTTACATCTGTCCTGAACATGTCCAGCACATATACGAGTGTGGCTTTTTACAAGAGAGAGCCCGACATCCCTTATGAACAGTGTACCTTGAAATAGTAGAACATGAACAGGGTAGATTTTCAGTCTCAGGATGTAAACAAACATTGCTCTCACAGCTTCCTTAACAGAAAACAGAGCTATTAAAGGCAGGTTGTCACCCCCAAAACTCCAATTAAACTGCTAGTACAGCCATATAAGTGACTTAGCCAGGGCCACCATCAGGGCATTACTGCCCTTACTGCTATATGGGGCCCGGTGACCAGAAGCAAAGAGTAGGGGCCCGGGCTGGTCCGGGGCCCCCCCTCTTGTGCTACTGCTCACTGGGCCCCGGGATATTGTGCTTGTGTGCGGTGGCCCCGCCGCCGGCGGCGTACCTCTCCTCGGCGCAGGTACCCCAGGTGCTCTCGCAGCCGTCAAGACTGAACGGCCGTGCAGCAGCTCAAAGGGAGTCCCTCCTCCCCTTCAGTGATGCGCTGGTGAAGGCGCGTATGCGATGACTCATCGCATACACGCCTGCATAGAGCTCCAGGATGCCAGTACAGCTGCAGGGATCGTATGAGAGGTAAGTATGAAAACTTTATTTTTTTAAATATAATTAATTAAATGGTCTTGGGGGAGAGCACATGATGCATTGGGAGTGGGGGTGTGGGGGAACATGGAGAATTAGGAGTGGGGGGATAAGCACAAGGAGAATTGGGAGTGGAAGGGTGGGAGCACATTGTGAATTGGGAGTGGGGAGAGCAAAATGATGAACTGGGAGTGGGGGGTGGGGAGAGCACATGATGAACTGGGGGTGGGGAGAGCACATGATGAACTGGGGGTGGGGAGAGCACATGATGAACTGGGAGTGGGGAGAGCACATGATGAACTGGGAGTGGGGAGAGGACATGATGAACTGGGAGTGGGGGGTAGGGAGAGCAAATGGTGAATGTGGGGTGGGGAGAGTAAATGATGATGAATAGAGAGTGGGGGTGGGGAGAGCAAATGGTGAATTGGGAGTGGGGAGAGCAAATAGTGAATTGTGAGTGGGAGTAATTACAGCAAATGAACTGGGAGTGGGTAGTGGGGAGTGCAAATGGTGAACTGGGAGGGGGGGGCAAGAGCAAATGAAGAACTGGAAGTGGGAGTGGACAGAGCAAATGATGACCTGCGAGTGGGGGGTGGGGAGAGCACATGATGAACTGGGGGTGGGGAGAGCAAATGGTGAATGTGGGGTGGGGAGAGAAAATGATGAATTTGGAGTGGGGGAGAGTAAATGATTATGAATAGAGAATAGGGGTGGGGAGAGCACGGACTTGACATAATGAATTGGGCAGAGGGTGCATGTAAATTTAATGAATCGGGGAAGTAGGAGGTACAGAGTAGGGGGCGTTGAGGATGCAGGAGTGTGACTGGTAATAAATTGGGGGAAAGAGTATAGGTTCTAATTAATTTATATATTTTTTAGGTGGAGAAGTGGCTATTTACAGTTAGTGGGGGCGCAAGGGTGGATTACAATTTATATTTGGAATGGTGGGTTGCATAATAACTAATTATATATTAATGGTGGGTGCACATCTGTATTCAGCTATGTATTCAGCTGTGTAATGTAGAAGTTGGGGACTGTGCTCTAGATAACTGTGTGTTATTTTATGCAGAGATGAGTCCTGGCTGGAAGAAGTGATGGCGGTCTGTGCTGGATGAAGGAGAAAAGCGAAGATGAAAGACTTCACCTAGGGACGTCACCGGTGAGTCAGTGTGTTATCTGTACACTGACACTATATACTATGTACAGGTCTCCCGTGTATAATGTCACTGGTGATCACTGCATTACCTGTACACTGACACTATATACAGAGCTCCTGTGTATAATGTCACTGGTAATCACTATATTACCTGAACACTTACATTATACACTGTATACCATGTACAGAGCTCCTATGTACAGTGGTGGCCAAAAGTATTGGCACCCCTGCAATTCTGTCAGATAATACTCAGTTTCTTCCTGAAAATGATTGCAATCACAAATTCTTTGGTATTATTATCATCTTCATTTAATTTGTCTTCAATCAAAAAACACAAAAAGAATTGTCCTAAAGCCAAATTGGATATAATTCCACACCAAACCTAAAAAAGGGGGTGGACAAAAGTATTGGCACTGTTTGAAAAATCATGTGATGCTTCTCTAATTCGTGTAATTAACAGCACCTGTAACTTACCTGTGGCACCTAACAGGTGTTGGCAATAACTAAATCACACTTGCAGCCAGTTAACATGGATTAAAGTTGACTCAACCTCTGTCCTGTGTCCTTGTGTGTCCAACATTGAGCATGGAGAAAAGAAAGAAGACCAAAGAACTGTCTGAGGACTTGAGAAACCAAATTGTGAGGAAGCATGAGCAATCTCAAGGCTTCAAGTCCATCTCCAAAGACCTGAATGTTCCTGTGTCTTCCGTGCGCAGTGTCATCAAGAAGTTTAAAGCCCATGGCACTGTGGCTAACCTCCCTAGATGTGGACGGAAAAGAAAAATTGACGAGAGATTTCATCGCAAGATTGTGCGGATGGTGGATAAAGAACCTCGACTAACATCCAAACAAGTTCAAGCTACCCTGCAGTCCGAGGGTACAACAGTGTCAACCCGTACTATCCGTCGGCGTCTGAATGAAAAGGGACTGTATGGTAGGATACCCAGGAAGACCCCACTTCTTACCCTGAGACATAAAAAAGCCAGGCTGGAGTTTGCCAAAACTTACCTGAGAAAGCCTAAAACGTTTTGGAAGAATGTTCTCTGGTCAGATGAGACAAAAGTAGAGTTTTTTGGGAAAAAGCATCAACATAGAGTGTACAGGAAAAAAAAAAGAGGCATTCAAAGAAAAGAACACGGTCCCTACAGTCAAACATGGCGGAGGTTCCCTGATGTTTTGGGGTTTCTTTGCTGCCTCTGGCACTGGACTGCTTGACCGTGTGCATGGCATTATGAAGTCTGAAGACTACCAACAAATTTTGCAGCATAACGTAGGGCCCAGTGTGAGAAAACTGGGTCTCCCTCAGAGGTCATGGGTCTTCCAGCAGGACAATGACCCAAAACACACTTCCAAAAGCACTATAAAATGGTTTGAGAGAAAGCACTGGAGACTTCTAAGGTGGCCAGCCATGAGTCCAGACCTGAATCCCATAGAATACCTGTGGAGAGATCTCAAAATGGCAGTTTGGAGAAGGCACCCTTCAAATATCAGGGACCCGGAGCAGTTTGCCAAAGAACAATGGTCTACAATTCCAGCAGAGCATTGTAAGAAACTCAAGTATTAGGCTGAGGGTGCCAATACTTTTGTCTGGCCCATTTTTGGAGTTTTGTGTGAAATCATCAATGATTTGATTTTTGCTTCATTCTCTTTTGTGTTTTTTCCTTGCAAGCAAATTAAATGAAGATAATAATACCAAAGAATTTGTGATTGCAATCATTTTCAGGAAGAAACTGAGTATTATCTGACAGAATTGCAGGGGTGCCAATACTTTTGGCCACCACTGTATAATGGCACTTTTGGTAATATTAGTATTGTGTTTTTTTATTAATGATCAGTAGTATTCGGTGACAATGTGGTGGTAATATGTTGTCCAGTCATAGTGTGGCGGTATTTGTCCCTTGTATGTGGTATTATTTGGTCACTATGTGGTGGTAATATGTGGTGTGCTCATGGTGTGGTGGTATTTGTCCCTTGTATGTGCTATTATTAGTCATTTTAAAAAAATTATATGACACATTCCCTTAAAGAAAAATAAATAAAAATATACCCAAAAAAAGAGTATCGGATATTTTAAGAAATGTTTAATAGGTTTGAGTAGAGTATGGCTCTGCCAGAAGAGTTTACCTTGTCTTGGTGGTGGCTTTAAAAATCTTTTGGCCAAAACAAAAGCTGATGGCTATGTGTGTGATCTGGTGTTCACTGGGAACTGGTAATGTGTTATTGGTGAGGAAATGGTGCAGAAGTGGAGTTTTTCCAAGAGTGGGCGGTGGGACTGTAGAAGGTTCGAGGGATGGAGATGGAGCTGGGGTGGAACCTAGGCGGAGTCTCAAGGGGGCCCGAAAATTTTCCCAGTATGGGGCCCTGAAATTCCTGGTGGCAGACCTGGACTTGGAGCCTATAAAAATCATGCATGTGTTATACTGTATATTTTACTGCATTTTCTGTCCAGGAAAAAAAAAAGTTTTTTATGCAAAATTTTCCTAGGTGCTCTTTTGGTGTGGCCAAGGACTCTAGGCAAGGACTCTAGGCATTGTTCCACTTCCTCGATTAGCATGGGGCGCATTGCCCCTTAGCTTGATTGACAGCACTCACTTGCCCAGAGTAAGCGCTGTCTTAACTGAAGTGCGTGTGCGCACTGACACTCCAGAAGACCAGTGAGCGCATTCTCCAGCCTCACCACCTATTGTAAGTAACCGCTTGCTACACTGATGTATCAGAGTACCAATTGTCAGATATAGTTAGGAGCGAGGAAGACGAAAACGCACGCTGATCTCCAGGAGTGTCAGTGCTCACACACAATTCAGTTAAGACAGCACTCTGGGCATGTGATCGCTGCCACGATAAGGGACAGTGTATCTGATGCTAATTGAGGGGGCGGAACGGTGCATTGAGCCTTTAACCACACCAAAGGTGCACTTAGGAGCCATGATTTACATATTAAAAAATACATTTTTTTCTGGACAGCAAAAGCAGTAAAATGTATAGTTTGGGCATCATTTTTACAGTCGCCTATGTGACTGTACTAACAGTTTAATTGGAGTTTTGGGGATTACAGACCCCCTTTAAAATAGTGAGGAATTGAAACAGAAAGTATATTAGAATGTAGCTGAACTTCTCATTATACCGTTAATTAGAGTTACTAACATAAAACTCTTTGAAACAAGTCCCATGTATGATGTTTTGTGAAATTGGACTGATAACTGAAACTATATTAAAATTATTCTGGTTGAGTCAGCCCCTGCTAACACCCTACACGAAAGTCAAGAAATCTAACTCACAGCAGAGAGTGAATTACTAGGTCACAGACAAATGAGTGTGATGATTAAGACAACATTTACTGTAAATCCATCTGATATCATCATAAACTTGATATACTATTGTCAGGAGGAGACAGATTTATCATAGATAGCTAGAATGTAACAGTCACTTTGCCTATGTAAAACTGTTATGATATGGCAGCAATAGGGTTACTGCACGGTGGGTTACATCAAAGTGACTCATACAGGGATCTAGACGTAACAGGGCCCCTGGGCTCTGGCCAAGGGAATAAGCTGCTGTACGGTGGTGGAGGTTGACAGGAGTTGTCAGGTAGCCGGGTAAAGACCGAGAGGACAGGAAAAAGTGAAAAATCGGAAGATGCAAGAAAACTCAAAAACAAGCAGAGATTAAAAACGGGAAACAAACACACTACACAGGCACTTAAAGGGGTTTTCCCACAAACAAAACTTAATTTTAATCAATTTTTGAAATAATAATAAGTTCCACAATTGGATGTGGTTTAAAAAATGTTCCTGTGCTGAGATAATCTTATAAATGTGCCCCTGCTGAGTACTGTGTAATGGCTGTGTAACATGGTCTGATCATACCACATCTCCTGGACAGGGGAGGAAACAAAAGACTATACAGACATTACAGCATCAGTTCACATCTGATTCTTTCTGTGAGGTAAAACATTTCCCTGCCTGTTTTTAAACAATGTTTTACTTAAAAAAACAAAAACATTTGCTATCCCTGTAATACTGTAATGTAAGGTGAGTAGGAATGTTTTTTTTTGGGGATTTTTTTGTATTGAGGGAACAATAGTAGCGCAGGCAGGATGGGGGAGCATATACGGGGATGCGAGAACAGGATGGGGGAGCATATACCAAGATGGGGAGCATATACCTACATGGGGGACAAGGATGGGGGTGCATATGCAAGGATGGGGGAGCATATACCAGAATAAGAGAGCATATATTAGGATGGGGGACCAGAATGGGGGAGCATATACCCGGATGGGTGAGCATATGCCAGGATGGGGGAAGCGTATACCAGGATGGGGGAGCATTATTTCGTTATGTCTGATGACAGGATCCCTTTAATTTTGTAGCACAATACTTCAATAAAATGGCGCCAGAGTCAGCGCATGCGCATACCGCTCTATCCAGCACCATTTTTTTCAAAATTGGCATATACAGTGTCTTCAATAAAATGGCGCCAGATAGCGCGGTATGCACATGTTCTGAGTCCGGCGTCATTTTATTGAAGTAATGTGCTACAACGTCAACATAGCAGTGCGCATGCACCACCATCGCCATTATCTCTATGGCCGACACATGTGCACTGCTATGTTGACGTTGTAATATATTACTTCAATAAATTGGTGCCGGAGTCAGCGCATGCGCATAACGCGATCTCCTGCGCCATTTTATGTATATGCAAATTCGCAAACACAGTGTCTTAACCACTTTACAACCTGTGGCGTATTAGTACGCACCAGGCTGTCACCCCCTGTTCAGCGCGGGCTCCGGCGCTGAGCCCACACTGAACCAAGCACATGTCAGCTGATTATTACAGCTGACATGTGCCCGCAACAGCTGCGGGTGGAATCGCGATCCACCCGCTGCTGTTAACCAGTTAAATGGCGTTGTCAATCTCTGACAGTGGCATTTAACATTGCTGCGCCGGAAGCGCGTCACTTACCCCGCCCATCGGTGACCCCGTCACGTGATCGCGGGTCACCGATGGGTGGTCATGACAACCCTGGGTCTGCAGCAGACTCCAGTGGTTGTCATGAGCTGATAGCTATAAGCGCCACCTAGTGGTCGGCGCTCATAGCACAGGAGCATTTCTGCTGCATAGAGGTGATCTGCTCATCACCTCTATGTAGCAGAGGCGATTGGACAGTTGCTGCTTCTAGTCTCCTATGGAGACTATAGAAGCAAGCAAAAAGTGAAAAAAAATATTTAAAAAAATTTAAAAATATATATAAAAGTTTAAATCATCCCCCTTTCGCCCCATTCAAAATAAAAAAATAATAAAAAAACACATACACATATTTGGTATCGCCGTGTTCAGAATCGCCCGATCTATCAATTTAAAAAAAGAATTAATCCAATCGATAAACGGCGCAGCGAGAAAAAAAATTCTAAACGCCAAAATTACTTTTTTTGGTCACCGCAACATTGCAATAAAATGCTATAACGGCCGATCAAAACATCGGATCTATTTCAAAATGGTATCAATAAAAACTTCAGCCCGGCACGCAAAAAATAAGCCCTCACCCGCCCCCAGATCTCAAAAAATGTAGACGCTACGGGTCTTGGAAAATGGCGTTTGTTTTTTTTTTAAGCAAACTTTCACATTTTTTTTCACCACTGAAATAAAAAAGAACCTGTACATGTTTGGTGTCTATGAACTCATAATGACCTGGAGAATAAGAATGGCAGGTCAGTTTTAGCATTCAGCGAACGTGGTAAAAAAAATAAAAAAAAACATCTGTGGTATTGCACTTTTTTTGCAATTTCACTGCACTTGGAATTTTTTTCCCGTTTTCCTGTACATGATATGGTAAAACCAGTAATGTCGTTCAAAAGTAGAACTCATCCCGCAAAAAATAAGCCCTCACACGGCCATATTGACCAAAAAATAAAAACGCTATGGCTCTGGGAACAAGGGGAGCAAAAAACGAAAACGCAAAAACTGAAAATCCCAGGGTTGCGAAGGGGTTAAAAAAAAAAAAAAATGCCGCCGGAAAAGTACCAATAGAAATGCTCACCACCCGGGCGTAAATTGGGTTCAATAACTAGTTATTAGATAACACTGGGTTTACATTTATCAGCTGTGTACAATCAGTTTTTTTAACTATTAGCCCAACACAACAGATGCAAAAATTTGCAGGTGTTTTTTGTTAATTATTCTAATTTACTGACACAATGACTTTTGTGTTTTCATTGGCTGTAAGCCATAATCATCAACATTAACAGAAATAAACACATGAAATAGATCACTCTGTTTGTAATGACTCTATATAATATATGAGTTTCACTTTTTGCATTGAGGAACTGAAATAAATTAACTTTTTGATGATATTCTAATTTAGTGAGATGCACCTGTATAAGAATTTTTTTTGAGCATTTTTAAAGTGGTTTTGAAAAACGCCTTGTAGAAAAAAGTAAGTCCATTTCACTGCTTTGAAAATCCTGAATGAAACTCACCAAACTGTCCAATCACATGGCTGCAAGCAATGCTTTAGGAAAAAAAATATTTAAAAACTCTTTAAAAACTAATCAAAACCACTTCAGGAAATGCTTAAGTAAAAGAAAAACTCCTCCAAAAACTTCCCAAAAAAGAAGAGCTTCCAGAAGTTGTTACTGCTTAAAAACTTGTAGTTTTGAACTCCTCAAATAACTCAGTGTGGACAAAGGCTACAAAGAACGCTTCAGGAAAAACTCTTACAAAACCAGCTTCAAAAAACTCTTCAGGAAAAAGAAAAACTCCCCCAAAAAAGGAGAGTTTCCTGATGCATTGACTGCTTGAAACAGCCTTTTTTTGTCTGCATCAAAATACTCTGTTTTTCCCATTTGGGGCACGTGAACACTGAACACGGCATCATTTAAATGCCGGCACAGCTGTAACATGGCGTGGGGCGGTAGTCATGGGCTAGGTACTAGTGCTTCACACCTCAGCATGCTTCATGAAAATGGAGGTCCTGGTTGGGTGTGTGGACTTTAGCTGTGATGGTGATACGCCCTTGTAGAGCGCATGATGCCGTTCTATTTGGCCGGACAGGACCAGATGCTACAGGGTTCAGTGAGGGAGACCATAGTTGATAAATAAACATATTTTTAGTGAAGAATAGCTTATAAGAAACTATGTACAGCAGAGAGTAGACATTCATTTTCATGGACATTTCTGTTTTGACATGGAACATCATCATATACTTTCCCTTCTCTTTCAGGGAGTCACTCGTGCTTTCCACTTCCCTTAGCTCTTCTGTCTAAACACAGCCCAGCACACTATTCCAGGAGGCTCCTCATCCCCAATAACGGCACTACAGTCCAGCAAGCATGAGTCCTATACTTTCCCCCGCGGTTCCATGTCCTTCTCCCCTTAGGGGAGTTTTCTATGCCAATATGGCTGCTACTTAGCTTTCTGCTTTATTGACCTCTGGACCACCTAACTGGGCATTCCCTCTTCGTCTCGCTTATCCTTCCTCTTCCGTCCAGTTACCCGACTAACAGACAACTCTGTACCGTCCCACTAGGCTTCCTGCCCTAGGCCCCGATACTACTTCCTTTCTCCCTTTTGCTCTGGACCGACTCCGGACATTAATCACTTACTTCTCTTTGCTGCTTCTCCAGTAGGAGCTTACTACCTGCCTCGGTTGTCTCCCTCTCGCCACAAAAGCACCCACTGCATGTCATTCTGCTACTCTGCCAGACCTGAGGTCTGCTACTACTGCAGGCTCTTCCCTATCGGACAGGAAGCTGTCCACTGTCTTCCCATGGGGTATCTGAACCCTCAAGCGGTTAAAAGAAGTGACATTCGACAAACATGTACACAGCAATGTTGTTTTGACATTGTTCTATACTATGTTCATTTTATGGGGCACTTTTGTGGTGGTCTTCCAGGAGGATTCAGTGCGGAGTTGACTCGCCCAGGGGGATATGGGGGACTCGGTACCCGGGCCTTTACCTTCTTGGGATGTCACGGCGGTCGGCTCCCGGGCCCGTACCCTGGGGTCACTCTTAAAAAGGGGGGTTGTTGCTTGAAGGTATAAATAATAGTTTTGTCTCTTGACACCACCTGTGGTTCCTGGTAATGTGTACCAGCGCTGCTGCAGACCTCTGGAGCAGATGTTAGGGCAGCTGGGTTGGTGCGGCTCTCCACAGGCAGAGCTCAGCTCCAGGGCAGTGTAGGTGCAGATGGTGATGCTGGGCGTTGTAGTGCAGGAGCGGTAACGTAGCAGCAATAACCGACAGAGACAGTGGGGTGCAGTCGTCCGAGTTTACTCACAGTTATTCCTCAGGTTGCCTGTACAGGTGACCGCCTCCCACGTCGCGCTGCGTGTACCAGGTAGGGGTTCAGCACTCCCTCGAGTATCTCAAGAGCGCTTAACGGGACCCCTCTCTGTATGTTCCTTTCTTAGCCGACATCCCGCGCTGGGTCTCTCCCTCCTGCCCTGCGCCCCACTACACAAAGTCCCGATCAGGTACCTTGAGACCCCTCTGGGCAACTTAGAGTTCCCGGATCTTGCTTGGTGCCCTTTTCGGCGGCTTAGGTGCGGATGTGGCAACTGCACCTTGAAAGTGCAGAAGCCTCCGGTTTTCCAGGTGAGACTTAAAGTAACTCGGCTGATCCAGGGACCGGTTCCCTTCTTGCGGCCTGATCCCTCCACCGCCTGGCAGATTCGGGCGTACGGGTGCCGTCCTGCACTCACCGTACCCCCTGGGGTCCCTTCAGTTCCTGGAGCCTTCCTCCCTTGCTCTCACTCCTCTCTCCTTCTTGGACATGACAGGCCAAGCCTGCCTCCCGAGCAGAGCTCCTGAAGAGCCTCCGCTCCCTACGTCCTCTCACTCTCACTCCCTCCGTTCAACTCCTCAAAAGATGGCTTCCCTATATATATGTATCTTCTTTAAGTGCTCCCCTGGTCTACGTCCTCCACCCACACCCACTACATGGTTCCCCCTCACTTTGGTCCCCCCCACTTCAGCCAGGGACGGCGCAGCAGAAAGCAGTGCATAATGCCCTTCCAGCCGGTCTGGAGTAGTGTAGTGTTGAGTGCAGGTGTTAGGGTCCCGGGCAGCACTCCATCCTTACCTGAGAGACGGAGATGCCACACCTCTGGGTGAGGTGCAGTACCTCTGTGGCGACTGAACCCTCAGGGGCGCCACAGAGTCAATCTGAAAAAGACACCATGAGCACATACCCTAAGGCTACATTCCCACAATGAGCTTTTGATCTAGCAGATTTTCTGCATTTCTGTATCTATTATGTAAATTAGGTTTCTTGTATTTTTTTATTGCATTTTTAAGCGAGTTTTTTTTTACATGCGTTTTTAATCGTGGTGGTTTTTGCCTCTTTTTGGCTTTTATTGTACTTCCTGGTATTTGGCTTTGACAAAACTTTATGTTCGGATTACATGCAATTTTTACCTGCGGATTTTCCACATTTTAGTCTACGTTCCCAAAAGGAGCTTTTGGTAATTTTTTTCTGCAGCATTTCTGCACCTATTATGTAAATTAGGTTACTTGCGTTTTTTTATTGCTTTTTGTGCGCATTTTTTGCTTGCGTTTTTATCGCGTTTTGATGCAGCATTTTTTGTTTCTTTTTCGTATGTTGTTTTAAATGAAGCTGCTTTGTTTATGATACTTCCTGGTATTTGGCTTGGACAAAATTTTATTGATTCAGTCATGTGCGGGTTACATACAGTTTTGATGTGTTTCCGCTTTAGTTTTGGATTTTCTGCATCTAATGTAAGTTTATGGGGAAAAAGCTGTACATAAAACTCAGTGTACCCGCAAGTGAAATTGACATGCTGCGGATTTGAAATATGCTCTACAGTTCTTTTTACACTTAGTAAAAAGAAAGCACAGTGGGCATGAGATTTTGTATAAATCCCATTCACTCTGCTGGAATTGTAAGATGCTACGTTTTTGATATGCAGGGTCAAAAGCTCACCAAAAAAACATAGTGGCTACACAGCCTAAGGGTATGTGCACACTGAGACTTTGGAGAAGGAACTGAAAAGAAACTTTCCAAATTTTCTTTACAAAACAAAAAACTTATCAAAAACTTGGAATTTCCACTCAGTGCCTATGTGCACATTCCATCTTTTTATTGTGATTTCGGAACAGAAACTGAGGAAGACCTCCCAAGTTTTTAGGACTTTTACATTTTTTAGAAGAATTTGGAGACTTTCCTCTCAGTTTTCCCTCTGAAAAGACTCCATGTGCACATAGCCAGTGGACATGTGCACGCAGAGTTTGTTGAGAGTGGAAACTGAATGGAAACTCTCCAAACCCTCCTCCAAATCTCAAAAAACTCCTCAAAAACTTTGAGTTTCTGGTGCAAAAACTCAGCAAAAAGACTCTGACTAGTAGATATGCACACTCATTGTGCTTTTCAGTGAAATTATGCAGCAGAAACCACCTGAAAAAAGGTTTCAAAATTAACGTTCAAAAGAATGAACATAAGCAATTCTATGTGAAAACGACTTGTTGTGCTTGTGTTCAGGCTTTGGAACGTCTTTTAATCATTTTAGGTTTCTAAAAACGTCTAGCGGTTAAAAGAAGTGACATCTCCATTCTTCTCTCATTTTCCGCTCAGAAGATACTTTTCGTGGAGCATTGTGCCATCATTTTTGCTTAAAAAAAGTGCTAGCAGTTTATTCATTATTTAGTGGAGTGAAAAAAAGGCCTGAAAATGAAAGTAAAAAAAGACTTCACATAAACCATGGGAAAATCCATAAAAAAAACCCCTGGCGGCCTAAACCATAAGAAAAACGCTCAGAAAACACCACCAAAAGTTGCATCAGGAAAAAAAAACTCCTGCATTTCCTGAAGTGTCTTCTGCTTGTAAACCTCATTAGGTTGGATATGTGCACACAGAGTCTGTTTGCATTATCAGAACTGAGCAGAACCTGCACATTTTTGAAGAGTTTTACATTTTTGAGGATGACTCGGAGAGTTTCCTCTTAGTGGCTATGTGCACACAGAGTTTTTTCACAGGAAACTGAGGTGAAACACTTAAAATCTTCCTTAAATACTTGGAATTTCTGCTCAGTTTCCTCTAAAAATAAACACTTCAACAAGATTCAGTGTGCATATAGTAAGTTTAAGGTTAAGTTCCCACAATGAGTTTTTGGTTCCTTTTTGATGCTGTGTATTTTCACTGCGCAAAAAAAACGCAGCGTCTTACAGGTCAAGCCAAGTGGATGGGATTTAAAGAAACCTCAAATGCAAAGATGGTTTTAGTGCATTTCTGCAACGGAAACGCATCAAAAACCCATGTAGTTTGCACCTAAGTATATCAATAAGGTTGTCAAAGCCAAATACTAGGAATAAGTAGGCTTCAAAAACAAATCAGCCTTGTTTAAAGACGTCACATAACCACTTTCTACTCCAAAAACTGAGCAAAAAAGACTCAGTGTGTACAATCCCTTAAAGTGTATCTATTTAAGTGGAAATTGATTCTACCTTATATAATATTCATAACTTTTTCAAAGTTTATCTAGGGCACGGCTGTACCAAGTGTTGTTTGTGATTTTTATGACTGCTAAATATGGAGCGCAAGTAAACTGCATGTCTCTTTACTCTTAAATAAGCGCTGGTACCCTGTGTAAGGCATTCAGATGTCCCTTGTTCTTGTAGGTGTTCTATTCATGGAGAGGACAATACATATACTGATTATATTTATCATGAAAAATCCTTATATTCAGAGAGAAAGCCCTCATGGGGAACACTTCAATACCTATGTACTATAACCAAGCACTGGTTGCTCAGTAACAAAAGAGAAGTGAACACATGTGCATTATATATATTATATATATATATATATATATATATATATATATATATATATATATATATATATATATATATTAAAAACAAATAAGGTAAGTTAAAACTCAGAAAAGGTGCTGAAAATGGAGGGACAAGGAAAATGATGCTGTATAATATAATTAATGACATTTATAGTATTACAATACCAGGGCAATTCATATAATTAAGAGTTTTTGATCTTACAGCTAAAACAATGGTAATACATATGGGAGACAAACATCTATGGTGTTGCATGAGGACAATGCATCTAGTCCTGCCAACTTATAAATCCTGCAGTCAAAGCTAATAGCTGTGATCCACATATGTTATACTGTAATTGTATTGTGTCAGCAAAGGTCTAACACTTACCTGCCACTGGATGTCAGCTTGTGATGATGGAGTGAATTAGCACCATCTCCCTCCGCCCTGGCACGAGTTTCGCCCAACTTCTTCACGCCCCCCGAAGAAGCAGGGTGAAATGGATATGTATTCACTTGCTCAGGGCTTGGTTACATACTGATTATAGTCTATGGACAAGGTCACATGTTTTTTTTTTGTGGACCATCAATACACACATAAAAATGAAGACATGTTAGTTTTTATAATAATTGCGGATCAATCTTGCCGATTCAAGTAAATGGGACCATGGAAAAAATGATATCACTGGGACGCCACCCGTGTGTCATCCAGCTTTTCGGTGCATGACACAGGGATTCAGTCACCACTAAAGTCAGAATTCCTGTAACGGACCACGCTCTTAGTTCTTGGAGTAAGGGCGCAGAAAGACGGCCATATAATTTGCACCGAGATCGAAACGCAGTGCATGGACTGGCGGGTGACTCTCCCGACCTGAGTATGACAGCTTCATGTATTTCTATGCAGTTGTCACGCCGAGCCATTCTGAGCCTTGTGTTCCAATTTATACAACCATCTGACTCAGCCCTAAATATAACACAATGTTAGAGATCAGAGAATAAATTCAAGTGGAACTGAACTCCACTCCAAGTTTACAAAAATCCACATTTGACAAAATGCAGATTTTTTGTAATTTCCTTTCGTGCTGATTCAGTAAAATGGCCGCCATTTTTCTTATCCATTAAAGGCCATAAAAATGTTAAAAAAATTGAAAAAAAATCGTTATAGTCATCTCACCACTCACCTCTCCAGTCCCTCTGCTTCTCACCGCCACATCTTAGGATCGCCGTCAACTGCATTGAAATTCCTGGACCTCTCATGTTAGGTTGGGGTTTCTAGATTTGATAGGCCCTGGAGGGGCACATGTGTAACGTGGTGCGGGGCAGTAGCCATGGGCGAGTTACACGTCTGTTGCGCTTCGGCACATTACATGAAAATGGGGGTCCTGGCTGTATCTGCGAACTTGTGCTGTGAGAGTACTAGACCCGTGCAGGCCGCATGTAACCGATGCTGCTGGTTTGCCAGGACCAGGTGTTGGACAGTTCAATGAGGGAGACCACTATTCAAAAATAAACTTTTTACTGAACAGGAACTTGGTAGGGAATATGTACAAGAGATAGTGGGTACACAGTCTTATGAACATTTCCTTTATAACTTAAAGCATTTTCCACACAGTTTCCTTTCTTCTTTTCTCTCTTGTCCTCTATCTTAACCTTTCCTATTTCTGCTGGTCTTCCGTCTCCATTGTTTCTCACTACTTCACCGCATCCCAGCTCAACACTACTGTCCTGCTTAGAGAAAGTCATGTACTCATCCCCCGGTTCCGCATCTTCTTTCACCTAAGAGTGCCAATATGGCCGGTCAGGCTGACGCTCTGGAACTCCCACCCGGGACATTTTGCTCGTCTCAGTTACTCAGTCCTGTTTGGGCTCTTTACCTTCAAGAGTTATAAACTCTGGGTCTTGTTGCTAGGCGTCCTCTCCCAGGACCCATCTCTGGTAAATCACTCTGTCTCTTAGTCACTTCTGCTCCGAATCTCGCTATCCTCTCGGTGTTCATGGACACCCAAAATGCGGCGCAACTCACATTGGACCTTAGGTCCACTAGCTATGCACACCAGGCCCTATCTGACTCTCTGACACTTTCCCTGCAACTCAGTCCCTGCACTCTAGACTAGTCCCAACCATCAACTCCAACTGTCCCTATGGTCAAACTACACACATTATCAATATCACGAATACCTTTAACGCACATCACAGTTCCCATTATATTATATAACATTTTATAACAAAAAATAGTTTCTTCAAGAGGGAAACTTGGGAAGGCTGTCCATCTCCTTGCACATGCAACCGCAAGGTTCGCAGTGCAAGCCGAGACGTCATGATTAGTGTTGAGCATTCCGATACTGAAATATCGGGTATCGGCCGATATTCGCGGTATCGGAATTCCAATACTTAATTCCGATACTTTTAGAATATCGAATACCGGAATCGGAAGTTCCCATAATGCCTGCACTCTGCAATGTCTCTGAAGGATGACAAGCTGGATGGCAGCGCTCAGCTGCGATCCAGCCTGTCATCAGAATGCCATCCCAGGGTGGGAGAATTCTCCTGATTGTTTAAAAGCCGGCGGGCGGTAAAAAGCCGTCACTTTTAAACAATCACACAGCCCCATACTGCTTCCCCGCAGCCTCCCACCCCGATCCTCCGCTCCCCCCATCCTGATCGTAAGTTAGGACCGGGAGGGGAGCGCAGCACCAAGGAGCGGGGAGCGAAGGACCCGGGCGGGGAAGCCAGCAGTGAAAAGACTTCACCGCCGGCTTTCCCGTTCTGTGCTGCGCTTTCCCGCCGGTTATTTCAAATGAACAGCTGAGGTATCAGGTGATGCCGATCAGCTGTTCATTTGAAGTAGCCGCGGTGCCCTCAGAGGGTTCATGTGAGTTCATGCTTGACTGCATTGTATGAACTCACATGAACTTTCCCACGGCCGCACAGGTCAGCCTCACCTCCCAGACCATCAGACCGGTCATGATTGGTGTGTGCGGGTGTCTGTGCGATGTCTGCGAGTGTGTGCGGGGTGTCTGTGCGATGTCTGCTGGTGTCTGCGCGGTGTCTGTGGGTGTCTGCGTGCAGGCAGACATAGGCCGATGTGACACTACTACTCCCATCGGCCTATGTCTGTCCCCCGTCCACTCGTGCCAGCAGGATCAGCTCGATGGGAGCAGTAGTTCCCATCAGCCTGATCCTGCTATTTAAACTGCCCCATATGTTATTTTGCCCCTATACACATCTTTTATTCTTTTAGGCCCCCATATATATTTGTTTTTGGTCCCCAATAAATTTTAAATACATGTCATTGGTGGCCAGTGGTTGCCTAAAATAAATTAGTTTATACATTACCTGTCCCCGCCGATCGCCACCTAAAATAAAGTAAAAAATAAAAAACTACACCTATACTCACCTAGACACCTAATTCTACGAAGCCATCGATCTCCTGTAATAAAATATAAAATAATAAACCACAACCTTATCCTTACCCCTCCGTAGTAGTCCACGAGTGTCCCACGATGATCTCCAGTTTAGAGCAGCCACAAAGAATGTGACCGCTCTGAACCGGCTGCCGCCGCTAGAATGACGGGGCCGTAAAGCAGCCCCGTCATTGCATAAGCGGGTTCGCCGGAGTTCAGGCAGCACTGCTCCAGTTAGCTCCTTTACGGCCCTGCTGTACCGTGAGAAATTCCCACGGTACAGCAGTGCCGTAAAGGAGGTCTCCGGAGCTGCTCTGCCTGAATGCACTCCGGTGACCTCAGTCAGTGGCTCCCGCTGCCGGGAGCGGACGTGTTCCCGGCAGTGTGAGCTTACAGCAGCCATGCACAGCTGTCACCATCTCCAGATGTGACAGCTGTGCATGGGAGATCAGCGCAGGAACGTGGACAGGTAACTATTTTTTTTTGTAAACTAAGAATTAAATAAAATGGTGTGTTTTATTTCAAATAAATTATTTTTTTCTGGGTGTAGTGTGTGTTTTTTCTTTTTAACACCTTGTAGGTTAGTAATGGGGGTGTCTTATAGACGCCCATCATTACTAACCTGGGCTTCATGGCAGCTGGCGCTGACATGAACCCCACCACTATTATCCCCTGCCACCGCACCAGGGCAGCGTGGAAGAGCGAGGCTAAGTGCCAGAATTGGCGCGTCCTATGGATGCGCCATTTCTGGGGCGGCTGACGGCTGGTGTTTCTAGCCTGGGAGGGGGACAATATTTATGGCACCCTTCCTGGGCTATTAATATCAGCCCCCAGTTGTCTGCCTAGCCTTTGCTAGCTATTAAAATAGAGGGGACCCCACGTCATTTTTTTGGGGGGGTCTCCCATTTTAATAGCTACTAAAGGCTAGGTATTCAGCAGGGGGCTGATATTAGTAGCCTGGGAAGCTCCGTGGGTATTACCCCCTTCCCAGGCTTCAAACATCTGCCCCAGCCGTCTGCTTAACCTCTGCTAGAGACTAAAATTATGGGGGATCCCACGCCAATTTTTTTTTTAATAAATCCTTTATTTTAACACTAAATGACAAGTACAGTAATCAACACTATCACTGTACTTCTTATATATGTGACTGACATGTTTCTATCTATCTAATCTATGTGTGATGCTCTATTCTTTCTGTTATAAATTGTCGGGTACCGCTGCTGAATTGCCGGCCGGCTTTTTTAAAGAGACGGTGCATGAAAACACTAATATTTTTTTTAATAAATCCTTTACACTAAATGACAAGTACAGTAAGCAACACTGTCACTGTACTTCATATATATGTGACTGACATGTTTCTATCTATCTAATCTATGTGTGAAGCTCTATTCTTTCTGTTATAAATTGTCGGGTACCTGTGTATGCCGCTGCTGAATTGCCGGCTTTTCATGTAATACATTCTACATTATTGTTAGTTGTTTTCCTTCATGTAGAATTAACCTACAAGGAAAGAAAGGGTTTATTTTCATTCCGATATTTGTGTCCCATTGACTTGCATTGGTTTCTGGTATCGGAATCGGCGATATCAGCTACTTTTTGGGTATCGGCCCGATCCAATCCGATCCGATATTTCCTGATATCGGAAGGTATCGCTCAACACTAGTCATGATATATCAGCATGCGCAGTGACCTTTGCAGACGCATGCCAAGAACCTTCTCGGCCTATCAAACCTAGGAGCCCCAGCCTAATGTGAGAGGTCTGGGGTTTTCAGCACAGGTGACAGTGATCCGAAGATGTGACAAGGACCGGATGGGTGGTGGTGAGGAGCGAAGGGTCCGGAGAGGTGAGCAGTGAGGCGAGTATAAGGATTCTTTTATTTTTTACATCTTGTGTTTTTTCTGGACGTTAAATTTGCAGAGAATAACTTCTCCGCAAATTGAATTTCCTGTGAAAAATCCACAAAAACAGCAGTTTTGTTACATATAACGTGTATAACTAGTACATCTAAGGCCATGTTCCTACAATGAGCTTTTGGTGAGGTTTTGATGCTGTATAATTTCTGCACCTATTATTTAATTTGGGTTACTTGCGTTTTTTCAGTGCATTTTTGTGTGCGTGTTTTTGACGTTGCGGTTTTTGTCTCTTGTTAGTGTGTCATGCTTTAAAGGAAACTGCTTTATTTTTTATATTTCCTGGTATTTGGCTTTGGCAAAACTTTACTGACATACTTAGGTGCAGATTGCATGCGGTTTTGATGTGTTTCCGCTGCGTAAACGCACTTAAAATGTGTGTGTTTTTTACTTGCTGAATTTCCACACATACTGCAAGTCTATGGGGAAATTCCGCACAGAAAACTCAGCGTACCAGCAAGAGAATTGAAACATTGTGGATTTGAAACACGCTCCGCAGGTCAGGTTACGCTGCATTAAAGGGAATCTGTCACCCTCTGGTATGTATATAATCTATTAATATGGGCATACAGGTGATAGAAATGTTAACCTAGTCCTACCTGTATGCCTCATAGTAATGGCCTTGTTTTGTGAAATCTTATATTCTACCTTTGTTAATGATGCCTTTCAGGCCCCGGACTCATAGGGAATGTCTTCATTATAATAGTACTCCCCTCCCCTGTACGTCAGTGTCCTGTGACGTGCAGTTGCGGCGCTGTAATCCTGTGCTATGAACTCCCTCCAGGATCCTCCCTTCTATGGGAGAAAGTCTCCGTGACTCGACGGCACCTGCGCAGAAGATCACAGACTAGTATATTCCGTGATTTATAGAAATCTCTTCATTATAATAGTACTCCCCTCCCCTGTACGTCAGTGTCCTGTGACGTGCAGTTGCGGCGCTGTAATCCTGCGCTATGAACTCCCTCCAGGATCCTCCCTTCTATGGGAGAAAGTCTCCGTGACTCGACGGCGCCTGCGCAGAAGATCACAGACTAGTGCATTCCGTGATTTATAGAAATCTCATCTTTTTAAAGGGAATCTGTCACCCCCTGGCACTTTTCTGACCTCTAATATGGGCATACAGGGATAGAAATGTTAATCTAGTCCCACCTGTATGTCTCATATTAATGATCTTGTTTTGTGAAATTTAATGTTTTCTCTTTATGGTAATGATCCCTTTGATCCAATCCACATTGCTGAAACTGTAAGACACTGCCTTTTTGATGCAGCAAAAATACGCAGCATCATAAACTCATCGCAACCTAAATGCAGATTGTTGTGACTTTTGTTGTATGAAGATGGGCACTAATGGTGGCTAATGGTGTGAAGCTGAGCATAGTCAGCACATCTTCTCATACTCTATTAAGATCTAATAACATTTCTAGCACTTTTTTGTGACCTGAACACTGACACAATTAACGCCATCATTTTCAGTCCCTTGTTACCAGAGTAGTGCTTTGTGATGGTTTAGTAAAGTATGTGTTAAAACGGCATTTTGATATTTCCTTGCTTTTTTTATACATGGCATAATGTTACCAATTTTTAGCAGATGATACAATGATCCATCTGTCTGCATTTTGCATCGATATCTATATTTCCATTGATTATTATTCACCCAGAACATCAATATTTTTTAATATATGTACATGTGTGTGTTTATGTGGATGGCAATCGAATGCTGTCCGATTTTTACGTGGACTCATAGACTTACATTGCTGATTTTGATACGACACTCACCATTTTGTCTCCGCAATTTTGCATGGACCACTCAGTCCGAAAAAAAAATCTGACATGTGAACAGCCCCATAGACAACCCCATAGGTACAAGCCCCATAGGTACAAGGGCTACCCGTGAAAAACACTCGGACGAGGAAAACTGATGTCTGAATGAGGCCTTAAGCTTAACTATGTCATTGAATGCTGTTTTTTTCTGTCCCCCACCTTTTATTACTCACAAAGGTCTTATGATGACTGCAGTGTAAACCTCATATTAAAATTATTTTTTTTAACCCTTATAATACAAGGTCAACTTTTAAAGGAAAACACCTTGGTTGTATGATGGGTTTCTACTTGAACTCTACAATCCTAAAAAAGAACGAATAAAAAAAGGGGCAAGCTTCAGGGATTCGCAAAGATACCAGGAGCACTGCGGGATCTTGAATACAACCAGCACTGAGTAATGAGGTGTATTTTTAAGGATCTCTCAAAGGGGGTTTGCAGAATGAATGGGAAGAAGTAGGGAGGGGAGACGGTTAACTCTGCTCTCTTCGGCTTCAATGGGACGCTCTGAACAGCTGTGAAAAGGGTCTCAGAGTTTTTCTCACGCCCAAACGACATCTCACCCCGCTGAGGTCAGCCCGACTCACATCACTAATATATACACAGTCTGTGTCCCATATCAATGCCAATACGCAGCTTCGTTTTATGCATATACGTTCAAAGACAAGTGACACTAATTTCGACCCAAACGCAAATCTTTTGTCAGAAACCCACAGCACAAAGCGCCTTTTTTCAGTCACACACACACTTCAAAACAATATTCTGCCACATCTGATGCTTCAACCTGTTTACAATGAAATTCGCCCCATTTCATGGATCTACTGCTTTACTAGGTCTTGTGCATGTTTGACTGCTGTCATTTTTAGCAACTTTTCTTAGGACATAAATTTGTCTGTAAAAAAATTATTAAAAAGCTTAGTGATAATAGTGTTTTGATTTTTTTTTTTTTTTCAGAATCAATTTTTTATGGCATTATTTCTATTGAGTTTACTACAGGATTTAAAAAATGCCAGAAAAAGAAAAAGTTTTAAATGTTACAAAATTAAAAAAACACCACAATGAAAGGTAAATTTTTTTTTTTTTAATTACATGTGTGTTAAAACTCCATTTGAAAAAAAAATTGTATATGTGAGATAACTAGTAGATGGGTTTGCTTTTTTCCAATGGTTGTTATCCAGTTTCGTAGCCAAATCTTTCTCACTGACAGGCTGCAAGTAAATTTGATTATCTTATAATGAGTGAGTAATAAAAGTGGAGTTGTTTTTCAGTGTGTTAAATGGGAGGACTTTGTTAATTAACTCCAGACAATTCCCAGTGTAATCCTTATTTCTCCAACAGCTTCTCTTTATTGTACTCTATTAATTCTCTGCACTAATTATTATGATGCTACTCTATTTGCATACTAACGTCCCATTCTTTACAACCTGCAAAGGTCTTCCTGGTCTGTACTCCATTGTGTTTGTTTGCTTTAGGAAGTAGAACACAAAGGGAAGAGACTGATAACAGGTGGTTTGGCAGTGTATTGTGATCTCTTTCTCTTAAAATCAGCCAATGATAACTGATTACCTAAATTTACAAATGAGAAGAAAGTTTCAAGCACCGGACCTAAATTTGGTTTGTTGATTTATACAAATTGCTGCATGCCAACATCAAAGATTTACCGCCAACATGATAGATTCGAATCTATCAGCATTTCACTAGTAAGCAGGGTTGCCAACCTCATATTCAATCTTTACTGGACAACTGGACCAAAATTCACGGAAGGTCCCAATTTTTTATGGACGTTTACCGCGCCTCTTGATAAAACCATGCCCCCTGAGATGTCCAAAATAATACAGAGTAAGGCTGTGTGCCCACTATGCGTTTTTCAAGTGTTTTTGATGCGGATTTTCCACAGCGTAAACGCTTGCAAAACGCTTGGTAATCCGTGCACCATGATCCCCAATGATAATCTGCATGTTCTGTGCCCATGCTGCGGAATTTTCCTTGCGGAAAAATCTGCAGCATGTCCATTATTTGTGCGTTTCTGCATGCGGATTTGAGGTCCCAATGCATTTGAAAAACGCAAGTCAAATCCGCATGTAAAAACGCGTGTAAAATCGGCAAGCGTTTTTGACTGCCAAGAACATGCAGAAACACTGCAGAAATTTTCTGCTTCATTTCTGCATCGTGGGCACATAGCCTAAGAGCACATACATGCTAGTAAGTCATAGGAATCAGACAGATTGCTCTTTTTAGACTATGTTCCCACAATGAGGTTTTGACGCTGCCTATTTTCTCTGCATGTGGATGGGATTTATAGAGATCTTATGCCGCTGTGCTTCTTTTTAATAAACTCACCTGCGGTGCGTGTTTCAAGTCCACAACGTCAATTTCTCTTGCGGCACGCTGAGTTTTCTGTGCCCTTAGGCCACGGCGCCACTCTCAGTATTTGGTCAGTATTTTTTCTCAGGAGTGGGAGCTAAAACCAGGTGAGGAACAATCAGAAAAGGTAGAATAGAAACAAGTCACCAATTCTGTATTTATCACCCACTCCTGGTTTTGGCTCCCACTCCTGAAAAAAAATACTGACCGAATACTGATAGTGGGGCTGTGGCCTTCGACTTGCATTAGATGTGGAAAATCCACAGGTAAAAAACAAACATGCGTTTCCACAGTGGAAACGCACTAAACGCATGTTACCCGCACCTAAGTATGTCAATAAAGTTTTATCAATGCCAAATAGCAGGAAGTTTCAAAAACAAAGCAGCTTTATTTAAAGCATGACACATCAACAAGAGACAAAACAACGCAGAATCAAAAATACGATAAAAAACACAATGTAATTTAAATAATAAAAGTGGAAAATCTGCAGCATCAAACTCACCTAAAGCTCACAGTGTGAACGTAGCCTTAGGTTACTTTCTTTTTTTTTAAGTGTTTGTTTTTTTTCTATGTATTTTTACTGTGTTTCTTGTCTCTTGTTGGCATGTCATGTTTTAAATAAAGCTGCTTTGCTTTTGATACCTCCTGATATTTGGCTTTGCCAAAACTTTATTGATAATTCATGTGCGAATTACATGGTTTTCATTTCCTGCACATTTTCCACAACTAAGGTAATTCCATGGGGAAAATCTGAATATAAAACTCTGCGTACCCACAAGAGAAATAGACATACTGTGGATTTGAGACACACCCCGCAGGTGAGTTTATGCGCCTTGCTGGAACTGTAAGGCACTGTGATTTTTGCTGGGTGTCACAAAATCATAATAGGAACTTTACCCTAAGGCTACGTTCCCACAATGAGCTTTTGGTGAGTTTTTGATGTTGCAGAATTTCTGCACCCATTATTTAAGTTACTTGCATTTTTTTGACGCTGCATTTTTTGTCTCATGTTGGTATGTCACGCTTTAAATAAAGCTGCTTGGTTTTTGATACTTCCTGGTAGTTGGCTCTGACAAAACTTTGATATATTTAGGTGCCTATTTTTGATGCATTTGCGCTGCAGAAACTCTTTAAAAACATATGTACGTTTTTTTTTTACCTGCAGAATTTCCAAATCTAATGTAATTGTAGGGGAAAAGTCTGCACGGAAAACTCAGTGTACCTGTAAGAAAAATTGACATGCTACGGATTTGAAACACGCACCGAAAGTCAGTTTATGTTGAGTAAAAAAGAAGCACAGAGGGCAGGAGATTTCTATAAATCCCATCCACTTTGCTGGAACTGTAAGACAATGCAGCAAAAATATGTAGCATCAAAAACTCACCAAAAGCTCATAGTGGGAACGTAGCCTAAAAGGTCTCTGAAAATCTGGAATCTTATTGGTTTTTGGTTATCCTCTAGGCCTCATTCTCAGACTTTCTTGGGAGTATTTTTTGGCCTAAAAATGCGTGTTAAAACACAGAGTTTTTTTCTGACTTTTTTCACCATTTTTGGTGCCTGTTGTTTCCTTAAAATGGAAAGTGTGAAATCTGCAGCAAAATCCCATCGCCATGTAGCACGTGTATTATGCTGCAAAAAAGCTGTAGATACATTGTGGAAAACTGCAAACCAAACACACAATGTGTGAACCCACCCAGAGGATAAGTTCATATTTTGTACATTTGATGTGAATTTCACCATTTCCATTGCCGATTTTAAATAAAAGCATGCTCATGCTACAGATTTTAAAATCTGCACCAATTTCTGCACAGAAATTTATAGCAACGTATAGATGACACTTATCTAGTTAGCTGATAATGGATTACGCTGCAGATTTTTTCCATACAAATCTGCAGAGAAAATCCGCACCAACGTTGTGAACGTAGCGTTTTGTTCGGTTTCCATAATGAGTATTTGGTGCATTTTTTGTTGTTGTGTATTTTCATTGTGCAAAAATGCAGCTTGTCACAGTTCCAGAAAAGTTCTATTGCAGTAAATATGTGGGTTTTCTTGCAGATCTGCCCCATGGACTTGAATGAGATGAATAAAATACACAGATAGAAAATGCAGATGTGCAGTACGCACAACTGTATCGATAAAATTTTTATCAACGCTAAGTAACAGAAAGTATCCAAAATAAAGCAGTTTTATTTGAACCATGACATACCAAAATGAGTTAAAAACCGCTGTTGAAAAAGATGTGATACAAACTCATGTAAAAAAAAAACACACTCATAAACGCAATGAAAAAAATGCAAGTAACCTAATCGAGCTAATTGTTGTGGAAATGCTACAGAAAATCTGCAACATCCAAAACACGTAATCTGCGGCAAAATCCACGCTTGTTACTGCGGAAATCTTCTGCACAAAGAATTGACAGGCTGCAGATTTTAAAATTGCACCCCATGTCTATTTTTGGGCTGACATTTTCAGCAACAAAATTTGTTCTCTAGTTTATTTAACTGGTATTGTATGCTAAAGATTTTCCACATTGAAAATCCACAACAAACACACAATATGCGAATTTACCAACATTTTGGAAACAAAAAAAAACAAATGAAGCTCTATTGTAGGAAAACATCAAAATTGACTGGAAAAAAAATGCCACACCTAGGGTATGCTGCAATTTGAAAAAAGAAATAAAATAAAAGTCCAATTAAAAAAAAAAAAAAACCAACAACAGAGGTCACAAAAATATAATATTTCTCATTTTTCCCAGCAAATATAAAACCACAACATTTTTTCCCACCAGAAAATGCAGCAAAAGCATAGAAAAAATGCCCTTAAAAACGCTATGTGAAGGCTATGCTTTAATTTTTCTACCCTCTTTTGTCTAGATGAACAGTTTTTCGGTGTTATAAATATCTTACAAAGAATAATTTAGCAATATGAGTATTCACTTTAGTAAGATATTCCCTACGTGGTATTTTCTATAAGTGATACCTCTCTTTATGTGCCCTGACCTATTTGAAATGCAGAATTGCATAGATTGCTGCCCATTGGGCAATTCTTCAGCGCATTGTTTCACCACATATGGATGGCTTTTAAAATCCCACAATTTAGAGCCTTTGTGCAGGTACATGGCTTATTCCACAGCTAAGACAACCAGTAACTATAGCAACAATCAGCGATTTTGGCCACGTTGGGTGTTGGTACATTTGAATAATACATTTTACATTAACTCCAGCATAATTATTGTACAAATACATCTAGATAAGGGGTTCTGGTTATGCAAACAGCGTTGTTTCTAAATGACTCTGGATTACAAAGAATATTGTATAGTTCTATACTAGTCTTTTGGGTGAACTGCATTATGTTAAAAGTGGCAGCACACGTAAAATAGGGCGAAAAGAATTAAGTTGTAGAATCAGGCAACGATCCCCTGATGAGTATTTGAGGTTGCAGAATTTCTTCACCCATTAGCTATATTAGGTTATTTGCGTTTTCTTCGATGCATTTTTATTGCATTTTTTGTCTCTTTTTGGTATGTCATGTCTTACATAAAGCTACTTTGTTTTTGATTCCCTCTGGTATTTGGTTTGACTAGACATTATTGATACAGTCATATGTGGATCATATGCGTTTTTTATTGTTTTTCCACAGGGGAAACCCATTAAAAACGCATGGGCATTTTTTACCTGCAATATTTTCCACATCTAATGCAAGTCTATGGGGAAATTCGCAGATAAAATTCAGCGTGCCCGCAAGAGACATTGACATGTTGCAGATTTCAAACAGACACCATGAGTGAGTTTACGCAGCGTAAAACAAAAGTACAGAGGGCATGAGATTACTATAAATCCTACCCACTTTGCTGGAACTGTAAAGCTGTGTGCCCACAATGAGTTTTTGACGCTGCATATTTTCACTGTGTCAATACCGCAGCGTCTTACAGTTCCAGCAAAGTGGATGGGATTTATACAAATCTCATGTCCGCTGTGCTGCTTTTTTACGCTGCATAAACTGAGTTGCGGTGCGTGCTCCAAATCCACAGCATGTCAATTTTTCTTGCTCATACGCTGAATTTTCTGGGTGGAATTTCCCCATAGACTTAAATTAGGTGCAGAAAATCCACAGGTAAAAAACACACGTGCGTTTTTAGATTGTTTCCGCAGTGGAAACACACTAAAACACATGTATTTCACACATGACTGTATCAGTAAAGTTTTGTCAAAGCTAAATACCAGGAAGTATGAAAAACAAAGCAGCTTTATTTAATGCATGACACACCAAAAAGAGACAAAAACCGCAGCGTCAAAAACATGGTAAAAACCCATGTAAAAAACGCACATAAAAAAGCAATGGCAAAAGCACAGGTAACCTAATTTATATAATAGGAAAGTCTGCAACATCAAAAACTCAACAAAAGCTCATCATGGGGACTTAACCTAAAGGTATATTTCTGCATTTGTCCCATTCGTAGAAATGTGGCTTGTAGAAACCAATGCACATGCTGCAGAAATGAAACCGCTCATAAATATGGAATAGATATTTAGTTGCAGCAATTTTAGCACGTGTGATTACACCCGAATAATGTATTAGTGTTGGTGCTGCCTTGAAATAAATATGTTGTTCTTTGATTTGGTGAAAGCTTGTTACACTCACAGATCATTACCGTATGTATTGACTATGTGAGATGGTGGGTTTATCACTTGGTACATCTTGATGTAAGTGCATAGGACTCCAATGAAAGCATTTCAGTGACTTATTGCAGTGTGTGTGTGTGTGTGTGTGTGTGTGTGTGTGTGTGTACGTGATAGCAAGGCTTGAAGATGTCCTCATACCCAAAGAGATATTCCAGTTCAGTTATAGAATAGCGTGAGAGAAGCAAAGGTGACTTACCACCCCTGTACCCTGGTGAGTTGTCCTAGTTTCTCCAATGCTGAATTAGCATATCTGTTTGATTATCATTTAATGTATTAACTGCATGAAGACAAGTTAAAGGGGATTTTCGGAACTTACACATTGATGACCTATCCTATACACTTGAATGGGAGATAAGCTGTAGTATTAAGCCACAGCCACTAAATGTATGGCGCTGCGGCATTCTCTATACATTGATCAGCAGTGGCCAAATATAAGCAATGTGACGTTATTATATTACTTAACAGACCATGTGCAGACCATATAGCTTTTTTAAATTAAAGTAGACATTTATTCCATATACTCACAAATGTTTGCTGCCAATTTTCTGTTGGGTTACATTATTGTGATTTTACTGGATATGTTTGAGAGCAGATCTTTAGGATTTTATTAGTAAGTATTATATATTTGAGTACACGTGCTATAGATGATGTACAAAAGGATAAGGGCTAAGGTGACTTTTGATCACGTGCGGGTCGATGTAAGAAGCTGCATTACTGTAACTATGAAGCTATCTCAATTTTTGCTTATGGGAAAAAGTTTGTGGATGACCTTGCTACCATAGCATAAAAACCCAACTGAATCTGACTATTTCCGCAAAGAAACAGTGAGATCATTTTAAAGAAATAATGTTACTCTATGATATCGCACGAGAAATGAAAAGTTGCCGTAGCCCTTGTTTTGGAGGGTGGAAGTAACCCTGTATGACAGTTCTGTGTGAACAGTTACCATATATGCCAATCAGAGCAAAATATAGCTTGTATATTTATTTAGTGCATTGTAAACGAAATGTTGCCTCTCACAATACCAGAATTCCACTTTATAGAAAACAAAGCTTTTATAGTATTTTATTAGACAGCTTAGAATACTATTTTTACTAATGACCCCCGGTATCTGTACCTGTACAATAGAGGTAAAGTCATTGCTGTGGTTAGCTATTGCCGTGTTGTTGGTTCGATTTTTATAAACTTATTAGTTCAGTATTTTTTTTTACTCTTACATCAAAAGTCAGACTGTTTATATAACATTCTACAAGTCCAATTCTATAGTACAATAAGGCGGACTCGTCTCTGCTACACCATGGTCTCCAGCCTCCGTCCCTCTAACGGTCACACAAACATGAGTCTCATTCACGGTTTAGAGAGGAGGGCACACAATGCATGTCTATTATATAATGAGGGGGAAAAAAGATTGGGATGGAGCCATTTTGTCCACCCAACACACACAGGACACTCTTATTGTGTCTGCTCAATCCAACTATGAATGCCATTATTGTGTCTGAGATCCTATTCATGCCTCTCCCTACTTGCCCCCATCCCCCTTTCTGTTCCCTCTGCCGACCACCCCTCCTCTTTTCTCCCTCTCTAGGTTCCTTGCGGCTCAGCCGGAGTGCATGGATAAATTAATATGAATTTGAAAAGAGCCTTGTTTCCCAATGACATATCCTCACCACTTTCTCACGATGAGCAAGGTTAGAGGAGTGGGGGTTGAGGCAAGGTGGGGGCACACGATTGCCCTTACAAAGCCTGTCAAGGATAAATCTTTTAGCAGAGCTGATCTGGTTTGGTTATCTTTGCTTTGCACAAATATAAAAATTATTATTATTATTTAAACGTCCATGAAAAAATAATGTACTAATAGCCTGTTTGTATGTTTCCACATACATTTCACATGACCGCTTAGCATATATTGCTCAGACAAGAATAAAGTTGGGTGAAAATGGGCACGACATCAACACCAACATATTGGTCTCAGTCTGTTTCTCCACCCCCACCCCAAAAAAAATGGTGAAAAATATAGCGCTCACAATATTCTGCTATGTATGCCTGAGCGTAACATATCAGTTACAAGGTTCCATGTATTGCCACACATTGGAAGGTCAAAATGTTTGCTAACTTTGGCAGAACACTCACCAGCTTTCAATGAGCTTTTATTGTTCCAAAATTGGAAACTTACCATATGCATTTTTTTTAAACAGGGCCATATGATGTATCATTTATACTGTTGACATGTCATCTGACTAAAGTGCCCACACATCTTTAGATAATTGAACAGTTCTCTCACGATACCCATATAAACATGGTAGCGTGACTTGGCCAATGGTTCAAGTGTTCTCTATGGGGAAAGCAGAGTAAGCTGCTACTAAACTCATTTGACATCATCTTATCTGCCTATAGAACAAAATGATCAATTAAATACATTCAAAATGCCTTAGGGCTCGTTCTGATTTGCATATAAACCTGACGAGTGCAATCCGATAAAAAAATCAGACTGCACTCTGGCTAATGTTGTTCAATGATTCCCTTCTCATCTGCGATTTCTTTTTTTTTCTCAGCTCTGATAAGACTGAGAAAAAAATCACAGCATCATGCGAGTGGCCGCGTATATCAGAAAAAACTCGCCAATGGATGGCCGAAAAAAAATCGCACGGCACACGGATCATGCGTGTGCTGTCCGATTTTACGCACACATCTCAAAGGAAACCCGACATTTCATCAGCCAAGTATAGTAAATTCACAGCTCGAACTGTCAGAATAGATAGAATAGATAGAAATATATAATCAGTGCTTTGAGTGTGTACTTTTCTGTACTTGTATTTAGCTAATAATTAAATAAATAAACCAGCTGAGGGAAAGCAGACAGCTGCAGGCTGGTGTTATAATTCTGGGAAGGGGCCAATATCCATGGAGCTTCCCAGCCTATTAATAACAGCTCACAGCGTCTGCATAGATTTTAATAGTTATAAAAAAAGGGGGACCCCCAAAAGATCATGTTGGGTTCCCCTCATTTTTCATAACCAGCAAAGGCTAAGCAGAGAACTTGCTGCTGGTTCTCATGTTGTGAGCGGTGACATCAGTAAGGTTACCGCAGTCCATCGACTGTGAACAGCGATAACCATACTGACGTCAACGCTCGTCACAGCAGCCGGATTCACACGCTACTCTGTGTGTTCCAGCGGCCGTGGTGAGCGGTAACGTTACCGATGTCACAGCTCATCACAGCCTCCGAATGTAGCAGAGTCGGGGTTCATCATGGGACGTCCATATGATGGATTTATGGCGAACCCCTTTGGATTATTTTATTTTTTTATGGTGATAAATGGGTAAAAGAGGGTAATTGTCGGGAATGGTTTTGACAATTAAAGGACTTGTCTGTGTGTGTGTGTTTTTCTTTTGACAACAGGGTTAGTAATGGGGGTGTCTGACAGACACCTCTCCATTACTAACCCCTGAGCTTGATGTCAGCGGACATTACACAGCTGACATCAACCCCAAAACCATTAGCCCGATCACCAATGCACCAGGGCAATCGGGAAGTTCTGAGGCTAAGCGCCATCTAATGGATGCGCCATTTCTGCGGCTGCTGAGGGCTGGTATTATTAGTCAGGGAAGAGGTCAATATCCATGGCACCTTCCCAGCCTATTAATATCAGCCTGCAGCTGTCTGCTTAGCCTTTGCTGGTTATTAAAAATAGGGAGGGACTCCATGTAATTTTCTTTTTTGGGTCCCATCTTTTTAATAACCAGTAAAGGCTATGCAGACAGCTGTGAGCTGTTAATAGGCTGTGAAGATCCATGGATATTGGCTCCTACCCAGAATAATAACACCAGCTCACAGCTATCTGCTTTCTCTGAGCTGGTTATTAAAAATACCCCCTTATCCCACACCATTTTTTTAAATTAAATATTTATTTAATAGGTTTAATAAGGCTTAACACCCTTTATTACAACATGAAAGGCACAAAAGGGTGCTAGTTCATTATATGTAGGGGGCTTGTGACATTAAATATCTACAGGACATCTGTCCTATTTATTCTATTTTTATCTATATCTGTATATAAGATTGCTTTATTCGTTTATAAACAAGCTTTAAAAGACAGAGAATTGCTGTATGTAAAAGCTGGTGTTAAAAACACATTGCATACAGATTGCATAGGCATGTCATACGGATGTTACTTGAGAAAAATCACATTGTACTTGTATGACACTCACATGATACTCCCGTCTTACTTTTCTGGATGAACATTGGAGCAAATTTTTTTTTTTACGTAGATGAGTGCGAGCCCTTATCCTAAGTCAGAAGGCCCAAATACAGGTTAGATCACTGGCCAATTCAGAAAAAATTGCCAGGTTCGACCGACTTTTATCTAATGCGTATATGGCAGTTGACAAATTGTCTTTATGGTTAGGCCATCAGTAAAACATTTTTATTTCTCACTCAAAGTACCTATATAAGGCATTGTTTTTGGCAGAACAAATTCAACTTTACTTTTTTTGGTCCACATACATTAGAATTTTTTTTGTGGAAAAAAAAAACACTTTTCTGCAGCTTTTAATTTCCGTAGTTGTTTTTTCAGCATACATCAAACATCATAAATTATGTTTATTACGTAATGTTTTTGGGACTACATATATATACAGTGTTCAACATAAATAAGTACACCCCCTTTGAAAGGTAAGATTTTAATTTAATATTTTTCTACTTATTTAGCTAGCTGCAGTGAACTTGCATATCAACTTTCTTCAACCCATCTCATCAGAAGACAATCCTGTTTAGGTGTTAGCTTCCGCAGTCGGCCTGGATTTCTCTGGTGTACATATATGAACATAAATACATTGTATAAAAAAGAAAGAGAGAGATTATTATGTATCTTTTTTTTTTTAAAGGCTTTATTTTGCACTTTGTAAATACAATGAAAATCTTAACAATAGTAACCATTCGAGTCAATAAATATCATCAATGTCCACTGAAGCCAGTTCAATGTCTGACTTTATATCAGTATTATGTAGTTACATAGAACGAATTAACATCAACTAAAGAATTATAGCCATACACTCAATATATATAACCTCATATGTATCTTAAAATGTTATTGGCTTTAACAGCCGCAACTTGGTGGCTTTAGGAGCTGTTTAGCTGGGGTTTATAGGTAGAATAAAGTATTTATATTGATTTTCTTTTAGACCTTTTGATATTTGTTGTGTAAGTAGTTGGGCTAGTTATGGATTTATGCGTATATAACTTTGACTGTCTATATATAGATAGAAATTTTTATTATGCTATGCAATTTTCTGCTGAAACTGAGGATGATCTGTTTGTAATATAAAGTAGCTCTTCTGTCATTTCTTTAGGCTGCATTCCCACTGTATTTGGTGAGTTTTTGATGTTGCAGATTTTCTGCACCTATTACGTAAATTAGGTTACTTACTTTTTTCATATAATGTTTGTCGATTTTCCTTATCTCATACAAGTTCATTGGGAAAATCCACAAATTAAACTCGTATTTACCACAAATGAAATTGACACGTTCAGGATTTAAAAAACGCACCGCAGATGTGTTTACACTGTGCTTTGCTGCACTTTTTATGCAGTGAAAATATGAAGCCTCAAAAACTCACCAAATACTGATTGTGGGAACTTAGCCTTAGGCTAGGGTCACACAACTGATATTTCTCTCATCCAAGAAAACCTGTCCGATAATGCGAATCAGCCTGTGTGATCATAGTGTGATCCAATTTTCTTGGATGTTGAAAATGGGGGAAAAAAAAAAATCTCCAGCTTCTCCTGGGTCTGTGAAAATCGGACCAGACTCGGATGTCATCTGGTCATCCGAGAGCGATCTGTTTTTTTTTCAACAGACCCATAGACTTGACTGGCCGAGTGCTTTCTGATTATTGGAGGAAACTCGTGATTTGGACTGAGGAAAAAAATCAAATATGTGCACAGCCTCCTAAAACATGGAGACGTGTGCTATCCATCTAAACGACGAATAGCAATTGTCCAATTTATTCGGTCATATGCACGAGCCCTTAGGGTATATGGCTGTCAAAGAATTGCTTCTTCTAAATTGGGGCTTTTAGGCTATTTTACCACAACTAGTATTATGTGAGTTTTTGAAGTTGCAGATTTTCTGCACCTATTAGGTAAATTAGGTTAAAGGCATTTTTTTGTTGCATTTACAGGTGCTTCTCACAAAAATAAAATATCATCAAAAAGTTAATTTATTTCAGTTCTTCAATACAAAAAGTGAAACTCCTATATTATATAGAGTCATTACAAACAGAGTGATCTATTTCAAGTGTTTATTTCTGTTAATGTTGATGATTATGGCTTACAGCCAATGAAAACACAAAAGTCATTATCTCAGTAAATTAGAATACTTTATAAGAACTGCTTGAAAAATGTTTTTAAAATCCGAAATGTTGGCCTACTGAAATGTGTGTTCAGTAAATGCACTCAATACTTGGTCGGGGCTCCTTTTACATCAATTACTGAATCAATGCGGCGTGGCATGGAGGCGATCAGCCTGTGGCACTGCTGAGGTCTTATGGAAGCCCAGGTTGCTTTGATAACAGCCTTCAGCTCCTCTGCATTGTTGGGTCTGGTGTCTCTCCTCTTCCTCTTGACAATACCCCATAGATTCTCAATGGGGTTAAGGTCAGGCGAGTTTGCTGACCAATCAAGCACAGTGATACTGTTGTTCTTAAACCAGGTATTGGTACTTTTGGCAGTGTGGACAGGTGCCAAGTCCTGCTGGAGAATGAAATTTCCATCTCCAAAAAGCTTGTCGGCAGAGGGAAGCATGAAGTGCTCTAAAATTTCCTGGTAGACGGCTGCGCTGACTTTGGTCTTGATAAAACACAGTGGACCTACACCAGCAGATGACATGGCTCCTCAAACCATCACTGATTGTGGAAACTTCACACTAGACCTCAAGCAGCTTGGATTGTGTGCCTCTCCACTCTTCCTCCAGACTCTGGGACCTTGATTTCCAAAAGAAATGCAAAATTTACTTTCATCTGAAAACACCTTGGACCACTGAGCAACAGTCCAGGTCTTTTTCTCCTTGGCCCAGGTAAGACTCTTCTGGTGTTGTCTATTGGTCATGAGTGGCTTGACACAAGGAATGCAACACTTGTAGCCCATGTCCTGGATACGTCTGTGTGTGGTGGCTCTTGAAGCAGTGACTCCAGCAGCAGTCCGCTACTTGTGAATCTCCCCCAAGTTTTTGAATGGCCTTTTCTTAATCCTTTCAAGGCTGCTGTTATCCCGGTTGCTTGTGCTCCTTTTTCTACCACACTTTTTCCTTCTACTCAACTTTCCATTAATATGCTTGGATACAGCACTCTGTGAACAGCAGAATTGAAAAACGCACCGCCATCAGTTTATGCTGCTTAAAAAAAAAAGCACAGGGGGCATGAAATTTCTATAAATCCCATACACTATGCTTGAACTGTAAGATGCTCTTCTTTGTGGTGGTATAGATTTCACCCTTTTCAAGGCATGGGGTGAAATTCCCAGCTAAAACGTGACAAACTCTTATGTATAGTATGCAGAATTTTCAGTGGATTTGCAGCAAAATCTGCTGGTGAATTGGCAGCAGAAAAATATGATGTAAAATCCATCTTGTATGGACATACCCATAGAATCACTTGGGTGCAGGCACTTTACAGAACTCTAGTTTGATGTCACCTATTTTAAAGTGCCTGTTAATCAATAAGGTACTTAATTCAACTCCATTTTGTCCATATGAATGCAGGCCTGTCTCACAACAAATGCCTTAGAAGCTGTTGTGCGACTAAAGTTCTGTAGTACAAAGCTCCATTCACGATTCCACAGGCTTCACAGCGAAAATCTTCCACTGTATCCAGTGATTTGCAGTCTATGCTGTGAGTTTTATTTCATTGTACAATAATTTGATAAAAATCTTAGCTTTTTAATTGCTTAATCCGTATTTTTTGAAAGTGGAAAAAACAAAACCGCATTTTTTACGTTGTTCTCTATGTGGGTTAAATATTGTTATTGGGGGTAGTGATATGAATCATGGATAGATTTTTAATATTTTAATACTTTCGCACAATAAGAAAATAATTAATTTTTTTGTTGCTGCTTTCCAACTCAATCATGCCATTTAGAGTTTTAAAAGTCTGAGATTAGAGTTATCTCTGATCCCAGTTTTTGCAGCAGAAGACCTGACTGAACCAGCTGGATAATGGTGCAGGCTCAGTGGCAGGCATTAAGAGATTAACACTGGCATATATTTCATACCCATATGTGAACAGACTCATAGATTAAAGGGGCAGTCCAACTATGTAAAATTGCTGGCTTATCCCAAGGATAGGCCATCAATTTTAGATAGAAAGGGGACTAACTATTGCCATCACCTCTGATCAGCTTTTTGAAAAGGCTGCAGTGTTCGTGCTTCTTTAATGAGTACAGCAGGTTGCATCTTGGTTTATACTTCCATTTGCTGTCCTTTTTTTTAGTGTCTAAAGAAAAATATTGCAGCGCTATTCCTTTGAAGGAAATAGGACAGCTAATTGAAGGGGGGTGCGAATAATCGGACCCCACCAATCTAATATTGATGGCCCATCCCAGGGATAAGCCATCAATTTTTAAAAGTTGTATAACACTTTAAATATAGGCTTCATATTACAGATGGAAAAAGAGCAATTACAGGGAATCTGTCACAAGGTTTTTGTCATATACCGTATTTTTCGCACTATAAAACGCACAGGACTTTAAGACGCACCTAGGTTTTAGAGGAGGAAAATACAAAAAAATTGAAGCAAAAAATGTGGTCATGATGCATGGGGGGGGGGATCTGCTGCTGACACTGTTATAGGGGTAATGTCCCCCAATTCTGTACTAATATCCCCCATCCTGGTATACATGGTCCCCCGTTCCCATCCTGGTATATACAGTGCTGGCCAAAAGTATTGGCACCCCTGCAATTCTGTCAGATAATACTCAGTTTCTTCCTGAAAATGATTGCAATCACAAATTCTTTGATATTATCTTCATTTAATTTGCTTGCAGGGAAAAAACACAAAAGAGAATGAAGCAAAAATCAAATCATTGATCATTTCACACAAAACTCCAAAAAAGGGCCGGACAAAAGTATTGGCACCCTCAGCCTAATACTTGGTTGCACAACCTTTAGCCAAAATAATTGCGAACAACCGCTTCCGGTAACCATCAATGAGTTTCTTACAATGCTCTGCTGGAATTGTAGACCATTCTTCTTTGGCAAACTGCTCCAGGTCCCTGATATTTGAAGGGTGCCTTCTCCAAACTGCCATTTTGAGATCTCTCCACAGGTGTTCTATGGGATTCAGGTCTGGACTCATTGCTGGCCACCTTAGAAGTCTCCAGTGCTTTCTCTCAAACCATTTTATAGTGCTTTTGGAAGCGTGTTTTGGGTCATTGTCCTGCTGGAAGACCCATGACCTCTGAGGGAGACCCAGCTTTCTCACACTGGGCCCTACATTATGCTGCAAAGTTTGTTGGTAGTCTTCAGACTTCATAATGCCATGCACACGGTCAAGCAGTCCAGTGCCAGAGGCAGCAAAGAAACCCCAAAACATCAGGGAACCTCCGCCATGTTTGACTGTAGGGACCGTGTTCTTTTCTTTGAATGCCTCTTTTTTTTTTCCTGTACACTCTATGTTGGTGCTTTTTCCCAAAAAGCTCTACTTTTGTCTCATCTGACGAGAGAACATTCTTCCAAAACGTTTTAGGCTTTCTCAGGTAAGTTTTGGCAAACTCCAGCCTGGCTTTTTTATGTCTCGGGGTAAGAAGTGGGGTCTTCCTGGGTATCCTACCATACAGTCCCTTTTCATTCAGACGTCGACGGATAGTACGGGTTAACACTGTTGTACCCTCGGACTGCAGGGCAGCTTGAACTTGTTTGAATGTTAGTCGAGGTTCTTTATCCACCATCCGCACAATCTTGCGTTGAAATCTCTCGTCAATTTTTCTTTTCCGTCCACATCTAGGGAGGTTAGCCACAGTGCCATGGGCTTTAAACTTCTTGATGACACTGTGCACGGAAGACACAGGAACATTCAGGTCTTTGGAGATGGACTTGTAGCCTTGAGATTGCTCATGCTTCCTCACAATTTGGTTTCTCAAGTCCTCAGACAGTTATTTGGTCTTCTTTCTTTTCTCCATGCTCAATGTGGTACACACAAGGACACAGGACAGAGGTTGAGTCAACTTTAATCCATGTTAACTGGCTGCAAGTGTGATTTAGCTATTGCCAACACCTGTTAGGTGCCACAGGTAAGTGCTGTTAATTACACAAATTAGAGAAGCATCACATGATTTTTCAAAGGGTGCCAATACTTTTGTCCACCCCCTTTTTTAGGTTTGGTGTGGAATTATATCCAATTTGGCTTTAGGACAATTCTTTTTGTGTTTTTTTTCATTGAAGACAAATTAAATGAAGAGAATAATACCAAAGAATTTGTGATTGCAATCATTTTCAGGAAGAAACTGAGTATTATCTGACAGAATTGCAGGGGTGCCAATACTTTTGGCCAGCACTGTATGGCCCCCATCACGCTGCACACTTAAAAAAATAAACTATTCTACTCACCTTCCCTCTGCTTCCACGAAGTGCTGCTTACTGTTCTGATGCCAGCAGCTGACATAAGCGTGTAAGCAGAGCATGATGTCACTGCCATGCACCCTCACACGCCGAGGTCAGCAGCCGGAATATTCACTGCTTCCCACGTCTGGGACTATGGGAGTGGCGAGCAGTGAATATTCATTTTCTTTAATAGCGGGCACACATGATCACCCAGCGGCTGCAGGAGCCTTCGGCTGCGGCTAACAGTGTGCCCGCTGTTAAAGAGAATGATTATTCACTGCTCTCCACTCTTAGTCCCACCTACCTCTTGGAGTCGGCTTCAGTGCATAAAGGTTGGAGAAACTATGGGCGTAATGAGCAGTGAATATTTATTATCTTTAATAGCGGGCACGCGTGATTGCCCAGCCGCTGCTGGAGCCAGTGGCTGCGGCTAACAGTGTGCCTGCTATTAAAGAAAATGAATATTCACTGCTTCACACACCCATAGTCCCTCCCACCTCTCGGCGCCAGCTTCAGTGCAAAGAGGTGGGAGGGACTATGGGGTGGGGGGCAGTGAATATTCACTTTCCTTAACATCGGGCACACATGTTGGCTGCAGCCGCTGTCTCCTGCATTCTGTGACCCGCTTCTCCACTGCTGCCGCTAGCCCCCCCATCCACAGCCACAGCCGGACTACAAGATACTGTAAGACTATAAAATAAGGTACATCCAGACTATAAGACGCACCCCTCACTTTCCTTTAAAATTTTGGAGAACAAAAGTGCGTCTTATAGTCCTAAAAATACGGTAATTGAAAGCAGCATAATGTATGGGCAGAGATCCTGTTTAAAGCGATCTATTACTTACTTAGGGTGCTTGCTGTCATTTTGATAAAATCACTGTTTTATCAGCTCGATTATTCCATCTCTCTCTCATTACTCCTCCGCCTCTCTGTTCTGCAAATCCCTTCATTGGCTCCCACTTTCCAAACGGATACTAACATTGACCTACAAGGGTGATCATAATCTGTCTCCTCCATATATCTCTGAACTAATCTCACGCTATCTTCCCACATGTAATCTTTGGTCCTCCCAAAACCACCTCCTCTCGTCCACTCTCGTACGTTCCTCACCCAAACACCTCGAAGACTTCTCCCCTTTTCACATGTACAGCATCATGTAATCAGTGGTGCTCTAAAAATAAATAATAATACTCAACAAGAGATTATCCTTAGAGAACTAGTAAACCTGCTGCCATATAGTCATCCATATTTAAGGGCTCTGAATTACTGTGCCGTATCATTGATTGGCAGCTCTCTGCACAGTATACATAGAAAGTTGTCAATCAGTATTGTGATCGGGGTTATACAGAGCTTAACATTCAAAGAAATAATAGATCTGCAGCAGATAATACAGTGATTTTATCAAAACTGAAGCAACCAGCAAATTAAATGACTTATAGGGGAATCAGGGTCTCTGCCCCTACATCATGCTGCTCTCAGATGGGATAGCAAAAACCTTGAGACAGATTCCCGTTAAATACTGATAAATAATACACCTATGTTACATAGGATCTGTATGATCTGTTGACGCAGATTTGTTTAACCCCTTACTTACCGGGGACGTATTAGTACGCATATTTGCGATCCCTCCGTTCAGTGAGGGTTGCTGCGCTGAGCCCTCACTGAACGGAGCACGTCAGCTGATTCTTACAGCTGACATGTGCCCGCAACAGCTGCGGGTGGAATCGCGATCCACCCGCGGCTGTTAACATGTTAAATGCTGCTGTCAATCTCCGACAGCAGCATTTAACGCGCGCTTCCGGGTAGCGCGTCATAAGCCCCGTCCACCGGCGACCCCGTCACGTGATCGCGGGTCGCCGATGGGCGTGCATGACAACCCAGGGTCTGCAGCAGACGTCTGTGGTTGTCATGATCTTGTCGCTATGAGCGCCACCTAGTGGTCGGCGCTCATAGCACAGGACCATTTCTGCTGCATGCAGGGGACCTGCTCGTCCCCTGTATGTAGCAGAGGCGATCGGATAGTTGCTGCTTCTAGTCTCCTATGGAGACTATAGAAGCAAGCAAAAAGTAAAAAAAAAAAGTTTTTAAAAATATAAAAATAAATAAAAAAATATAAAAGTTTAAATCACCCCCCTTTCGCCCCATTCAAAATAAAATATATAAAAAAAAAACCCACATACACATATTTGGTATCGCCGCGTTCAGAATCGCCCGATCTATCAATATAAAAAAAGAATTAATCCGATCGGTAAACGGCGTAACGAGAAAAAAATTCTAAACGCCAGAATTACGTTTTTTGGTCGCCGCAAAATTGCAATAAAATGCAATAACGGGCGATCAAAACATCGGATCTACCCCAAATGTTATCAATAAAAACGTCAGCCCGGCGCGCAAAAAATAAGCCATCAACCAGCCCCAGATCACGAAAAAAGGAGACGCTACGGGTCTTAGAAAATGGCGCTATTTTTTTATTTTTTTTTTTACCAAATTTTGGAATTTTTTTTCACCACTTAAATATAAAAGAACCTATACATGTTTGGTGTCTATGAACTCGTAATGACCTGTAGAATAAGAAGGGCAGGTCAGTTTTAGCATTCAGTGAACGTGGTAAAAAAAATAAATAAAAAACAACTGTGGTATTGCACTTTTTTTGCAATTTTACCGCACTTGGAATTTTTTTCCCGTTTTCCCGTACAGGATATGGTAAAACTAGTAATGGCGTTGAAAAGTACAACTCGTCCCGCAAAAAATAAGCCCTCACATGGCCATATTGACCAAAAAATAAAAACGCTATGGCTCTGGGAACAAGGGGAGCAAAAACGAAAATGCAAAAACGAAAAATGCTCCGGGGCTTAAGGGGTTAATAAAGATTGATTCAATGTTGCTTCATTTTTCATTTTCTATTTTTGGGGGAAAGTTAAAAAAAATATTCCCAACATGTACATAGCTTTCCAAAGGATTATGAGATTCCACTATAAAGACGTATGGCTTAGAGCAGTCATTGGCATTTAGAGGAAGCCTGAGCAATCTCTTCACACTCTTGTAACATCAATATGGTAACATTTGTTGTTGGCACTAGAAAAATATGAAATGACTTTATATATACTTTAAACCATGTAAAATAGCAATTAAATTCTACTTACATCCTTGTCAACAGCTATGTAAAGTGCCAAACCTCCAGCTGACACCACCTGGCCCACAACTAGCTCCCATACTAATAGCTCACACAGCAAATATGTAGATAAGGTTATAGTTACGTATTACATACACAATTGCTACTTTGCATGATAATAAAACCTACAGCAACCTGAATCCAAGGTTCACACAACATTAGACTTGATTATATGGTAATTGTCAAATTTTCAATAACTGTGCTTATAATGAAGCAAGCCGACACTGGGAAGTTTACAGGCAGAAAATTATGGAAATGTAATATTGTGTCCAACTAAAAGAATGAAAAAAAAAGCTCAGCGATCTTTGTCTGTTGGGTTGTTGAAAATTCTGTTCAGCTGCTTCACGTTTATGTAATTTTTTAGGGGGAAAAAAAATAATATACTGGCTTCAACTGGGAATGTAATCTAGCTCACCAGAAATCAGAATGGCAAAAATGCTTATTTATAAAAGATGTGTGAGCAAAGGAGCATGGACATCTTATAACGAGACATATTTGCCATAGTGGAGAATAAATAAACATACATGTATACTTGACACTTTTTCTAAAGTTGGATATAGAAAGAAACTTTTATATGGTTTTAATGTGCACCCTTATCAACCCATCTTTGCAAGACAGGTTTTAAAGCACCAGTCCAGCATTTTTTTTTATTGCAGCGCTTGAGTGGTGCTTCTAATCTAAGGACCCTGCACCTAGTCTCATACTTACCCGCCACCATCTTCACCTTCTATTGCCGCTGCTCCGGTCGATCTCCAGCAGTTTGCGACCTGCCAGATCGCTCCAGTGTTTATGAGAGCTTTGTTCTGGCTCACATAGACTTGCACTGAGCACTTATGACATATGACATAACTTCTGACTTCCGACCGGTCAGAAACTGCAGTCCCAAGATGGCGCCAAGGGACCGGAGCGGAGTCGAAAAAAGGTGAAAATAGCGGCGAGTGAGTATAAGACTAGGGTCATAGACCATAGAATAGTAGCACCAGTCCAGCGCTGAAAAAAACATTGGAGTAGTGCTTTTAATTGGAGATAAGCTTGGTCCTATTTAGATCTAAGTTTTCAGCTCCTGGTTCGACACATGGAGAAGTGAGTCAGTAGAGTTAAGGTTCATTCAGTAAGGTCACATTGTCACTGGTGGATGGTTTATGCAATTTTGTTCAAAACTGAAAATTTCGATAGGCTGGAAACGTCCCAGATGCTAATACCCTTTTTACTTTTATTACAACACTTTAGATTGGCTTAATTCAATGATGTGGCCTCCAGATCAGAAGAGGTTGTGCACTTCTGGATTAAACTGAACTTGCCAGCTATTTCATGCTTCCTAGAATACTGATAGTCTGACTCAAATTCTCAAGCAAAATATTACGTTAGAGAAAACATTACTTTAACCCCTTTACAACCCAAGGTGGTTTACACGTTAATGACCAGGCCAATTTTTACAATTCTGACCACTGTCATTTTATGAGGTAATTACTCTGGAACGCTTCAACGGATCCCCCTGATTCTGTTTTTTCGTGACATATTGTACTTCATGATTATGGTAAAATTTCTTCGATATCACTTGCGTTTATCTGTGAAAAAAAGGAAATTTGGCGAAAATTTTGCAATTTTCAAAATTTGAATTTTTATGCCCATAAATCAGAGAGATACAGTACAGACCAAAAGTTTGGACACACCTTCTCATTTAAAGATTTTTCTGTATTTTCATGACTATGAAAATTGTACATTCACACTGAAGGCATCAAAACTATGAATTAACACATGTGGAATTATATACTTAACAAAAAAGTGTGAAACAACTGAAAATATGTCTTATTTTCTAGGTTCTTCAAAGTAGCCACCTTTTGCTTTGATGACTGCTTTGCACACTCTTGGCATTCTCTTGATGAGCTTCAAGAGGTAGTCACCGGAAATGATCTTCCAACAATCTTGAAGGAGTTCCCAGAGATGCTTAGCACTTGTTGGCCCTTTTGCCTTCACTCTGCGGTCCAGCTCACCCCAAACCATCTCGATTGGGTTCAGGTCTGGTGACTGTGGAGGCCAGGTCATCTGGCGTAGCACCCCATCACTCTCCTTCTTGGTCAAATAGCCAAAAACACAGCCTGGAGGTGTGTTTGGGGTCATTGTCCTGTTGAAAAATAAATGATGGTCCAACTAAACGCAAACCGGATGGAATAGCATGCCGCTGCAAGATGCTGTGGTAGCCATGCTGGTTCAGTATGCCTTCAATTTTGAATAAATCCCCAACAGTGTCACCAGCAAAGCACCCCCACACCTCCTCCTCCATGCTTCACGGTGGGAACTAGGCATGTAGAGTCCATCCGTTCACGTTTTCTGCGTCGCACAAAGACACGGTGGTTGGAACCAAAGATCTCAAATTTGGACTCATCAGACCAAAGCACGGATTTCCACTGGTCTAATGTCCATTCCTTGTGTTCTTTAGCCCAAACAAGTCTCTTCTGCTTGTTGCCTGTCCTTACCAGTGGTTTTCTAGCAGCTATTTTACCATGAAGGCCTGCCGCCCAAAGTCTCCTCTTAACAGTTGTTGAAGAGATGTGTCTGCTGCTAGAACTCTGTGTGGCATTGACCTGGTCTCTAATCTGAGCTGCTGTTAACCTGCGATTTCTGAGGCTGGTGACTCGGATAAACTTATCCTCAGAAGCAGAGGTGACTCGTGGTCTTCCTTTCTTGGTTGGTCCTCATGTGAGCCAGTTTCTTTGTAGCGCTTGATGGTTTTTGCAACTGCACTTGGGGACACTTTCAAAGTTTTCCCAATTTTTCGGACTGACTGACCTTCATTTCTTAAAGTAATGATGGCCACTCGTTTTTCTTTACCTAGCTGCTTTTTTCTTGCCATAATACAAATTCTAACAGTCTATTCAGTAGGACTATCAGCTGTGTATCCACCAGATTTCTGCACAACACCACTGATGGTCCCAACCCGATTTATAAGGCAAGAAATCCCACTTATTAAACCTGACAGGGCACACCTGTGAAGTGAAAACCATTTCCGGTGACTACCTCTTGAAGCACATCAAGAGAATGCCAAGAGTGTGCAAAGCAGTCATCAAAGCAAAAGGTGGCTACTTTGAAGAACCTAGAATATAAGACATATTTTCAGTTGTTTCACACTTTTTTGTTAAGTATATAATTCCACATGTGTTAATTCATAGTTTTGATGCCTTCAGTGTGAATGTACAATTTTCATAGTCATGAAAATACAGGAAAATCTTTAAATGAGAAGGTGTTTCCAAATTTTTGGTCTGTACTGTATTTCACACAAAATAGTTAATAAATAACATTTCTCACATGTCTACTTAACATCAGCACAATTTTAGTACCAAAATTTTTTTTTATTAGGGAGCTATAAGGGTTAAAATTTGACCAGCAATTTCTAATTTTTCCAACAAAATTTACAAAACCATTTTTTTAGGGACCACATCACATTTGAAGTCACTTTGAGGGGACTTTATGACAGAAAATACCCAAAAGTGAAACCATTCTAAAAACTGCACCCCTCAAGGTGCTCAAAACCACATTCAAGAACTTTATTAACCCTTCAGGTGCTTCACAGGAATTTTTGGAATGTGGAAGAAAAAAATTAACATTTAACTTTTTTCACAAAAATGTTACTTTAGACCCATTTTTTTTTATTTTCGCAGGGGTAACAGGAAAAAATGGACCACAAAATTTGTTGTGCAATTTCCACTGGGCAAAAACCACTGTTTGGGTGCACGGCAGGGTTCGGAAGGGAAGGAGCGCCATTTGACTTTTTGATTGTAAAATTAGCTTGAATAATTAGCGGACGACATGTTGCATTTGGGGAGCCCCTGATGGGCCTAAACAGTGGAAACCCCCCACAAGTGACACCATTTTGGAAACTAGACCCCTCAGGGAACTTATCTAGATGTGTTGTGAGCACCTTGAACCCCCAGGTGCTTCACAGAAGATTATAACATTGAGCCGTAAAAATAACCTTTTCACATTTTTCCCACAAAAATGTTTTTCAGCCCCCACTTTTGCATTTTCATAAGGGTAGCAGGAGAAATTGCACCATGCAGATTGTTGTGCAGTTTCTCCTGAGTAAGCAGATACCCCATATGTGGGGGAAAACCACTGCTTGGGCACACGGCAGGGTTCGGAAGGGAAGGAGTGCCATTTGACTTTTTGATTGTAAAATTTGCTTGAATAATTAGCGGACGCCAAGTTGCGTTTAGAAAGCCCCTGATGTGCCTAAACAGTGGAAACCACCCACAAGTGACACCATTTTGGAAACTAGACCCCTCAGGGAACTTATCTAGATGTGTGGTGAGCACCCTGAACCCCCAAGTCCTTTACAGAAGTTTATAACATGGAGCCGTGAAAATAAAAAAATCTAACTTTTTCCACAAAAATGATGTTTTAGCCCCAATTTTTTTATTTTCACAAGGGTAAGAGGAGAAAATGGACCCCAAAAACTTTTGTGCAATTTCTCCTGAGTACGCCGATACCCCATATGTGGGGAAAATACAGTGTTTGGGCGCACGGCAGAGTTCAGAAGGGAAGGAGCACTGTGTGACTTTTTGAACGCAAAATTGTCTGGAATCGAGAGCGGACGCCATGTTGCGTTTGGAGAGCCCCTGATGTGCCTAAATAGTGGAAACCCCCCACAAGTGACCTCATTTTGGAAACTACACCTATCAAGGATTTTATCAAGGGGTATAGTGAACATTTTGAACCCAGAGGTACGACACAGAATTTGATAACATTAGGTCATCATATTGAATAAGTTGTCATGAACACTTGCGCTCAAGACTAGCTACTTGAGTTTGCATCGGGTACTCAGGTATGCACCATGTATCGCGGGTGCTCGAGTGACATGCTCGAGTCCCTGCCCGCATCTTTCACAGTTATTAGACACCCCAAAAAAAAAAAACATGCGGGGATCGCTCGTGCATGGCAGGCAATCCCCGCAAGGTTTTTTTGGCCGCGAAGCATATGGGGCGGAGACTCGAGCACCCGCGATACTCAATGCATACCCGAGCACTCGATGCAAACTCAAGTAGCGAGCACTTGCGCTCAACACTAGTTGCCATATCGTCATCTTTTTTTTTTTACTTTTGAAAAAAATCCCAACCCTAACCCTAACACCAACCCTAACCCTAGCACAACCCTAGCCCAACCCTAACCTTAGCCCAACCCTAACCCCAACCCTAACCCTAGCACAACCCTAACCCCAACCCTAACCCTAGCACAACCCTAACCCTAACCCGAGAGTTTATTTTTTACGCCGTTCCTCCTGCGGTATAAGTGATTAGACAACTTTATTCTTCGGGTCGGTGCGACCACAGAGATACCAGAATCATATTGAGTTTTTATGATTGACAGCTGTCACACTAAAAGACGCATTTTTTTGTAAAATCTAGTTTTTGTATCTCCATATTTTGAGACCTATAATTTTTCCATATTTTGGCCGACAGTCATGTGACGGCTTGTTTTTTGCGGGATGAGTTGACTATTTTATTGGTGCCATTTTCAGGCATGTGACATTTTTTGATTGCTTTCTATTCCTATTTGTTGGGAGGCAGAATAAACAAAAACCAACAATTCAGGAATTTATTTTTATTTTTTTTTCTTATGTTCTGTGTGGTAAAATTGATAAGGTAGCTTTATTCTTCAGGTCAGTACATTTACAGCGGTACCACATTTATATTGTTTTTCTATGTTTTGGCGCTTTTACATAATAAAAGCAATTTTATAGAAAAAAATATTTTTTTGCATCGCTTTATTCTGAGAGCTATAACTATTTTATTTTTCATCTGATGGAGCTGTATGGCAGCTTGTTTTTTTGCGGGACGAGATGACGTTTTCAGCGGTACCATTTTTATTTATATTCGTCTTTTTGATCGCGTGTTATTCCATTGATTGTTTGGCGGTATGATGATAAAGCATTGTTTTTTGCTTCGTTTTTTTTAAATTTTTTACCATGTTCACTGAAGGGGTTAACTAGTGGGACAGTTTTATAGGTCAGGTCGTTCCGGACGCGGCGATACCAAATATGTGTACTTTTATTGGTTGTTTTTTTTTTTTTTTTTCATAATAATATTTATTGATGGGTACATTATATTTTTATTTTTGGTGGATTATTTTTTTTATTTATTTTTTTTTCATATTTTTACAAAAACATTTTTTTTTTTTTCACTTTCTGATACTTTTTTTACTTTTTTACTTTGTCCCACTATGGGACTTTCACTTTTTTTATTCTGATCGCCTGCATAGCACAGGAATGGAGCACCATCCCTGTGCTATGCCGGCTGTCAGCGCTGCACATGGAGAAGACCGTTTGGTCATGCACTGCGCATGACCAAAATATCTTCCTGCTGTCTGGTGACCCGGATGTTGTCATGACGACATCGGGTCGTCATGGCAACATCCGGGAAGCCGCGGCAGACAGCGTTGGTGGCCGGAAGAGGAGGTGAGTATTGCGATCACCTCCCCTTGCCACCGCAATGCTGCAATCGACTTCGATCGCAGCATTGCGGGGGTTAGTGTGCCGGGAGCGGTGACTCCTACTGCTTTTCCCTGTCTGCTTGGGCTGATTGACAGGTGACTCCTACTGCTTTTCCCTTTCTGCTTGGGCTGCTTTTCCCTGTCTGCTTGGGCTGATTGACAGGTGACTCCTACTGCTTTTCCCTGTCTGCTTTGGCTGATTGACAGGTGACTCCTACTGCTTTTCCCTGTCTACTTGGGCTTATTGACAGGTGACTCCTACTGCTTTTCCCTTTCTGCTTGGGCTGCTTTTCCCTGTCTGCTTGGGCTGATTGACAGGTGACTCCTACTGCTTTTCCCTGTCTGCTTTGGCTGATTGACAGGTGACTCCTACTGCTTTTCCCTGTCTGCTTGGGCTGATTGACAGGTGACTCCTACTTCTTTTCCCTGTCTGCTTGGGATGATTGACAGGTGACTCCTATTGCTTTTCCCTGTCTGCTTGGGCTGATTGACAGGTGACTCCTACTGCTTTTCCCTGTCTACTTGGGCTTATTGACAGGTGACTCCTACTGCTTTTCCCTGTCTACTTGGGCTTATTGACAGGTGACTCCTACTGCTTTTCCCTGTCTGCTTGGGCTGATTGACAGATGACTCCTACTGCTTTTCCCTGTCTGCTTGGGCTGATTGACAGGTGACTCCTACTGCTTTTCCCTGTCTGCTTGGGCTGATTGACAGGTGTCTTCTTACATGCATAGTTGACCTGTTAACCAGCAGACACTTCTTCCCATGACTGCCATGTTTTTTAAGCATCATTTTTTTGCGGCTGCAGCAAAAAAAATAGCCTTTTTGTAAAGCGGTAGTCTTTCTGAAACATCTGGCAGTGTCCTTTTAAGTGATATCATTAAATCTATAGACTACTGGTCTATGAGAACTTTTGGCTAATCTATTTACTAAGTGAAACTGTTTGATCTGCAGACAGCTACTAAGGCCTTATTATCCCCTAAGTACTGTATATTTTACCACAATTATCAGAATTGCCTTCAATCATATGTCTATTGGTCAGACTGATCAATTTAATACCATAGGTATTATGACAGTTGTTGTATAAACTCATTTGGGGGTCAAATAAATATTATTTCACTACATGCCATACATATGCCATTAATTTATATGGAGCAATATAAAGTGATGATATTGTTATAAGTTTCATTTTTTGTGTATATTTCTAGGTAAATACTGACCCCCAGAAAGAACAATAAGAAGCATTACCATGTCTTCATCGAATGAAAAGACCAAAGACGTCATCATTTCCGCTTGCACCATGATGGCTGCCACAATCTTTCTTCTGCCATTTCTGTATCACGACTGAACTGGAAACATTATTGATTTGTGTAGGAAGAGAATGTACAATGCTTATCAAAATAAATCTCACCATGCCGAGTAGAGAAGTGAATGGCAAGTGCAGTCTGACAGACAACAAAGGACAACTAGAAGTACAGTGCGTGTGAATGGGAGATTCTTTCAACAATCTCTTCATCTTCCAAAAGGTAAAACTACATTTTTACAGTTTATAACAAAGAGAAAAATGGAGCCTTCAATAGCTTAGAACAATTATTCAAATTTTCTTGCGTATAAAGATTAAAATCAGTAACAAAAAACACCCATATAACATTTATGCACAACAATGTGATCAACACAGACCTCAGGCTGTGAGTAGCCAGTGGCGCCAATTACAATGTGGTATAATGAATAGTAACTATGCCACAAAGGCATTCCTATACATAGTACATACTGATAGTATCTAATGAGTCCATAAGTTAAACCCTGAGCCAAAGGAAAGGTATAGTACCTAGTGCATCTTGGTAGTTATCAATAGGCTCAAGGGAGAATACATATTAAATAATTGGACTCATGAACATACCCAGCAGTTGGAGATGGGCGCCAATGGGACCGTCAGCCTGGTGAGAAGATTCCCCACGTCCCCTACGCACGTTTCGCTTGTATAAATGACCGCTTCATCATGGGGGAATCAAATACATTTTTACAGTGTGTATATGAATGACACATTTTATAATGCATAATTCTGTGTATGCTGAAAGTCCAAAATTGTTGTTGTAACAATATACTATACTTTTGAAATATTCTTAAGGTTGTCTTAGGCATTAGATTTTTAACTTAGAAACCAATATTGAAATAACCTACAAGCAAATATTTAAAGGGAGTCTGTCAGGACAAAATGACTGTTCAAAGCAAGCATAGAATTTTATAGGGAGTATTACGCTAATAAAAATCATACCTTCAGTGTCCTAACCCATTACTTTGTTTGCCAGAAATCAATCATTTTTTATTCAACATGCCCATGAGGTGCCCGGTCTATCTTGGCATGGTCAAGGAGTTCAGGGCACCTTCCCAGCTACTGGTTTTCCATCTATGTTCACCCTATTGTGGCTCCTGTAAAGATAGAGCTGTCAATCAAAGAAGAAGAAGGAGAATAAGAAATAGATGGAAAATAAGTAGGTGGGAAGATGAATAAAATGTTTTTATTTACTGGAACTCTTATGAAGTATCTATACAGTAGATGGGGTTTGAACAAGGGTCTTCTCACCTAATCAAATTTACAAGCATTTAATCTATCTGATAAATATGGAAAAACCTCTTTAAGCTGGCTTACATTAAACATTTGATAGCAGGGCTAAGAGTTTTGATGAGACATAATGTCTATGGGGACTGACTGTCAATAGTTGAATAAGTTGTATTTTAACTCTTGTAATAGATCTACAATCAAAGGCAATGAAAAACATAGAAACAGTGCTGGCCAGAACAGGAACAAATCTTACATAGCAATTTTCCAGTAATTATGTTACTAGTTATGTAATTACTATTACCGTACTGAATGTACTACTATAGGTGTAACATTTTGTCTAATTTAACTGTAACCCACAATGTTATGTAAATCCAAAATAACAAAGTAATTGGTGACCAGATATCCCTTATTAAATATAGAACCTATAAATGTGACTCATGGACAATATAAAAAGACATTTATTGAAAAATTCCATAAAAACACGTAGGAAACCATGATACAAAAGAGGAAAAAAGTAAACAGAAAATGGGCATCTGAGGGTAGGTAGAAGCATGAATCAATATATAGAACCATGTAACAAAGCACAATGACCAAGCCAGCCTAAGATAAAGACACATATGAGAACCATCATTTAAATAAAGTGCAATGTGCGGCCAAGATATCCCAAGTGGGTAAATACATAACTACTAGAAAGGGTCAATGAGTGAATGAATAAGAAGGCTAATGCAAAGGTCAGAGGTACTGAAAAGAGAACATGAAAGTATCAAATGAACTACCTGAAAATCCCTCAGAGTCCACACAGGTCCGACGCGTGTTTCGCCGTAGGCTTTTACCATTAGCCTTCTTATTCATTCACTCATTGACCCTTTCTAGTAGTTATGTATTTACCCACTTGGGATATCTTTGCTGCACATTGCACTTTATTTAAATGATGGTTCCCATGTGTTCCCATATGTGTCTTTATCTTAGGCTGGCTTGGTCATTGTGCTTTGTTACATGGTTCTGTATATTGATTCATGCTTCTACCTACCCTCAGATGCCCATTTTCTGTTTACTTTTTTCCTCTTTTGTATCATTGTTTCCTACGTGTTTTTATGGAATGTTTCAATAAATGTCTTTTTATATTGACCATGAGACACATTTATAGGTTCCACAATGTTATGTGTATCGAGGAAATCATCCAGCCCTTTTTTGAAAGCTGTTAGTGTCTGCCATCACTACCTCTTGTGGTAGGGCATTCCACAGTCTGACTGCTCTGACTGTAAAGAACCCTTTCCTGTTTAGGTGCAGGAATCGTATTTGATACAATAGAAAAACGGAACTTAATATTTGGTACAGAAACCTTTGTTTACATTTACATAGGTCAGACGTTTTCTGTAGTTCTTGACCAAGTTTGCACACACTGCAGCAGGGAATTTGGCCCACTCCTCCGTACAGATCTTCTCCAGATCTTTCAGGTTTCGGGGCTGTCGCTGGGCAACATTGAGTTTCAGGTCCCTCCAAAGATTTTCTATTGGGTTCAGGTCTGGAGAATGGCTAGACCTCCGCTTCTTACGGAGCCACTCCTTAGTTGCCCTGGCTGTGTGTTTCGGGTCATTGTCATGCTGGAAGACCCAGCAATGACCCATCGTCAATGCTCTTACTGAGGGAATCTCGCAATACATGACCCCATCCATCCTCAAGTCAATACGGTGCAGTCATCCTGTCCCCTTTGCATAAAAGCACACCCAAAGTATGATGTTTTCACGGTTGGGACGATGTTCTTGGGGTTGTACTCATCCTTCTTCTTCCTCCAAACATGGTGAGTGGAGTTGATACCAAAAAGTTCTATTTTTGTCTCATTTCACCACATGACCATCTCCCATGCCTCCTCTGAATCATCCAGATGGTCATTGGCAAGCTTCATATGGGCCTGGACATGTGCTGGCGTGATTAGATGGACCTTGTGTGCCCTGCAGGATTTTAATCCGTGATGGTGTAGTGAGTTACTAACGGTAATGTTTGAGGCTGCGGACCCAGCTCTCTTCAAGTCATTGATCAGGTCCTCCCGTGTAGTTCTGGGCTCATTGCTGACCTTTCTCAGAATCATATTTACCTCACGAGGCGAGATCTTGCATGGTATCCCATACCAAGGAAGATAGACAGTCATCTTATGTTTCTTCCATTTACTAATAATTGTGCCAACAGTTGTTGCCTTCTCACCAAGCTGCTTGTCTATTGTCCTGTATGCCATCCCAATCTTGTACAGGTCTGCAATGTCCCTGGTGTCTTAGACTGCTCTTTGGTCTTGGCCATGGTGGAGAGGTTGGAGTGTGATTGATTGAGTGTGTGGACAGGTGTCTTTTATACAGGTAGCGAGAACAGGTGCAATTAATACAGGTAATGAGTGCAGAGAATTAGGGCTTCTTAAAGAAAAACCTACAGGTCTGTGAGAGCCAGAATTCTTACAGGTTGGTAGGTGATCAAATACTTATTTTATGCAAAAAAATGCAATTTAATTATTTAGAAATCATACAATGTGATTCTCTGGTTTTTATTTTCGGCAGTGTATCAAATACTTATTTTCGCCACTGTACATGCAACATTTTTCCACACTTGCCTAAAATGTTGGTATTGTACTTTTTGTGCATCTCACAAAATTAGAATATCAAGCACAATGATACTGTTGTTTTAAAACCAGGTATTGGTACTTTTGGCAGTGTGGACAGGTGCCAAGTCCTGCTGGAGAATGAAATTTCCATCTCCAAAAAGCTTGTTGTCGACAGAGGGAAGCATGAAGTGCTCTAAAATCTCCTGGTAGACGGCTGCGCTGACTTTGGTCTTGAAAAAACACAGTGGACCTACACCAGCAGATGACATGGTTCCCCAAACCATCACTGATTGTGGAAACTTCACACTAGACCTCAAGCAGCTTGGATTGTGTGCCTCTCCACTCTTCCTCCAGACTCTGGGACCTTGATTTCCAAATGAAAATTGGAACTCTGGGATCTTGTGGAGTGTGTGTCAATGATTGCCTTCTGGACATCTGTCAAATCAGCAGTCTTCCCCATGATTGTGGAGCCTACTGAAACAGACTAAGGGACCTTTTTAAACGCTTAAGAAGCCTTTGCAGTTGTTTTTTGTTAATTATTCTAATTTACTGAGATAATGACTTTTGTGTTTTTATTGGCTGTAAGCCATAATCATCAACATTAACAGAATTAAACAGTTGAAATAGATCACTCTGTTTGTAATGACCCTATATAATATGAGTTTCACTTTTTGTATTGAAGAACTGAAATAAATTAACTTTTTGATGATATTCTAATTTTGTGAGAAGCACCTGTATATATAATTTTACAATGCAAACGTCTTAGGCAAGTGTGGAACAATGCTGTATAGTAGGAGTACTTTAAAAAAAGGAAGTAAGAAAGTGATTCGTTTTTTATCAATGAACAAAGTGCAAAGTAGATGAACAATTGAGAAATCTAAAACGAATAAATATTTGGTGTAAACACGCATTGGTTTCAAAACAGCATCAATTATTATAGGTACATTTGCACACAACTTTTCAAGAAATTCAGCAGGAAGGTTGTTCTAAACATTTTGGAGAACTAATCTCAGATTTTCTCTGTATGTAGGCTTCTGCAAATTCTTCTGTCTCTTCATGTAATCCCAAACAGACTCAATGATGTTGAGATCAGAGCTCTGTTGGAGCCATATCACATCCGGGACTCCTTTTTCTTTACACTGAAGATAGTTCTCAATAACAGTGGCTGTTTCCAAATGTTTGGGGTCATTATCCTGCTAAAGAATAAATTTGGTGCCAATCAGATGCTTCCCTGATGGTATTGCATGATGGATAAGTATCGGCCCGTATTTCTCAGCATTAAGGACCACATTATTCCTGCCCAAATACCCAACTCCATTTCCTGAAATGTAGCCTGAAACGTGCAAAGAACCTCCACCATGCTTCACTGTTGCCTGCAGACACTTATTATTTTATTGCTCTCCAGCCCTTTGATGAACAAACTACAATTTTTGACTGTAACAGAAGACAGTCTTTGAATGATCAGTCCAGACCACCTGCTGCCATTTTTCTGCACCCCATTTTCTATATTTTCATGACAATTCGAGTCGCTTGGCCTTGTTTCCATGTCAAATATATCCCTTTTGGGCCCCAATTCTTCCACAAAGACCATTTCTGTCCAGACTTCGAACAGTGGATGAGTGTAGCTGGTTCCAATTGGTTGTTGCCTGTTCTGAGTTAATGGAACTGCTGGGCATATGCTGATTTTGATGCAAAGTAAGCATGATGTATCTTTCATGTGTTGCACTGTTTCTTTGGCTGACCACTGCATCAACGTCCTCAATGTTGTTCATTTCTTGGTTTGTCTTCAAAAAAGCTTGAACAGCACATCCTGAAACCCCTGTCAGTTTTGAAATCTTTGCGTGGGAGAGACGTTGCTGGTGCACTATAACTACCTTTTGTTTTTGTCTTGTTTCTGTGCTCGGTCTTTCCATGGTGTATGACCTGAAATGGTCTTCCACAATCTCACATAACAGCTGTTTGTTTTTAAGGTCAATGACTGTGCTCCAATATACATACAGTACAGACCAAAAGTTTGGACACACCTTCTCATTTAAAGATTTTTCTGTATTTTCATGGCTTTGAAAATTGTACATTCACACTGAAGGCATCAAAACTATGAATTAACACATGTGGAATTATATACTTAACAAAAAAAGTGTGAAACAACTGAAAATATGTCTTATATTCTAGGTTCTTCAAAGTAGCCACCTTTTGCTTTGATGACTGCTTTGCACACTCTTGGCATTCTCTTGATGAGCTTCAAGAGGTAGTCACCGGAAATGGTTTTCACTTCACAGGTGTGCCCTGTCAGGTTTAATAAGTGGGATTTCTTGCCTTATAAATGGGGTTGGGACCATCAGTTGTGTTGTGCAGAAGTCTGGTGGATACACAGCTGATAGTCCTACTGAATAGACGGTTAGAATTTGTATTATGGCAAGAAAAAAGCAGCTAAGTAAAGAAAAACAAGTGGCCATCATTACTTTAAGAAATGAAGGTCGGTTAGTCCGAAAAATTGGGAAAACTTTGAAGATGTCCCCAAGTGCAGTTGCAAAAACCATCAAGCGCTACAAAGAAACTGGCTCACATGAGGACCGCCCCAGGAAAGGAAGACCAAGAGTCACCTCTGCTTCTGAGGATAAGCTTATCCGAGTCACCAACCTCAGAAATCGCAGGTTAACAGCAGCTCAGATTAGAGACCAGGTCAATGCCACACAGAGTTCTAGCAGCAGAAACATCTCTACAACAACTGTTAAGAGGAGACTTTGTGCAACAGGCCTTTATGGTAAAATAGCTGCTAGGAAACCACTGCTAAGGACAGGCAACAAGCAGAAGAGACTTGTTTGGGCTAAAGAACACAAGGAATGGAAATTAGACCAGTGGAAATCTGTGCTTTGGTCTGATGAGTCCAAATTTGAGATCTCTGGTTCCAACCACCGTGTCTTTGTGCAACGCACAAAAGGTGAACGGATGGATTCTACATGCCTGGTTCAGACCGTGAAGCATGGAGGAGGAGATGTGATTGTGTGGGGGTGCTTTGCTGGTGACACTGTTGGGGATTTATTCAAAATTGAAGGCATACTGAACCAGCATGGCTACCACAGCATCTTGCAGCAGCATGCTATTCCATCCGGTTTGCGTTTAGTTGGACCATCATTTATTTGTCAACAGGACAATGACCCCAAACACACCTCCAGGCTGTGTAAGGGCTATTTGACCAAGAAGAAGAGTGATGGGGTGCTACGCCAGATGACCTGGCCTCCACAGTCACCAGACCTGAACCCAATCGAGATGGTTTGGGGTGAGCTGGACCACAGAGTGAAGACAAAAGGGCCAACAAGTGCTAAGCATCTCTGGGAACTCCTTCAAGATTGTTGGAAGACCATTTCCAGTGACTACCTCTTGAAGCTCATCAAGAGAATGCCAAGAGTATGCAAAGCAGTCATCAAAGCAAAAGGTGGCTACTTTGAAGAACCTAGAATATAAGACATATTTTCAGTTGTTTCACACTTTTTTGTTAAGTATATAATTCCACATGTGTTAATTCATAGTTTTGATGCCTTCAGTGTGAATGTACAATTTTCATAGTCATGAAAATACAGAAAAATCTTTGAATGAGAAGGTGTGTCCAAACTTTTGGTCTGTACCATATGTGCAAATTGCCACTTCCGAGAGGAAGAGGACTAGAACTCTAGTGCCACCTATTGGAAGTAGCAATCCTAAAAGTCAATATTGACCCTTTAACGAGCTTTGCCATATGAGGTAGGATAAAAGCCAAACCAGAATCTCAATATGCAGACATGGTGTTTCGGGTTATTGCCCCTCGTCAGTGTAAAGTATGAGATCTGATATGGTTAGGCAAGAGGCTTAAGACTGGGATATAAGGGGTAATATTTCTCCTTGTGGAGAGTGACAAGCCCGAAACACCATGTCTATAAATTGAGGTTCAGGTTTGGCTTTTCAATATCGGGGAGTAAATATACAGTGCCTTGAAAAAGTATTCCTACCCTGTGACCTTTTCTACATTTTTTCACGTTAAACCCACAAACTTAAATGTGTTTTTATGTGGCTTTTATGTGATATGCCAACACTAAGTACCAAGTATTTGTGAAGTGTAAAGGAAATGATACAGGATTTTCTAATTTTTTTTAAAGTATAAATCTAAAAATTTTGCATTTGTATTCAGCCCCCCTGAGTCAATACTTTGTAGGACCATCTTTCTCTGCAATTACTTTTGCAAGTCTTTGGGGGTATTTATTTAATTTAGGTCTGGACTTTGACTAGGCCATTCAAACACCTGAATATGCTTTGATCTAAACCATTCCATTGTAGCTCTGGCAGTATGTTTAGGGTCGCTGTCCTGCTGGCTGGGGAAACTACGCTCCAGCATCAAGTCTTTTGCAGCCTCCAACAGGTTTTCCTCCAGGATTGTCCTATATTTTGCTACATCTATCTTCCCATTAACCCTGACTAGCTTCCCTGTCCATGCTGAAGAAAAGCATTTCCACAGCATGATGCTGCCACCACCATGCTTGACTGTGGGAATGGTGTTTTCAGCGGGATGTGCAGTGTTAGTTTTTCACCAGACATAGTGTTTTGCATTTAGTTCAACTTTGGTCTCATCTGACCAGAGCGCCTTCTCCCACATGCTATCTGTGTCCCCTACATGGCTTTTTGCAAACTGCAAACTGGACTTCTGAGAATAAATTACACACAGGTGGACTCAAACTAATTATGTGACTTTTGGAGGCATTGGTAACTAAGGATTTTATTTAGGGGTATCAGACTACAGTAGGTTGAATACAAATGCACGTCACAATTTTCAGATTTATATTTTTAAAATAATTAGAAAACCATGTATCATTTCCTTTACACTTCACACATACTTGCTACTTTTTGTTGGTATGGTACTTAAAATCCTAATAAAAACATTTGAGTTTGTGGGTGTATAGCGCAATAAGGCTTTATATAAATATAGCTTCCTCCTCATGATAAAATTTCTGTATGTTATTAGAAAATGGTAGTCTTCATGGTTTAACTTCTGTACAAAAAAAAAAATCTAGACATAATAATATAAATAATAGTAATTGAAATGATTGAAATGACATGAGAAGGAAATGCTGTTACTAATTAAGTATGTTTGATGACCATAGCCAGTGTTTTTAAACAGCTCATTCTTTATCCATAGACTGGCCATTTCTACAATTTATAATATTGAAAAAAACACATTTTGCATATTTACTACAGAGTTTAGATTTATGTTTTTACAATGTGCAAGTTTGGGTACTATGTATGATTTTTCTTTTGTTCATTCTAGAGATTATTTTACCCCTCCCTAGAATCTGCTAGGAGGAAGAATTTAACTCATTCCTTAATAAAGGAAAACAAAATCCTGGTGAACATCTTTGGTCCTTTCTACATAACCCAGTAAATTTCTAGCATGATATAAAGTGGCGTCTCCCCCACCTCCTCCCCTGGGGTAGAAGCAAAAGATTTATACTCTATAGAACCAAAGACCCTTCAATGCCCCCAGCCCCCGACTGACCTAGAAACTATCCAACCCTGAATAATACAGAGTAAAGGCTGCATAAAACATGAATACCCTGCCATTGTGTGTTTATATGTCACATTTAATGCATTGTATCACCAAATATTTAGGAAGGAGAAATATGGGTAAACTATACTGTGGAATGACTTTTTTTCTTATAGTGGATAAAAAAATGAATAAACTATTCTCCTTAAACACATTTTGCATTTTAACAGAGTTGAGGATATGTAGTCCTTTAATTTACCCAATGTATTTTCTTGTAAGAGTCTTTTCACGCTGACCTTTTTGCACTACCTGCAGGATGGACTGGTGAGCAGAGCTGGCCTAAGGTGAATGGCCATCACTGCCCTCAGATACATCAGATTTCATCAGGCACATGCTCACTCATCAAGACAGGCACAGCCACATGTTGTACACCCACTCATCACAATGGCAGGTCCAAACAAAAATGCACTCGCTCACCCAGTCAGGTTTATACTCATTGCGAAAGCCAGGGTAACATGATGGCATCTGCAATCATGTGCTCACTCATTAATGCACCCATTAAGGGCTCATTCAGACGTCCGTTTTTCATGTATGTATCTGTGTTTTTTTCATGGATAGAACTTGTACCTATTATAGTCTATGGGACTGTTCACATGAACAGTCTGATGAAAATCAGGTAAAAAACTTTGATAAAACTTGCACTGATTTTTGCATACTAAACAAATCACTGATGTGTGAATGAGCGCTTATAGATGACCCCCTGTCACTCAGTAACAAGCATGCCATGTTCTTAATGACACAGGCACATGCTTATTACATGGAGTTACTCACATCCACAAGGAACGTCCGTTCCGGCACCTGACTATCCCATGGACATCCATTCATGTGAATGCTCTCATGAACGGACGTCCACACATATTGTACGTCTGTGTTCAATACCGAGATCTCTATTTAATTGCTAAATATACAGATCGGTAAATACAACGGTATCCACCACCAACTGATAAAAGGCGCTTTCACCACTAGCATGGATGTTTTTTCTTGGGATATATTCACACTTGGCAGATTTGTTGCAGAATTTTCTGTCACGTTTCATGCACAAATCCACATTGCAGTGACAACCGCATACACATGAACGGAATGGATTTTCAATCGGAAATATTTCTGAAACAAAATATCTTGCATATCACTCCTAGGACAATAGACTTATGGACTTTCAACATGAAGCATTGGAGTACTGGTACAGCTTGTAGAATATGCTCTTTGGAAAAGACCCCTATAACAAGCAAAATTACAAAATTACCTTTTAAATAATAAAATTGAACTTTTATTTGTTCATTAAAAACCATCTAAATTCTTATGTCCCAATCACTTTTGGACACCCAGAGAAATGCTAATACTATATTCAAAAAGCTCCCAAAGAATTATGAAATCTGCACAGTCTTAGAGTACATTCACACACGACTGTAATTTCGGTCCGAGTGTTGTGAAAAAACTGACCTGACATGGACAGCATTCGGACCAATGTTATTCAATTAAGCTGTTCAGATGACCGTTTTATTCACACAGGCCGAATGTCCACACGAATAAAAATTGAAGCGTACACTAGTCTTTCAGTTTTCAGATGAGTAACAAAAAAAGGACAAAATTGGATCCCATACAGATCAGCAGAATAAAATATGAGTTTTACAGATCCATTTCAATTAACATAATAAAGTTTACAAGATCAAATGCAGTTTTCTAACTGCTGATGTATAAAAACGGATGTTATACAGAGGAAATACAGAAGAAAACGCGCATGAAGAATCGTAACTTTTTTCTGGATGCAAATCGGTCCATTTTTTTAAGCGCAAATACAATACCAAAAAATCCATGCTTAGATATCTGTAGTCTTGTTGCCAGCGGGCATTAGTAGAAACCGGTCTATTAGGAGGATAAGGACGTGCCATATGAAGTTGCAGGCCATCAACCAGAATAATTGTATAGAAGATAAGAAAAACGCACATCTCAATTCCTTGCATATAAAAATGTCAATACTTTATTCCATTTCAGTTAAAAAACAGGTATCAATGATACAAAAACTGACGCATTTTTGGCGTGCAGATGCCATTAGTCATAGTGAATACTACAACAAACTGGGACCTATTTAAGACAGACAACATCCTATCCACTGCGTGTAAATGGTAATGATAGCAACTTAGCCTGACTATTATTCAGATGTGCTCAGTGAATTCTGTCCCTTGTGCGGCTCCTGATAAAGCCCTTAATAGTGCCCTAATAATGGAAGTCCTTAAATTTAATCTCGCAGTAAGATTAACCCTCCTAAGCTGCCTATATGGGCATGTAGAGCAAAGAAAGCTGAATAAAATGATGCCTTGAAATATGCGAATTGATGTTTTATTCCAGAGTGATCCACTTTTTTTTATATATATGTAAATGAACTTTTAAGATCTATGGGCCGGGCACTGATCTGCATGAGAATCTGCCTCCAGAGCTTATTTTAAATGAAATGGGGCATTAACAGTGTGAGACATATGGATAAGTAGAGTAGGCTATCCATCATTACATGTCTCACACTGGTATCTCCCCCTTTCATGTAAAATAAGCTCTGGAGACAGATTCGCAGAGAGATCTGTGTCTGACCCCATAGATCTTAACAGCTCATTTATATACTAAGAAAAATGTAGATTTCTCTGGAATAAGACACCAAATCACAGATATTAAGTTATCATAATAGTCAACTTTCTATGCCCTGCATGCCCATATAGACTCCTTAGGAGGATTGATCCTACTGAAAGATCATCAAATGTGTGTCTTGCCCTATTGTACCCCAAACCTGCTCTTATCCTCCCAATGCCTTTCTTCCTTTGGTTAGTCAGAATCCTGAGTGGAAATGGCTATTTGGGACTAGGTATTAGTAAGGGTAAGAATGTGTACCAAATACACCCCTTTTTATTAGAAGTTTTTTTCAGGAGCAGCACAAGAGACCAGAATAAAGAGACGATTCACTCGGCACATCTGAATCACTGTAAGACTGTGCCGATTTGTTGATTCATTTGGAGAATTTTTGTATGCTACTGCTATTTGTTTAGTATCCAAAAGTGATAGGGACACATGAATCTAGGAGGGTTTCATGAACAAATAAAATTTATCTATGCACTTCCAGTTGATTCTCATAGGAATGGAATAGTAATCATTGGCGATTGGAAGACCAACTTCTGGCCAGTTACTTCTAGTTAAATTCTTTTAATAAGACATATCTAAACACTCCTCCTATGCCCAAATGCAAAAACATAAACCCAGAATAAAAATAACAACAAAATGTGATGACTAACAATTAAATATTGTTGGGGTGGAATTTATAAAGACTGGTGTTTTATACGCTAGTCTTACTTTATTTGTGTGCTGGAGTAAGATGTACCTAATTTATCTGGTCTAATCTGGTATAAATAATACATTTCTTGGTGCAAGGCGTGTCCTTCCCTCGAAGGTCCATCCAGTTTTAGAAATGTTTCAAGAATGGTGGAATTTAAAAAAAAAAAAAAAGTTGTCAATTTGCAACTATGATTCAACCACTATTTTGGTGCACATACCTTAATAAAATATCCCTATGTGTATGTCACTAATGATAATACTGATTCAATAAGTGGTAAATGGATGGACTGGAAATGACAAGTTCATGTTCTTGGTTGTTCCATATTCTGGACTGCCCATAAAACTTTAAATGTCTGGCAGTCCACTCTTATTCCTGCACTGATGTTCTAAAATGTCAATGCAGTCTATTCAGCTTTCACAAGATCGTGAAACTATGGGGGAGGGGAGCAGGCTGTCACACTCAGCCAGACATCCCAGAGAAAAGGTAAGTGTGGATTATTACCATTCATTCCTTCTCCATCTCTGTACACGCAGCTCTGAAACAGCTCTGTGTATAAAAATCACATACTTACTGTGCTTCCATCTCCGAACCCAGTGATGACTGTAGGAACAGAGCAGGAGCTGCTGGGTCTTAGGAAACCCAGCTCAAGTTACAAGAGAAATCCACACAAAAAAAATACTGTGTAAAAATGCCCCTCCCAAAAGTTGTTTAAGTTCTTATGGGGGCACAGTGTATAAAATAAATGTGAAAAAAAAAATAGAAGTAATAAAATAGAAAAAAAAATTAAACTAAATTAAAAATAACCCTGCCAGTCAAAATTTCAGTTTGTAGCCCTGCCCCTGTTTATAAAAATATATCCAATAAACAAAAATAATTTCTATGGAAAGGAGAACGCAATTTAGAATGTTTTAGCGGTCCTTTTGTGGTCATAAATAAAAACAGAGTGAAAAATAGATACATATTTTCAATTTTTCTTTACATTTTCCCTTAATATCAGCAAGAATATGGAATATAAAAATAGCATAAAATTAAGCTCTATGTGTCGTGAAAAAAAAAGAGGCAAAATGTATGTAAATATCCGAACGAGGTTAAATTATAGAGCCGTTAAAAGCACATGAACAATAAAACCTGAAAATTTAAAATATCTCTGGTCAGGAAGGGGGATAAGTGATCTGGTCATGAACTGGTTAAACATCTACTGGGAATAAAAATACATTGTACAGCAATGCACATGAATGATACAGTAGGAAGAATAATAGGAATATGGAGTTAGGGTTTGGTCACGAAGTGCTTTTGTGCCGCTTTTTTTTCACATGAAAAACACAAAAAGAGTGTTTTCAGGAAAATTGCTGCATACATCATGTGCGATTTTTAGGTGCTTAATTATATATATCAAAAATTCCATCAAAGACGCTGAAAGAATTGACATACTGTGATTTAAAAAAAAAAATAGAATGTAGCTCAAAAAATGCAAGAAAAAAAAACACCGTGTGAATGAGATTTTAGAAATCTCCTAGATTTTCAAACTATTGTAAAATGTATTTTTGACGCATAAAAAATGAATGAAAAAAAACACAACAAAACTGCTAGGAGAATATGCAGCACAATTTGAAGTAGTCAATGATTATTTTTTTCGTTTTTTTTTTATTATGTAATATTATTTCATCATTTTAAGCAGTTATAAGAAAAATATTTTGTAAAATAAATGAAAAATATTAACCCTTTCATGGGGGTGTTTTTGGCCTTCATGCCCAAAGCAAAATTTTACCTTTTAGAATGCTGCATTCCAAGGTAAGGTTTACATCATCAATCCACTGCAAAATCTGCACTTTTTGCATGCAGATTTTGGAGCAAATTTGCTGCGTATTACACCCTGTGCATTGCAAGGGGTGAAAGCTAAATTGGAAATGTACATGCTGCAGACTTAAAATCCTCACCGCATGTCGATTTCCCTGCAGATATTTTCTCAGTGTGGGTGAGATTTATTAGAATCTCATTCACTTTGCTGCTTGTATAATATTCAATCTGCTTGGAAAATCCACAGTGTATGTGCCTTTGTGAAAATACTCTAAAGATTTTTTATTCCCTAGTCTACCCCAACATTGTTTGTTTCTCCTTTATTGCAGAACAAATACTCCTTTCTTATTGTTAAGATTTCCTATTGTTACAGATTGTAGGACAATGGTAAATAACAGGAAAAACAAGTTTCCTAATATTTTTTTTTATTGTTTTAAGATGCTTTAATAAATACGAGTATTTACCTAATCCACTATGTTTTCTATGTATGGAGAGGTCAAGTATGTGTAGATTGGTTAATACTGTATGTTACATCTCTATAGTGGCCAGAACAAAAGCCCTACTGTAGTTACAAATGCATATTCCTCCCTTAGTTGTAAGTGTTGCACATTACATCGATTAGAATTATCCAGGTACAGGTTTTTTATTTTGGAAATGGCGCAAAAGTAGAAGAGTCTAAAAAGCTGGAGACCAGGGCTTGTATTTTATGGTTCAGGTAATGCACATTTTGTGTGGCAGGAATATTTCAGTGCCTGAGCACCATACATATATTTTTGAGATACAGAATGTCTAGAATTGGTGCATGTGAGGATTTTTTCTTTACATTTCTTTTCCAATTTGATTTATTTTTTATCTAAAAATGTTCATTCTTTTACATTTTACTATATTTATTTCTTGAATACATTTTTTTGTACTGTGAGAGGTTAACAGGTAACATATGTACATCACTGGTAACAATGAAGACAGATTGCGCTTCCCTGCATACCTTTAAGTTCCTTCTGCACAGGTAATCTCTGATGCAATTATTAATGTTTTAGGATTTCTTACCAATGGCCCATGTACTCTAGCAACCAATGCAACCGTGTAAGATCAGCTCTTCCACTGCAGAGCGCACTGCTTGAAGTGCTATTAAAAATGACATGCAAATTAAAGGGTTTCTGGCACATGCACCATGCCATCAGCACAAGAATATGTATCACGTGGACGAGAAGGGGTTGTTATGCAGCAATGGCTTTTTTAAATGCTATGTTAATAGTATCAATTTTTATAAAGTTATTGCTCGATATGTCACCTCTAAATCAACAGAAATAAATACATTCCTAGCATATAATGATACATGTACATAGATGGTTAGATGGATAGATGGATGGATAGATAGATAGATAGATGCCCTACTTGATACCATTATAGATCTTCTTTCTACGGGAAATTTTTCTGCAGTTTGCTGTAACATTGATCAAATGTGTGGATTAAGAGCTACCATCGTGTGCCCTCTCTAATATGAAATAAATATGTAACAGAAAGAATCCCTGAATGACCCTTTAAGCAGAGCAGGAAGGATTAGGAGATACTTGTTTACAGAGCAGAACAAGTAGAGCTTTATTTAACAAATCCTTCATGATTAGGATACCCTGTAGCTACTATGAAGCAAGAACTAAAGTCCGCAACGGCTCAAGCATGCTCATTTATAAGGACAAACAGCGTGAAATAAAGCCAGAGCTCACTGAAAACCTCAGTGTTCATAGTATTGAGGTTTTTTTTCCTTTTGTGTTATGCAGATGTTGTGTATGTAGATTTATTGCAATTTATTTGATCCATGTGTTGTGAAATGACATCAAGATCTCCACCACACATAGTTGGACTAGATAACGCGAAAGACTAATAGTATTTTATATATATATTAAACTGAATGTGCCATCAGAAAATAATCTATTGTTTAAATTATGTTTTTGTATATTACATGTGCCATCAACTCAGAACTGGCAGCAATCATGGAGATCCAGCTACATCCATCTAGTGTTTGGAAAAGTCTGGCTAGTGTGAGGCAGTGACCGGGATCGTATACGAGGGACGCTATATATCCCCCAGAATGTGTACAGAGACCTATTAAATCCATTGGAGTGCATTGCAGTCACAGACACAGCTGCGGCTGCAATGCAGGAATGAAGGTGAGCATTGACCTGGTCAGTCTATCTGGCTAAGGCAGATTAAGTAAAACCCGGCAGGGCCTTAATTTCTTGGAGGAGGCTACAGGAAGGCAGTGGGGCGGCCTCCTCCCTCCAACCCGGGTTTTCCAGTGGCTCTTGCCACAAGTCCATTAAAACCCCTGCACTAAGGATTAGTGTTGTTCAGTGTTGCAACCTGCTAGGAGGATAGCAGGAAAGCTTGGCAGACCTGTGTAAAGCTGAACCCACGCCTGGGAAGACCCTGCACCTGTCAGGCTCAGAGCGGCCCGGCGCTGCCGTTGCCCACGGCAGCCGTTGTTATGGACTGATGTTAACCCGGCTGTGAACCGGAGGACTTTCTGTTTTACCCGTGCTGAATAAAAGCTTCTTATTTTGGACTTGCTTGGGTCACTGCCTCAGTTACTGCACGGTGTGAACACTAGATGTGAACTAAAAGTAGAACTATATAATCACTTATGTGGGTCAATGTTAATTTGTAGGTTCTGTTATGGCTGATATTATTCTCAGAACTGATAAATAGAAAAATTTGGCACTACTGCATGGGTTTGAATACTGCAGCACAATGCATTTATTTAAACTAGCCTAACACCACTATCTGACCTATACAACTGCATGACATCACTATAGAAACAGTGTGGCACTGTTTGTCAGTATACTATGAGTCAGAATTACCTTGAACACTTTGACTAAGGCACAGAATTGTCTTAATATGAATGACCCATGCTTTGGTAGATTTGGAGGAGGGGTACCAGAAGGATCACATTAACAATAATATTGTTCATTAGGATGGAACCGAGACCCCCATAGTGACCCCCAAAGCCATATAATATCTCTTGCAACCCCCAACACAGTATAATGCCTCCTACATGCCTATGATGCTGCCAAATTGTCCCCCATAAAGTATGTTCCCGATGCATCACGACCATCCGCAATGCTGATGAGTCTAGATGCCGAAAAGGCCTTTGACAAGGTGGCAAGGCCTTTTTTGTATGAAATTCTGGGCAGGGGAAATTTTGGCCAAGATTCTTGCAATATATTCAGTACCTTAATATAAATGCAAATACTTGTATGACGGTTAATGGATGTAGTGCACCAGCAATAGATCTCTTTCGGGAGTCAAACAGGGATGCCCTCTGTCACCCCTTCTAATTAACCTCTCTGTAGACCCCTTACTATGCCACCTATTGCAGACCCCTACTTTTAGGGGACTTATGGTGGGCTCTAGAGAGTTAAGCGTTGCGCCATTTGCGGATTATATTCTGCTGGTAGTAACTAACCCCAAACAGCTCCTTATTCCCTTATATGAGAATTAGAAGACGTGGGAGGCTTATTGGGCTATAATATCAATTGGGATAAAACAGAGGTGATGATGCTACGTAGCCTCTCCAGACCATTATGGACATTAGGATTCCCCTGTCAGTGGACTACTTGCTCAATACTTGGGAGTACAGGTGACCGGACATCCGGCTAAATTGTACAAAATCAATATCAATTTATATCTCAATAACTTAGAATCCACCTTGGCAAAATGGAAGGATTTTAGTCTGTCATACCTAGGTAGAGCCAATTTAATTGAAATGACAGAATTTCCATGTATTCTCTATCTATCGAACCTCCCGGCGCGCGCATTTTGAAGCTTTTTTCACTGTTTTCAGAACATTAACAGTAAGAACATGGAAGAGTCCAGGAGCCATTTGGTGAGCTGCATATCCTGCTACATGTTCACAGACTTGCCAGTGGAAAAGCCAAACTTCACATGCCAGAAATGCAAGCTTGTGTCCCTGTTGGAGGAAAAGTTGCGAAATCTAGAAGAGAGGTTAACTACCTTGAAAATCATTAAGGAAGGTGAAGAGTTCTTAGACAGAGCAGAATTATCTCTTCATGATTCAGAAAGAGAAGAAATTCGAACTGCACCTGATGAAACAGAGGAATGGAAGCATGTGACCCACAGAAGCAGGAGGATCGAGAGGCAGTCAGCACCCATACTGCTCAGGAACCAGTACCAGGCTCTCACGCAGGAGAACCATGAAGAAATACCGCAAAATAAGACTTTGCCAGCAATGAATAACCTTGTAAGCCCTCAGAATCCTCCTGGATGGAGAAAGAAGAATGTTGTGAAGAAAAAACGGAGAGTGGTGGTCATGGGGGATTCCCTGCTAAGAGGAACAGAGGCCGCTATCTGCAGACCAGACATAACCTCAAGAGAAATGTGCTGTCTTCCAGGAGCAAAAATTAAAGATGTGTCTGACAGGATATCAAGACTCTTCAGACCTACAGATCACTACCCATTCCTGCTAATACATGTGGGGACAAATGACACCGCAAGAAAGGACCTGGAAACCATCTGCAGTGACTTTGAAGACTTAGGCAAGAAAGTGAAAGAATTGGGAGCGCAGGTGGTCTTCTCATCCATCCTCCCAGTGGATGGCCATGGAACAATGAGGTGGAATAAGATTCTACAGGTGAACAACTGGCTACGTCGATGGTGCCGTCAACAAGGATTTGGATTTCTGGATCACGGAATGAATTACCTATACGATGGACTACTTGCTAGAGATGGGGTGCACCTTACGAAGACTGGAAAACGTGTATTTGGAAGTCGCCTTGCTACACTCATCAGGAGAGCTTTAAACTAGAACAATGTGGGAAGGGAAGCAAAAGGCCAGAAAAAGCCATACAGCTGACAAATACTATTGAGATCTCTGCTACTGGAAGTGGAAAGGAAGAACAAAGACAAAACAATTTAAATAATAAAAATATGGGAGGAAGAGAAACCAATCACAAACTAAAATGTTTTTATACAAATGCACAAAGCATGGGCAACAAACAAGGAGAATTAGAACTACTAATGCAGGAAAAGGAATATGATGTCATTGGAATCACTGAAACTTGGTGGGACGATACACATGATTGGAATACAAGGCTAAAAGGATACAACTTATTTGCAAGAAACAGACTTGATAAACGAGGAGGAGGTGTCGCATTGTATGTTAGAAAAGCATATATCTGCACAGAGATTGAAGCTTCAGAGACTGGGAGTTCTGTGGAAACTGTTTGGGTAAGAATACAAGGAGAGAACAACGGAAAGGACACCATTGTAGGCATTTACTACAGGCCACCTAGGCAAGCTGAAGATATGGATGAACTCTTTATGTATCAAATGACCAAGTTCTCCAAAAAATATGACGTAGTGGTCATGGGAGATTTCAACTATCCAGACATTTGTTGGGAATCTCTCTCAAGTAAAACTAACAGGTCAAGCAAATTCTTATCCTCTCTTGCTGACAACTTTATCTTCCAAAAGGTAGGGGAGAAAACAAGGGGATCTGCTACTTTGGATCTAATCCTTATAAACAGGGAGGAAATGGTTGAGGAGGTAAAGGTGGCTGGGACCCTAGGAGGCAGCGATCATGCTATTATAGAATTTTGGATAACTAGAGGAGGAAGACATGTGAAGACTCAAACTTCAAGGTTAGATTTTAGAAAGGCAGATTTTAAGAGACTCAGAAAGAGAATAGGAGGGATCCAATGGCTGGATGTCCTTAAGGACAAAAATGTCCAGGAAGGATGGGAAATTTTTAAAAATGAGATTCTCAAAGCACAATCGTTAACAATCCCGAAAAGTAGGAAGAATGGGAAGCATTTAAGGAAACCAGGATGGATGAACACAGAACTTAAACACATGCTAAAAAGAAAGAAAGAAATGTTTATTAAATGGAAAGAGGGAGGCATATCTAAAGAAGATTATAATGCAGTCTGCAGATCCTGCAGGGCACGTATCAGGTTAGCTAAAGCTGACAATGAATTAAGGCTTGCAAGAGATGTCAAAAGCAATAAAAAAGGATTTTGGGGGTATGTCAAAAGTAAAAGAAAAGTCAAAGATGCTATAGGATTTTTACAGGATGAAAATGGAGAAATGGTAAGAGAGGATGTTGAGAAGGCCGAACTTTTTAACTCCTATTTTGCATCTGTTTTCTCTCAGAAAGAAAATGTAACATCAACTAATCTTCACTGTCCTTTTAAAGGAATAGAGGAATCCAAGTTATCTGTAAACAGAAAGATTGTGAGGGAATATTTAGCTAACATAAATGAGTTCAAGTCTCCAGGTCCAGATGAATTACACCCCAGAGTACTGAAGGAGATCGTAGAAGAAATTTTAGAACCACTCTCCATAATCTTTGAAAATTCTTGGAGAACAGGAGAAGTCCCAGAAGACTGGAGAAGAGCAAATGTTGTTCCTATCTTCAAAAAGGGGAAGAAGGTGGACCCAGGGAACTATAGGCCGGTGAGTCTGACTTCTATACCAGGAAAGATCTTTGAACAAATTATTAAACAACATGTATGTAAGTACCTGGATAAGAATGAAGTGATTAACCAGAGTCAGCATGGGTTTGTAACAAACAAGTCATGTCAGACTAACTTAATTTCCTTCTATGACAGAATCACTGACTGGGTGGATCAGGGAAATGCTGTAGATATAGTATATCTTGACTTCAGCAAAGCATTTGACAAAGTATCTCACACCATCCTTATTGAAAAAATGACCAAGTATGCAATGGACCAGGCAACTGTTAGGTGGATTCATAACTGGCTTAGTGATCGGACTCAAAGGGTGATTGTAAATGGCTTCACATCCAGCTGGATGAATGTCTCAAGTGGGGTACCACAGGGCTCCGTCCTGGGACCTGTATTGTTCAACATCTTTATCAATGATTTAGATGAAGGAATTGAGGGTAAACTGATTAAATTTGCTGATGACACAAAGCTAGGAGGGATAGCTAATACTAGAGAAGAGAGAGGGAAGATTCAAAAAGACCTAAATAAACTGGAGCAGTGGGCAGCAACCAACAGAATGGTTTTTAACAGGGAAAAATGCAAAGTACTACATCTGGGCAATAAAAATGAAAAAAGCATATACAGAATGGGAGGAATAGAGCTAAGCAACAGTACATGTGAAAAAGACTTAGGTATACTAATAGATCATAGACTGAACATGAGTCAACAGTGTGATGCAGCAGCAAAAAAGGCAATACAATTCTGGGATGTATTAACAGAAGCATACAGTCTAGATCACGTGAAGTCATTATCGGTCTTTACTCCTCTTTGGTCAGACCTCATCTGGAATACTGTGTACAGTTTTGGGCACCACATTTTAAAAAAGACATAGACAAACTGGAGAAAGTTCAGAGAAGAGCGACCAGAATGGTGACTGGTCTGCAAACCATGTCCTATGAGGAACGGTTGCAGGATTTGGGAATGTTTAGCTTGCAAAAAAGAAGACTGAGAGGAGACTTAATAGCTGTCTACAAATATGTCAAGGGCTGTCACATTGTAGAAGGATCATCTTTATTCTCATTTGCACAAGGAAAGACTAGAAGCAATGGGATGAAACTAAATGGGAGGAGACACAGATTAGATATTAGAAAAAACTTTTTGACAGTTAGGGTGATTAATGAGTGGAACAGGCTGCCACGAGAGGTGGTGAGCTCCCCTTCAATGGACGTCTTCAAACAGAGGCTGGACAGAAATCTGTCTGAGATGATTTAGTGAATCCTGCTTTGAGCAGGGGGTTGGACCAGATGACCCAGGAGGTCCCCTCCATCTCTACCATTCTATGATTCTATGATTCTATGATCTTTTTCATACTCTTCCAATTTATTTAGCTCCCAAAGAGGAGAAACGTATCAACTATTCATACTGCTCATTTATCTAGGAGGGAAAAAAGCCAAGTATAGCCTTTAAATTACTCCAACAGCTGGAGGGAAATGGAGGAATAAACTTCCCTGATATTAGACACTATCACCTAGCATCACTATTTCGGGTGGTGATGGACTGGCTGGGTGGGACGTCCTTCTAGGCCCAATACGACCTGTAGTGCTGTCTCACACCGGGGCTAGCTCTTCCTGCCCTCTTACACCTCCCTTATACTGAATTGCCGGCTGAGGTAAGAGCAAACCCACTCCTGGTGTCTACATGGAAGGCATGGCAGAAAATACACCGACCGTTTCGGCTCTCCGCGGGCATCTCTCCTTCTCCCACTCATTGGTAACCCTCATTTTCAACATGGACATTCTCACTCTGTCTTTTATCAGTGGCACTCTCAAGGTATAACATCTATTAAACACTTGGTCCACTTAGAGGAACGCCGTATGTACTCAATAGAGGAGATGCAGTCTAAATACCCTACCGTCATATTCCCTTCCTTCCAATATCTACAAGGTAAGAGTTACGTAACAAAGTTATTAGCACATCTTCCTGACCAGGAGTGGAGACCATGCCTGCTTAGATGGTTCACTAAATCTAATTCCTTGTCTGGCCAATAATAGCCACCAACTACAAATTCATCCATGTTGCCCTGGAGTATGAGCAATCCCAATTTCCGCTAACAAAATGGCAGATCAAGGACCCCACCTTGTCCTGCAGCACCATTCATCAAGCTCTAGATCAAGCTCACAAATTACTCCCTTCAGCTCGTTTTCTAGAAATGAGACTGAAAATCTGTCATAGATCCTAATTCCATAATAAGGTCATAGAATGTGGCTGTACTCAATCTCCATGTGCTTTAAGTGCCACTCCCCCAAAGCCAATTTGTTTCATTGCCTGTGGACATACCTAGTCATTCGACCCTTTTGGGTCAGAATGCTACAGTTCACCACCACGCATCTGGAAACTTTGCTCCTGATGAGCCTCTATGAGCCATTTTTGGATATTTAAAGCCAAATAAATATACATGCTCTCCAGGGGCCCGTAAACCACTGGTATTAATGCCATTCTGCAGGTATGGATCCACGACCAATCTCCTCCCTTCAAGAACTTTCTAGACAAACTGTCGTTTCTGCTTCAGTTGGATTGGGCCTTCCCATAAAGAGGGAAGGGTGCAGTCCTTTTTCTGAAACTTGGGAAAGTTTCATCTCCCTGCTTCCACAACGAATTCAGGATGACATTAAAACTTGTTTCCAACCAACAGTGTGGTATAAAGAGCAACCACTATTAGAAGAAGTGCCTATATAGAAATATTTTTAGGAGAACTGCTGCATAGAGACGCTTCTGGGTGTTGGGGGTCTACTCTGGTGTCCTGACCAACTCTCTCTCTAAGAGAGCTTAAGGTTACGCACCCATGTTGGGTGATCAATATATAAGAGATGTACCTGTTTCAGACATATTCTCTTCTCCCCTCCCAGTTTTTGGTTTATTTATTTTCTTTTTAAATCAATGTAATTATGCCTGGAATAAGTACTTTGGTACCCACCATCTCATAACAGCATAGCATACATGTGATAGTAGGCTTTGGTTAAATCTTATCATTAGCATATATGCTTCAGGTAATATTTGCATTGATGTATGTAAATTTTTCTAGTCAATAAAAACAAGGTTTAAAAAACACAAGTATGTTCCCATAGTTTCCCCACTCAGTATCATGGCCACCACAGCCGCCCACAAAGTATAATAACCTTACAGTGACCTTAACACAGTATAATGCATCCCCCACACACAGTATGATGATCCCCATAGCTCCCACAGACAACAGTATGATGGCCCCCACAGTTACACACACAATATGATGGCCCTCATAGTCTCTCACGCAGTGTGATGTCCCAAAGCCCCCCACACAGTGTGATGCCCCTCACAGCCCTTCCACACAGAATAATGGTCCACACAGCAAACTCCACATAGTATGATGGCTCCCACCACACTTGCACACAGTATGATGGCTTCAACAGCCCCCAACACAATATCATGGCACTCATACCCCCCCACACACATAGTATGATGGCCATCATACATCGTATGATACAAAGTATGATGCACCCACAGCCTCACACAGTATGATGGCCCCACAGCCCCACACACAGTATAATGTCTCCACAGTGACATCAACACAGTATAATACCTACAACAACATTATGTTTTTAAAGCCCCCTGTGAAGATATTCAAGACAATCGCATGTCAATCACTGTGCCCTGTTTGGCAGGTTTTAGAGAGATCTCCATGTACAGCGTAATTCGACACTGCAGCTTCCAAAGGAGGGGGGCCAACAGGCCATGAGTGAAAAAAAAACCACCAGCAACTGTGAAGCTGCTACAGCCCGGCCATGCGGTCCTTTGTGTGAGAAACCTATAATTTAACGTCGAGCTATGAGAATACGACATATCCGAGTGATACACAAAATAGATTGTTGGAAATCTAAGAGAATGGAGAATCTCACCATTCCTCTCTTCACCGCCCAGCAAGCAAGGATAGGGAGATATGCAGCACAGCCTTTCAGAAGCCCCTACGGCCACTGTGTTTGGTCTCACGCATAGCAGGGTCCCGGCTGGATCCGATGACACCAGAACCGACATAGGACAGTCCAGTAAGAAAGTATAGCCCGTTTTAGTTTTTAGAGTTTTTAGCTGGGAAAGAACAGGGGTGGAGACTTGGGCTCGACTTGGGCTCGACCAGGGGGCAGGAGTGGGAGGGATCCTGAGGGATTAAGAACTCCAGCAGACCTGGCTCTATTGTCTTTTTCCTGGGGGTCGTGTGGGGAAAATCGTGCAACAACCAAGAAGGCCCACAAACTTCCCATGTGACAGCCCTTCCCCCGAAAGCCAGATCATCCATCTAACCGGTAACTGACTTGTAATAACTGCTTAATATCTTTTGTACCCATGCTATTGTGCTTGCAACTCTGACCATTGTGTATGTATAACCCTTATGTATACAGTGGTGGCCAAAAGTATTGGCACCCCTGCAATTCTGTCAGATAATACTCAGTTTCTTCCTGAAAATGATTGCAATCACAAATTCTTTGGTATTATTATCTTCATTTAATTTATCTTCAATGAAAAAATACAAAAAGAATTGTTCTAAAGCCAAATTGGATATAATTCCACACCAAACCTAAAAAAGGGATGGACAAAAGTATTGGCACTGTTTGAAAAATCATGTGATGCTTCTCTAATTCGTGTAATTAACAGCACCTGTAACTTACCTGTGGCACCTAACAGGTGTTGGCAATAACTAAATCACACATGCAGCCAGTTAACATGGATTAAATTTGACTCAACCTCTGTCCTGTGTCCTTGTGTGTACCACATTGAGCATGGAGAAAAGAAAGAAGACCAAAGAACTGTCTGAGGACTTGAGAAACCAAATTGTGAGGAAGCATGGTCAATCTCAAGGCTACAAGTCCATCTCCAAAGACTTGAATGTTCCTGTGTCTTCCGTGCACAGTGTCATCAAGAAGTTTAAAGCCCATGGCACTGTGGCTAACCTCCCTAGATGTGGACGGAAAAGAAAAATTGATGAGAGATTTCAACGCACGATTGTGCGGATGGTGGATATAGAACCTCGACTAACATCCAAACAAGTTCAAGCTGCCCTGCAGTCCGAGGGTACAACAGTGTCAACCGGTACTATCCGTCGGCGTCTGAATGAAAAGGGACTGTATGTTAGGATACCCAGGAAGACCCCACTTCTTACCCCGAGACATAAAAAAGCCAGGCTGGAGTTTGCCAAAACTTACCTGAGAAAGCCTAAAACGTTTTGGAAGAATGTTCTCTGGTCAGATGAGACAAAAGTAGAGCTTTTTGGGAAAAAGCATCAACATGGAGTGTACAGGAAAAAAAAAGAGGCATTCAAAGAAAAGAACATGGTCCCTACAGTCAAACATGGCGGAGGTTCCCTGATGTTTTGGGGTTGCTTTGCTGCCTCTTGCACTGGACTGCTTGACCGTGTGCATGGCATTATGAAGTCTGAAGACTACCAACAAATTTTGCATCATAATGAAGGGCCCAGTGTGAGAAAGCTGGGTCTCCCTCAGAGGTCATGGATCTTCCAGCAGGACAATGACCCAAAACACACTTCCAAAAGCACTATAAAATGGTTTGAGAGAAAGCACTGGAGACTTCTAAGGTGGCCAGCAATGAGTCCAGACCTGAATCCCATAGAACACCTGTGGAGAGATCTCAAAATGGCAGTTTGAAGAAGGCACCCTTCAAATATCAGGGACCTGGAGCAGTTTGCCAAAGAAGAATGGTCTACAATTCCAGCAGAGCATTGTAAGAAACTCATTGATGGTTACTGGAAGCGGTTGTTCGCAGTTATTTTGGCTAAAGGTTGTGCAACCAAGTATTAGGCTGAGGGTGCCAATATTTTTGTCTGGCCCATTTTTGGAGTTTTGTGTGAAATGATCAATGATTTGATTTTTGCTTCATTCTCTTTTGTGTTTTTTCCTTGCAAGCAAATAAAATGAAGATAATAAGACCAAAGAATTTGTGATTGCAATCATTTTCAGGAAGAAACTGAGTATTATCTGACAGAATTGCAGGGGTGCCAATACTTTTGGCCACTACTGTATAGTGTAATGTCTAGTGCGCCCTTAAGGCGCTTAAATATATAATTTAACCTTTGGCTGTTCTTTTATCTCGATTCACGAACTCTTACATCCATTGTTTGGTCCAACGAACACGCTACCGGGCTGGTTTTTAGCCCAATATAAGTCCGCTATATCAAATAGAAACTGGTGGCAGCTCTCCCACGCCGACCAGGCTCTGCTTCACTGGAGCTAGTGAAAGGAGCCTCTCAGCCTGTCAGGGTTGTGGGCGAGTGTGGTGCCAGGTCAGTGACTGAGTGGGCCGCCTCTTCCCACTCCCTAGTGCCTTCCTGTACCCGTGTGGACAGGGGGTGTCTGTGCAGAACTGTACCAATCTGACCTTACGCGTCCTTGAGGGGGTGCGGAACATCACGTAGATGCAGAGGGCAGGTCCATACCATGTGCTCCGTCTGACGTAACTGTGACGTCAGGCGGGAGGCGGGGTGTGGATCCATCACAAGTGGTGGCAACAGCAAGATTCTGCAGAGTCTCCCTGTTGTCGTTTCATCACATTGGTGGCAAGCAGTGTGGGATCGAGATAATAGTGTGTGTAAGTGTGTTTTTCTGCTGGGGTCTTAAGATCAGCTCATCACTGCCTTTTCTTCACACCCCCCTCCCAAAGTATGATGCACCCACAACCCCAAACACAATATGATGCCCCCACAGTGTCCCCCAACACAGTATAATGCCTTCCCGAAACCCCTCAACACTGTATGGCACCACAGCCCCCCACATAGTATGATGACCCCCACACACAGTTTGATAGACCCACAGCCTCCCACATATTATGATTATCCCACAGGCACCAAACACACAGTATGATGGGCCGTTAACCCCACACATGCACATATTATGATGGCTCCCAAACCCCCCCACACAGTATGATGGCTCTCACAGTTCCCCTCACCCCCACACTGTATGATGGCTCTCCAGTCCTCCACGCAATGTGATGGCTTTAAAGCCCCCCACACAGTATAATGGCCTCCACAGTGCCCCTACACAGAATTATGGCCTACACACAGTATGATAGCTCGCACAGCCCCCAATACAGTATGATGGCCTTCATGGTCCCGCACACACAGTTTGAAGGCCCCCACACATAGTATGATTTTCCCCATTGCCCCCCACACACAGTATGATATCTCCACAGCTTCCCACACACAGTATTATGGTTTTACAACCCCTATAAGCAGTATGATGCTCCCACAGACCCACACACAGTATGATGCCCCACACTGTTTAAATGCACCCTCATAGCCCCACGTACAGTATGATGGCACCATAGCCCTCCACACACAGTATGATACCCCACAGCTTGTAACACACAGTATTATGGTCCTACAACCCTCATACACAGTATGATGCCCCACAGCACTCCAAACACAGTTTGATGGCCCCAACAGGCCCTAACGCACAGAATGATGACCCCGGTAGCCCACCCCTTACAGTATAATTGCCCTCACAGTCTCTACACACAGTAATAGGCCCCCACACAGTATCCTATCCCATTTAACCACCCACATAGTAGGATCGTTCCCACTCAGCATCATATCTCCCATTGCCTCCCACACCATATTATGGCCCCTCACACAGCATCATGATCCTCCCAAGAACTGTCATTAAAATAAATTATACTCATCTTTCCCTGTTCCCCAAAGTATTGCTTTGGTCTGTACAATATGTGGTCTGAGGCTCTTCACAGCAGGCGAGATAAAGTGACATCGCAATTACTGGGCTAAGTCTCACAGGCTGAATGAAGCAGCAGGGTGCTGGCGCCTCCCTTTAACACCATTTTATTCAATGGCATTTTCATGCTTCCTTATTACCCAGATACAATGGAAATTGTGACCAGAAGCTGGGATAGTGGGGGTGGGGCATTGCCACTTGGGACTAGCTTCCCCAGCTCTTGAATCCCATTGCATCCACGTAGTCTGTCTTTTATGGCCCATATGCACCTGGCGATGGGCATATTCAACCTCCACTCCATTCATTGTCTATGGGAATGTAGGAGAAAGTACAATGAACATCTATCTCTGGCAGTCCAATGGACAGTAAGTGGATCACAGGTTGAGGATGTGCTCTTATGCTCCATTCAAGATGGTTCTCTACTTCTCTACAGAGCTATGTTCTTGGGATCCAAATCCCCATTCTCAGGAACGCTGATATTTCCTGCGGCCAGATCCAAACCGATCAGTAAATTATCCCCTATCTAATAATAGAGGATAAGTGTAGATTCTGGGAATACCCATTTAACTGTACTGAAATGACTTGATAAAAGACTGACACAATTTTTTTGTTCTGTGGGAAAACATCAATTTATTAGTTTTCCCACAGCTTTATTCCCAGTTGTGAGAATGACCACTGTTTGCATACACACTGGTAGACCTTCATGACTTTAATCTTTACAACTTTATAGAAAAGGTATGGAAATCATATTTACAGATCAGGACTAGCTTCTTAATGTGAGAATTGTTTTGTGTTCAGTGTAGACATAATAGGTGGCCTACAGTATACATGTCTAAATACGGCAAATTGAATACAAATGCTGTTTGATGTGAAGCCTACTCGAGGGGCTTGGGACCATACAGATCATTCTGTGTTTCATACATACCACTTTATTTTCTGTATATCTATACATGTCATATTGTATATGGGAATAATTAATTCATTGTTACATATCATCAAGCATAAATATTCAGACAGATTTAGTAACTAAACAGAATATATAGTTTGGCATTTTAAATATCACACCAATACAGCAGAGCAGCCATTTCATGAGGCCCCAGAGATTTTAGCTATGTAAATAAGATTGCTGATGAAAACTGGATAAAAAAGGTGCATTCTGATATAGATCTCTCCTCTGCTGTCACTGACCTGTCAAGGCATGAATACCTCAAGACCTCTGAACCTTTCCTGTAACACTAGGACAACAACATTAGATCATTTAAAGGAATCTGTAAGTAGGATCAACCCTCCTAAGCCATCAAAAAGGGCAATGCATGTCATAGCAAGCTGAATAAAATGATACCTTGATATGCACAATCTGATGTTTTATTCCAGTTAAGTCTATCTTTTTCTTAATATATATATGAGCTGTTAAGATCTATGGACAAGACATACAGTCATACGGCCAAAAGTGTTTGCACCCTTGAAATTGTTCCAGAAAAATAAGTATTTCTCCCAGAAAATTATTGCAATTACACATGTTTTGTTATACACACGTTTATTTCCTTTGTGTGTATTGGAACAACACAAAAAAACTGAGGGAAAAAAATGGTAAATTGCACACAAGACCCCAAAAATGGGCCAGTCAAAATTGTTGGCACCTTTCCAAAATTGTGGGTAAACAACTTTGTTTCAAGCATTTGATACTCGTTCACACTCCCCTGTGGCAAGTAACAAGTGTGGTCAGTATCAAAATCACACCTGAAACCAGATAAAAAGGGGAGAAGCAGAATCAATCTTTGCATTGCGTGTCTGTGTGTGCCACACTAAGAATGGAGAACAGAAAGAGAAGAAGAAAACTGTATGAGCAATTGAGAACCAAAATTGTTGAACAATATCAACATATCAACAATTTCAAGGTTACAAGTCCATCTCCACAGATCTTGATGTTCATTTGTCCACGGTGGCCAGCATAATCAAGAAGTTTACAAACCATGGCACTGTAGCTAATCTTCCTGGATGTGGACGGCAGAGAAAAAATGATGAAAGGTTACAATGCAGTCTAGTCGGATGGTGGATAAGCAGCCTCAATCAAGTTCCAAAGAAATTCAAGCTGTCCTGAAGGTTCAGGATGCATCAGTCTCAGTGCGAACTATCATTCAACATTTGAATGAAATGAAATGCTATGGCAGGAGAGCCAGGAGGACCCCACTGCTGACAGAGACATACAAACTAGACTGCAGTTTGCCAAAATGTACGTGACTGAGCCACAATCCTTGTGGAAAAGCGTCTTGAGGACAGATGAGACCAAGATATAGTTTTTGGTAAAGCACATCATTCTACTGTTTACTGAAAATGGAATGAGGCCTACAAAGAAAAGAAAACAGTACCTAAAGTCAAATATGGTGGATGTTCAAAGATTTTTTGGGGTTGTCTTGCTGCCTCTGGCACTGGGTGCCTTAACTCTGTGCAAGGCATCACAAAATCTGAAGATTACCAAAGGATTTTGATTCGCAATGTAGTGCCCAGTGTCAGAAAACTAGGTTTGCGTCCTAGGTCATGGATCTTCCAGCAGGACAATGACCCCAAACCTACTTCAAGAAGCACCCAGAAATAGATGGAAACAAATCAATGGAGAGTTCTGAAGTGGCCAGCAATGAGTCCGGATCTAAATCCCATTGAACACCAGTGGAGAGATCTTAAACTTGCTGCTGGGACAAGGCATCCTTCAAATATGAAAGACCTGGAGCAGTTTGCAAAAGAAGAGTGGTCCAAAATTCCAGATGAGAGGTGTAAGAAGCTTGTTGCTGGTTATAGGAAGCGATTGATTGCAGTTATTTATTCCAAAGGATGTGCAATCAAATATGAAGCTGAGGGTGCCAACAATTTTGTCCCGGGTTTTGTGTGAAATTATGTCCAATTTGTCTTTTTTTCTGTTTTTTCTGTTATTCCAATACAAACAAAGGAAGTAAACAAGTGTATAAAAAACATATGTAATTGCAGTAAATTTCTGGGAGAAATACTTCATTTTCTGGAACAATTTCAAGGGTGCCAACAATTTCGGCCATGACCGTAGATCTTTCTGAGAGTCTTCCTCCGAAGCTTAATTGTAATAAAGGAGGCATTACCAGTATTAGATATGTAATGACTGACAGTTATAATCACATTCAGCAGAACTGATCTTTGTCTCATCACAAATATATCTACAGCTGCAGCTCTCCTATCACAGTGCTGTCAGTTCTGCTGTGCCTGACTACATCTAAAACTTCTTCAGCTTCCATCTCACAGGCAGCCAGTGTGGGGGAGAGGAGTACAGCAAAGCTTTGTCTTATTACAAACAAATCTGCAGGTGTCCTCGTCCTATATGTCTGACACTGGTAACGCCCCCTTTAATTTAAAATGAGGTCTGGAGACAGACTCTTAGGGAGATCTACGCCCAGCCCAGAGATCTTAACAGTCAATTTATATATTAAGAAATGCATAGATTTTCCTGAAATAAGACATCTGATCGCAGTTATCCAGATATCGTTTTATTCAACTTCCTATGCTGTATGCATGTAGATGACTTAGGAAGGTTGACCCTTTTGACAGATTCCCTTTTAGTCCTGTTACAAGGTGGGGCCTCAAAGTTTGGGATGGGCTAGAAAAAAAAAGTCCCCAGATGATTGACATTTGGGGACTTATGCTTTACCATTTTCCTGCTTCTAACAGGTCAACTTCATGTCATGCCGGAGCAAGAAAATGCACTGCATGCGGCGCAAAAGAGGGAAAGAGGGTAAAGGGTGCCCTGACGATAGGGAAAGGGTAGAGGGGAGACCCCTAAAAACTTACCTAAGACTGCATCCTGCGCTACCTATCGTCCCTAGACTTGAACCCCCCCCCCGCATGATCACGTGCCTAAGCCCTGGCTGGCCCTGAGCTAGCCCTAGCTAGTGAGTAGGGCAGCAAGACTCTAGTGTCACTTCTAAAGTTAAGGAAACATAGGAAGGGAGACAAACAGGGAGGAATCAAACAACTGGAACTCCACACACAGCTTAAACTGGAACAACTTCTCCAGGGAGGTCAGCATAGAAGACCTATAACTGGCACAGGAAAGAGCTAGGAATGAGATTAAATAATGGAAGGAAGTAGCAGCAAGATGCTGCAGCTCAGATTAGAGCCATATGGAATCCCAGCAGGATCAAAAAGGAACTCTTAACCCCTTCCACACCAAGTGAAAATGGTGGGGAAAAAAATAATTTTTCATTCCATTATTCATTAAGTTTGTTAATTCCTGTAGAGCACCTTAAGTATTAACAAATTTCCTGAAGGCAGTTTTGAATCATTTAAGTGTAGTTTTTAAAACGTGTGGATATTTTCTGAAATGTAGGCTCCTTAAAGTAACTTCAAAACCGAATAGGTCAATGAAAAATGCGATTTGTAAATTTTGTTGAAAAAATGAAAAATTGCTGTAAAATTTTTACTTTTCTAACATCCCAGCAAAATAAAAGGACATTTTAAAAATGATGCTGACATAATGTAGACATATAGGAAATGTTGTTCATTAACTGGTTTAGTGGTATAACTATCTGATTCAAGGGTGTAAAACATTCAGAGTTTGAAAATTGCTAATTTTTCATCAAATTTAAGATATTCCATAAAAAAACACACAAAACCTATCTAGGTAAAGCACCACTGCAGCATTTTTTGCTTTTTTTCACCTCTAGAGTGGTGCTTTAACGCAAGTCTCCTGCCCCCAGTCATACACTCACCCTCCAGCGTCTTCACTGTTTTATAGTGCCGATCCGGTCCTGCGGTGCCATCATGTGAGCGCAGCGTTTGACTGGCTGGAACTCAGAAGCTACGCCACATGCTCTCAATGCAAGTCTATGAGAGCCAGAAAGAGGCTCTCATAGACTTGCATTGATTAATAACCTCCAGTTCGCTCCGTGAAACACTGGAGCAGGTCACAAACTGCAGGAGACGGACCGGAGCGACGGTGAAAAAAGATGAAAAGTTGGAAGGTGAGTATCAGACAGGGCGGGGACTTGGATTTTAAGCACCACTCCAGCAGTAAAATAGAAAAAAAACGCTGCAGTGGGGCTTTAAATTTACCACTAGCATAAAATATAATGGCCCCAATTCGTCAAGACTTTTTGCATAATCTGCACCTTGGGTCTTGTCTTGTATGGTATATTCCTGCTTCTACTGATCTGGTACTTAGCGCTTGTTCTTGTGCCGCTATGATTAGTGCCTCTGGACTGTCTCGGAGTCCAGCTTTCTCCAGCCATAAGTAGGATTTTCCCATATTAGCCACCTCTGTTATCTGTCGATGATACATGTCGTGCAGTGGCTTTCCTCGCCATGGTATATCATGTTCCTGTTCTTCCTTCCAGGACTATTGTTGGTGCTGCCTTAGGCTCTCTCTCAGAATCTCATCCTTTGGTGCCTTTTTCTGATATATTCTTGTATACTCTTTGTTTCATCTCTGATGGTGGTTTGGACACTTATTAAGACTCGACCACCCTCTTTTCTGTTGGTATACAATCTTTGGATGTTGTACTTGGGGTGGAAAGCGCCATGCATTGTAAGGAGCTTCCAGGTGTTAACATCTGCAGCTTCTATCTCTTCTTTTGGCCAGAACACTATGCCAGCAGAGTATCTGATAACTTGCAGGGCATATGTATTGATGGCACCGATCTTATTCTTCCCATTGAGCTGGCTCTCCAGGATCGGTCTTACCCTTTGATGGTATTTGGATGTTGCTGCATTCCTTGCCTCTTCATCATGATTACCGTATCCCTGTGGGATGGCTAAGTACTTGTAGCAGGTCTGTACATCTGCTATGTGCCCTGCTGGTAGTTCCACTTTATCAGTGTTGACTACCTGGCTTCTCTTTATTACCAACCGGCCGTACTTCTCCAGTCTGAAGGACATCCAGATGTCTTCGCTGTAGATCCTTGTCAGGTGGATCAGTGAATCAATATCTCATTCATTTTTTCGCATACAGCTTTATGTCATCAAAGTAGATGAGGTGGCTGATGGTACTCCCACTCTTGAACTTGTAACCATTGCCAGACTTTATATACACACACATGCATATTTTATATATATATATATATATATATATATATATATATATATATATATATATATATATATATATATATATATAGTACAGACCAAAAGTTTGGACACACCTTCTCATTTAAAGATTTTTCTGTATTTTCTTGACTATGAAAATTGTACATTCACACTGAAGGCATCAAAACTATGAATTAACACATGTGGAATGATATACTTAACAAAAAAGTGTGAAACAACTAAAAATATGTCTTATATTCTAGGTTCTTCAAAGTAGCCACCTTTTGCTTTGATGACTGCTTTGCACACTCTTGGCATTCTCTTGATGAGCTTCAAGAGGTAATCACCGGAAATGGTCTTCCAACAATCTTGAAGGAGTTCCCAGAGATGCTTAGCACTTGTTGGCCCTTTTGCCTTCACTCTGCGGTCCAGCTCACCCCAAACCATCTCGATTGGGTTCAGGTCTGGTGACTGTGGAGGCCAGGTCATCTGGCGTAGCACCTCATCACGCTCCTTCTTGGTCAAATAGCCCTTACACAGCCTGGAGGTGTGTTTGGGGTCATTGTCCTGTTGAAAAATAAATGATGGTCCAACTAAACGCAAACCGGATGGAATAGCATGCTACCTCAAGATGCTGTGGTAGCCATGCTGGTTCAGTATGCCTTCAATTTTAAATAAATCCCCAACAGTGTCACCAGCAAAGCACCCCCACACCATCACACCTCCTCCTCCCTGCTTCACGGTGGGAACCAGGCATGTAGAGTCCATCCGTTCACCTTTTCTGCGTCGCACAAAGACACGGTGGTTGGAACCAAAGATCTCAAATTTGGACTCATCAGACCAAAGCACAGATTTCCACTGGTCTAATGTCCATTCCTTGTGTTCTTTAGCCCAAACAAGTCTCTTCTGCTTGTTTCCTGTCCTTAGCAGTGGTTTCCTAGCAGCTATTTTACCATGAAGGCCTGCTGCACAAAGTCTCCTCTTAACAGTTGTTGAAGAGATGTGTCTGCTGCTAGAACTCTGTGTGGCATTGACCTGGTCTCTAATCTGAGCTGCTGTTAACCTGCGATTTCTGAGGCTGGTGACTTGGATAAACTTATCCTCAGAAGCAGAGGTGACTCTTGGTCTTCCTTTCCTTGGGCGGTCCTCATGTGAGCCAGTTTCTTTGTAGCGCTTGATGGTTTTTGCAACTGCACTTGGGGGACACTTTCAAAGTTTTCCCAATTTTTCAGACTGACTGACCTTCATTTCTTAAAGTAATGATGGCCACTCGTTTTTCTTTACTTAGCTGCTTTTTTCTTGCCATAATACAAATTCTAACAGTCTATTCAGTAGGACTATCAGCTGTGTATCCACCAGACTTCTGCACAACACAACTGATGGTCCCAACTCCATTTATAAGGCAAGAAATCCCACTTATTAAACCTGACAGGGCACACCTGTGAAGTGAAAACCATTTCCAGTGACTACCTCTTAAAGCTCATCAAGAGAATGCCAAGAGTGTGCAAAGCAGTCATCAAAGCAAAAGGTGGCTACTTTGAAGAACCTAGAATATAAGACATATTTTCAGTTGTTTCACACTTTTTTGTTAAGTATATTAATCCACATGTGTTAATTCATAGTTTTGATGCCTTCAGTGTGAGTGTACAATTTTCACAGTTATGAAAATACTGAAAAATCTTTAAATGAGAAGGTGTGTCCAAACTTTTGGTCTGTACTGTGTGTGTGTGTATATATATATATATATATAACACACACACACTCTGACCTACTGTATGATGGCTCTGCAATTTGGCTTTGCAGATTCCTGTCAGGAACAGCTGGGCTAGTAGAGACAGGTCCCGGCTCTGTAACATGGTAGGCATCTACTGTGTGTGAAGCTGACTTCGTTTCTAAGCTCACTCAACACACTCCAACCTTCTCTGCGTTGTTACTGAGAGTGATTTTTTAGATGGCCATATCAGGGGACTGCGGCATGAAATTCAATTTTTTAAAGATAGGTTCCTTGTTTGTGTGAGGAAAACTATGCACCTTCTTAGACTATGCCCTTCTCTGCAGACCACACCCAGTTGCTCACCCCCTTTCTCACCCATAAAATAAAAGTAATGGTAATCAAACTTAGAGGTACACTTTCCTGCAGTTGCATGTAACACCACAAATCATTATTATTTATTTATATAGCGGCATTGATTCCATTGTGCTGTACATAGGAAGGGGTTACATACCAAATACAGATATCACTTACAGTAAACAAACTAACAATGATAGACTGGTACAGAGGGAAGAGGACCCTGCCCTTACAGGCTTACATTCTGCAGGAATGGGAAATAAAACAGTGTTACCTCTTTGAGTTTATTGCTGATAATGTAGTATGTGTTATACAAATATTTTACAATTACAGAATTTATACAAATTACACAGCACCTTAAGGTTGGACTCTCATCTTCCTGCACCTAACAAATGCAAAAATTAATGCTCCGAGCGTAAATATAGGTGTTGTAATTCTTAACTTGTCAGACAGCACAATACTTCATTAACATAGCCATGTATTACACTGACAAGTTACAGATTGCTATATGTGGACAGGATCACAACCAATAAAAGAACAGGAACACAGCACCAGAACCACCATAACACCATCAATACAGAAATACAGCCTCAAAGCCATCATCAGTACATGAATGCCTCAGCAGAACCATTATCATTACATGAAAACAGTACCAGAACCACCATCAGTACATATATAACCAGAAACACCTTCAGTACAGGAATATAGCTACAGAACCACCATTAGTACATGAATATATCACCAAAACCATCATTAGTATATAAATACATGACCATAACCACCATTTGTACATGAATATGTAGCACCCCGAGGGCTCGGTTGCTACAGAGGTATTGCATCTCAACCAGATGTGCGATATCTCACTCTCAGGTAAGGATGGAGTGTGGATCAGGACCCCGACACCTGCATGCATTACACCACATTTCCGGGGGGGCAGGGCGACCGATATGCTCCAAGTAGAACACGACAGTCCCTGTCCCTGGCTGGAGTGGGGGGAGGGAACACTGAGGAAGGGGGAACCCTGTAGTGCATAGGAGCAGGAAGGAAGCAGTTTCTGGGTGCCTCCTAGAGGGAGGTATAAAAGGTGGGCACCATCTTAGTTTAGCAGTCAGTTCAGTCTGAGAGAAGAAGTGACAGAGCAGGGCCTCTGTGGAGCTCTGTTCTGGAGGCGGGCCTAGCCTGTGAGGCCCAGCCAGCACTGAAAGAGAAGAGAAGCGAGTTCAGACGGAAAGAAGAGGGAGCAGGAGGTGGGAGCGGAGGGCTCTGCATGGGCTCTGCTCCGAAGGCAGGCCTAAGAGAGAGGCCGGAGCCTGAAGGAAGGAGAAGGAAGGAAGAGGAGCAGAGGAGGCTCCAGGAACAAGGAACGAAGGGACCCCAGGGGTGTGGACCGGCGAGTCGCCACCGCACGCCCGAATCTACCTGCGTAGAAGGGTCAGGCCAAAGGGGGAGACCGGTCCCCGAAACTAGTGGAGGTGGGGAACTACCCTCAGCTAGGAACCGGAGGCTGTGACATTTCACGTGGCGCAGCCCCTCGCTACACCCACTAGGAAGGCACCATATAGGGTCAGGGAGACTGGCGCCAAGTTTACCAAGAGAAGGCCCGAGGCAGCCGGACAGAAGCGAGGTCACTGGCGGGGTATGACAGGCCAGAGAAAGGACACACAAAGGGGGTCCTGTGAAACACTCCGGAGATACCTGGAAGTCGGCCGAGCCCCTCACCTGGTGAGCACAGTACGACGTGGGCAGCCGTTACCTGCAGAAGTGGTCTGGATAATAAGAACTGTGAGTAAAGACCCTGGACTGCATCACTGACTCTGTGTGATCACTGCTACTCCTGCACCATCACCCCCATCCTCCGCATACACTGCCCTGAGGCTACACTCCTCCCGTGGGGAGTTGCACCCACAACACCAGCCTCAGCGGTCTGCCCTGCAGCAGCGTATCATCCTGACCGCAATCCACGGGTGGCTTAGTCGGACATTTAATATCACAAAACCACACAAATAGACTGCCATTTGAGTTGACTACCCTGAGCCACGGGACCGGGTCCCCACCACGCAAGGACTACAACCCCCAGCTTCCGCAACGGGTCCGGTTCCGGGTATCCCCACACACACGCGGCCCAGGGGGTGCGTCAACTTAATCACCACAACCACCATCCGTACATCAATACAGCACCAGAATCATCAGTACATGAATACAATACTAGAACCACCATCAGAACATGTAGAGATCACAAGAACTGTCATCAGTACATGAATGCAGCAATAGAACCACCAACAGTACATGAATAGAACACCAGAATCCTTGTCAATACAGGAATACATCACCAGAACTACCATCAGTACATGAGTACAGCCGCAGAACCATTACTACCTGAATACCGCACCAGAACCACTATCAGTAAATTAAGATGTCACTAGAATCACCAACATTGCATACATCACCAGAACTATCATTAGCACATAAATACAGCACCAGAAGCACCATGAGTACATTAATACAGCATCATAAACACATCAGTACATAAATTCATCACCAAAACCACTATCATTACATGAATACATCACCAGTTTTCTCTGGGGGCGTGCACTTTAAGAACTCCCAGACATTGCCAATCATAGCTTGGCAATCTCTGAGAATGCTAGACCAGATGCCAAGCTGTAATTGGCAGCAGTTGGGAGGATGGGATGAAAGAACGCCCCCAGAGAAAATGGTGAAAACTCACTCAATTGAAATGCAAGCCAAGATTTTACATACTTCACTCCAGAAAAAAAACAAATGTGAATATCTCTGCAAAGGAGTGACGCAAAATGAAATAAACAGTAGCAGAATCTTAGGAATTTTCATTAGGTATTTAGCTACATTTTTTGAGCAAGCAATGGGTCCTCTTTAACAATGGTATAGAGACACTGGGAATTATCAGCCATCATAAGACTGAAAACCATAGAGGAACCACAGTACGGATTAGATGCAGTCAATATCACAAATGAACATTTACATCCAAGTACCTTATAGGTGACATCTTCTCCAATTGGGGTCATTCTCATCCTTTTCCTCTCCACCTGGTTCTAATGCCATGATGACTTTTCACACCCACAGCTTTTCATTGCAGACTTCCCTTTTCTCCAGTCTTCTACAGCATATCTCAACAAGGTACCTTTAAAAATAACCGTGTCATTAAGATGCCCCTGAATAAAAATATATATCCTCTACGCTGTGCCCCTTAATAAATGATTGCATCTTAATGTGCTACTTGCGCAAAATGTCCACCAACATAAAATATTGCCACCACTCCCTCCATCCTATGAACTATAACCAGAACAGTTTCTCCCTTATGAGCTGTTAGCACCACACTGTTCATTAGTCTGAACTGTAACCGCCACACTATTGGTCCTTAATAGCTGTCTGCCCATATTAGCTATAACCGCCACATTGTCTACTCTTATTAGCTGTATCTGCCACACCATCTGCCCTTATGAACTATAACATCCAGACTGTCCGCCTTTATTATCTACAGTGGGAAAATAAGTATTTGATACACTGCCCACTACCAATTTTGCAAGTTTTCCCACCTATAAACAATGGTGAGGTCTGTAATTTTTATCGTAGGTACACTTCAACTGTGAGAGACAGAATCTAAAAATAAAAACCCAAAGATCACATTGTATGATTTCTAAATAATTAAATTGCATTTTATTGCATGAAATAAGTATTTGATCACCTACCAGCCAGTGAGAATTCTGGCTCTCACAGAACTGTTAGTTTTTCGTGTTTTGCTGTGTTTGGAGGAAGAAGAAGGATGATTACAACCCCAAGAACACCGTCCCAATCGTGAAGCATGGTGGGGGAAACCTCATACTTTTGGTGTGCTTTTCTGCAAAGGGGACAGGATGACTGCACCGTATTGAAGGGAGGATGGATGGGGTCATGTATCGCAAGATTTTGGCCAACAACCTCCTTCCCTCAGTAAGAGCATTGAAGAGGGGTAGTGGCTAAGTTCTGCTTTTCTATTATATGAAATACTTATTTCATGCAATAAAATGCTAATTAATTATGTAAAAATCACAATGTGATTTTCTGTATTTTTTTTTTTAAAGATTTTGTGTTTCACAGTTGAAGTGTACCTACGATAAAAATTACTGACCTCTCCATTCTTTGTAGGTGGGAAAACTTGCAAAATCGGCAGTGTATCAAATACTTATATTCTCCACTGTATAACACCACAATTTGTCCTTATTAGCTATAACCACTACACTGTCCGCCCTTATTAATTATAGCTGCCACATTGTCCACCCTTACTAGCTATAACCACCACACTGTCCATCCTTGTTAGATATAATCACAGACTGTCTGCATTTAATAGCACCACACTGTCTGCTCTTATTAGCTATAACTGCCACACTGTCCTACTTTATGAACTACAACTGCCCAACTGTCCACTGTTATGAGCTTTAACCGCTACACTGTCCATCCTTCTGAGCTATAACCACCACACCGTCGCCATCTTCAGTTTCCTGCCAATCTTCAACTGTTCCATACTGGGCCCTCTCTTCACACTGTGCACATACACTGCCCCCTACCCATGCTGCCCTCTTTCCAAACTGCGCTCCCTCTGTACACTGTTCCCTTACACATTACGCAGTATGGGGGGACAATCTTTTTTTTAATTATGCCCCTTCCTCACACTTTTCTCTTCTCTGCATAGTTTCTTATGTACTGTGCCCTCACTGTCTTCCACACTCCTCCCTCTCACTATGTTCCTCCATACTGCCCAGTCTTTATTTTGTGCCCCATTCTCACACTACCATCCACCCATATTACTTCATAATAAAACTCCATGGTTTCTTCGGCTCCTTAGAGCCCTTGCCTTTCCTGCCATCTTCGCCTCCCCTGCAGTGCAACAGTGATTTCAGCAGCATGATCAGGTGACCTAACCTCACTGTTGCATATCGCCCGAACCCTGGAAGTGCTGGTACTCAGAGCAATTGTATTTGAGTTAACAGTCCTTTAGAATAACTGTAAAATCTCACTCCTAGAGGGTGTCAAAATGCCAAACCACAGGATGCACATCAGACCAGGGCATGAGAAGAGATGCTAATCTCACCTCATGGCAGAACCCACCCTACTGTGCCCCCCTATTAACTGACAAAATGTGTTAAACAAACCCTATAGGGATAAACAATTCTTACTAACAAATTACCCCAAGGGGCAAAATAACCCTATCTTAGGGATTGTAGATAAAACTTGACTTATTTAATTAATATAAATAAGTCTAGATTATTTAAAAACACAAATGTGGCCCTGTATTAGTATATTTTCATATTAGTGGTGACCTATGTTTTACAGATCCACACTCTATCTGCCACTAACATTGGATTAATATTCTAACTAAATCTTGGCTGCAGTCCATGAACTGGTATTAAGCTGTGGGATAAGTATATTTATCAATGGACACAAGGCCACACAAGCTGCTAAAATAGCTCGTAGCCTAGCTTACATGTTTCACCTAAATAGGCGTCCTCAAGGGATTGAAACTACAATGAGCCATGGTGTAGGAGATCAGACCTTTTAAAGCCTTTGCTGTGACATCATTTTTCCATGAACCAATGCGGGTACTGAGTTTAGAATGCCCAATAGAAGTTACCCTAGCATGAAATAATTTATTCTTGCCCAGAGCCAACCAAGTCTCATCATACATATTGCGCATTTACTGATAGAGTAGAAATATCCACACTGCCCTCGCTATTTGTTGCGTCACAGCTATAAAAAACTCAACAGCCAATATGCTTCGGCGTCAGACTCCGTTCACGTCAGTGTGTGGCGTACACGCGCATGCGCATTACGATTCCCTACAGCTGTGCATGTCATCTGACTTAGTCTGAAAACTTCAAAGCATGGATACGCATGTCAAGAGACTTAGTTCCAAATGGGCTTCTATTATTGTTATATTAAAATTTAAATTCATATATGTCAGTATCAATTAAAATATTTACTGCAAAGCTATAGTATAGAATGATTGATTATTATAACCTTTTATTCTATTTAAAGAGGTATATATATTAAGTGCATCAAAGGCAAGGATAAATCTGTATACATATATTTATCCACTTTGTATCAAAAGGTCCTTTCATACCTGCATATAAATGTTTGTAGAATTATTAATAATTATCTTGAAGTTATGGAGTAGTTAGGTAGTAGTTAACATAACATTGGACTGCATGTATCATTATAAAGCTTCTTCATTGGATTAATGCATCCTTTATTAGAATAAATTTCAGACATTAAAAGAAGGCACTATAGCTAAATCCTTCATTCAAACCAAAGGGACTACAAGAGTTAAGCATATAAATTAGTGTTGAGCGAGCATGCTCGACACTGCTCGTTACTCGCCCGAGCATCACACTACTCAGGATGTTCGGCGAGCACCGAGCATTTCCGGGTTACTCGGGTGGGAGCTCGGGTCTCCGCCCTGCTTGTTTGGCGCTCTTTACAGAGCGAATGAACATGCAGGGATTGCCAGCCAGTCACTGTAATGTCGCAGCCATGTTGGTTGTGGGCATTACATTGATTGGCTGGACGCACAGCGTCACCTCGAGTATTTAAAACCGGGCGCCGCCATCTTGGACACAGACGGCCGGGATCAGACAGTGTAGGGACAGCGCTGCTGATTTAGGGAGAGATATATACTGCGAAATAGTTAGTGTAGGGTCTGTAAAGGCTGCCAAATTAAACAAACAGTCCTTCTCAGGACTAATAGCCATCCCAGATATCAGGCAGGCAGGCAGGCTGTATAGGAGACGCAGTGGTTATACCAGCAAACGCTACATTACAGTCCTGTGTGCTCATGTTGCTGAAATTTCTGGACTTAGCTCCAGGTCCTGGGGACCCAGGAAAAATCCTTTTTTTTTCATCTAAATCGTCATTTTTTTTTTCCTCCTTCACACTGTTCAAATACCCGTATTATTAACCTTTTGGTGACCCCCCCCCCCCCAAAAAAAAAAGTGTGTCTGTGACAGTTCAGACACAAATATATCTGTTTAAAAGAGTCTGGTGTAGGCCAGAGAAATAGAAGTGTGGTTTTGCAGTTCCACGGTTCAAATCTCTGTATTATCCACTTTTGGGCCATTTTTACCTAAAAAAAAAACAGTTTGAGTGTGTCGCTCACTGTTCAGCCACAAATATATCTATTTAAAAAAAGTCTGGTATACACCAGTAAATTATAACTGTGGTTTTGCCGTTCCACGTTAAAAAATCTCTATTATCTAGCTTTTGGTATTTTTTCTGTAAAAAAAAAACAGTAATAGTTTCTCCCTGATTGTTCAGATTGTTTAAAAGAGTCGGGTGTAGGCTAGAGAAATAGAACTGTGGTTTTCCTCTTCCACGGTTCTAATCTCCTTTTTATTACCCTTTTCCCATTGATAGTGCGAGTGTAAGCTATTTTACTTCATTTACAATGGGCAAGGCGCGTGGCAAGGGACGTGGAACTGGACGTTCTGGTGATGGTGCGTGCAGAGGACGGGGCCGTGGCCAAGGTGAAAATGTGCCACAACCAACAGCCACATCTTCTCACTCCCAGTTCTTGACTGAATTACTAGGGAAGCACAGAACAACACCAGTATTGCTACCTGATCAGTGTGAACAGGTTATTAATTAGATAGCAGATAATACTTCCAGTTACCTGGGCAACAACACCTCCGGTCTGTCTTCCACATGGTCAAATCTTAGTAGCCGTGAGTCTCGACCGCATACTCCTCCTCACCCTGATGCTCCTTCCTCCCACCATGCCGAGTGTCGTCAGACAGCAACTGATTCCACACTTGGACTCTCTGAAGAGCTGTTCACTGGTCCATTTCCAGATTTGTGCCCCTCGCCTGCTCTGCTTGAAGTGGTGGAAGAGGAGATCCCATGTAGCGATGTCTAAATATTTGAACAGCCACGGCCACAGGAAGTCGATGATGGCAATTTGTCACAAGAGGTGGACGATGATGAGACACAATTGCCAGGAAGTGAGAAGGAGGATCGTGGTGCGCAAGTGGAAGAGGAGGAGGTGGTGGATGATCTAGTAACTGACCCAACGTGGCAGGAGGACATGCAGAGCGAGGCCAGCAGCACACAGGGTGAGGGAGGCAGAGTACTCCAACAGGCAGGAAGAAGCAGTGTGGTGGCCGCACACAGAAGGCAGGCAACAGTTCCCCGTAACACCAACACGAGGGACGTTGCCAGTACAACCTGTAGTTCTTCCAGAGTCTGGAATTTTTTAAAGACTCTGCTGATAACCCCAAAAAGGCTATTTGTACCACCTGCCATGCCCGCATCAGCAGGGGTGACAAAACTACCAGCCTGATCACCACCAGCATGATCAGGCACATGGCAGCAAAGCACCCGACTTTGTGGGGTGAACCCCAGGGTCCACGACTAGTGTCAGCGGGTGTCACCACTGCTTCTTCCACTGTTGTGCGTGCAATAGAACCCCCTGTTGTGTGTGCAAGGCAATCCCCTGTCCATACTGCATGCAAAGATGCCCCCTCCTCTCAGTCTTCACTTGTTATGGCAGTTTCTCAAGAAACAGCATCAACGTCCACGTCCCACCGCAGCGTTCAATTGTCCATATCCCAGACCTTTGAACAAAAGTGGAAATTCGCAGCCAACGCCCCACAGGCCACAGTCCTAAATTTGCACATTTCACGACTGCTTGCGCTGGAAATGCTGCCTTTTAGGCTGGTGGAGACGGAATCCTTCTGCAACCTTATGACGGTGGCTGTCCCTCGGTACTCAGTCCCCAGCCGACACTATTTTGCCCAGTGTGCCATCCCCGCACTACACAAGCACGTGTCCCAAAACATCTGCCATGCCCTCAACAACGCAGTTACTGGGAGAGTCCACCTGACAACGGACACGTGGGCAAGTGCTTGTGGCCAGGGAAGGTACATCTCTCTGACGGCACACTGGGTAAACATAGTGGAAGCCGGGACCCAGTCGGACCTTGGGACGGAACACATCCTCCCCACACCGAGGATTGCGGGCCCTATGTCAGTCAGAGTTGCCCCCACAGTGTACAGCTCCTGCTCATCATCCTCCTCCTCCTCCTCATGTTCAGCCTCCATCTCAGATATCACCACATCAGTTACAAGCTGGAAGCACTGCAGTACTGCCTCCGCCAAGCGGCAACAGGCTGTGCTGCAACTCATAAGCTTAGGTGAGAAACCTCACACTGCTTGTGAGTTGTGGACAGCTTTGAAAGAGCAGGCAGATCTGTGGTTGAGACCGCTGAACCTACATCCAGGCATGGTCGTGTGTGACAATGGCCGTAACCTGGTGGCGGCTCTGAGGCGAGGCGAGATCACACAGGTACCATGCCTGGCTCATGTGCTTAACCTCGTGGTTCAGCGGTTTCTTAAATCATACCCCGAGTTACCAGATCTGCTCGTCAAAGTACGACGCCTGTCAGCTCATTTTCGCAAGTCGGCTACAGCTTCCGCCGCCCTTGCTGTGTTGCAGCAGCGTTTGCAGCTTCCGTCACACCGACTGGTGTGTGATGTCCCCACACGTTGGAACTCTACCCTCCACATGTTGCAAAGAATTTGTGAGCAGAAGAGAGCAGTTGTGGAGTACCAGTTGCAACAAGGCCATCGATATTCAGGTCAGACTCCACACATAAGACCTCAGGAGTGGACCTGGATGTCTGACATAAGTACCATCTTGACAAACTTTGAGGAGTCCACCAAGTTGGTGAGTGGCGATGACGCCATCATTAGCGTCAGCATTCCACTTGTCTGTCTTTTGCAACGCTCTCTGCAGAGAATTAAAGAGGAGGCATTGCAACCAGAGTATGATGAGATGGATCAAGAAGCCGTAGCGGTCGATTACACACAGCCCATCTCATCCCAACGTGCATTGGGGGACAATGAGGGAGAGGAGGAGGAGGAAGAACAGGAGCTGGTATCATGCGCTGTAAACGGTAGTACCTGTACAACTGTCATACCGTCGGTTCAGCGTGGGTGGCCTGAGGACAAGGGGGAGGAGGAGAGCATGGTCAGTCGTCATCTTGGTGAGGACACGGAAGTCATGCCCTGGCACGCATGGCTGACTTTGTTACGCTGCCTTAACCGTGACCCTCGCGTTGTCAAAATGTTGGGTGACAGTAATTACTGGTTGGTGACACTTTTAGACCCCCGCTACAAGGAGAACTTTCACTCTCTTATTCCTGAGGTGGAGAGGTCTACAAAAATGGGGCAGTAGCAGAAGGCCCATGCTGCAAAACTGTTAAAAAAAAATCACATCTGAACACGCTAGCGGCAGAGGTCACAGTTCGTTGCCCAACCAAGGCGTACATGCGAGAGAGACACAACTCCAATCCAGCAGAGGCAGGCGAACACTGTCAACATTCTGGGACAGTTTTCTCAGACCCTGAGGCGCGTGTTATCAGAGCGTGTTTTTAGTGCCGCTGGGGGAATTATAACTGATAAGCGCACTCGCCTGTCAACTGACAATGCTGACAAGCTGACCCTTATCAAAATTAACAAGGGCTGGATTGGGCCAGACTTCTCATCACCACCAAATTACAGCAGAGTAACATAAAGTCAAATCTACTGTGTTATTTCGGGAGGTGTATTCACATGCTCCGCTTCACACCCACACATGGGTATACGCTTCCTCATTTCGGCTGTTTTTTGTTCTTCTCCTTATCCTCAGCCTCCACCACCACTATACCACCAGGGTGACCGTGGTCCGTGTTGCCATTATTGAAAGTTCCTCCGTCCTTATTTTTGGCAGCTTTTGCTTGGAAGGCATAAACAAAGACTGTGGGAGACCCACTCCCCAATAATGGGAATAATATTTTTAAGATGCTGTACTGTATTGCTCTTGTAAGGGGCATTAAAACCATCTTGTTAAGCTACTGTGACCTCCACCACTTTTCCAAGGGGCATTAAAACCGTCTTGTTAAGCTACTGCAACCTCCACGTCTCTTCCGAGGGGCATTAAAACCGTCTTGTTAAGCTACTGCGACCTCCACCACTTTTTCAAGGGGCATTAAAACCGTCTTGTTAAGCTACTGCGACCTCCACTTCTCTTCCGAGGGGCATTAAAAGCATCTTGTTAAACCACTCTGAACTCCAAAGCTCTTCCAAGGGGCATTGAAATGTTGTTTTTAATTAACTCTAACCTCCACGACTCTTCAAACGGGCATTGCATTTCCTCCTAATTTTTGGCAGCTTTTGCTTGGAAGGCACAAGCAAAGACTATGGGAGACCCACTCCCCAATAATGGGAATAATGTTTGTAATATGCTGTACTGCATGGCTCTTGTAAGGGGCATTGCAAGTTCCTCCATCCAAATTTTTGGCAGATTTTGCTTGGAAGGCATAAGCAAAGACTATGGGAGACCCACTCCCCAATAATGGGAATAATGTTTGTAATATGCTGTACTGCATGGCTCTTGTAAGGGGCCATGCAAATTCCTCCATCCTAATTTTTGGCAGATTTTGCTTGGAAGGCATAAGCAAAGACTATGGGAGACCCACTCCCCAATAATGAGAATAATGTTTGTAATATGCTGTACTGCATGGCTCTTGTAAGGGGCATTGCAAGTTCCTCCGTCCTAATTTTTGGCAGCTTTTGCTTGGAAGGCATAAGCAAAACTATGGGAGACCCACTCCCCAATAATAGGAATAATGTTTTTAAGATGCTGTACTGTATGGCTCTTGTAAGGGGCATTAAAACTGTCTTGTTAAGCTACTGCGACCTCCACCACTTTTGCAAGGGGCATTCAAACCATCTTGTTAAGCTTCTGTGACCTCCACCACTTTTCCAAGGGGCATTAAAACCGTCTTGTTAAGCTACTGCGACCTCCACGTCTCTTCCGAGGGGCATTAAAACCGTCTTGTTAAGCTACTGTGACCTCCACCACTTTTCCAAGGGGCATTAAAACCGTCTTGTTAAGCTACTGTGACCTCCACCACTTTTCCAAGGGGCATTAAAATCGTCTTGTTAAGCTACTGTGACCTCCACGTCTCTTCAAAGGGGCATTAAAAGCTTCTTCTTAAACCACTCTGAACTTCACAGCTCTTCCAAGGGGAATTGAAATGTTGTTTTTAATTACCTCTAACCTCCACAACTCTTCCAACGGGCATTGCATTTCCTCCTAATTTTAGTCAGCTTTTGCTTTTCAATGAAAAGGCGAAAACTAAGGGAGACCCACTCCCCAATAATGGGTAGAAGGTTTTTAGTACGCTGTAATCCACGTCTGTTTGAAGGGGCATTGCAGTTCCTCATAATTTTTGGAAAGCCTTCCATTCACTGCTTATGCCAACAGAGTACAGGAGACCCAGTTGCTATAAATGGAAAAAACGGTTTAGTTAAGGCCCTCTGACCTCCATGTCACTTCCAAGGGGCATTGGAGTGCCTCGAAATTTTTGGTAGGCATTGCACTCACTGTATGCCCTATAACTGTGTAGCTGAACGGCTCCTTTTGTTACAGAAACATATCCTACAAGACATGTGTGGTTGACAGGCCTGATATTGATGTGAATGGTCCCTGTTCCTCATGCTCTTTCTCCTTTGCCACCACCTCATCCATCATTTATCAACTGAAGCTTTGTTTTAACGGGAGTCATAGAACTGGGATAGTAGCAGGAAAACATCCATCAATCCTCGGAGGAGGTAGGATATGCGCCAAAACGCTGACCACCTCAGGCCTAGCCGCTACTACATACATGCGCTTGCATTCCAAGAAAACAAAGCAGATGCTAACATCTATCATCATCATCATGCTCCTCACCTTGGCACTCTCAACTCCCCTGATGGAGAAGCCAGGGCCCACCGGAGGAGTCTGGTTCTCTGGTGGGCTCGTCCAATGCTGCCCTAAAGCAGGCCAGTCTAAGAAAAGTGTGTGGGAAGGTGACAGGAGAAATAGGGGCGGCTGGGGACCGTGTGTGGACACCTGGCCGCAGCGCGGCTGGGGACCAAGTATGGACACCCGGCCGCCCCCTGGCGGCTGGGGACCGAGCGTGGACACCCGGCCACTGGGCGGCTGGGAACTGAGTATGGATACCTCGCTGCCGAAGCAGCCATGAGGTAGTGGCCAGATTCGGCCTCCTCCAAACTAAAAGGCCCCATTTCAAGTGAAAGCTAGCAGTATGGTATTGCAGCCTGCGGGTGGGTGGGTGGTTGGCTGCATATTTGTGCTTGCATTGCAAGGAATGGGGGAGGTACAATTGAACACTGCCCTGGGACAAGGACTTGCACGGGGATAGTTGCAAGTCTGCATCTTCTGATGCGGCAAGGATCACTTCTGATGGGCACACTTTTAGGCAGTGACCTGGGTGTCAGAGATGCTTCCAGGGGTCTTCCCCATGCTGTTCCCATGTCTTTTCAGCACTGTATGCATGTGTCACACAGCACATGGCCAGATAAGGTTGTAAAATGTTAAAATGACATTTCCCGGTGAATGCATTTGTCACGGTTGAAAGCAATACAAAAGTGCAAAAACGCATGAAAAATGCTACTTGTGAACATAGCCCAAGGTGTGGAGGAGTATTTTTGTTTTTGGTTATTTATTTTACCTTATACGCAAGTCTTTACCCTGGAAAGGAAGTTCCTTAACATATTTCACAGGAAAGCAGTTTCAGTTTCGTTTTTGAACGTTTTATTGTGAGCCCGTAAAAGTGGCTTAATACCTCTGACCACGTTGTTGACAGCAGTGACCTGGGGGTCAGAAATGCTTCCTGGAGCGGTCCCCATGTTGCCCCCATGTCATTTGAGCACTGTCACTATCGTTTTGGGCACTTTTTAGGCTTTCTACAGACTGCCGGGGGTGCCGCCGCAAAAATGCTCGGGTCTCCCATAGGCTAACATTAGGCTCGTTGCTCGGGTCGAGCACCCGAGTATCATGGTGAGCTCGGCCCGAGCTTCGAGCACCCGAGCATTTTAGTGCTCGCTCAACACTAATATAAATCCATTTGGCTTCTTGTTTTAGTAGGATTTTATCCAAATTCCCCTTTCTTAGGCCTACAGTCATTTTTCTTATGCTTCAAAATTCTAAGTCTAGGAGTTTTGTAGCATGAACACCTCTCATATTACAAGAAAAGGGAGCATCTGTCTCTGTATTAATTGAGCTGAGATGCTTAGAAATCGACCTTCTAAATTGTTGGGCTGTTTTTCCCACATATAATTTTGCACAGGGATACTTAGCTAGACAACTCTTTTAGATTTACAGTTAATTTGATCCCTATTATAATACTTCCAATTATCTGAAGGATTAGTAAATTATTTTTTCCCAGGTAAGGATTTACAAAAGGAACAGCTTTCACAAGGATTGGAACCACTCTGATGTTCTTCCTTTCACCTCCATAGATCTATTGTATTTCTTGTTTAAAATAAAGTGGCTATCTGTCACATATTCTTGTAAGTTTATCACCCTACGAAAAGTAACCTCCGGGTGTCGACCAACAATCTCCCTCAAACCTGGGTCAGCAATGAGGATAGGCCAATTTTTTGGGGAGAATTTTGTACATTGTACTTGATTGATCATCATATGTGCCTGTATATCTTATTACTTTACTTTGTGGGGTAGCTGTTCGGATTTATCAATGAATAACGATTTGTTGTTTTTGCACTATTAAACGCTTTATGTAAAACTCTCTTTGGATACCCTCTCGCTGTAAAATGTGTAAATAGGTCTTGACTTTGTCTATAGAAAGATATCTCATCCAACAATTCCGTTTAGCATGAAGGTATTGACCCACTGGAATTCCGGCTTTCAATGATGGAGGGGGGTGTCAGCTTTCCCAGTGCAGGAGATTGTTGGTGGACGTGGGCTTCCTGTATATGTCCCTATGTACACAACCTTTACTTTACTGTCAATAGAAATGGCTAAGTCCAAGAAATTAATGCTTTTCTGTCCAATTTCATGTGTGAAAAACATTCCTATTTGATTATCATTCAAAATAGATCCAAGAAAACAGTGTCACATCCCACAAAATTAAAATCTCATAGATAGATCTTCCCCAAAATAAGATGTGACTTGTGTAGAATAATAAATCCTCCCTGAAAACATGTTTATCTTACCACTATCCTTAAAATACATTAGCAAAAGTAGGTAGACAAGTCGTGCCCATCACTGTTCCTTACTTTTGACGATAAAAGATATTATCAAAACTAAAATAATTATGTGTCAAAGCAAATCTTAATAGTGACAAAACAAATGCATTATGTGATCCAAACCCTTACTGCTCAAAAAATGTGCTTTTGCTGTGATACCTAATTCATGATCAATATTGCTGTATAAGGCCTCTACATCCAGGCTAGTAAGTATAGTCGTGTCTGACACAGTGATATCTCTCAACTTGAATACCATGTCTTTGGCATTCCGAATGAAAGAAGGTTAAGTGTGTACAAATGGGGCTAGGATCTCATCTAGATATTTACTAGCTCCCGCTGTTAGATTGTTATTCCCTGACACTGTCAGTCATCCTGGTATTGGTATAATATTTTTGTGGACCTTTGGTAGTGCGTAAAAGGTTGCTATGGTTGGTTTATTGAATAAAAATGTATATTCATCCTTAAAAATCAGGTTATCTATAAGGGCTCTTTTCAAGATAGTCTGCAGTTCTTTAAGGTAAGTATCCGTAGGACTATTTTTCAAAGTGGTATAAGTTCTACTGTCTCCCAAAAGGTCCCTTACCATTCTTACATAGTCCTTTGTATCCATAGCACTAGGTTTCCCCCTTGATCAGAAGGTTTGATTGTTAAATCCTCTTTATCTGTTAGTTCTTTTAATGCTCTGGTTTTCTTGAATATTTGACATTTTACTGTTAGTATTTTGTCTTATTTTCTATAAATAATTTTCTATCATATTCACAAAGGTCGCAATATTATGGTATTGTGAAAAAGGAGGGGTGTTTTTTACTTTTAGGTTTTAAGGATGAACAAGGGTGATGTATATCTGAATATATTGGTACTTCCCTTTGTAAATCTTCCAATATACCGTTTGCTTCCTCTTCTTTTTTCCTCATCATCATTGGGTCCCTGTCCTTATTCAGATGGAACTTATGTAGGGCTAGCTTCCTAACAAATAAATGTATATCTTTGGTCCAGGTAAAACAATCAAAGGATGTGGTAGGTGTAAGCAAAAGTCTTTTTTTCAGAAGTGAATATTGATCCTCATTTAAATGTGCAGAGGATAGATTGTAGATCTGAAGACTATCAATCTTTTTTCATTAGGTACACTCAGTTTGGTCGCTGAAGTCCTAAAAAAAGAGACTGTTTGTGTTGTACCTGTAAAAATAGGGAAATGAGTCATTGTAGCTGGTATTACTGGATGAGTAGTTATTGAATTTTAGACAGTAGTTTGTGGGGTCATAGGTATTTGTGGGATATTGTTCCCATTTGTTGATAGTATTTGTGTATTCATAGGCATTTGAGGAATACTGGTTCCATTTGTTGGTGCTATGGTAGTATTCCCAAATATTGATGGTATAATAGTATTGGTCGGTCTCATGTTCGCCTCCTTTATTAGTGACGTAGTACCATGAGAGGAGGACTGTCCACCTAATAGGTCATTGTATCCTGCTAACTGACCCGGGGCACATGCCCTTCCTGCCTCTCTTCCCTAGTTAAGCCCCTGCAGATTGAACTTCAGGCTGATACTGCGACCCAATCTTTCTGAAGGTTCAACTGCAGCAATAAGTCACGTCAAGCCTCAATAGAGTCACCACAAACATGACAATACAGAATCCTCCAGAGGTGAGCAGCATCTGCCAATTTTTTTGGTTTAGAAACATCTCCCTCAGCTCTGTTCCAAGGTCTATCTCTCTTCGTCCACAGCGCTGTCACACTACATAGCTTCTTTCACAAATTGCTGTGGCTTCCACTCATCCTAATATTAGCCTCGCCTTTAGGGGCAAACCTAAATATGAATTTATGGTTCTGACCAAAATCAGACTGAGACAGAAAGGCAACAGACAGATGAAAAATTAATGAAATTAATGCAATTTACCGCGTAGCCCTAGGAGGAGGGTGTGGGAACAGTGGGATAACAGGTTTTGATCATTTAAATCAACAGATAGGATGGCACAATAATTGATTAACCCAAAGAAAATTTTGTTTTTTGTTATTCTGAATTTTAGAAAGGTACAATTAAGAATAGACCTAGCATTAATTAACATATAAATCATACTATATTTGTTGAAAGTGGCTTATCAATTAAAGGAACTCTCTAACCAAATTTCTCTTGTTGGTTGAGATAAGTTAACAGAAAATGCAACTACTAGAAGATAAATCCAGTTTGGATTGAAATAAGCAATAATGACGTAATCCATAAAAATATAGAGCTGTATTATTCTTTTTCTTAACAACGACAATTCCACTTCAAGACAGTGAATGTGGGATGCCTTTAAGGCCTGTTTAAGGGTATTCTGTCAGCTGAAGAGAAAATATGTTACATATAAAAAAAAAAGCTGAAAGCGGAGTAAGACCAGTCAAAAAGGAGATGCGATGATACAGGCCTTGAGGGAGTTAGATTGAAATGGAAGGTGATGAAGGGTAGATTTGAATCCATTTTACAATATAGGGTTCAACAAGAGCAGTTTTCATTTTCAAGTAATTTGGGAGGTTCGTCGAGCATTGGACCATGGTTTCGGTAGAGATACAGTGCCTACAAGTAGTATTCAACCCCCTGCAGATTTAGCTGGTTTGATAAGATGCAAATAAGTTAGAGCCTTCAAACTGCAAACGAGAGTAGGTTTTATGAACAGAAGCATAAATCTTACAAACCAAAAAGTTATGTTGCTCAGTTGAATTTTATTAAATTTTAAACATAAAAGTGTGGGTCAATTATTATACAACCCCTATGTTTAATATTTTGTGGAATAACCCTTGTTTGCAATTACAGCTAATAATCGTCTTTTATAAGACCTGATCAGGCCGGCACAGGTCTGTGGAGTTATCTTGGCCCACTCCTCCATGCAGATCTTCTCCAAGTTATCTAGGTTCTTTGGGTGTCTCATGTGGACTTTATTCTTGAGCTCCTTCCACAAGTTTTCAATTGGGTTAAGGTCAGGAGACTGACTAGGCCACTCCAACACCTTGACTTTTTCCCTCTTGAACCAGGCCTTGGTTTTCTTGGCTGTGTGCTTTGGGTCGTTGTCTTGTTGGAAGATGAAATTACGACCCATCTTAAGATCCTTGATGGAGGAGCGGAGGTTCTTGGCCAAAATCTCCAGGTAGGCCGTGCTATCCATCTTCCCATGGATGCGGACCAGATGGCCAGGCCCCTTGGCTGAGAGACAGCCCCACAGCATGATGCTGCCACCACCATGCTTGACTGTAGGGATGGTATTCTTGGGGTTGTATGCAGTGCCATCCAGTCTCCAAACGTCACGTGTGTGGTTGGCACCAAAGATCTCGATCTTGGTCTCATCAGACCATAGAACCTTGTACCAGTCTGTCTCAGAGTCCTCTAAGTGATCATGAGCAAACTGTAGACGAGCCTTGACATGACGCTTTGAAAGTAAAGGTACCATACAGGCTCGTCTGGAACGGAGACCATTGCGGTGGAGTACGTTACTTATGGTATTGACTGAAACCAATGTCCCCACTGCCATGAGATCTTCCCGGAGCTCCTTCCTTGTTGTCCTTGGGTTAGCCTTGACTCTTCGGACAAGCCTGGCCTCGGCACGGGAGGACACTTTCAAAGGCTGTCCAGGCCGTGGAAGGCTAACAGTAGTTCCATAAGCCTTCCACTTACGGATGATGCTCCCAACAGTGGAGACAGGTAGGCCCAACTCCTTGGAAAGGGTTTTGTACCCCTTGCCAGCCTTGTGACCCTCCACGATCTTGTCTCTGATGGCCTTGGAATGCTCCTTTGTCTTTCCCATGTTGACCATGTCTGAGTGCTGTTCACAAGTTTGGGGAGGGTCTTAAATTGTCAGAAAAGGCTGGCAAAAGAGATCTTTAATCCACCCATGTGAAGCTCATTATTCTTGGTGCCTGAACTACTTCTTAATACTTTAGGGGGAGTAAACAGAATTCTTGTGGTTTGAGGGGTTGAATAATAAATGACACTCTGAATTAACTTTTAACGTTTTAAAAAAAACAAAACAAAACCAAAATTTGCTGCAGTGCATTTCCCACTTCCAGGCTGATCTACAGTACAAATGTCACAATGCCAAGTTAATTCCGCATGTGTCAACCAGCTAAATCTGCAGGGGGTTGAATACTACTTGTAGGCACTGTAACAATAGGTGGGAAACAATTTTTGAAAACTTGGAAGCGGCTTATTTAACGTGAAAATGTCACAAATCCTATATCAAGGTATGGGGTGGGGAAGCAAAAAAATAATGGGAAAGATTAGATCATGGAATGTACCCCATTATAGGGAAAGTTACATTTAAAAAAGTAGGTTTATTACAAGGAAAAGTTTTTGACTAAAGAAGGGTGTAAAAAATATATCCTATACAAGGAGGGTAAATTATTAGTTTCATGAGTTGAAAAAAAGTAGTATGTGGATCAAAAAGCAATTTTTTTGGTACAACTCAATTGAAATTAGCAATACATAAAAAGGTACAGCATTTGTGGGTGGATAATTGGGAAATGGCAGATTTGCTAATATAAAAAGTAGGGTTCTAAAGGTTTAACCATAAAAATGTACGCACTCTTATTATAGGATTTAAATAAGGATTTGGTGGTAAACATTTTTAATATTGGAGGGAGATTTGGGCATGCGTTGAGATTGGAATTTATTATTTATTAAGGTGAGTGAGAGGGGGAAGGAAGGGTAAGGCTGTCTGTATGAACGTCTGCCTTAATCAACAATATTGGTGGTGAAGTATGTCTGTCAACCACAGCCAAATTCCCATAGGTTACTTTAGTGTGCATGTATGGAAAATTGTGGAAGCCAGTGAATCAGAATTGGTCTCACCTACATGGACTGATGGTGGAACCCCTGGTTATGGTATACAGGGACACATTACTTGACCTCTTCTGCATGCTTCTATTCGTTTCTACACTATCGACTACATCATTTGTTGTGCTGCAATGCTGCTGGTATTTTGGTTCGCCATGATTTGCTATGTGTAAGTATGATTTCCCAGTTTAGTTGTGCCTCTATTTACATTTGTACATGTCCATGTGGGAGCCAGATGGCTCTACCAGAAGTGATGGCTAGGAAGTTACGTCTTTATGTGCTTTTAAATGGTTTTATATTATATGCGGTGTCTTTCTACTTTTGTAAACTTATATTTTTTGTGAATAAAGATTGCTATCAAAATATTGTGATGTGGATACAAAATTGCCAAAAATGGAAAAAAAAAAAATCACAGAAACCTGATTTAAACAATAGGCGTTTTCTGATGACCCATTGCCACTAAAAAAAACAATAGATGTGTTAAAGAATAATGTGCCTTTACCAATAATGTACATTAACCTAATGAAGTGGTTTTCCTATGCACTGGACGAACAGGATTATTTTTAACTACACCACAATAACTGGCTGCTGCACTAAAAGACTACAGCAGTCAAACAGCAATGAGAATATACCTCAGGGAAATACAGGTGGAAGTGCAGAACAATACATAGAAGTGAACGAGATTCATTTGTGTGTGGGAATTGAATGAATAATATGAGATAGTGGGGAAAATAAAATTACAGCTACTTAATATGTAATGGTAGCTCAATTTATATGCATAAAAATACTATGATGTAGAACAGGGGTGGGCAATTAATTTTCCTGAGGGGCCACATTAGAGACTGTGACTGCTGTGGCCGAACCAATAGGCTGAAATGAATTTTGCTCAAAATTATTAACATATTAATTATAGTTATTTATATTAATATTAATTGTATTAATTGAATTAAGTATGCTGACATCCCCTTATATAGAGTATGAACCCCCACATAGCCTCCTATATACAACATGAGCCCCCACATAGCCTCCTATATACAGAGTGAGCCCCCACATATCCTCCAAATATACAGCGTGAGTCACCACATAGCCTCCAAATATACGTGAGCCCCAAATAGCCTCCCTACATACAGTGTGAGCCCCCACATAGCCTCCCAACATACAGCATGTGCCCCGCATAGCCTTTGATATACAGTATTTTCCCCACACAACCTCTTATATACAGCATGTGCCCCACATAGCCTCCCTATATACAGTGTGAGCCACCTACATAGCCTCCAATATACTGTGTGAGCCCCCACATAGCCTCCCTATATACAGCGTGCGCTCCCACATAGTCTCCATATATATACAGTGTGAGCCCCACATAGCCTTCATATATACAGTGTGAGCCCCACATAGTCTCCATATATACAGTGTGACCCCCACATAATCTCCATATATACAGTGTGAGCCCCACATAGTCTCCATATATACAGTGTGTGCCCCACATAGCCTCCATGTACATAGTGTGAGCACCACATAGCCTCCATATACACAGTGTGAGCCCCACATAGCCATCATATGCACAGTGTGAGCCCCACATAGCCTCCATATACACAGTGTGAGCCCCACATAGCCTCCATATATACAGTGTAAGAACCACATAGCCCCCATCTATACAGTTTGAGCACCACATAGCCTCCATATGTACAGTGTGAGCACCACATAGCCCCCATCTATACAGAGTGGACACTACATAATCTCCAATAAACAGTGTGGGCCCCTCATAGCCACCATGTATACATACAAATATTCCATATACAAGAAAAAACACTCACCTCGCTCTCATTCCCTCGGCGCTCTGCTCCTGACTCTTGTACACCACTGAATCTCTCAGCAGCAGCACAATGAAATTACGTCTTCGAGACTGCTGTCTGTAGCACACGCCAATTGGTGGAAGATGGATCCGGCGGCCCCATCCTCAACCAATGTATTCACCGCTTTCTAGCGGTGACAGCGAGTGGCGGCAGATGGATGGTGGGCGGGGGAGGGCACGGTGCGGCCCATGGGCCGCTGTTCAGCCCTTCGGCTGTCTTGGTCCGAGGGCCTGACTGGAACAGCCAGAGGGCCGGATGTGGCCCGCGGGCAGCAGTTTGCCCAGCTCTGATGTAGAATAAAGTTTGAAAGAATGAATATCAAGCAAAATTATAGGAGACAAAAATAAATAAAAAGTAAAGCTCATGCACACTTCCACCAAGACTATACATCACTGCCCATAAGCTATATAGCTCCTTTAGCAAGTCTCTATTGGACTTCTCTCATAGAAGAAATAGTTCTAGATAAGAATATCTCCCTATATACAGTGTGAGCCTCACATAGTCTCCATATATACAGTGTGAGCCCCACATAGCCTCCATATATACAGTGTGAGCCCCACATAGTCTCCATATATACAGTGTGAGCCCCAGATAGTCTCCATATATACAGTGTGTGCCCCACATAGCACATAGCCTCCATATACATATTGTGAGCACCACATAGCCTCCATATACACAGTGTGAGCCCCACATAGCCATCATATGCACAGTGTGAGCCCCACATAGCCTCCATATACACAGTGTGAGCCCCACATAGCCTCCATATATACAGTGTAAGAACCACATAGCCCCCATCTATACAGTTTGAGCACCACATAGCCTCCATATGTACAGTGTGAGCACCACATAACCCCCATCTATACAGAGAGGACACTACATAATCTCCAATAAACAGTGTGGGCCCCTCATAGCCACCATGTATACATACAAATATTCCATATACAAGAAAAAACACTCACCTCGCTCTCATTCCCTCGGCGCTCTGCTCCTGACTCTTGTACACCACTGAATCTCTCAGCAGCAGCACAATGAAATTACGTCTTCGAGACTGCTGTCTGTAGCACACGCCAATTGGTGGAAGATGGATCCGGCGGCCCCATCCTCAACCAATGTATTCACCGCTTTCTAGCGGTGACAGCGAGTGGCGGCAGATGGATGGTGGGCGGGGGAGGGCACGGTGCGGCCCATGGGCCGCTGTTCAGCCCTTCGGCTGTCTTGGTCCGAGGGCCTGACTGGAACAGCCAGAGGGCCGGATGTGGCCCGCGGGCAGCAGTTTGCCCAGCTCTGATGTAGAATAAAGTTTGAAAGAATGAATATCAAGCAAAATTATAGGAGACAAAAATAAATAAAAAGTAAAGCTCATGCACACTTCCACCAAGACTATACATCACTGCCCATAAGCTATATAGCTCCTTTAGCAAGTCTCTATTGGACTTCTCTCATAGAAGAAATAGTTCTAGATAAGAATATCTCCCTATATACAGTGTGAGCCTCACATAGTCTCCATATATACAGTGTGAGCCCCACATAGCCTCCATATACACAGTGTGAGCCCCACATAGCCTTCAAATACACAGTGTGAGCCCCACGTAGCCTTCATATACACAGTGTGAGCCCCACATAGCCTCTGTATACACAGTGTGAGCCCCCCATAGCCTCCATATATACAGTGTTAGAACCACATAGCCCCCATCTATACAGTGTGAGCACCACATAGCCTGCATACGTACAGTGTGAGCACCACATAGCCTCCATCTATACAGAGTGAACACTACATAATCTCCAATAAACAGTGCGGGCCCCTCATAGCCTCCATGTATACATACAAATATTCTATATACAAGAAAAAACACTTACTCACCTCGCTCTCATTCCCTCGGCGCTCTGCTCCTGACTCTTGTACACCACTGAATCTCTCAGCAGCAGCACAATGAAATAACATCATCGAGACTGCTGTCTGTAGCACACGCCAATTGGTGGAAGATGGATCCGGTGGCCCCGTCCTCAACCAATGTATTCACCGCTTTCTACATCCTGAGGATGCAGATAGCGGTGACAGCGAGTGGCGGCAGATGGATGGTGGGCGGGGGAGGGCACGGTGCGGCCCATGGGCCACTGATTCAGCCCTTCGGCTGTCTCGGTCCGAGGGCCTGACTGGAACAGCCAGAGGGCCGGATGTGGCCCGCGGGCAGCAGTTTGCCCAGCTCTGATGTAGAATAAAGTTTGAAAGAATGAATATCAAGCAAAATTATAGGAGACAAAAATAAAAAGTAAAGCTCATGCACACTTCCACCAAGACTATATAAAACTGCCCATAAGCTATATAGCTCCTTTAGTCTCTATTGGACTTCTCTCATAGAATAAATAGTTCTAGATAAGAATATGTCCCTATATACAAAATTTTATGGAGCATATTACAACCAAAACCTTCAGTATGGAATGAGATGCTTATGGATGTACAGTAAAGGGCTTAGACAATCCTATTACTGCTCCTAACAAAATACAATACTGCCATATGTATGAGCCCTAAGAACAAACTGATGCATGTAAAAAAGTAATAGGTGCTTATAAATTAAAGAGCTTTTTCTCTCTTAAATACTATTTTTACTCAGTTACTGGGCATTGATGCTCCATTGATAAACTAAAGGCACTGTGTTAAATTCTTCAGTTTTTCTAATATACTTTGGCCCCGATTCATCACATTGTATATGGCAGTAAAACACATTGAAAAGTCATAATTTTTTTGCGCAATGCACAGTTGCACAAACATTTTGTGAGTTTTGGTGTTTTCATGCCATTTTTGTGCAGCTCTGCCAAAATGGGCAGAGTTATGGAGGAGATTAGATGGGGAGTGGATACACCTGCCTGTCAAATTCTTCAAAAGTAGCAGCATTTCTTATGCCAGAACTGTTACTCTAGTCCCTGACTGGAGTTATATTTCTGGCGGGACACACGGAGGTGCCACTGATGAGATGGCCCTAAATCTTTAAGTTGCAAATGCCTCTTAATGAACTTGGCGCATCTTATTCCTGCGTCTTCCTCATTAAGAGGTGTATGAAACGCTAGTCTTAATGAATCTGGGCCTTGGTGTGTCCATTTCTCATAGTTTTTTAGAGATTTGCTTACTGTTTGTAGATGGGAACCTAAAATTCAGGAAGAATTATTTTTAAACTTTAACATTAAAAGGTCGATTTGTTGAAATCAGAATACCTGTGTAGTTGGGGTGGTAACATTTTAAAAGTATTGTGGACATGTGATACAGGCCACCATCAAAGGGATACATTTACAATTGTAGGATAGTACTGGCCATAGGTCTCTTTGACATTTAATGTGTAATCCAATGTACATAATGTGTTTAATGAACTTCAGCTAATATTTGATACAGCTACATTTGCAGACCTTTCCGTAATATATCCGCAATCATTAAATCACTATTTATTCCAGTGGAAGAGATTCATGGATGATGGGAGAGCATGTGTGGTTAAACCAAATTCACTACAGCGACTCCAGGGAGTTAATCTAGAACAGTGTTGCACAACCATTTCTGGTCTGAGGACGATATGTCATGTTGAATCACTCCCAAGGGCCACAATAAAACTTAGAGGGGTGTCAATCTGGGACATTTCTGGCATATCAAAATTATATTCCATAAATTTCAGAAAGATAGTCCAGAAAGTGAGACCTGCACCTATGGGAATAATATGGGCCCCCTTTACCTCCAGTTATCACATAGGAGAGGGAAAGGCCTTGCGTAAATATTCTTTCCTCATTGTAAACTTAAATGTCATAAACTACAATGAAGATGGCCACGAGCATAGATGACCACCTATAAAACTCATATCCATCTTTCTGGAGTGACAATGAGGGGGGAAAGGACCCCATTTTCCTAAAAGTTATGGGGGACACAGATGACTGTGTTACACCCCGCTTTTCTTTGATATATAAATTACACGCAAACAGCCATAAACAAGCCAATATTTCTTTAACCAAATGGTTGGAGACCTCACAGCATAGCATTCCAGAATGGCGAGCCACTTGGCCTCTGGGCAGTGGGTTGTGCAACCCTGATCAAGAATGAGTAGGACACTTGAGTCGCTCAGAGTGACAAATTCAACAATGTGTTGTCTACTGGGACCAAAATCTGAAAGTTATTGTTTGTTTTTTTTCCATTAGGTTTCAGTGTGAAAATTATGTAACAGAGTTTAATAAAAACCACTGTAAAAAAATATTTACACAAACTAACATGGTGTATTGTTTCTTTGTATAGCTTGAAGGCTACAACACGGAGGTGGAATTCATGAACAACTTTAATTCTGGTGGAAATGCGCAAGAATATCACAGAAAAGAGGACGATGCAAAGAAGATTGTGCAGAAAAGGTTAAACGCACTGATCAGACATCATTCTGAAATAATTTGTACAATAACGTTTAGACATTTTCAATAATCTGCGTTTTACATTTATTAAAGTTTGTTTAGTGTTGTCGGAAAATGTCTTCTCACAATAAAATTTTAATTTTGGAAAATGAGATCTAATAAATTGCCATTGAATCACTTGTTTAGAAAATATTTTAATTGTTTTATGTCTTTTTGACTTTCTCATAATCAGGAATATTTTACAGGAGAGAGGGGAAGAAAACGATAGTGTGAATGAGTCCTTACAGTGTTGTACCCTGTTGACAAATGAACCTTAGTGGTCTATGTTCACATGAATACATCTGCATTGACACACGCTAATGAACAAACAACAAAATGTGTGAATAAATTAGATTTTAGGAGGTTTTGTGCTGCCTGTTTTGAAAGCGGATCCCACATGGACAAGAAAAACTAATATGCTCTTGTTCAAGAATGTATACAAAAAATTGTGTGGACTGGAGACTTCTAGAATCTATGGGACGTTTTCTGCCTTGGTGCATAGAGAAACATATAATCAACAGGACAAAGAAAGGTTGGAATGGGCAGAAAGGAAAAAAGCCCATGGCACACGCCAGGAAGATGGTATTTTCTGGGCAGGTTAGAACTTCATGAAAGTCCCTCTCATTCACCCTGGTGTGATACATGTGGCAATAATCACAATTTTTTGTGCCATTTTTTCCACACTTGTGGCACGTTTTTAGGAGGGTCCAGAAATCCCATAGGACAATCTGTAAATAAAGAGCACTTTTTCCCCTTGTCCGTAAAGAAAATTTTGTGTGTCTGTCTTTTTTTTTTTTTTTTTTTTTAAAGTTGGAGAGATTTGTACAGATTATTATAACTGTAATTATCATCATTTTGCAATTGACAGTAAAGTCAGCTGATGTCATTGTATCAAGATTATGGGCTGTAGATATACACAGCTTAAAATCTTAAAGGGTTGTCCACTACCTAGGACAACCCCTTCCTAAATGTTGTAGTAAAAAAAAAACTATACCACTGCACGGGCGCCGTTCCAGCAATGTCGGCGCTGGGTCTTCCAGGTCTCGTGTGATCCAAATTAGACAGTACACACCTGCAGGAACTTATCTAGAGGTGATGTGAGCATTTTAACCTCACAAGTGCTTCATTGATTTTTTTTGCGTTGTGGTGTAAGAATGAAAAATTACATTTTATCTTCTCTAATATATAGTTTTAGTTCATTTTTTTTTATTTTGACACTGAGTAATAGGAGTAAAAACACCCCATAATGTGGTTGTAAATTGTTGTTTGGGCAAATAGAGGGAAGGAGCATTCTTTGGCTGTAGCACAGATTTTGCTGGAATAGCTTTTTGGTGCCATGTTGCATTTGTCAAGGCCCTGAAATAACAGTACAGTGGAAGACCCATAAAAGTAATGCCATTTTGGAAACAAAATCTTTCAAAAATTTAATTTAGGAGTGTAGTGTGCATTATACCTGAAATTTTTTTGCCAAAAATAAGTGCGCACACAGTGAAAATTGAAATTTCTCCAGAGAATTGCTGTTTCATCCCCCAATATTTTGTACGCAGTTGGTGGAAAAATGACTCACACACTCCTCTTTTGGTTGAACATACAACAGGGCTCAAGATTACAAAAGCATCATGCACATTTGAGGCCTATCTTTGTGATTCACAAATCACTGGCCAAATACTTTAAAGCATACATGTCAAACTCGAGCCTGTTGGCCCAATCTGGGGTGGTTATATTTAGCCCCTGACACCAGAACCGCCACCCCTATATAGGGCCATTATTCTGTATGGAGGAGTACATGGGGCCCATTATATAGTATGGAGGACTATGTGGGGCCATTATTCTGTATGGAGGACTATATGGGGCCCATTATACTGTATGGAAGACTATGTGGGGCCTATTATTCTGTACGGAGGACTATATGGGGCCCATTATACAGTATGGATGACTATGTGGGGCCTATTATTCTGAATGGAGGACTATGTGAGGTCATTATACTGTATGGAGGACTATGTGGGGCCTATTATTCTGTATGGAGGACTATGTGGGGCCATTATACTGTATGGAGGACTATGTGGGGCCATTATACTGTATGGAGGATTATGTGGTGCCATTATACTGTATGGAGGACTATGTGGTGCCATTATACTGTATGGAGGACTATGTGGGGCCCATTATTCTGTATGGAGGACTATGTGGGGCCCATTATACTGTATGGTGGACTATGTGGGGCCATTATTCTGTATGGAGGCAGGAATATGTGGGGCCATTATACTGTATGGAGCACTATACACCAAGCAATGTGAACTGAGGTCTAAGATGGTACACATGCAAGAAATAGGAGCATGTTCACACTAGCAAAAAGATGCAAAACCTACAAAAGACAAAAATATATCTCATACCCTACCATCATTATATATAAATGTAAAGCAAAGTTGCATATGAAATATAGAGTACTTAGTGAACTATTTTTGATCAAAAAAAGTATACAAGCCGTCCCACCAGCGACAAGGTGACCCTAAATCGGGACGGTCCTACACTGTCTATATTAAAAACCTTACTGTATATCAAAGTTGAAGTAATGCATATAAAAGGGTAGACAAATAGAACCGGGTCCCAATATCAGACCACCCAAGCCCGTGGTAAGCTACATATATGCTAACCAGCTCAACAAGAGGGATGCCACACCCCTAATTTGCACAGAATGCAAACAAGACCAAAAACCAAGCAATGTGAACTGAGGTCTAAGATGGTACACATGCAAGAAATAGGAGCATGTTCACACTAGCAAAAAGATGCAAAACCTACAAAAGACAAAAAATATATCCCATACCCTACCATCATTATATATAAGTGTAAAGCTAAGTTGCATATGAAATATAGGGTACTTAGTGAACTATTTTTGATCAAAAAAAGTATACAAGCCGTCCCACCAGCGACAAGGTGACCCTAAATTGGGACGGTCCTACACTGTCTATATTAAAAACCTTACTGTATATCAAAGTTGAAGTAATGCATATAAAAGGGTAGACAAATAGAACCGGGTCCCAATATCAGACCACCCAAGCCCGTGGTAAGCTACATATATGCTAACCAGCTCAACAAGGGGGATGCCACACCCCTAATTTGCACAGAATGCAAACAAGACAAAAAAACAAGCAATTTGAACTGAGGTCTAAGATGGTACACATGCAAGAAATAGGAGCATGTTCACACTAGCAAAAAGATGCAAAACCTACAAAAGAGAAAAAATATATCTCATACCCTACCATCATTATATATAAATGTAAAGCAAAGTTGCATATGAAATATAGGGTACTTAGTGAACTATTTTTGATCAAAAAAAGTATACAAGCCATCCCACCAGCGACAAGGTGACCCTAAATTGGGACGGTCCTACACGGTCTATATTAAAAACCTTACTGTATATCAAAGTTGAAGGAGGACTATATGGGGCCTATTATACAGTATGGAGGACTATGTGGGGCCTATTATTCTGTATGGAGGACTATGTGAGGTCATTATACTGTATGGAGGACTATGTGGTGCCATTATACTGTATGGAAGACTATGTGGTGCCCATAATACTGTATGGAGGACTTTGTGGGGCCCATTATTCTGTATGGAGGACTATGTGGGGCCCATTATTCTGCATGGAGGACTTGGTGGGGCCCATTGTTCTGTATACTGGTTGGCCTGCGACTTTGTCCAAGTTTTTCATTTTGGCCCTCTATGTATTTCAGTTTGATATCCCTGCTTCAAGGGCTCCAAGCTGAAAAAAATAATACAATCATGGTGGCTTGAAGGGAACGGGTCACACGAAAAAAAAAAAAAAAAAGTTATTAACCTGTAGATATAGGGTTAATCTGTAGGTTAATAGCATTTTGAGCCTGCCTGGCGTTGGCACTTAGACCCATGCTGCAGGGAGGAAATTAACTTTATTTCCCCCCAGCAGTGTTTGGGTTTCAATCAAGGGAGTGGTGTCAGCACTGTTTCAGTCACCGCTCTCAGTATAGAGAGCGGCGGCTTAACTGCACCACCAGCACTGACAGCAGCTCAGCATTAGGGCTGGCTGTCAGTCAGTGCTGGGGGTGCGGTTACAGCCGTTGCTCTTTATACACTGAGTGGTGACTGAACCTGCATTGGTGCCACCCCATCACTTAAACCCGAACGCTACTGGAAGGAATAAATTTCACTATTAACTGGGACATCTAAGCAGTAAATTGGTAGGGATCGGTTATTTCCAATCCCAGCTATTTCTAATGTATGTAACAGCTCCACTACAGGTCCAATCTCCTTGATATACAAGTACATCACGTTGTAGAAAGCACTACATCAAATGTCAAAAAGGGGGGATATCACACCATTTTAAAATACTATATCCTGTTTGGATCCAGTTTTTTTATTTATATCCAGAAATTCAGCCAGGAGGAAGGATACCTTTTATGGGTCTGCTATCCAGATATGTAACAGAAAAGCTGTTGAGTCTTCTCAAGCACCAAAGCAAAGGTGTGACTACAAACTTTGCACTTCATATAGATTCCATTCAATCAAGCTAATATAAGCAACACACGTTTCTACAATAATATTAGCCCGTGATTAAAGCAAACCTCCAGTGAAAACGCTGCAAGACTCTTCTGGTCTATGCACATCAATTTATAGCCAACCCCACATCAGGTGCGCACTGAACGGTGTGACCGTTCAGTGCACATAGGCTGCCATTGTTCTCAGCAGTGCGAGTCCTGTTTACACTCTGTGCACAAATATTAGGCAAGCGAGTATTTTGACCCTATCATTTTTCTCCATATTTTCCAATTCCAAGCTGTATAAACTTGAAAGCTTATTGGATGAAGCAGATCAGGTGATGTGTATTTATGTAATGAGGGAGGGTTTGGCCTAAACATATCAACACTCTTTATCAAGGTGTGCAGAATTATTAGGCAGCTTGTTTTCCTCAGGCAAATGGGCCAAAAAAGAGATTTAACTGACTCTGAAAAGTCATAAACTATACTCAACATAAAAAAATTGCAAAACCAATAAGGAGAAGTCCTGGAATTATAGGAATCACAGGATCAATAGACATGTTAAAGGCACCCCAAAAATGCTAATTAAGCCACTTATACATGTAAGAGACTTAAACCCTGTAAAAATCTAAAGCTCACCTGTAGTATATGTTTTAGTGGTTTAGTTTGCATACAAAATAATTTATTTTTTATGCTAATAACGGTGCTTCTGTGCACTATTGGCATGACCAAGAGTTCAGTGCACCATTACACTATATCTATGTGTATACTGAGCAATGTCTTATCTTGATTTACAGAGCTCAAGCAGAGATCAGTCAATCAAATCAACTGCATACCTGTATAAGTGGTTTAGTTAGCAATTAACATTTATAAAATGCAAATGATAAAATACTGAATTATTGAGTATGACTATTACGCTCAGAAGTACATGCACTTTGCATGCCATCAGTGAGGTTATTAATGGTGTAACATCTAAGTGATTCTAAATCTTCACTGCGGGGGACGCAGGGCAACACCGCAACATTAATTGGGACTTGTGGTGTCATCCAGGAATGAATCTTTGGAGTTAATACCCATCTTTGGTTTTAAACTCCTGAATCCAGGTATCCCACTGCCAGTTATAAGTACTGCTTTACCTGGTCCACATCCCTGCTGTGCTAGTGCTGTTTTTGGTTTCAGAACACAGCTCATTTTGTGAGCTCATTTTCTGACTATTCTTTTAAACTGCAGAAGTTTCATGATTCTGTTGTTGAGAGTCACCATGGGATTAACAATAATATTCTACTAATAAAGAGGAATTTTTAGTGTCCAATCATTGTTTGGGATTGTAGAGAATGTTATGGTTTGTAAAATCTGGAACTAAACCGAAAAAAATGAACTGTAGTCTAAGTTGGTATGCATGCAGCATATAGGAGCATGCTCACACTGGCCATTAAAAAGACAAAACCCAAGACAGAAACAAGATGAACATATACCCTGCTGTGAGTAAATAAGTAAAAGCAATAGTGCATAAAAATAACATAGGGTATTTAGCAGGGCCGGCTCCAGGTTTTTCTGGGCCCCGGGCGAAAGAGTCTCAGTGGGCCCTTTTAACACATACACGATTCATGATGCACAGATACGGCGGAGAAATAAATAAATATATATATATATATATATATATATATTTATTTATTTATTACACATGGCCCAGCCTGCCCCCTCATCCTTCACATACACAGACATATGCGTGCGCACACACGGTACGCAGACATACAGTACAGACCAAAAGTTTGACTACCTCTTGAAGCTCATCAAGAGAATGCCAAGAGTGTGCAAAGCAGTCATCAAAACAAAAGGTGGCTACTTTGAAGAACCTAGAATATAAGACATATTTTCAGTTGTTTCACACTTTTTGTTAAGTATATAATTCCACATGTGTTAATTCATAGTTTTGATGCCTTCAGTGTGAATGTACAGTTTTCATAGTTATGAAAATACAGAAAATCTTTAAATGAGAAGGTGTGTCCAAACTTTTGGTCTGTACTGTATGCACACGCACACACGGTACGCAGACATATGCACGCACACACGGTACGCAGACATATGCGTGCGCACACACGATACGCAGACATATGCACGCACACACACGGTACGCAGACATATGCGTGCGCACGCACGGTACGCAGACATATGCGTGCGCACACACGGTACGCAGACATATGCGTGCGCACACACGGTACGCAGACATATGCGTGCGCACACGGTACGCAGACATATGCGCGCGCGCACACGGTACGCAGACATATGCACGCACACACGGTACGCAGACATATGCGTGCGCACACACGGTACGCAGACATATGCGCGCGCACACACGGTACGCAGACATATGCGCGCGCACACACGGTACGCAGACATATGCGCGCGCACACACGGTACGCAGACATATGTACACATACCGACATACACATAGATAAAACAGACAAATATATATACACAGTCATATACACTGACATTCACATACATGCACTCACACAGACCCATTACTAATATTTTTAATATGGGGATTGGGGAAGCCTCACTCTCCTGTCCCCGGTCCAGTGTCCTGTCCAGCAGCTCCTCGGGTATGGGGCAGTGCAGGGCCCCCGGCGTGTCACAGATTTCATGGCCCTGGAACATCAGAGGGGCCCACTTGCGGTCGGGTCCGGGCCCCTCCCGCCCATCTGTGCAGGACCTCCGCTCCGACGGTGTTTGATTGCCGGCACTCCCCCAGACATGGCCGCGCGCTGTGCGGCTGTGTCTGCTAGTAATGACGCGGCAGGAGCGACACACAAGCACAATTAAAGGTGCAGTGCCGTCGACCCTGCCGTGTCATTACTAGCAGACACAGCACACTGTGCGCGACCATGTCTGGGGGAAGTGCCGGCAATCAAGCAGCGCCTGCGTCCCTGAACAGGTGCCGAGGAAGCGGCCAGGGCCCCGACAGTCAGTGGGCGGGTGGGTGTGTGGGCCCGGCCCCGACAGTGAGTGGGCGGGTGGGTGTGTGGGCCCGGCCCCGACAGTGAGTGGGCGGGTGGGTGTGTGGGCCCGGCCCCGACAGTGTGTGGGCCCGGCCCCGACAGTGAGTGGGCAGGTGGGTGTGTGGGCCCGGGCCCCGACAGTGAGTGGGCGGGTGGGTGTGTGGGCCCGGCCCCGACAGTCAGTGGGCGGGTGGGTGTGTGGGCCCGGCCCCGACAGTCAGTGGGCGGGTGGGTGTGTGGGCCCGGCCCCGACAGTCAGTGGGCGGGTGGGTGTGTGGGCCCGGCCCCGACAGTGAGTGGGCGGGTGGGTGTGTGGGCCCGGCCCCGACAGTGAGTGGGCGGGTGGGTGTGTGGGCCCGGCCCCGACAGTGTGTGGGCCCGGCCCCGACAGTGAGTGGGCAGGTGGGTGTGTGGGCCCGGGCCCCGACAGTGAGTGGGCGGCTGGGCCCCTCTGATTTTCCAGGGCCCCGGCACTTGCCCGGGTACGCCGGGTGCTGACGCCAGCCCTGGTACTTAGTAAACACCATTTTTGATAAAAAGAAAAAAAAAATCATAAAAGCCATCTCACCAGTGTTAATGTGTACTCCAATCGGGATAGTCCTAACCTCTAGTATTAGATAAAACCTTACCCTGCGTTAAAGTGACGTCAATGTGAATAAGGGTCGAGCAGGACCGGCTCCCAAATATGGATACCCAGTGGGTTAGGAACATGCCGATTTGGATAAACCTTGACGCTGGTGGGATGGCTTTTACACTTTTTTTTTAATCAAAAACGGTGTTTGCCAAGTACCTTATGTTATTTATATGCACTATTGCTTTTACTTACAGCAGGGTATATGTTCATTTTGGTTCTATCTCAGGTTTTGGCTGTTTAATGGCCAGTGTGAACATGCTCCTACATTTTGCATGCATACCAACTTAGATTCCAGCTCATTTTTTGGGGGTTAAGTTTCTGGTTTCTGCACTTAGCACAGGTAAAGGTGTGGCCTCCATTCCTTTGAGCTGGATGTTTATATAGCTTCCAATTGCTGAAAAAACATATTCTTCACCTGATCCTGCTAGACTCTTATTCACATTGACATCACTTTGACATATGGTAAAGTTTTAATACTAGAGGTTAGGACCATCCCGATTTGGGTACACCTTAAGGCTGGTGCGGTGGCTTTTATGCTTTCTTTGATCAAAAACTGTGTTTACTAAGTAACCTATGTTATTTATATGCACTATTACTTTTACTTATTTATTTACAGAAAAGTATGTTCATTTTGATTCTCTTACAATTTGAAACTAAGCCAAAATACCCCAAACCCATGCCAATTGACTCTTACAGCCCTTGCCTACTCCTAAAGGTTCTTGCACTCACCTCTCCATTGACTTCATTATTGACCATACATGCTCCAAAGAGAAGATTCATATTTGAGTGGAGGTAGTCATATTTAACAGTCTTATTTTGTTCCTCTGTCTGGATTGCCTAACTCCCAAACCCTAAGTAAGTTATTTATTAAACATATTGTGCGTTTACATGGGATTTTGGAAAATATTGTTTCCGATCGAGGATCTGTTGGTTTCTAAATTTTGGAGGGCAGTCTGTCATAAGATCAGAACTGAATTGTCCTTTTCATCAGTTTTTCGACTAGACCAATAGCAAGACTGAACGTTCCAACTGGACATTCCAACAATATTTTCATTGTTATGTCTCGGATTACGAATCTGAGTGGATGGAACACCTTCATTTAGCGGAGTTTTCCAATAATAATATCGAGAGTCCATTAAGACTTCTCTGTTTTTCTGTAATCTTAGGTATCATCCTCATTTTGGTTTTCTTTCAGCTTCCAAATTTGATACTCAAGAGGCTGGTAATTCCATAAACAAGTTATTATTATTATTTATTTATATAGCGCCATTGATTCCATGGTGCTATACATAAGAAGGGGTTACATACCAAATACAGATATCACTTACAGTAAATAAACTAACAATGATAGACTGGTACAGAGGGAAGAGGACCCTGCCCTTGCGGGCTTACATTCTACAGGAATGGGGAAGAAGACAGTAGGTTGGGGGGGTTGCAGTAGCTCCGGTGTTGTTGAGGTGGCAGCAAGCAAGGTCATGGCAGGCTGTAAGCTTGTTTGAAGAGATGGGTTTTCAGGTTCCGTCTGAAGGATCCAAATGTAGAGGCTAATCGGACGTGTTGAGGCACAGAATTCCATAGGATGGGGGATATTGTCCTCATTGAGCTTGAGGAAGCGGGAAGAGAAGAAGGAGGATATGGCTGCTAGACATGCTAGGATTCAGGACAGCAGAGAGGTGACATCTGGGCCAGAGAGGTAGATCTGGGTGTCATCAGCGTACAGATGGTACTGGAAGCCATGGGATTTTATGAGCTGTCCCAGGCCAAGGGTGTAGATTGAGAAGAGTAGGGGTCCTAGGACAAAGCCTTGAGGGACTCCAACAGAGAGGGGAGGGGGCGGGGTGAGGAGGTAGTGTGGGAGTGGGAGACGCTAAATGTGCGGTTAGAAAGGTATGAGGAGATCCAAGATAGGGCAAGGTCTTTGACACCAAAGGAAGAGAGGATCTGTAGTAGGAGGCAGTGGTCAACTGTATTGAAAGCAGAGGACAGGTCAAGAAGGAGTACAGAGAATTGTCTGTTAGCTTTGGCTGTAAGTAAGTCATTGGTGATTTTGGTAAGGGCAGTTTCGGTGGAATGGTGGGGGCGGAAGCCAGATTGTCGGTTGTCAAAGAGAGCGTTAGATGAGAAGTGGGAGGAAAGTTCAGATTGAACGTGTTGCTCAAGGAGTTTGGAGGCAAATGGGAGCAGCGATACGGGGCGATAGCTGGACAAGGTGGTTAGGTTGAGGGATGGCTTTTTGAGAATGGGCGTGATTGTGGCATGTTTGAAGGCAGCAGGGAAGGTACCAGAAATTAGTGATATGTTGAAGAGATGGGTTAGGGATGGGATGAGTGTGGGCGTGAGGTTGGGGAGGAGGTGGGATGGGATGGGGTCGAGTGCGCAAGCGGTGAGGTGTGATTTGGAGAGGAGACGAGTAAGGTCTCTTTCCGTGATGCTGGAAAGGGAGGCTATGGGGGGAAGGGCAATGGTGTGGAAAACAAAGGGGTTGTGGTGGTTGGGCAATAAAGACTTGTCATGTTTGGTCAATCTTGTTTTTGAAGTGTGTAGCAAACTCCTCAGCAAGTTGAAGCTTATCTGGTCTGGAGTCAGAGAAAACTCGAGAATAGCACAGGGTAGAAAGACCTCTTCTGCTACTAAGAGGTGAATGAATAGGCCAAGATGTGAAGATACGAGATGTGCAGCATCTGAAACAACGGATACTGGAAGCCTGTGCTAGCATTTCTTCTGCAGTGTTGCTATCGGTGTATCAAGAGTGGGAGAAGAGGGTTGCATTGACAATCCAACACAATGGGCAGCACTTTGAACACATTTTATAAGTGGTCATAAACTTGTAAAAAACTCATGAAAGAACAAAGTTACGTTAAAACCAAGCACACCATTGTTTTTCTTATGAAATTCTCAATAAGTTTTATGTGTCACATGAGTCTCTTCCCATTGAAAAAAATAAAGTTGGATCCAAAATGGCCGACTTCCAAATGGCCGCCATGGTCACCACCTATCTGGAAAAGTTTCCCCCCTCCCATATACTAATGTGCCACAAACAGGAAGTTGATATCACCAACCATTCCCATTTAGGTGTATCCATATAAATGTCCCACCCTGTACATTGAAAAGGCTATGAGCCAGGGGAAAAATCTTTGGTGTTGGCTAATTATATCAGTGGCACAAATTTTATCAGGATGTTCTAATGGTATTTCCTTGAAAACCCTTGTCTTAAGGGCCTGGAGGCCCCTCATAACAGGGAGGGTACTGTAACATTCATGCTAGTACCTGCTCCGCTGTTTTCTCTTGTCTGGCAATGCTGCAACTTTACAATAGATTTATTTTATTAAAATAGAAACACATCACAATACAATATCAAATAGAGGAAAAATCCTGGTTAAAGCCATCGCGAAACGCGCGTCGGAACTGAGTGGACTCTGGGGGACTGGCAGGTATTACATTCCACTATTATTCTATCATTGTGACACTCTTTTTGACTTTTCTTGTACTTATATGATATATTCAGCTATTTAGGCAGACCCACAGCCACCATTGCCACTTACTCTTTTCTTTACAATTTTCATACATATAAGGAAGATATTAATAACCTTGCACTTTATTGTTTGGTTGTGTATTTACACCCACTTGGGTTCATATTTATTGCACTATGCACTTTAGTGTATGCACCTTAATTTGAATATGTATGATTGGTGGACTCTGTGGTTGTCCACTTGTTACTAGTGTCCTCTGTAATTTTACCTGCCCACCCCCGGATGTCCGTTATATCTGGGCATTTTTTTCTCTATTTGATATTGTATTGTGATGTGTACCTATTTTAATAAAATAAATATTTGATATATATATTGGACTATGTGTCATATTCATAGGTTTGTATAGATTGGAGGACACCTAGTCAGTCTTGATTTTTTCAATTTTTGGATTAATGCGGCACCTTTAATGCAAGTGACACATGGAGACAACGCAGGGAGCTTTGGGGTTAATTTCTGTCTTATGTTTAGTACTCTCTGCCGTGAAACCCTGTGCAGGGATACTCACTAGATAAACTCCTGTTTCTCACTGCCAGTTATAAATACTGCTTCACCTTTTCCACATGCTTGTACTCTGCTCCTGTTGTGCTATTGAGAATTCCTGTTTCAGATTCTGGCTCCTTTTCTGACTATCCAGCCAGATGTTTTTGCCCCTTATCTGTAGCTCTTGGCTCTGACATGGCTAACTGGTATTCCCTGTCAGCATGCTCCTCTTGCCAGCAGTTACATTGTGGACTCAAGAAAGGCCCCTGTGTAAGTCCAAATTCCTATACAGGAGTCAAAGGTTGAAGTCTAGTGAGGGCTCCCCTGGGACCTCATGGAGTAGCTAAAACAAAGCCCATCTGTGGAAGCCTTATTTAGAGCTGCCAGGCTACCATGTACAGAGCAACCTTACAAATGGTTGTCCGAGGAATGTTCTGCCATACTGAATACACTTGGTCACACAAATCATCGAAATCTGCTGCAGACAACTACTTTTGAAATTGCCAAACAATGACGTCCCAAATGTACTCGATTGGAGACAGGACCAGAGACGCTGCAGGTCATGGTAGCACATTTAGGCAAAGCAGGCTGCTCAGAGTAGCATGAGCAACATGCAATCTGGTCGTGCTGAAAAACTGCCCGAGACACTTGGAGAAATGGCCATACAATTGGTTCCATGTCCAAATCAATGTAACACTGAGCTTTTAGTGTACCTAGAATTAAAACTAGAGCAGTTTGGCTACCATACATTATGACATCCCACACCATAACCCCAGAAGATAGGCAGGTGTGACGTTCCCCCATGAAGGCCTTTTCATGGCGTTGACCATATGGTGTCCAGTCCAATCTCTGGCTATCATATTATCCAAGACAAGAGTGGAACTTATCGCTGAAGAGAATAGATCTCCATTGTCGGCTTGCTCTGCAGCATGATAGCCTTTGTAAACAGTGGCATGAGGTCAATGCAACACCTGTAGCTGGACGTCTGGCTCATAGCCCAATATTAAGCATATGCCTTTTGATGGTTGTGTAGCCCTGTTTGATGCTTTAGGCTTGGTGCATGACGTCCAATTTCCCTTGCAGTACAGAAAGGATCACTACACGCCATTCTTCTAATCTGATGATTCGTCCATTGTTTTGCCAGCTAAAGGAACACTCAACATTCAAGAGTGCTGACATCTTAGCCTACAATTGTAGCAATCTTCCAGCTTTGCACAAACATCCCAAAATACAATTTTTGAGGTTTCATGTGATTAAAAAATGTGCTTTTAAATTGGCTTTTTTGCCTCTCCCACATTCCACAAATTAGAGCTAGGTGTTTGAAAGTATGATAATTTGCAGATCTTAGCAACACCTGGTACTTTCTTGATTTGCAAAAGCTTATGCCTTGTCTTTGGTGTTTCAATTTCAATGTTGAGGATGGTATGTAGGAACATATTTGCATAAATCTCAAGCATACTTTTTGTCACCGATCTTCAAATATAATGTCTGCGTATGGTGTGAACCTATTTTTTTAATGTCACACATTTGCTTCAAATTTAAAACTGCAGCATGAGATAACTGGCAAAGTTTTACGCAGATATACAAATGCCATAGGAAAGACTAGGTACTACAAGAGCTAGTGTACTAGATAAGAGGATTTACATCATTGTATAAGATAAATGGATATGTTAGATCTTCAAAGAGGTGGGTGAAGTGTTTGGAAAAGTATCACGTGACATATTTCTAAGTTGTATAAATGTTAAACGTAACGGTCATAGAATTCCAAAACTAAGTTCATGAGAGACTCAATAATTTATATTGAATTTAGGCCAACACTGCATATCTATTATGGAACGTGTTAGGGGATTTGTCCATCCAAGTGTCAAAACCATACACAATGAAGCAAACTTGTACGCTTTTTCCATTTGGAGAATATCTACAAAGAAGTAAAAAGATGACTATTACAAATGATTTAATATGCAAATATGTGCCCGATTTCTACACCAACACAATAAAGGGATACTAACCTCAAAGATGAAATATAAACATAAGAGACCTCCCAATTGTTACTCCATTTCCACAACTCTGAAAAAGCACAACTATGTCACCAGATTTTGTTATAGCCATCCATTTTTATCCGAAGTTAAATGCTTATTAAAACAGGGCAGAGCATGAGTGGGGTAGTGGAAGAAACGGCAACAGAAAAGACAACTAAAGTGGCAGGAAAATTACAAGATCAAAAGGCTTAATTAAAGATATACTTAAGAATTATGAAAATGTCTTTGATTTCATATAGAATACGTTTGATTATGTCATATAAACTGTGCTATATTAGTTTCCGAAGATTTCCAGTAGTGAAAAGGCTAGAACTTGACCTCTTAGGTTTTTTGACTTTTCCCTGTCATGGTAATCCAGCCTGGACCTCCCACCACGTGAGCGCTCATCCATACAACATCCAACTGAAAAGAGCTGCAGCTTACAAGTGATTTCAGGATTTGAAGGGGTCTGAGCTGGGGATGAAACTCCAACCCCGCTCTCCAGAAGGATTAAAGGTTTTACGCTTTTAACTCTTTTTTTCAGTCTAAAGGGAAGGCAGAAATTGAGAAGTTGAGATGTTATTGGCCAACCCAGCACAGTTGAGAATGTTTAGCATCTTTTATTGCTGCAATATGGAGGACTGTTAGCCGATATATGTCACAGGCCTTGTAAAAGCGATGTGAAGAATGACCTTTAGACAGTAAGAGATGTTAACACAAACCGTTACACAGCTAATGGCCTTGATTTGAAAGCAACATTCATCAAATAATGGGAAGAGGCCATAAACTCACTAGTAGTTAGTACATAAAAACTCCAATTAACCAGCTAATTATCTGCAGGGAAGCATCTGGTTTAGTGGCAGGGGGAGACAATGTTTAAGAAGCTCATCACTGCTCTACAATAACACCTGCCTGCTACAATATATAACTCATTTGTCAATCAAATTTACAGAACAGGTCAAATGTTTTCCTGTACATGAAGAATAGATTATTATTTCATTGCAGAATTAAAAATGCATTACACAACCCAAAGCAGTGTAGAATTAATACAAGCAGGAAATAAAGGCTCACACATGTATATTTAGAGTGTTAATAAGATGTAATGATAAAAAAATATACTTGTGTTTAATTTTAGATTTAATTTTTTTTATATTTTGTGCAGTTTTTATGTAGAAATAAATTGAAAATATTTAGAGGCCGATTAATTAAAACTATATGTCAGTTATATACGCCAGTTTAATGACCGAGTTTGCTGGTTTATAATTGGCCAAATTCATCAAAAGGCGCACACCACTTAATTAATTAGGCACAGCTCTTAGTTGTCCAGTCTGTTATACCCAAAAGCACCAAAAATTGCAAAGAAACCTCTCCCTTTTTGCTGCTCACTTCTTACAAACTTTTTCACAACGAAACATAACTTGGTTGGTATGACAGCACTGTTGTCATTCCATAGAAAACTATCAGTTAATTTTTTAGCTGAACTAAGGCCATAAGACGGATAACAATAAGATCAGCATCCCACAGTTTAAAGGGGTTATTCAGGACAGTGAATATCAAAAAATAATAATAATTTATACATATCTGTGAATTCCCCCACCATTCTAGTGCCGCTGCTCCAGTGGTCCACTCTGGCCTTTCACTTATCCTGTATTGATGTGTGTTTATGGGACCGCTGCAGACAGTTACTATCCACAGCGGTCTTAAAGGGAATCTGTCCATAGGATCAACCCTCCTAAGCCATCTATATAGGTATGAAGGTCATAGAAAGTTGCATAAAATTATACCTTGATAACTGCAATCCAATATTTTATTCCAGAGAAATCAACATTTTTGTTAATATGTAAATGAGCTGTTAAGATCTATGGGCTGGACATAGATCTTCTTGAGAATCTGCCTCCAGAGGTTATTTTAAATGAAAGAGGACATTACCAGTGTGAAACATGTAATGGCTGTCTGTCTGCTCTCCTGATCTACATGTCTCACACTGGTAACTCCCCCTTTCATTTAAAATAAGCTCTAGAGGAAGATTCTTGGGGAGATCTGTGTTCGGCACAGATTTTAACAGCTCATTTACATATTAGGAAAAATGTGTTTGTCTCTGGAATAAGAAATCAGATCACAGATATCAAGGCATCATTTTATTCAGCTTCCTATGACTTACATGCCTATATAGATGGCTTAGGAGGGATGATCATACTGACAGATTCCCTTTAAGATGTATATACAGACTTCACCTCTAAGGCCTGTAATAAGTTGCTGCTATCATGTTCATGTCTATTTCTACCGTCTATTATTTTACATGTAAAAGTTTATGCTTCTTCCTAACCGCCTATGACAATTACCAGTGGATTAGTTACACCAGTGAAGATTGTTTTCTGGAATGCCATGGATACGGTAACGTAGCCTATGGCTAACACCTCACTAGTATCAAATTAGCAGTAGGAAATCAAGGAGCCGATGCATTATTTCTCTGTCTCCTTTAGCCTCTGCCCCTGGGTAAGCCACTATGATATCACTAGGATGTTTAGTCTTGTAGGCAGCTGTGACAGCGCCAGTTATGACATCACAAGCGTGATTAGGTATGTCTGCTGTTGCATCACAAGCTGTGTCAGTCACGAGAGTCCCTGTGACATTGCTAGTGTCAGTTTGGTAAGCTGCTGTGACATCAGAAATATGTGTCTGTCAAGGAAACTAGGGTAGTAACAAATGGGTTGCACTGTAACATAATACAATTGAAAAAAGATACATGCCCATCAAGTTCAACCACAAGATGGGAGAGGATCTAGAGTGTCATCATTCAGAACAAGAATTTTATACATATACATTTACATACAGTACAGACCAAAAGTTTGGACACCCCTTCTCATTTAATTTTTTTTCTGTATTTTCATGACTATGAAAATTGTACATTCACACTGAAGGCATCAAAACTATGAATTAACACATGTGGAATTATATACTTAACAAAAAAGTGTGAAACAACTGAAAATATGTCTTATATTCTAGGTTCTTCAAAGTAGCCACCTTTTGCTTTGATGACTGCTTTGCACACTCTTGGCATTCTCTTGATGAGCTTCAAGAGGTAGTCACCGGAAATGGTTTTCACTTCACAGGTGTGCCCTGTCAGGTTTAATAAGTGGGATTTCTTGCCTTATAAATGGGGTTGGGACCATCAGTTGTGTTGTGCAGAAGTCTGGTGGATACACAGCTGATAGTCCTACTGAATAGACTGTTAGAATTTGTATTATGGCAAGAAAAAAGCAGCTAAGAAAAACAAGTGGCCATCATTACTTTAAGAAATGAAGGTCAGTCAGTGCGAAAAATTGGGCAAACTTTGAAAGTGTCCCCAAGTGCAGTTGCAAAAACCATCAAGCGCTGAAAAGTAACTGGCTCACATGAGGCCCGCCCCAGGCAAGGAAGACCAAGAGTCACCTCTGCTTCTGAGGATAAGTTTATCCAAGTCACCAGCCTTAGAAATCGCAGGTTAACAGCAGCTCAGATTAGAGACCAGGTCAATGCCACACAGAGTTCTAGCAGCAGACACATTGCTGCAACAACTGTTAAGAGGAGACTTTCTGCAGCAGGCTTTCATGGTAAAATAGCTGCTAGGAAACGACTGCTAAGGACAGGCAACAAGCAGAAGAGACTTGTTTGGGCTAAAGAACACAAGGAATGGACATTAGACCAGTGGAAATCTGTGCTTTGGTCTGATGAGACCAAATTTGAGATCTTTGGTTCCAACCACCGTGTCTTTGTGCGACGCAGAAAAGGTGAACGAATGGACTCTACATGCCTGGTTCCCACCGTGAAGCATGGAGGAGGAGGTGTGATGGTGTGGGGGTGCTTTTCTGGTGACACTGTTGGGGATTTATTCAAAATTGAAGGCATACTGAACCAGCATGGCTATCACAGCATCTTGCAGCGGCATGCGGCATGCTATTCCATCCGGTTTGCGTTTAGTTGGACCATCATTTATTTTTCAACAGGACAATGACCCGAAACACACCTCCAGGCTGTGTAAGAGCTATTTGACCAAGAGGGAAAGTGATGGGGTGCTATGCCAGATGACCTGGCCTCCACAGTCACCAGACCTGAACCCAATCAAGATGGTTTGGGGTGAGCTGGACCGCAAAGTGATGGCAAAAGGGCCAACAAGTGCTAAGCATCTCTGGGAACTCCTTCAAGATTGTTGGAAGACCATTTCCGGTGACTACCTGTAGAAGCTCATCAAGAGAATGCCAAGAGTGTGCAAAGCAGTCATCAAAGCAAAAGGTGGCTACTTTGAAGAACCTAGAGTATAAGACATATTTTCAGTTATTTCACACTTTTTTGTTAAGTATATAATTCACATGTGTTAATTCATAGTTTTGATGCCTTCAGTGTGAATGTACAATTTTCATAGTCATGAAAATACAGAAAAATCTTTAAATGAGAAGGTGTGTCCAAACTTTTGGTCTGTACTGTAAGTATTTATGTTATTTTCTGCTAAAAAAAAACTTTAAGCCTTTCTTGAAACCATTGATGATTCCCACTGTGATCAGTTCCACAGATTTATAGCTCTCATGGTGAAGAAGACCGTCTCTTCTAGAGTCTGAACCTTTTTCTCTCCAGTCAGAGGTAATGCCTTCTTGCCTTTTGAGGGGGTTTTAGATAAAACAGCTTTAGACTTGAAATTTTACGGGCCATTTATGAACTTGTAGTTAATCATGTTGTAGTTAATCATGCAATTAGTTGTAGTTAATCATGCTGCCCTCTAAGATGTCTCTTTTTAAGATTAAATAAATGCAGTTCTTTTAATCTTCCTCATAACTAAGCTCTTCCATGCCCCTAATTAGTTTATTGGCTTTTTATTTACACATTTTCTAACTCCAGGGCATCCTTTCTATGAACGTTAAAGTGGTAATATTAATTTTCTGTTTGGAGGGATATCATACTACCACAGGGACTGGAGTAAGATTTGTGGAGCAAGGTACGCTACAGCTTGTCATGAATTAGACCCGCCGACATCGCCTTGCCCCTTCCTGCCCCAGCTCTGCCCATTTTGGCGCAGCTGGCTGAAATTATTTGAAAAGTGAAATATCAGCACCTCCTGCTCGATCAAAGCAGGAGCTCAGCACTGCTAGTGGCTGAGCTCCTGCACTAATAGCCAGGGACGGTGCCAGCACAGCCCATGGTTGTTTAAACCCCTAAATGCTGCGATTGAGAGTGATCGCAACATTTAGGAGGCAGGCAGAAGGAGGGGAGCTCCAAATCATCGCGAGGCCCAATCATTGCCATGGTGACCTGGGGTCGTCATGACGACCCCCGGGTCACAAAGCTACATAAAGCTTCTGAGACCATGCTGTGAGCATGGTCTCAGAAGCTTTTGTACAGGTATAATGGTTTGCAATGCTGGTGCATTGTAATGCATTATACCTGCAATCATGGTAAAAAAAACTGAAAAAAGTTAGAGGGACTAAGTAAAAAAGATTTAAAAAAAAAAGTAAAAACAAAAATTGTAAAAATATGTAGGTTTTTTTTTACAAAATAATAAAAAAATAAAAATATTACACTAATACACATATTTATGTAAAAAAAATACACATATGGTATAGCCGCATCCAGAACAACCCGATCTAGTTAACCCCTTCAGTGAACGCCGTAAAAAAAGGCCATGGCAAACCATGCTTTTTCGTCATACCGCTGGAAAAAAGTGGAATAAAACACAATCAAAAAGACGAATGGAAATAAAAATGGTATCGCTGAAAACGTCATCTTGTCCCACAAAAAACAAATCACCATAAAGCTCGATCAACGGAAAAATTAAAAAGTTATAGCTTTCAGAATACAGCAATGCAAAAATAATTATTTTTACTATGAGTTTTTATTCTGTAAAAGCTTCAAAACATAAAAGTTAAATAAATGTGATATCGCCGTAATCGTACTGACCTGAAGAATAAAGCTGTCTTTATCAAGTTTACAAAACGATGAATGGCATAAAAACCTACCCCAATAAACAAATTCCTGAATTGCTGGTTTTTGTTCATTCTGCCTCTCTAAAGTTGGAATAGAAAACGATCAAAAATTGTTATGTGCCAGAAAATGATACCAATAAAAACTTCAACTCGTCCCGCAAAAACAAGCCCGCACATGACTGTTGGCAGAAATATGGAAAAATTATAGCTCTCAAAATATAGCAATGTAAAAAATATTTTTTGCAAAAAAAAAAAGTGTATTTTAGTGCAAGATAGCGGCCAAACAAAAAAAAACTATAAAAATCTGGTATCGCTGTAATCACACCGACTCAAAGAATAAAGTCATCTATTCACTAAGGGTATGTGCACACGGTTCGCGGCACACCCTGCGGCACACCGCGGAAACTGACATGCGGCGCGTCTTTCCAGACCGTAGCATGTCAATTTCTCTTGCGGAGTCGCTAGTCTCCGCAAGAGAAATTAGATCACTGCAATGTATTGAATGCGGCGAATCTGCATGGTTCAATGAACAATTGCGGATTCACCTGCGTGCAGTGCTTTGAACGCAGCATAAAGTATGCTGCATTCAAAACGCTGCCTGTACGGATGGTTTGCACATACCCTTATACCGCACCAGGAACGACATAAAACCAACTCTTCATTCTGTCTAACAAAGATTGCAGTAAAGCTCGGCTTACATTTATCCTGCACTCTACACTGAGCACTTACATCGGGGTTCTGTGTAAATCTCTAAAATACGCGATTCAGACGGTACCCCTGGCATTAGATTCTGTATAATGAGGCAGATGGAGGGACTGTGGATGTCATCTGTACTATGAGCCGGCGGTATCCGTTTTTTTTAGGTGTGCATAAAAGCGCGGTCCGCCAGAGTTTTGTGCACTTCGGAAAAGAAAGACACCGCTGAATATAGGCCAGACGGAGTCCAGAGTAACTCTGCTGCCTCATTATAGTGAATGGATCCCTCTGGGGTTTCATTTGAATCATGTCACTCGGAGATTTAGATGCAAAATCCGATGTAAGTGATCAGCGTAGAGCACAGGATAAATGTAATCTCAAAAGTTATGTAAAATGTTCCCAATAAAAGCTTCAACTCAATCCACAAAAAAAGCAAGTCCCCACTCAGGTCCGTCATCTGTTAACGGAAATATACTGGGCTTCCATGTTACTGGTAGTACAATGGATCTGGAAAATCGCTATGGCTCCTTGCCCCCCAAAAGAAATCCAACAAATTCTGTGCTCCCAAATCCAAATCCCCCTCTCCCTTCTGAGCCCCACAGTTTGCCTAAACTACATTTAGCATCCACATGTTTTGCAGGGGTATAATTTTGAAAATGGGGTCACTTGAGTGGGGTATTCTGCTCTTCTAGCACTTAGGGGCTCTGTATATGGAGTCCGCAAACTATTCTAGGAAAATCACCAGGAGGCAAATAGCGCTCCTTCTTTTACGAGTCTTACCGTATGGCTAAGCAGAACTGTACAGCCACACCACATATGGGGTATTCCCAAGTTCAGCAGAAATTGTGTGACAAATATTGGTGCCATTTTTACCCATTTCCCAGTGTGAAAATGTAAAATCTGGGGCTAAAACAAAATTTGTGTTGTAAAAATGTAATTATTCTTTTCTTCACTGTCCAATGGTATAAAATTCTGTGACAGACCCATGGTGTCAATACGATCACTGCACTCTTAGATGAATTCATTGAGAGGTGTAGTTTGTAAAATGAGGTCACTAATGGGGGGTGTAAGGCAGCATTGTTCACACCGTGCAGTAACTGAGGCAGTGACCCAAGCAAGTCCAACATAAACAGCTTTATTCAGCAACTCACGGGTAACAGAACAGTCCTCCGGTTCGCAGCCGGGTTAACATCAGTCCAAAAACAACGGTTGCCGGGGGCAATGGCTGCACCAGGCCACTCAGAGCTGGACAGGTGCAAAGCCTTCCCAGGCATGGGTTCAGCCACACTCAATCCTGCTGAGCTTTCCTGCTATGCTCCTAGCAGGTTCCAACATAGAACCACACTAATCCTTAGTGCAGGATTTTTAAAGGACCCGTGGCAAGAGCCACTGGAAAACCCGGGTTGGAGGGAGGAGGCTGCCCCACTGCCTCCTGTGACCTCCTCCAAGAAATTAAGGCCCTGCCGGGTTTTTACTAATCTGTCTTAGCCAGACAGCCTGACTAGGTCAATGCTCACCTTCATTCCTGCATTGCAGCCGCAGGTGTGTCTGTGATTGCAATGCACTCCAATGGTTTTAATAGGTCTCTGTACACATTCTGGGGGAGATATAACGTCCTTTGTATATGATCCCGGTCACTGCCTCACATATCCCCCCCCCTCTGTTCAAACTTGTGGGGTTGAACATTTGCCATCATACAGGGTGCCCGGGACAGGGCATCCACATTTGCTTGCGACTTCCCAGGGAGATGTTCTACAGAGAAACTGGAATTTTGAAGTGACAGGAACCACCTGGTGACTCGCGCATTCCTCTCCTTGGCATTCCTCATCCATACCAAGGGTGATTGGTCCGTCACCAAATGGAACTGACACCCGAGTAAATAATAACGTAGCGATTCCAAGGCCCACTTAATAGCCAAACACTCCTTCTCTACCACGCTATAGTTTTTCTCTGCCGGGACAAGTTTTCTACTCGAGTAGGTGACCAGGTGCTCTTCACCATTCATTTTTTGTGACAATACCACCCCTAGGCCTACCTCTGAGGCATCTGTCTGTACAATGAAGGTTTCCTTGAAGTTGGGGCTGATGAGGACCGGCTGTCCACACAGGGCCAACTTCATGGACTGAAAGGCTTCTTCTGCCTGAGGGTTCCACCGAACCATTAGCGATTTTTTTCCCTTTCAAGAGATCGGTCAGGGCCGCCGTTCTCCCAGCAAAATTAGGTATAAACCGGCGGTAATACCCAAGGATGCCAAGGAACGCCCTCACCTGTTTTGTACTTGACAGTTTAGGCCAGTTTTTTATGGCCTCAACTTTATTGATTTGGGGCTTGATAACTCCTCGGCCTATCACATACCCCAAATATCGGGCTTCCTCTAGCCTTATCGCACATTTTTTGGGGTTTGCCGTTAACCCCGCGGCTCTGAGCGAATCCAGCACCGCTTGTACCTGTGATAGGTGCGTATGCCAGTCGGTGCTAAACCTGTGAATGTAGTCGGGGCCCCATGTAACCCAAAAGGTAAGACCACATAGTGGTATAGACCCTCCGGAGTTACGAAGGCGGTCTTTTACTTCGCCGATTCTGTGAGAGGTACCTGCCAGTAACCCTTGGTGAGATCGAGCGTGGTAAAGTACTGGGCCTGCCCCAATCTTTCAATCAGCTCGTCCACCCTGGGCATTGGATAAAGGTCAAACTTCGACACTTCATTCAATTTCCAGAAATCGTTACAGAAGCGTAACGATCCGTCTGGTTTTGGAATCAGTATGATGGGGTTAGCCCACTCACTCCGTGATTCCTCTATGACGCCTAACTGAAGCATTTGTTTTACCTCAGCCGTGATGGCTTGCCTCTGGGCTTCGGGTACCCGGTACGGTCTCATTCGCACCCTTACCCCAGGTTCGGTGACAATGTCATGTTGGAGAACCGTAGTCCTACCCGGTAGCTCTGAGAACACGTCGGTATTGTGCTGCACCAGTGAGCGAGCCTCCTGTCGCTGCTGTTTAGTGAGAGCATCACTTATCCTGACCTCTCCCCCTGACGCTTCCCTGGCTGAAGTTAGAGAACTTTCTGGCGATATGCCCGGAGTGACGTCTGTAACTAAACACTCTCGATCTTTCCAAAGCTTTAGCAGGTTTACATGATAAAGCTGCTCAGGTTTCTTCCTTCCGGGCTGATACACCGGGTAATTTACCTCCCCCACTTTTTCTCGAACCTCATATGGCCCTTGCCACTTGGCCAAGAGCTTACTCTCGGCTGTGGGTACCAGTACTAACACCCGATCGCCCTTGTTAAAAGACCTGACTCTGGCTCTTTTACTATATGTGCGCCTCTGGGCTGCCTGGGCATCTAACAGATGTTCTTTCACGATGGGCATGACCGCGGCGATCCGGTCCTGCATACTAGCCACGTGTTCAATTATACTCCTATGTGGAGTCGGCTCTTGCTCCCATGTCTCTTTGGCTACGTCCAACAGACCCCTAGGGTGTCTGCCGTACAATAACTCAAAGGGAGAGAACCCTGTGGAAGCCTGGGGTACCTCACAGATGGCGAACATCAAATAGGGTAGCAACATGTCCCAATCCCTTCCGTCCTTAGAAACCACCTTTTTTAACATGGACGTGAGGGTTTTATTGAACCATTCTACTAGCCCGTCGGTTTGAGGGTGGTACACCGAGGTGCGCAATTGTTTAATTTTTAGCAATTTGCACTGTTCCCTTGTCACTTTGGACATAAAAGGGGACCCCTGATCCATTAGGATCTCCTTAGGTCGTCCAAGGCGACAGAACATGGCAAACAGCTCCTGTGCAATCAGTTTTGCCGAGGTGTGGCGTAGCGGTATAGCCTCCGGGTACCGGGTGGCATAGTCGACGACCACCAGTATATGTTGGTGGCCACATGCGGATTTTACAATGGGCCCTACCAAGTCCATTGCAATCCGTTCAAAAGGTACCTCTATAACTGGCAGGGGTACCAATGGGCTACGGAAACTTGCGGTGGGTGTGGTCAACTGACATTCGGGGCAGGATTCACAGTACCTTTGGACCGCCGCGTAAATCCCAGGCCAAAAGAACCGCTGCAAGATACGTTCTTGCGTCTTTTTAACCCCTAAGTGTCCACCCAGCAGGTGTGTGTGTGCCAAATCTAGAACCACCCGACGGTACGACTGAGGTACCACTAACTGTTCCACGATCTCGTCACGGATCTTGTCTATCCTATAGAGCAACTCACCGTTGACTACCATGCATGGAAATACAGTATCTGCACCGGGCTGTTGAGCTACGCCATTTACCTCTACCACCCTTTCCCGCGCCTGAGTCAGGGTGGAATCCTGTAGCTGAGCCATCCCAAACGTGTCCCGGGACACTTCCAGCTCGGGGATCGATGGGGTCTCCTCGACCTCTCCTGCCAGCACCTCTAAGGGAAACCTATCGGGGTCACACTCTGTCCCTAGGTTGGACACCCCTACGGCAGGTACCCCTGACTCGGGTTCGTCGGGTACAGCGCCTGTAATACATTTTACCAGGGGAGAGTGGATTATGTTTTTCCACAGAGTCCAGAACAGGGGCAAGTCTCTTCCCAGCACAGTCCCATAGGGAAGAGTTTTTACCACCTCCACCACATGTTTTATATCTCCACATGGCGTGGACAAAACTACCTCCACGGTTGGGTACTCTCGGAGGTCCCCATGGATGCACACAACCCCGACTGTCCGTCCACTGGGGTTGTCTCCTGCCACCAGCGACCCATGTACCAAAGTCACTAGGCTCCCTGAGTCTAGGAGGGCCTCCGTGGGGTACCCATTAACCAGTACCTGGCATAGTTGGAGTTCACTGTCCCGGGAGTCGGCGCTCGCCGTGAAGATGGTCTGGGCATACATTGAGACCCGGCGGTTATACCCACAGTCCATGGGTTCCGTAGTCAGGGGGAAGTTGGCAACCACATGTCCCGGCCCCTGACACAGCCAGCACCTAATGGGGGAGGTACTGTTAGGTCTTATGACTGTTTGGGAGGGAACCGGTCTCCTGCCACTCACACTCCGGGGTAGCCCTTCAGCATGGGTACGGTGCTGACTGTCCTCAGCAGAGGGACGCGATCCCTTTCCCGGTTCCTGGTTTGGCAGGGATCGGCGTGACGGCCAAGAGGGGGCAGAGTCTCGAATGAAGTCCTGAGTGGCCGAGTAGCGCTCGATTAGACTGACCACCTGGTCGAGGGTGCCGGGATTCCCTTGCCCCACCCAATGTTGGATAGCGGCTGGCAGAGTCCTAACCAGCCGGTCGACCACCACCCTCTTCACCATCTGGGCTGGAGTCAAAGACTCAGGCTGGAGCCACCTTTTGACTAGCTGCAAAAAATCATAAGCCTGATACCGGGCGGGTCGGGTCTCCACTTAGGCCCAAGAAAATACGCGCTGAGCCCTCACGTATGTATTGACCCCCAGTCGGGCAAGGATCTCACCTTTGAGCCTCTGGTAGTCCTGGGCGTCCTCCCGACTGAGGTCGAAGTAGGCCTTTTGGGCATCGCCGACCAGGAAATGGAGACACCACTTCTGATTACTGGCCGGCTGGTAGGTTTTCCAGCTCCGCTGTGCACTCATAGATGGTCAGGAAGGCTTCCACGTCGTCCTCCGGTCCCATCTTCCTCAACGCTGAGCGAACCTTGTACCGGGCGTCTCGACGTTCCGGGGCTGGTGCTGTCGGCGTCTCCCGCCTTAACCAGATAGCCTGACTAGGTCAATGATCACCTTCATTCCTGCATTGCAGCCACAGGTGTGTCTGTGACTGCAATGCACTCCAATGGTTTTAATAGGTCTCTGTACACATTCTGGGGGAGATATAACGTCCCTCGTATACGATCCCAGTCACTGCCTCACAGGGGGTTCTGCTGTTCTGGCACCTCAGAGGCTGTTCCAGTGGGTCATGGCACCCGCGAACCATAACAGTAAAATGTGCACTATAATATGGCGCTCCTTCCCTTCTGAACTATGCTCTGTGTCTCAAAATTAGTTCCTGATTACATGTAGGGTATTGGCGCAATCAGGAGAAATTGCACAACAAACTGTGAGGTCCATTTTTTATTAGCCCTTATAAAAATTAAAACTTTGGGGCTAAAACAACATTTTAGCGGTAACAATGTAATTATTTTTTCTTCACCGCCCAATGATATAAATTTCTGTGAGGCACATGTGGTGTCAACATGCTCACTGCACCCCTAGATTAATTCATTGAGAGGTGCAGTTTGTAAAATGATGTCACGTATGGGGGGGAGGTTTCTGCTGTTCTGGCACCTCAGGAGCCCTGCCAATGTGACATAGACCCCTCAAATCATTCCAGCAAAATTTGAACTCCTATTTGGTGCTTCTTTCCTTCTGAGCTTTGCACTGTGCCTCAAAAGTAGTTTTCTACCACATATGAGGTATTGACGCACTCAGGAGAAATTGCACAACAAATTTTGGGGTCTATTTTCTCCTGTTACCCCTGTGAAAATAAATTTGGGGATAAAAGGCAATTTTTGTGGAAAAAATTTGATTTTTTATTTTCACGGCTCTACATTATAAACTTCTGTGAAGCATCTGTGGGTTCAAGGTGCTCACCAGACATCTAGATACATTTCTTGAGGGTTCTAGTTTCCAAAATGGGGCCACTTGTAAGAGGTTTCCACTGTTTAGGCACATCAGGTGCTCTCCAAATGTGACATGGCGTCAGCTTTTGATTTCAGCCATTTTTTGCGTTCAAAAAGTCAAACGGTGCTCCTTCCCTTCCAAGCCCTGCCATGTGCCAAAACAGTAGTTTTCAGCCACATATGGGGTATCGGCGTACTCAGGAGAAATTGCACAAAAAATTTTGAGGTTCATTTTCTTCTGTTACCCATGTGAATATAAAAAATTTGGAGCTAAGGTAAATTTTTTGTGAAAAAAAGTTAAATGTTCATTTTTTCCTTACACATTTCATTAATTTCTGTGAAGCACCTAAAGGTTACTAAACTTCTTGAATGTGGTTTTGAGGAATTTGATGGGTGCAGTTTTTGGAATGGTGTCACTTTTGGGTATTTTCTGCCATATAGGCGCTCCAAAGCCACTTCAAATGTGGTCCCTAAAAAAATGGTTTTGCAAATTTTGTTGTAAAAATTATATTTAGATTCGAGAGTCCTCAATGGTTGATACCTTTTAATGGCTACCTGAAAAGATGGTAACAAGTTGCAAGCTTTCAAGACTACTCAGGCCTCTTCATCAGGCATAGCATTGATACTATGCCTGATGGAGAGGCCTGAGTAGTCTCGAAAGCTTGCAACTTGTTACCATCTTTTCAGTTAGCCATTAAAAGGTATCAACCACTGAGGACTCTCAAATCTAAATATTTTTCTATCTACTAATTAACACGGCACAAAAATATATATTTTCCCTGGTGTAAAAATTAGAAATTGCTGATCAACTTTTAACTTTCTAACAAAAAAAAATATGCTTCAAATATTGTGCTGATGTAAACATGTGGGAATGTTATTTATTAATTATTTTGTGTGACATATCTCTGGTTTAAGGGCATAAGAATTTAAATTTTGAAAATTGTGAAATTTTCAAAATGTTTGCTAAATTTCCGATATTTTCACAAATAAACACAAGTCATATTGAACAAATTTTACCACTATCATGAAGTACAATATGTCACGAATAAACAATTATAGAATCAGTGGGATCCGTTGAAGCATTCCAGAGTTATTACCATACAAAGTGGCTCGGTCCTTAAGGGGTTAACCAAGACCTTTCACGATACAGATGTGATACAAATATACAGTGGGTATGGAAAGTATTCAGACCCCTTTAAATTTTACACTCTTTGTTTCATTGCAGCCATTTGGTAAATTCTAAAAAGTTAATTTTTTTTCTCATTAAAGTACACTCTGCACCCCATCTTGACTGAAAAAAACAGAAATGGGGAAATTTTTGCAAATTTATTAAAAAAGAAAAACTGAAATATCACATGGTCATAAGTATTCAGACCCTTTGCTCAGACACTCATATTTAAGTCACATGCTGTCCATTTCCTTGTGATCCTCCTTGAGATGGTTCTACTCCTTCATTGGAGTCCAGCTGTGTTAAATTAAACTGATAGGACTTGATTTGGAAAGGCACACACCTGTCTATATAAGACCTCACAGCTGACAGTGCATGTCAGCCCAAACGAGAATCATGAGCTCAAAGAAACTGCCCAAGGAGCTCAGAGACAGAATTGTGGCAAGGCACAGATCTGGCCAAGGTTACAAAAGAATTTATGCAGTACTCAAAGTTCCTAAGAGTACAGTGGCCTCCATAATCCTTAAATGGAAGAAGTTTGGGACCACCAGAAGTCTTCCTAGACCTGGCTGTCCAGCCAAACTGAGCAATCATAGGAGAAGACCATTGGTGAGAGAGGTAAAGAAGAACCCCAAGATCACTGTGGCTGAGCTCCAGAGATGCAGTAGGGAGATGGGAGAAAGTTCCGCAAAGTCAACTATCACTGCAGCCCTCCACCAGTTGGGCTTTTATGGCAGAGTGGCCCGACGGAAGCCTCTCCTCAGTGCAAGATATATGAAAGCTTGCATAGAGTTTGCTCAAAAACACATGAAGGACTCTCAGACTATGAGAAATAAGATTCTCTGGTCTGATGAGACGAAGATAGAACTTTTTGGTGAATGCGGCCGAGTACAGAGATATCCTGGATGAAAATCTCTTCCAGAGTGCTCCGGACCTTAGACTTGGCCGAAGGTTCACCTTCCAACAAGACAATGACCCTAAGCACACAGCTAAAATAACAAAGGAGTGGCTTCAGAACAACTCTGTGACCATTCTTGACTGTCCCAGCCAGAGCCCTGACCTAAACCCAATTGAGCATCTCTGAAGAGACCTGAAAATGGCTGTCCACCAACGTTCACCATCCAACCTGACGGAACTGGAGAGGATCTGCAAGGAAAAATGGCAGAGGATCCCCAAATCCAGGTGTGAAAAACTTGTTGCATCATTCCCAAGAAGACTCATGGCTGTATTAGCTCAAAAGGATGCTTCTACTCAATACTGAGCAAAGAGTCTGAATACTTATGACCATGTGATATTTCAGTTTTTCTTTTTTAATAAATTTGCAAAAATTTCTCCATTTCTGTTTTTTTTTCAGACAAGATGGGGTGCAGAGTGTACTTTAATGAGAAAAAAAATTTACTTTTTAGAATTTACCAAATGGCTGCAATGAAACAAAGAGTGAACAATTTAAAGCGGAGCTAACAATTTATTTCCCTGTTTTTTTCCACAGCATTGTGGAGATATTGGCTTTTGAAGTTCATATTTGCTCTTCAACCATTTGTGCGTTAACAGAAACTTTTCTCCGGGGACATTCAATTTTTCTCCTGTTTGATGCTGGACAATCATAATAAGGCAGCATCATACAGAGGAAAAAAAAGCAAATCTCCCCTGAGAAGGTCAGAACTGACTTTTTCACTGTGATCTGGTGAGACGAAGTGTCTAACATTATCACACCAGATCTCCAGATCTCCTCAATTCCGTCTATTAATGACATTACAGCACAAAGATTAGGAGGAATACACGGTAATGTCATTACATACAATGCTCTGACTTTATCCCAGGTATAAGGGAATAATGCTAGATAGATTCAGAGTGCAGTGTGTGACCAACACTGCTCGCTCGCTCATCTTCATGACTACTCAGAGCTACAGCTGTCCACTTCTGTCACTAGAATGTTATTACAATGCATCTCTTCTCATCTGCTGGCGCTGTAATGACAGTAAGTGACGGGAGTAAGGAGATCTCTGCGTAAGCTCTGGATTTACTCTAGATAGTTGGGATAGATCCAGAGCATTTAATGTAATGACAGAGCAGCTCTCCTCCTCTCCCGGCACTGTAATGACAGCAAGTGACGGGAGTAAGGAGATCTCTGTGTAATCAGGTTTAGACACATCAAGTCTCACTGGATCACAAAAAAAGTCTGTTCTGACATTCTCTAGGAGCGTTTACTTTTTTTTCCTGTAGGAGGCTGCCTTCTTATGATTGGGCAACGTCGTACAGGAGAAACAGTGAAGAATCACAATTAACATCCCCACCTCATCCCCTCTATAGAAGGGGAAATTTGCATATAAACATCAAAAGTCCATATCTCTAAAAATGCTACGGAGAAAAAAAAATGCTTTAATCAGCCCCGGTTCTATTTTTACTGCTACATACAGTTTAAAATAAAAAATATTGTGAAAGATCCTCTTTGGACTATTTAGCCAACTGAGTATATTAGTTGATATATTAAGAGCACTGGGATAGGGTACATCCGCCACCCTCTTTTTGGTGTAAACAAAGTGAAAGTATACATTCTGCAATTTTGAAATTTCATGATCCTCACTGACCAACTCACTGTTATTATTTAGGGAAAATGGCATTAGGTACTTATACATCATACAATACCATCAGCAAGGCATCTAAGTTTAACTTCCCGCAATGAGCTTTTCGCGAGTTCTTGATGTTGCAGATTTTCTGCAGCATTTTTGCACCCATTAAAGCGAACCTGTCGTCAGGATTTTGCTAAGGTTGGGGCTGTTACACTGATTAAAATCATAACTGGGTTGAAGGAATCCGTCTTGTGGTTCTTGGGTAAGCAGTGTTTGGAGTTTGGAGTTAATGAGATGCTCGTGCTCTGGGGCAGGACTGTGGGAGGGCCTTTTTTTTTGGTGCTCTGGCCTCATCGTCATCATTCTGGGCTTAAATGACCTCCTATTTTAAATACTGCGCCTGTGCATTTAATATTGTGGTCTTCAAAAAAAAAAAAATTTGCTCCAACAAAATGACGGCAGCAGTGCAGCAATCCCAGTAGTAGGGGATGCTCTCAATCTGCACAAGCGCTACCCACTGGTCACGATATGTCCTTAAATCAGAGAGTTATGTCATTCAAAATAGTTAATAAATATCAATTCCCACATGTCTACTTTACATCAGCACAATTGTTGAAACATTTTTTTTTAGCAAGTTAGAAGGGTTAAAAGCTGACCAACGATTTCTCTAACAAAACCATTTTTTTAGGGACCACATCACATTTGAAGTGACTCTGACGGGTCTATATGACAGAAAATACCCAAAAGTGACACTATTCTAAAAACTGCATCCCTCAAGGTGTTCAAAACCACATTCAAGAAATGTATTAACCCTTTAGGTGCTTCACAGGAATTAATGGAATCTGGAGGAAAAAAATGAACATTTAGACTTTATTTTCGCAAAAATTTTACTTCAGGGCCTATTTTTTTTAATTTTCGCAAGGATAACAGGAAAAAATGGACCCCAAAATTTGCTTTGCAATTTCTCCTGAGCATGCCCCATATGTGGGGGTAAACTACTGTTTTGATGCATGGCAGAGCTCAGAAAAGAAGAAGTGACGTTTTGGAACGTAGACTTTGATGGAATGATCTGTGGGTGTTATGTCGTGTTTGGAGAGCCCCTGATGTGCCTAAACAGTGGATAATACCCACAAGTGACCCCATTTTGGAAACTAGACCCATCAAGAAAGTTATCTTTGAGCAACTTGAACCCACAGGCGCTTTACAGAATTTTAATGAAAAAATATATATTTTTCCCCCAGAAAAATGTTGTTTTAGGACCAAATTTTTTAATTTTCACAAGGATAGCAGGAGAAAATGGACCCCAAAATTTGTTGTGCAATTTCTCCTGAGTACGCCGATACCAAATATGTGGTCAAAAACTACTTTTGAGGCACAGTGCAAAGCTCAAAAGGGAAGAAGCGCCATATTGGAGTTCAGATTTTGCTGGAATGGTTTGAGGGTGCCATGTCACATTGGCAGAGGTGCCAGAACAGCAGAAGCCCCCATAAGTGACCCCATTTTACAAACCACACCTCTCAATGAATTCATCTAGGGGTGCAGTGATCATATTTACACTAAAGGTGGGTCATGGCAGTGAACAAAAAAATAATTACATTTTTACCACCAAAATTTTGTTTTAGCCCCAGATTTTACATTTTCACACTGGGAAATGGGTAAAAATGGCAACAAATTTTTTCCCACAATTTCTACTGAATGTAGAAATACCCCATATGCACAGTACTCGGGAGGGATGGAGCGATATTTGCTGAAGCGTAGATTTTCCTAGAACAGTTTGCGGACTCCATATACAGAGCCCCTAAGTGCTAGAAGAGCAGAAACCCCCTTCAAGTGACCCCATTTTGGAAATCATACCCCTTTGTGAATTTATCTACAGGTATAGTGACGATTTTAACTCCATGTTTTCTAGAAACAAGCAGCAGTGGATGTTGCTGAGTGAAAATTGCAAACTGTCATTGTAATGACTAGTATGTTGTAGTGACCAGTATGTGGTAGTGACCAGTACGTTGTAGTTCCCGTACATTGTGCCCAGCTTATGCTTCTGGAGACACACACCCATAAATTGGGAGGGCTCTCATTGCTACAAAAATGCCAAACATGTAGACGCTAAATGTGGTTTAGGCACACTGGGGCGCAGAAAGAAAGAGGCAGCATTTGGATTTGGGAGCGCAGAATTCGCTGGATTTCTTTTGAGGGGCTAGGAGCCATTTCATTTTTCCAGAGCCTGTGTACTACAAGTAACGTGGAAGCCTCCTATATTTCCATTGACAGATGACGGACCAGAGTGGGGGCTTTTCTTTGTGGATTGATTTGAAGTATTTGTCAGGAACATTTTCCATATCCTTTTGGATCACATTTATCCTGTGCTCTACGCTGAGCACTTACATCGGGGTTTCCATCTAAATCTCCAAGTGACGTGATTCAGATAAAATCCCCCCCCCCCCAGAGGGATCCATTCACATTTAATGAGGCAGCAGAGTTACTCTGGACTCCATCTCACCTCTGTTCAGCAAAGTCCTTTTCAAATGTGCACAAAACTGTAGCCGACGGCACTTTTATGCATGCCTAAAAGGACAGATACCGCCGGATCATAGGTCAGACGGCGTCCACAGTGTCTCCATCTGCCTCATTATAGGGAATTTTCTGCTGGGGGTTCCGTCTGAATCACATATTTCAGAGATTTACATGGAAACCCTGATGTAAGCGTTTAGCGTAGAGCACAGGATAAATGTGCACCGAGCCTTACTGTGATCAACAATCAAATTAACAGCAAGTGAAGAATTGCGTTTATTTATTTTTTACGTCGTTCCTCATGCGATATAAGTAATTAGACGACTTTATTCTTTGGATCGGGGCGATTACAGCAAATCCAGATTTATATAGTTTTTATGTTTGGCTGTTATCACACACTAAAAGACGCTTGTTTTGCAAAATAAAGTTTTTACATTGCCATATTTTGAGAGCTATTATTTTTCTATATGTCTGCCGACAGTCATGTGAGGGCTTGTTTTTTGGTGGGACAAGTTGACATTTTATTGGTACCATTTTCAGGCATATCACATTTTTTGAATGCTTTATATTCCAATTTTTGGGAGGCAGAATGAACGAAAACCAGCAATTCAATAATTTTTTTTTATGCCGTTCACTGTGTGGTAAAAGTGATAAGACAACTTTTTTCTTCAGGTCAGTACAATTACAGCGATACCACATTTATATAATTTTTTTTATGTTTTGTCACTTCTACACAATAAAAACTATTTTATATAAAAAAAATTGTTTTTGCATTGCTATATTCTGAGAGCTATAGCTTTTTTATTTTCCCACTGATGGAGCTATATGGTAGCTTGTTTTTGCAGGACAAGATGACGTTTTCAGCTATACCATTTTTATTTATATTCGTCTTTTTGATCTCTTTTTATTCCACTTTTTTTTTCAACGGTATAATGAAAAAGCATTAGGGATGAGACAACCCAAAGTTTGGGGTTCATACCGGACACCTGCTGAACTATGAACACGGACTTCTCCCGGAAGTCCGTGTTACTATTCGGTGTTCAGATACTTAATAAAGCTTGTTGAAGAGCTGCAGCACAGCCAATCAACAAGCTTTCAAGCTGTGGGCACTTCTGGAGCCATCACTGCCATGGCAATATAATATTGGCATGGCTGTGATTAGCTGGCACCACCGGTGACCCAGCCTGTCTAACGGCTGGATTACAGGTGGCGACGCTGCCCGAGTGTGGGACAGTGTAAAACAAATAAATAAAAACAACATGGGGTCTCCGCTATTTTTAATAACCAGCTGTGGGATTTCTACTCACTTGGGTGCGTCGGGAGGCAAAACAGGAAGCATTTCCGTTTAAATGTCAAAGTTGATTTATGCTCCATAAAACCGTTCACAAGCAAAAGGGAACATAAACGGCCTTCAGTGCAGGCAAAAACAAAGAAAACAGTTCTTTAGACAAAGCCTCTGGTTAGCCAGTCCTGTGGTCACACAGTCTGGAGAGCATCCAGTCCACTGGCTCAGTCTGGATATCACACAGGAGGCCTTTTCCCTCTACACACACAGACCATATGTCAAACAACGGACTCCATTTTAACCTCTTAACCACACCCAGAGGTGAGGTATGAGGGCAGCCAGACCCGCCCGTCTCTCAGGCTGCCCGTAAAACCTGGGCCCGGATGCACCAAACAATCCTCTTAGTGCTATGTGCACTAGAGCAACATTCCAGGATTACATCACAGATGACAACCATCTCTGTGACACATACCTCCCATCAACTATATGTCGGGTAACTGCCTTACACAGCCAAGGGAAAGCAGGCAGCTGTTAGCAGCTCTAATTATGCTGGGAAGGGGACAATATCCATGGACCATCCCGGCCTATCAATATCATCCTCCAGCTGCCTGCTTTGCCTTTGCTGGTTATTAAAAGTGGTGGAACCCTAAAAAAAATTAAGTGGGGTCCCCCCATTTTTAAGAGCCAGCTAAGGCAAAGCAGACAGCTGAAATTAATAGGCTGAGTCCTCTTGTTAGATGTATAATGTAATGATGGCTGATGGAGCATGGGAAAGCTTCTTTTCAGATGGAGGAAGCTGACGGACTGGTCTTCTGGCTACCAGTTGCTCCATCAGCAATCATTTTATATCTAACAAGAGACGACTACAGACAAAAATAACAAGAATACACTATGTAAGGGACAGCACCATATATAACAGCAGAGGAAGATGTATAATAAGAGACAGCACCATATATAACTAGAGAGGATGGTACGTAATAAGGGATGGCGGCAGTGGCGTACCGCCAATGGCGGCAGACCATGCGAATGCTATGGGGCCCGTGAGCTGGGGGGGGACATTAGCAGTCCAGGGGCAGACATACCGCTGCTGGTGCAGCTGCACTGGGGGGCCCGCCGGTGCAGCGTCTCCCTGCTCCGCTGCTGACAGGACAGAATGGCAGCAGAGCTGCAGAGATCCGTCCTCTGCTTCCTGCGCGCCGCTTCCTCCCTCACACAGGCACGCGCTGCTTGATGACGTCATCATGCAGCGCGGGCCTGTGTGAGAGAGGAAATTGCCGACAACAAGGATGCTGCGGCCTACGGGGGAAAGGGCAGAGAGGTAAGTGTTTTTTTTTTTTTTTTACTGAAACTCTGGGGAGAGCAATAATGGGACTGATGGGGCTGGAGAGAGCAATAATGGGGCTGATGGGGCTGAGGAGAGCAATGGTGGGGCTGGGGAGAGCAATCATGGGGCTGATGGGGCTGGGGAGAGCAATGGTGGGGCTGATAGGGCTGGGGAGAGCGCTGATGGATCTGGAGAGAGCAATGGTGGGGCTGGGAAGAGCAGTGATGCTTCAGCTTGCGGGGGAACGGGCAGAGAGATAAGTGTTTTTTTTGTTTTTTTTTACTGAAACGCTGGGGAGAGCAATAATGGGGCTGATTGGGCTGGAGAGAGCAATAGTGGGGCTGATGGGGCTGGGGAGAGCAATGGTAGGGCTGATGGGGCTGGGGAGAACAATTGTGGGGCTGATGGGGCTGGGGAGAGCAATGGTGGGGCTGATGAGCCTGGGTAGAGCACTGATGGGTCTGGAGAGAGCAATGGTGGGGCTGGGAAGAGCGGTGATGGGGTTGATGGGGCGGGCAGAGCAATGATGGGGATTAGTAGATTAATGACGGGGATGGGGAGAGCACTGAAGGGTTGCTGGGAGAGAGCAATGATGGAGGTGCTGGGAGAGTAATGATGGGGGTTGCAGGGAGAGAACAATGATGGGGTGCTCGGAGAGAGCAATGATGGGGGTGCAGGGAGAGAGCAATTATGGGGGTGCTGGGAGAGAGCAATGATGGGGGTGCTGGGAGAGAGCAATGATGGGGGTGCTGGGAGAGAGCAATGATAGTGGTCCTGGGACAGAGCAATGATGGGGGTGCTCGGAGAGCACAATGACGGGGGTGCTAGGAGACAACAATGACGGGGTGCAGGGAGAGAGCAATGACGGGGGTGCAGGGAGAGAGCAATGACGGGGGTGCTGGGAGAGAGGAATGACAGGGGTGCTGGGAGAGAGCAATTACGAGAGTGCTGGGAGAGCAATGACAGGGGTGCTGGGAGAGAGCAATGTTGGGGGTGCTGGTAGAGAGCAATGACGGGAGGTGCTGGGACATAGCAATGACGAGGGTGTTGGGAGAGAGCAATGATGGAGGTGCTGAGACAGAGCAATGATGGGGGTGCTTGTATATTTTCCGTGTGCACATAGCCTTACAGTTAATTGGGGAGAGTCACAGAGACTGAATAATTTATATTATTGGCAGGTGGAGATTATAGTTAATGGGGGGCACAGTGCTGCTTATCACTTTATATTTTGATTACTAAGTGGCTAATATTATATTAATGGGGGGTTACAGATCTGTATTCAGGGGTGCAGTGCGGGGAGACACATGTGTATATACAATATATGTGACCTTGTTATTATCTAAACTGGAGATCATCATGACAAGACGAATCGTGACTGGGAGATGTCGACATTAAGGTCTGACCAGATGGAGAAGAAGCAGCAGAAACCGACTCTGATCAGACGAGATGTCAGCGGTAAGTGCCTGGATGTAAATATTATTCTGTATCTGCACTGTGTGACTTGGAGTGATAATGTTACATGTAAAATCCCTTAGGCTGCATTCTCACATTTGTGTGAAATGTCAGATTTTTTTATCGGATGGTTCACGGACTTGTAGAGTTTTATAGATCCATTCACACATCCATGAAAATCAGGGATCTGAGAATGAGATCTGTGAGGGTCAGAAAATGTCCTGTTCTGATCTAATTTTGAGGATTAGAATAGGACATGCTCAATGCGTCTGTAAAACAGGGCAGCACACTGACACTGCACCCAGATGCAGGAATGTAGAAGTATTATGTATAGCACAGTCCCTTAGTACATAGTGTACTCACTTATTATGTATAGCATACGCCCTTAGTATATAGTGTACTCGCTTATTATGTACAGCTCCGTCCTTAGTTATATAGTTTCATCTTTTATTATGTATAACACCCTCCCTTATTACCTACCATCCTCTCTAGCTCTAGGGCTCACAATTGGGGGATCATACTGTGTTGGGGTCAGCAAACTTTGCCCTGGGAGTTGAGGTGAGGTACAGTAGAGTCATTATACTGCGCATGTGGAGGAATTCACCATGGGGGTATCATACTGTGTTTGGGGGACACTTTTGTTGGTATCACACTTTATGGGACAATGAAAGAGGGGCCTAGGACGTCAGCAGGAGGAAAATTACTATGTAAAGGCTGGAAGGTTGTGTGATCTGCTCTTCTGTGACCCTGACAATTATTTACAATTTTTTTTTTTGGGGGGGGGGGGTTCCAATTTGAACTTCTGCTATGGGGCCCCATGAATCCTATGTACGCCCCTGGATGGCGGAAACTATGTAACTAAGGACGGCGCTATACATAATAAGAGAGTACACTATATACGAAAGGACTGTGCTATACATAATAAGGCTATATTCCTGTATCCGTGTGCAGTGTCGGTGTGCTGCCGCTTTTACAGACGCATTGAGCATGTCCTATTCTGATCCTCAAAATCATATCAGAACAGGACATTCTCTGACCCTCACGGATCTCATTCTCAGATCCGTGATTTTCACGGATGTGTGAATGAATCTATAAAACTCTACAAGTCCTTGTGCTGTCCAATAAAAAAAATCTGGCATCACACAGACATATCACACGAATGTGAGAATGTGGCCTAAGGGATTTTACAGATAACATTATCACTCCAAATCACAATACAGATACAGAATAATAGTTACATCCAGGCACTTACCGCTGAGGTCTCATCTGATTAGAGTCATTTTCTGCTGTTTCTTCTCCATCTGGTCAGACCTTCATATTGACATCTCCCAGCCACGACTTGTCCATCTTGTCACGATGATCATCGCAGCCCTAAAAAGAGCATGGTCACATATATTGTATACATACATATGTCTCCCTCGCTCTGTGCCCCTGAATACAGATATGTATCCCACCATTAATATACTATTAGCCACGCACCAATCAAAATATAATGTGATAAGCAGCACTGTGCCCGCCATTAACTATAATCTCAACCGCCGAATAATATAAATTATTCAGTCTTTGTGACTCTCCCCAATTAACTGTAACGCTATGTGCTCACGGAAAATATACAAGGTTTTACAGTACAAGCAAAGTGAATGAGATCCCTGAAGTGTCATGCACACATTGCTTATTTTTTCCTTGCAGATTTGCAGCAGATTAAAATCTGCATAATGTAAATTCTTGCAACGTATTTCACCCATACGAATGAGTGGGAGAAAATAAGCAACAAAAGCACGTCAAAAACGTGGCAAAAAAAAATATTTTACACAACGTTCTTCCTGCCAACACATTAGGACATGCAGCAGAATTTTCTCTTGCAAATCCTGAATGTGTGCACATAGCCTTAGTCCCTGTCCTGTGCCCCCTGCTCATTTATTATAAGTCCTTGATGGTATCATAATGAATTTGGGGGTTGGATTAGACATGATCAGGTATTAAGCATCCTCAGCTACCTCCCAATTCATTAGAATTCCCTGATAGCGTCTTCTCCCACCTATCAGTTTATTATAAAGTGTCATATGCACTTTACCCCATCATTGCTCTCCCCCCATTTTTGTTCTCCCACACCACACCTCAGTGTCCTCTCCCCCACCCTCATCATTGTTCTCCCCCACCACCTTCATAATTGCCCATCTCCTACCCCCATCATTGCTCTCTCACACCACCCCATCATTGTTCTCCCCCACCACACCTTTGTCCTCTCCCCCATCCCCATCATTGCTCTCCACCATCACCATCATTGTTCTCCTACACCTGCCTCATCATTGCTCTCCCACACCACCCCCATCATTGTTCTCCCCCACCACCATCATTGTTCTCCTACACCACCCTCATCATTGCTCTCCTACACCACCCCATAATTGTTCTCCTACACCTGCCTCATCATTGCTCTCCCCAACCCCCCATCATTGCTCTCTCCCACCACCCCATCATTTGTCTCCTACAACACACCTCGGTGTCCTCTCCCCCACGCCATCATTGCTCTCTACCACCCTCATCATTGCTCTCCTCCACCACCCCCATTATTGTTCTCCTATACCTGCCTCATCATTGCTCTCTCACACCACCCTAATTATTTTTCTCCCCCACCACCCCATCATTGTTCTCTTACACCACCCTCATCATTGCTCTCCCACATCACCTCCATCACTGTTCTCCTACACCTGCCTCATCATTGCTCTACCTCACCCCCCATCATTGCTCTCCCACACCACCCTCATCATTGCTCTCTCCCACTCCCTCATTATTGCTCTCCCCCACCACCCTCATCATTGTTATCCCCACCACCCTCATCGTTGCTCTCCCACACCATCCCCATCATTGCTCTCCCCATCACCCTCAACATTGCTCTCTCCCACTACCCTCATCATTGCTCTCCCCACCCTCATCATTGCTCTCCCACACCACACTCATCATTGCTCTCCCCCACCCTCATCATTGCTTTCTCCCACCACCCCCATCATTGCTCTCTCCCACCACCCCCATCATTGCTCTCTCCCACCACCCCATCACTGCTCTCTCCCACCCTCATCATTGCTCTCTCCCACCACCCCCATCACTGCTCTCCCACACCACCCCCATCATTGCTCTCCCACACCACCCCCATCATTGCTCTCTCCCACCACCCCCATCACCCTCATCATTGCTCTCCCTCATCATTGCTGTCCCACATCACCCCCATCACTGCTCTCTCTCTCACCACCCCCATCACCCTCATCATTGCTGTACCACACCACCTCTATCATTGCTCTCCCCCACCCTCATCGTTGCTCTCTTACATCACCCCCATTATTGCTCTCTTACACCACCTCCATCATTGTTCTCGCACACCAGCCTCATGATTGGTCTCCCCCCCATTATTGCACTCTCTCACCACACCTCAGTGTCCTCTCCCCAGTGTCATCAAGCTGCGCACGTCTGTGTCAGACAGAAAGCGCCAGGAAGGAAGCAGAGGACGGATCCCTCAGCTCCACTGCCATTTTTCCTATAGGCAGCAGAGATGCAGGGATCACTCCTTGCCCGCAGTATATAATGAGGGCAATCTGGCCATGGGCCCCCCGGAGCCTGGGGGTCCAAGAAACTGGCCAGATTGCCCTCAGTATTAGCCACTCTGCAAGGGCCCCCCTGGACCTCCGGGCCCCGTACAGTTGCATCGGCTGCACTGGCGGTATGTCCGCCCCTGAATAGACACTCTTCTTTTCAATAACAGTCATAAGCCTTCCCTCCATTCCCTTTTCAAGACATAATTTTTGACATTTCAGAGTCAGTTAAATCTCTTTTTTTAGGCCATTTTGCCTGTAGAAAACAAGCTGCCTAATAATTCTGCAGACCTTGATAAAGGGTTTTGTATCCTGAGGTCGTCCCACTCTCCATCGTTCCACAAATACACATCACCTAATCTGCTTAATCCATAAAAATGATAGGGTCAAAATAATCAATAGCCTAATAAGTGTGAGCACAGTGTAGAAGACATCTATAACCATGATTGAACCATAAAAGAAAGTGAAAGGAGAAGGTGGGGAAATATTAAACAGGACTGCGAGAGACCCAATACAGAACAGGTGTCAGAAAACCTAGAGTGCAAAAGTCATGAAAACTTACAGCAATAATCAATAGACTATACAGACCCAGCAAAGAAAAGAACAAGGAGGACTGCCTCCAGGACACCAGGAGACCCACTGCCCTCTGCCCCCAATGTGAGTTTCACTAGATTTCCTAATATCTACTGAAACATGTAATTTGAAGGCAGACTTGCACTTTACTCACCTGCAAGCAAAAATCCAAACTGAAATAGGAATGAAGAAAAAACCTACATTGTCTTACATTTATATCCCTTAATGTTAGGGAATCCCTTTAATTGCTCAGCAATCTTCATTTGTGCATATGATGTCAAGAATCTTTTTTTTACCAGTATAGTAATAATACATTTCACTAGTGGACAAATCCTTATTAATGGCCCCCAGGGTGTAGGCTAAGGAAAAAAACCTCTAACTTACCTCAGCTTCATTCCTCTGATCTCAGCACTGTGTCCCCCACCAGTCACCTGACATAAGCAATGTCATGTTACCGCTGCAGCCAATCAGTAGACTCTGATCACTATTCTGTCAGAAAGGAAGAAATACTGTTCTGCTTAGACAAAACTGATTGGCTGCAGTGGTCATGTCACATTATCTCTGTTGGGTGACTGGCGGGGGACACAGAGCTGTAATCAGAGGAATGACACTATTCCGAGAGGCAATTTTTTTTTTTTATTTTATGCTACACCTTAGGGTTGTTAATAAGGGTTTGTCCAGAAGCGGAAGTGCATTAGAATATTGGTAGAAAGAGAGTCTGGATGTTATATGTACAAGTGCAGATTCCCACGCAATTAAAGGGATTCCCTAACATTCTGCCATATAGCTCTCTAGCACTTCCCTAAATGTTTTGACATACAACCTTAAGATGTAATATAGACTGGACAGTCTTTCTCCATGACTCTATTTTTCTGTGCCTTTTCCTGCCGCTGTCTGTCGCCCAGTCAATTTCTCTCCCTCTGTGCTGAACACACTCTTCTATGCATTTATTCCATACCCTCTGTCATTTCCCTTTCTCTCCTCTAATCTGTCCCCCGCCTCCCTCATTTGCAGATGCCTCTTGTTGTGCACCTGCCCTTCCTCCCCACAGCCCTCCACTCATCCAGGAGCCTGAGAACAGGCAGGGCATTCAGCTCTCAGCACCTCTCAGACTCACCAGAGAGAGGGACCGTCCCCAAGGAAAGGCCTGCTGTCACCCACTGTCTGAGACTTCTTTCATGTAGGGGACAGCGAAGGATCTGTACAGAATATTAAAACCACGACCCAATAATACATGCAATGACTTTAAAAAAAATTTTTTTTTCAAAGAGTTGGGATGAATGATAAACATGAAAATCATATATCAATGAAGTTTTATTGGAAGGGAACATGTGACAGTAATACGTCTTATTGCCATTTCCCACCCAACCCCCAGCGAGTACTTTGATGGCAGCACATGTGCCCTCTTTTCATGGACTTTGATGTCATCTAACTCCATACCGCCCTTATGGTAAACATTCCCTGGGATAGACGAGATCTGGACAGCCTCAGAGGCAATACAATTATGGCAGGTGACTGGGATACAACTTTGATGGCAATCTCCATAAATCAAATTATGCACGTCCTGAATTCTATATACTGGGTGTATTAATGCGCTTCCAAAAGAAAAGGCCTGGCAGCCATCATGAATGTATGGTAAAACATATTGGGAACATCAGTATCAGTACTCTGCACAGACCACTATGATCAGATAAAAATCACAGCAATCCACATCTATTTTTGCACATATACTGTCTTAGTCTAAGTACTCGGTATTTTACACATTCTGCACTTTGAATGACAACGCCCCTGTTCCCTGTAAGTGCAGATTTTTTATTTTCCTGATAATTTTCCAGGTTTTTTCTTACAGCCAAGAATCCATCCTGATGCATAGTTATTTTCTGTATACAGCTTGTAATTCTCATTTTATTTATTATTATAATCATTATTATTCCTATAAATCTTAAATACTAAATAAAATAAAAATATCAAGGAATCTAAAATCAACCCCTGGAATGGAGACATCCTGCTGGTTATTACTTAATTGCAGTATTATTATCATATGATCTCCTAGACTTTGCTCCGGTGCTGGGGATCAGAGGCCATGGTCTACTATAACATGCATGTATCAATACATGCCACCAGCCATTCTGCTGTATAGTGAGCGGATCTGCTGCTTCTAACACAACAGGAGTCATCAGAAATCAAACATGCCCTATCTAACACAGGGAATTGAGAAGAACTGCAGAAATAATTCATTAGAAGGGCCTTAAAAGTGCACTAGCAAGGATATCATGGAAGCTGTACTGCTAAACTCACAGCATTGCATTTAACTACTTCGCTTCAAAACAAGATTAGATATGAAATCTGTTACTGAGGAAAAAACTTTTCAAAATGATTTAATAAAATCCAACACATCACGCAAACCTAGCAAAGACCCAACACATGCATGTGTATAAGGGCAGCAACTGACACCTAGTGGCCACCTTCAGAATTGTTTGGCCAGAGTACATAGCGTGTAAAGGCAGTTTAATGGTGTATCCCCGCCATCAGTGGCGCAGTACGGCGCTCCACCCATAAAAATCATATCATTAAAACACATTTAGAAACCGCCATGGTTTTCTTGGCTAATACCTGATAAATTAAATACAGATAGGTCAAGTTGTGGTTTGCAAAATATCATTAATAAGTAAGTAACACGTAATAGTAACACGTAATGCAGCAGAAAAAAAAAGCAAAAATTGCACATATGAAAGCTTCCGAAGGGACGTATACAGCTGGTGTATAACAGAACTGTAAAATGGAAGTTATAATTCTACAGGCTCCCAATGTATCTCCGTGTGCCTCCAATTCATACAGAGGCACACAGAGGTGCTGGCGTATTCCATGCGAATCCATTAGAAAATAATTGTGACATGCTCCATCGCTTCCCATATGACAGTGATAGCAGCACATGGAGGGTGGACTCCTGGGGTTTCCTGCTAGCTAATGCTACGTGCTGGACCCAAAGGTATATTCACACAGGGAAGAAATCCTCCACAGCAAATCCACAAATGTTACCCCCAGCTCCATTCCATTTTCCTCCTATCCAAAATTCACGGGTAATATCTACCCTCTTAGGGCTCGTTCAGATGAGTGGATAATTGGCCTGTGTGCACCATGGACCACTCAAACAAAGCACATGGACCCATTATAGCCAGAGCACGTGGCCAATTTTCCACACAAACTGATTGTCTGCATGGAAAAAAAAATCCCAACATGCATTAAATGGGTCCATTTTATGAGCCAGAATAATGAATGCAATGAAAGGCAGCTCCGGCACCTGTCTACAATGTGAACCAGCACACGTCTGCAGCTGGCCTGATTTTCAATATGGCCGTCAGAACCTGGCCTTATTAATACATTAGAACAGTGCCATCACATCTGGGATCCAAGTACAAGACTAGGGTAGCTTAACACTTCAGTCTCCAAATGTAAGCAGGGCACATACATATATGCAGTGGCAGAAAATGGCAAACCAACCACTGCTGCAGTCTACTAGAAACTCTTGTCCCTGGCTAGGCACAGTGGTTTTCCGAAAAGCAGAAATCCCCTTCAAATACGCCAGACGCTGAATTATGAGCCTATTAAGTTTCCTAATAAATATTCCAAGTAGAATATAAGCAGAGCCCATAACAGCTAAATATAAAGATAAAAAGCCAAGTATGAATATAGCAAAGAGAACAGAAGCATTGGATGGTGGAGGACTAGACACGTTTCTAGATGGATAGTCGTGAATTGTTTGACTTGACGAGGAGAAAATACATGAATCTTGAGGCACATGAATACATGTTAGTTAAGTGCTTGATATCTCCTATAAAGAAGTCGACATGGACTTTCTGCCGGGCGGCATGTCACTCAATGTGATGTAGGTCCTGGGGTCCTTGTAACCATGAAGTCAGAACATATAAAATTGGGCTTAATTAAAAGAAAAGGGCTTAAGAGAGTGGAGAGGCAAAAGACATGTGGACCTCCTCTAAAACAAGACTTTTCATCACTTGGCTTGGCTAAAGTCTTGCTTTCATCATATACAAATAGCTACAGTCCCATATATTATTACACCTTATTTCTTAGGCCGTGTTCACATGTAGAGTAAATACTTTCGGCTACTTTTTATTCACATATTTTATGCCGGTGCCCACACCATAATACGCAATAACAAGCTTCTCTACTTATTGCTTTTTTTAGTGCAATTTTTTATGAGTTTTCCCTTTTATTACATGCAATTTTGGTGCAGATTTGAATGATAATTTTTAATGCGTTTTTTTAGTACAGGAAATCTTTGACTCTGCGCGTAAAAACACAACTGCATCTTTTTACATGCATTTCTTTCAGGCTCTCAGTAGTCAATAGAAAAAAAAACGCATCACAAAATAGACAGTTCAACAGCGTCTCTAGACGCATAGTGAGCAGGAGTTTTCATGAAATCAAATCCACTTTGCCTGGTCAGTTAAAGTATGTGCACACGTTGAGTATTTGGAGCCGAAATTTCTCTTGGCCGGAAAAACGCTGCATAAAGTACATGTGTTTTTGATTCTTTTTGACATTTTTTGCATGTGTTTTTTTTCCCATTCCATTTCACTGGGTGAAAACCACTGAAAGAATTGACATGCTACAAATTTAAAACGGCTTCAAATCTACAAGGTAAAAATAAGTAATGTGCGCATGAGACCCAAAATCGCATTCATTTTGCTGGTACTGTAAATGGCAGCTAACACAATACAGGCAGTATACAGGATAGGAGAAGTGGTAATTAATATGCAGTATTTATGTACACAAAATAATACAGATATTGAGAGGAATAGCTAAGATATAGGACAAGATAAGTTGTACTGTGCAGTGTAAATGTATAGAGAATAATATAGATACTGAAAATTACACCCGGTATAATGGACAGGAGAAGTGGTACTGTGCAGTGTAAATGTATAGAGAATAATATAGATAATGAAAATTACACCCGGTATAATGGACAGGAAAAGTGGTACTGTGCAGTGTAAATGTATAGAAAATAATATAGATACTGAGAATTACACCCGATATACAGGACAGGAGAAGTGGTACTGTGCAGTGTATATATACAGAATAATACAGATACTGAGAATTACACCCAGTATAGAGGACAGGAAACGTTGTACTGTGCAGTGTGTATATACAGAATAATAGAGATACTGAGAATTAAACCATTATACAGGACAGGAGAAATGGTACTGAGCAGTGTATATATATAGAATAATACAGATTCTGTGCTTACACCTGGTATACAGGACAGGAGAAGTTGTACTGTGCAGTGTATACAGTGCCTTGTGAAAGTATTTGGCCCCCTTGAACTTTTCTACCTTTTGCCACATTTCTGGCTTCAAACATAAAGATATATAATTTCTAATTTTTTTCGAAGAATCAACAACAAGTGGGACACAATCGTGAAGTGGAATGAAATTTATTGGATATTTTAAACTTTTTTTAAAAAAAATAAATAAAAAATGAAAAGTGGGACGTGCAATATTATTGGGCCCCTTTACTTTCAGTGCAGCAAACTCACTCCAGAAGTTCAGTGAGGATCTCTGAAGGATCCAATGTTGTCCTAAATGACTGGTAATGATAAATAGAATCCACCTGTGTGTAATCAAGTCTCCGTATAAATGCACCTGCTCTGTGATAGTCTCAGGGTTCTGGTTCAAGTGCAGAGAGCATCATGAAGACCAAGGAACACACCAGGCAGGTCCGAGATACTGTTGTGGCAAAGTTTAAAGCTGGATTTGGATACAAAAAGATTTCCCAAGTTTTAAACATCTCAAGGAGCACTGTGCAAGCGATCATATTGAAATGGAAGGAGTGTCAGACCACTGCAAATCAACCAAGACCCGGCCGTCCCTCTAAACTTTCATCTCGAACAAGGAGAAGACTGATCAGAGATGCAGCCAAAAGGCCCATGATCACTCTGGATGAACTGCAGAGATTTACAGCTGAGGTGGGAGAGTCTGTCCATAGGACAACAATCAGTCGTACACTGCACAAATCTGGCCTTTATGGAAGAGTGGCAAGAAGAAAGCCATTTTTCAAAGATATCCATAAAAAGTCACAAGCCACCTGGGAGACACACCAAATATGTGGAATAAGGTGCTCTGGTCAGATGAAACCAAAATTGAACTTTTTGGCCACAATGCAAAACGATATATTTGGCGTAAAAGCAACACAGCTCATCACCCTCAAAACACCATCCCCACTGTCAAACATGGTGGTGGCAGCATCATGGTTTGGGCCTGCTTTTCTTCAGCAGGGACAGGCAAGATTGTTAAAATTGATGGGAAGATGGACGGAGCTAAATACAGGACCATTCTGGAAGAAAACCTGTTGGAGTCTGCAAAAGACCTGAGACTGGGAAGGAGATTTATCTTCCAACAAGACAATGATCCCAAACATGAAGCAAAATCTGCAATGGAATGGTTCAAAAATAAACGTATCCAGGTGTTAGAATGGCCAAGTCAAAGTCCAGACCTGAATCCAATCGAGAATCTGTGGAAAGAGCTGAAAACTGCTGTTCACAAACGCCCTCCATCCAACCTCAATGAGCTCGAGCTGTTTTGAAACGAAGAATGGGCAAGAATTTCAGCCTCTCGATGTGCAAAACTGATAGAGACATACCACAAGCGACTTGCAGCTGTATTCGCAGCAAAAGGTGGCGCTACAAAGTATTAACTCAAGGGGGCCAAATAATATTGCACGCCCCAATTTTCATTTTTTATTTTTTTTTTAAAGTTTAAAATATCCAATAAATTTCATTCCACTTTACGATTGTGTCCTACTTGTTGTTGAGTCTTCCCAAAAAAATTTTAATTTTATATCTTTATGTTTGAAGCCAGAAATGTGGCAAAAAGTAGAAAAGTTCAAGGGGGCCAAATACTTTCACAATGCACTGTATATACAGAATAATAGAGATACTGAGAATTACACCCAGTATAGAGGACAGGAGAAGTGGTACTGTGCAGTGTATATACACACGTGGTCAAAATTGTTGGTACCCCTCATTTAATGAAAGAAAAACCCACAATGGTCACAGAAATAACTTGAATCTGACAAAAGTAATAAAAATTAAAAATCTATGAAAATGAACAAATGAAAGTGAGACATTGCTTTTCAACCCTGCTTCCACAGAATTTAAAAAAAAATAAACTCATCAAATAGACCTGGACAGAAATGATGGTACTCTTAACTTAATATTTTGTTGAACAACCTTTTGAGCCAATCACTGCAATCAAACAATTCTTGTAACTGTGAATGAGACTTCTGCACCTCTCAACAGGTATTTTGGCTCACTCCTCATTAGCAAACTGCTCCAGTTGTCTCGTGTTTGAAGGTTGCCTTTTCCAGACAGCATGTTTCAGCTCTTTCCAAAGATGCTCAATTGGAATTAAGTCTGGGCTCATAGAAGGCCACTTCAGAATAGTCCAATGTTTTCCTCTTAGCCATTCTTGGGTGTTTTTAGCTGTGTGTTTTGGGTCATTATCCTGTTGCAAGACCCATTACCTGCAACTGAGACCAAGCTTTCTGACACTGGGCAGCACATTTCTCTCTAGAATCCCTTGATAGTGTTGAGATTTCATTGTACCCTGCACAGATTCAAGACACCCTGTGCCAGATGCAGCAAAGCAGCCCCAGAACATAACAGAGCCTCCTCCATGTTTCACAGTAGGGAGAGTGTTCTTTTCTTGATATGCTTCATTTTTCCGTCTGTGAACATAGAGCTGATATGCCTTGCCAAAAACTTCCATTTTTGTCTCATCTGTCCATAGGACATTCTCCCAGAAGTTTTGTGGCTTGTCAATATGTAGTTTGGCAAATTCCAGTCTGGCTTTTTTATTATTTTTTTTCAACAATGGTGTTCTCCTTGGTCTTCTCCCATGAAGTCCACTTTGGATCAAACAACGACGGATGGTGCGATCTGACAATGATGTTCCTTGAGCTTGAAGTTCACCTTAAACTCTTCAGAAGTTATCCTGGGCTCTTTTGTTACCATTCGTATTATCCGTCTCTTTAATTTGTTATCAATTTTCCTCCTGTGGCCACGTCCAGGGAGGTTGGCTACAGTCCCATGGATCTTAAAGTTCTGAATAATATGTGCAACTGTAGTCACAGGAACATCAAGCTGCTTGGAGATGGTCTTATAACCTTTACTTTTAACATGTTGTTTATAATTTTCTTTCTAATCTCCTGAGACAACTCTTTCCTTTGCTTCCTCTGGTCCATGTTGAGTGTGGTACATACCATGTCACCAAACAGCACAGTGAGTATCTGTAGCCCTATTTACAGGCCCACTGACTGATTACAAGATTGTAGACACCTGTGATGCTAATTAGTGGACACAACTTGATTAAACATGTCTCTTTTGTCAATTTATTTTCAGGGGTACCATTTCTGTCCAGGCCTACTGTATTTCATGAGTTTAATTTTTTTTTTATTCTGTGGAAGCAGGGTTGAAAAGCAATGTCTGACTTTCATTTGTTCATTTTCATAGATTTTTAATTTATTATTACTTTTGTCAGATTCAAGTTATTTCTGTGACCATTGTGGGTTTTTCTTTCATTAAACGAGGGGTACCAACAATATTGAACGCGTGTGTATACAGAATAATACAGATACTGAGAATTACACCCAGTATACAGGACAGGAGAAGTGGTACTGTGCAGGGTATATACAGAATAATAAAGATACTGAGAATTACACCCAGTATGCAGAAGAGGAGAAGTGATACTATGCAGTGTATATATACAGAATAACACAGATACTGAAAATTACACCCAGTATACAGAACATGAACATGTCAAATGAAAGGCACTAAAGGGTGTTTAGCCTTATTAACTCTAATAAATAAATAATTTAAAAAAATAGACACCCCTTCTATTTTTAATGACCAGCTAAGGGAAAGCAGACAGCTGCGGGCTTATATTATCAGGCTGGAAATGGATAGATAACCATGGTCCTTCCCAGCCTATTAATATAAGCTCACAGCTGCCTGCTTTGCCTTTTATGGTTATAAAAAATGAGGGGAACCCTTAAAAACAAAAAATGACATGGGGTCTCCCCCATTTTTGATAACCAACAAAAGTATAGCAGACAGCTGTGAGCTGATATTAATAGGCTGGGAAGGTCCATGGTTATCTGGCCCTTCCCAGCCTAAAAATACCAGCCCGCAGCCGCCCCAGAATTAGCACATCCATTAGATGCGCCAATTCTGGTACTTTGCCTCAGCTCTACCTGATTGCCCTTGTGCGGCGGCAATCAGGTTAATAAGTTATGGGGTTGATTTCAGCTTTGTAATGCCCACTGGCATCAAGCTCAGAGATTAGTAATAGAGAGGCGTCTATCAGACAATCCCATTACTAACCCAGTAATCAAAAATAAAAACACACACACAGAAAAAAGTTTATTTTTAAAACACTCCCCCACATCTTATTCACCCATTTAATAAGAAAAACTAAACATGAAGATCCAATGTAATCCAGCGAATCTGAAGTAGTCCAAAAATGGGAACTTGAAACACATAAAAAGAGAGTTAATAATATAAAAAGTCATAAGTTACTTACTGGTAACTGGATTTTTCGGAGACCGTGACAGCACCACGAGAGAGGGGATCCGCCCACCAAGGACAGGAAACCTACAGGCTTAAAAGGGACAGCCCTCTCTCTCGCCTCAGTTTGGATTACAGAGCATTGAGAGGACCACAAGGTTAGTAGACATAGCAAACATGATAAACCAACATTTCTATATATCACCAACTAAGAGTGAAAATCAATAACAAGGAGTACTCCCACAAACGTGAAAGGAGGGAATATAAGGGTGCTGTCATGGTCTCTGAAAAATCCTGTTACCGGTAAGTAACTTATGACTTTATCGTTCGACCATGACAGCACCACGAGAGAATTACAGAGATGAAGAAGTTTAGGGAGCGACTACAGCTTGGAGCACCCTTGTCTCGAAAGTGAGATCAGACGAAACACCCGAATCCAGTCTATAGTGCCTATAGAAGGTAGACGGAGAAGACCAGGTAACAGCCTTACATATGTCTTCTATCGAGACACCCGTCTTCTCCGCCCAGGAGGTCATCACTCCCTGGGTGGAGTGAGCCTTCAACTCTTGTGGTATTTCCTCACCGCTGGATGTATAAGCTAGGGAAATAGCCTCCCTGATCCATCTAGCTATCGTGGACTTTGTGACCTTACAGCCTTTCCTAACACCTTGGTAGGGTATAAATAACGAACTGTCCTTTCTAAATTCTTTGGTGACCAAAAGGTACCTAATTACACATCTCCTTACTTCTAGTGTATGAAACTCTTCTTCTTTCCGATTACTCGGATTAGGGCAGAAGGAGGGTAGGATTACTTCTTGGAGTCTGTGAAAAAGGGTAGATACTTTAGGGAGATAAGCTGGATGAGGTTTAAGAATTATTTTATCATCCAGGATCCGAGTGAAGGGCAAGGCTGAAGACAGGGCATGAATATCACTAACTCTCCTAGCAGACATTAAAGCTATCAGAAGTGCTGCTTTAAGGGAGAGGGACTTAAGAGGGGCTAACTCTTTTGGCTCAAAGGGTGGACCAGTTAAGGCTTTAAGAACCAAATTTAGATCCCAGGGTACCAATTACTTTAGACAATGGGCCTAGACCTAAAGGCGGCTTTAATGAAACGAGAAATCCAATAATTACTCGTCAGATCACAACTATATAAGACGCCTAAGGCGGACACCTGAACTTTTAGGGTGCTAGTGGCTAGCCCTAGCTCAAGACCTTTTCGCAGAAACTCTAGAATTTTACTTATTGGAGCCCCCTCATTGACTCTAAAACCGGAAAAAGATAAAAACTTCTTCCAGGTCCTCGCATAAATCTAGTTGTAATAGATTTACGGCTACACATTAAAGTAGCTACTAGGCCTTGGGAGAACTCTTTTTTTCTTAAAAGCTTCCCTTCAAGTTCCATAATGTCAAGTGGAGCCCAGACACTTGAGGATGGACTATCCCTGGAAGAGGATATCCGGAACTTCTGGTAGGACCCAAGGATCTGACACAGACATGCTCCTCAGGCACGAGAACCAGGGCCTCCTGGGCCTGAAGGGTGCGACCAGCAGAACTCTTGTCCTGTCCTCCCTGATAACCATGGGAAGAAGGGTCAACAGGGGGAAAGGCATAGGCTAGGCTGAACCCCCAGGGTATTTGGAGAGCGTCGACTGCCAGGGGTTATTCTTCGGGATTCAGGGAACAGAAGAGCCGTGTTTTTCGATTTAACCTCGTGGCAAACAAGTCCACTACTGGAGGCCCCCACCTTTGGACTATTTGGAAGAAAATGTCCTGATTTAGTTCCCATCCTACCTGTTTCAGGGTATAGCGGCTTAAGTAGTCTGCCCTTGAATTTTCTTTTCCCTTTATATGGAGGGCTGTTAGGGAACGAAGATGGCATTCCGAGATCTGAAAGAGATGATCCGCCACTCCCATCAGAGATCGTGTACCCCCCCCCGGTGGTTCATGTAAGCTACTGCAATTTTATTATCAGAAAGAATCTTTACGTCACGTTTTTGAAGAAAGACTAGAAAATAATTGACTGCCCTGTCTATCACTAGCAACTCTTTTACGTTGGAGGAGAGACTTCTTTCTGTTCTAGACCATGACCCCTTGGTTACTATATATCCTAGATGGGCCCCCCACCCACTGGAACTGGTATCGGTAGTAATTGTTTAATTGTTCTGGTGGCTCTAAAAATCCAGGGGACCCCTCTGGATAGGTTCGCTTCATCAACCCACCACTGTAAGAATTCAACTGACCGGGGGGACAAGGAAAACCTCCCCTCCAAGTGTCCTTTCAACAAAACTTCATTATGCAGTACATCCCATTGTAAAACTCTGGAGTGATATTGTGCCCACAGAACCACAGGAAGGCAAGATGTCAGGGTACCTAACAGGGACATCGCAACTCTAAGGGACATGACTGGGTTTGACACTGCCCTTCTCACTTGATCCCCGATCTTTAGTTTTTTGGCTTCAGGGAGGTAGCATGTCTGAGAATTTGAATCCAGCATAACGCCCAAGAATTGCTGAACCTTTGTGGCAGTTAGCCTAGATTTATTCAGGTTGAGCACCCAGCCCAGATTCTCTAAGATGGAGATCACTGTTTCTAGATGCTTATTACATTGGAGGGCAGAATTACCAACTATCAGGAAATCATCCAGATAAGGGATAATTAATATGTCATGTTCTCTGACATGAGCCATTACCTCTGCCACAATTTTGGTAAATATCCAGGGGGCTATGGCTAAACCGAATGGAAGGGCCCTATATTGAAAATGCTTGATTACCCCATCTATAACCACAGCCACTCTAAGATATTTCTGGTAATCTGAATGGATAGGTACATGGTAATAGGTGTCTTTCAAATCCAAAACTACCATGTAACAATCTGGAAACAGCAATTTTATTGTTGACTTGACTGATTCCATTTTGAAGGTGGGGATTATCAGAAATTTATTCAGTGCTTTTAAGTTTATACACCTGAAAGAACTGTCCGGTTTAGAGACCAGAAAGAGAGGGGAGTAAAATCCCAACCCTCTTTCGGACGCCGGGACATCCACCAGGACTGCTTTATGAACAAGGTCCAGGACTTCTCTCTGAAGGGCGAACTGTTCCGACATAGAGGAACGAACCGGGGTCAAGATAAACCTTCCACGAGGAACTGCTTGGAACTGGAATCTCAGACCCGAACCTATCAGATTAAGGATCCAGTTACTTGCTGAAAACTTTGTCCAGGCAGGTAAGAAGCCATCAGCCTCCCCCCTACCTGGGCTATGAGTCATTGACTCGATTTCTGGGACTCCCGAGTAGAAGAAGACGTTTTGAACAGAAAACCTCTACCTTTTGGTTACGGTCTTCCCATTTATCTTGGTCCCTCTGTGGCCTCTTACGTACAAATCTCATGCGAAAAGACTGCTTATAGGTAGGCATGGACAGGCTAGGGAAACCTTTCTTCCTGTCGCTTGCTCTGTCCAGGATTTCATCCAGGACTGGACCGAAGAGATGTTCCCCTTCGCAAGGTATAGCACAGAGTCTAGTTCTAGCCTGGATGTCACCCGGCCAACACTTGAGCCACAGAGCCCTGCGGGTTGCACCTGCTATCGGCGCTTTCCCTCCGGGCTATCCGGCCTGGACAATGCCACAGCCCCAGTGTTCTCCTGCTGCGTGGGGCGGCCGTACCCCGGACCGGGGCGCCGCTCCCTTCAGTGTCCTGTGCGCAGGTTTGGGGCTGCTCACCTCAGACAGGGGCGCAGCCCCCCAATACTGTGCCCACCTCAAGTTGGGGCTGCAAAACCCAGATAGGGGCGCAGCCTCCGTCACCACGATCACATCCGACTGGAGCTGCCACCCCAGGCAGGGGCGCAGCTCCAACAGCCCAGGGCACAGGACCATGCCGGAGCTGCCGACCCCGGACAGGGGCGCAGCTCGACAGCACACTTCTCTGACGTCTTCAACAGGTAAGCCTTGTCACAGGTTCCCTCCATCAAGGACAGGAAACCAAAAGTGAGGCGAGAGAGAGGGCCGTCCCTTTTAAGCCTGTAGGTTTCCTGTCCTTGGTGGGCGGATCCCCTCTCTTGTGGTGCTGTCATGGTCGACCGATAAACAAGAAACACTCCCTCAATCACCAATTTATTATGAAAAAAAATCCCTGCAGCTCAGATGTAACCCATTGGGGTTCCCACAACGTACAGCGATTCTGTACAGCAACCTAGGGAGAGTCGTTCTGAGAACGCTTCATAGGTTATTCCCGATCTTGTCTCACGCTCTATGACATCAGCAACTCACTAACATCATCCCTCGTGAGACATGACCAGGAGTGACATATGGTTTCAGTACTGAACCAGAGCTGCCGGCTCTCGCGAGACCTGGCGGCTCTGAACAGAGGTGACATCTGTAACTACATCGCTCATCAGAGTCGCCGAGTCTCATAGATGGAGTGTTTCTTGTTTTTTTAGTATTAACGCTCTTTTTATGTCTTTCAGGTTCCCATTTTTGGACTACTCCGAATTTGCAGGATTACGTCAGATCTTTATGGGGTTTTTTTTTTTGGGAGGGGGTTTTAAATGGGTGAACGAGGTGTGGAGAAGTGTGTGTTTTTATTTTTGATTACTGGGTTAGTAATGGGTGTGTCTGATAGACACCTGTGCATTACTAACCCTTGGACTTTATGCTAGCGGACATTACAAATCTGACATCAACCCCATAAACCATTACCTCGATTGCCACCACACCAGGGCAATCGAGAAAAATCCTAGCGCCAGAATTGGTGCATCTAATGTGATGTGCCAATTCTGGTATGGCTAAGGGCTTGTATTTTTAGGCTGGGAAGGACCAAATAACCAGGGACCTTCCCAGCCTGATAATATCAGCTCACAGCTGTCTGCTTTAACTTGCCTGGTTATCAAATATTTTTTTAAATTATTTAATTGGTTAAATAAGGCTAAACACCCTTTAACCCCTTCACGACCTTAGATGTATTGATAAGTCCTGGTTGATAAGGAGTTCCCAACTTAGGACATATGGATGCGTCCTAGCAATTTAGTGTGCACAGGGCTGTGCGCATGCGATGGCCACCGGGTGTTCAGCTGATATGGCAGCTAACACCCAGAACTTTCTGCCAGGAGCGGTGCCCACACCGTTCACGGCAGTTTAACCCGCTAAATGGTACGATCAATATGATCGGAGCATTTAGAAGGCAGTTCCCGTGACATCATCAAGAGGGCCTGATCATTGCCATGATCACCCGAGGTCGTCATGACGACTTATGGCTCACCAGGCTATGGCAAGCTTGTTAGACCATGTGCAGAGCATGGTCTAAGAAGCTTGTGTCAGTGCAGCACTGATAGTTATAAAGCATTGCAATGCGTTATAACAGCGATCAATGTGCTGAAAGTGAAAGTCCCATAGAGGTACTAAGTAAGAAAATAAAAAAAGTAAAAAAAATATAATTGTAAACATATAAAATAAAAAAATAAAATCACGAAATAAAAAATATATACCAATAAATACGTATTTTTATTTTTAAAAAAAAGTACACGTTTGTCATCTCTGCCTCCGGAACAACACGACCTATAAAACTGTCCCACTAGCGTAAAAAAAATATTAAAAAATGAGGCAAAAACTATGATTTTTCATCATACTGCCGAACAAAAAGTGGAATTAAACATTATATAAAAGATGAATGTAAATAAAAATGGTATCTCAGAAAACGCCATCTTATCTCGCAAACAACAAGCCACCATACAGCTCCATAAGTGGAAAAATAAAAAAACTTATAGCTCTCAGAATAGAGCGATGCAAAAATAATTATTTTTTCTATAAAATAGTTTTTATTGTGTAAAAGCGCCAAAACATAAGTAATGATATAATTGTGGTACCGCTGTAATCGTACTGACCCGAAGAATAAATCTGCCTTATCAATTTTACCACACGCGGAGCGGCATAAAAAGAAACAATTCCTGAATTGATGGTTTTTGTTCATTCTGCCTCCCAAAAATCAAAATAGCGATCAAAAACCGTTATGTGATCAAAAATGGTACCAATAAAAACATCAACTCGTCCCACAAAAAACAAGCTGTCACATGACTCAGTCGGCAGATATATAGGAAAATTATAGCTCTCAAAATATGGAGATGCAAAACTTGCACAATAAAAAGGATCTATTAGTGTGTGACAGCAGCCAAACATAAAAAAAATATATAAATCTGGTATCACTGTAATCGCAGGAATTCGTAGAATAAAGTCATCTAATCACTTATACCGCATGAGGAATGGTGTAAAAAATAAATAAAACCAATTCTTTACCTGCTGTTGCTTTGTTCATTCTGCCACCCAAACATGGCTCCTCACCCCCACTTCCCCAGGAGAAATTCAGCAAATTCTGCGCTCCCAAATCTAAATGCCCCTCTCACTTTTGTACCCCACAGTGCGCCTAAACCACATTTAGCGTCCACATGGCATTTCATTTCTGTAGCTCACTTAATTTATGGGTGCATGTCTCCAGAACCATGAGCTGGGCGTAATGTACGGGCACTACAATTTACCAGCACTACAATAGCAGATTTGCAATTTTCACTCATCAAACATCTATTGCTGCTTGTTTCTGGAAAACACCCATGGAGTCAAAATCGTTACTACACCTGGAGAAAAATTCACAAAGGGGTATAATTTCCAAGATGGGGTCACTTGAGGGGGGGATGGGAGGGATCTGCTCTTCTAGCACTTAAGGGCTCTGTTTATGGAGTCTGCAAACTATTCTAGGAAAATCTGTGCTCCAAGAAGCAAATAGCGCTCCGTTCCTTCCGAGTCTCGTCGTGTGTAATTATTTTTTCTTCACCGCCCAATGGTATAAAATTCTAATGTGAGGCACATGTGGTGTCAACATGCTCACTGCACCACTAAATGAATTCATTGGGGGGTGTAGTTTGTAAAATGAGGTACCTCAGGGTCTCTGCCAATGTGGCATTCCAGCAAAATCTGAACTCCAATATGGCGCTTCTTCCCTTCTGAGCTTTGCACTGTGCCTCAAAACTAGTTTTGACCACATATGGGGTATTGGTGTACTTAGGAGAAATTGCACAACAAATTTTGTGGTCCAGTTTCTCCTGCTATCCTTGTGAAAATGAAAAAATGTGGGGCTCAAACAACATTTTTGTGGGAAAAATCTTTTTTTTTTTTTCATTTTCACAGTTCAACGTTGTAAAATTCTGTGAAGCACCTGTGAGTTCAAGGTGCTCACCACACATCCAGATAAATTCCTTGAGCTGTCTAGTTTCCAAACTGTGGTCACTTGTAGGGGGTTTCCACTGTTTAGGCACATCAAGGGCTCTCCAAATGCGACATGGCGTCCGCCATTTTTGCATTCAAAAAGTCAAACGGTGCTCCTTCCCTTCTGAGCCCTGCCGTGCGCCCCCCCATCCACATATGGGGTACCAGCTTTCTCAGGAGAAATTGCACAACAAACTTTGGAGTCCACTTTCTCCTGTTACCCTTGTGAAAATAAAAAAATTGGGGCTAAATTAAAATTTTTGTGATGAAAAAGTAAAATGTTCATTTTTTCCTTCCATATTGCTTTAATTCCTGTGAAGCACTTGAAGGGTTAATAAATGTGGTTTTGAGGACTTTGAGGGGTGCAGTTTTTAGAATGGTGTCACTTTTCAGTATTTTCTGTCATATAGGCCCCCAAAGTCACTTCAAATGTGATGTGGTCCCTAAAAAAATGGTTTTGTAAATTTTGTTGGAAAAATGAGAAATCACTGGTCAACTTTTAACCCTTCTAACTTCCTAACAAAAAAAAAATATATGTTTAAAAAATTATGCAGATGTAAAGCAGACATGTGGTAAATGTTATTTATTAACTATTTTGTGTTATATATTTCTGATTTAAGGGAATAAGGATTGAAAGATTGAAAATTGCAAAATTTTCAAGATTTTCACGAAATTTCCGATATTTTCACAAATAAACACAAGTGATATCGAACAAATTTTACCACTATCATGAAGTACAATATGTCACGAAAAAACAATCTCAGAATCACTTGGATCCGTTGAAGCGTTCTAGAGTTATTAGTTATAAGTTATAAATTGACGCTGGTCAGAATTGTAAAATTTGGCCTGGTCATGAAGGTGAAAACGGGCTTGGGGGATGAAGGGGTTAAAAAGGATATTCAGAAGTTAGAGTCAGTTCAAAGGCGGGTAACTAGATTATTACAAGGGATGGAGGCCTCTCATATGATGAGAGGTTGGAAAAGTTGGGCTTGTTTAGCTTAGAAAAAAGATGATTCAGAGGAGATCTCATTTATACCTGCATTTATAAAAATACATGTGTGGTCAGTACAAAGTACTGGCACATGACTTAGTTCTTCCAGAGACCATACTAAGGACCAGGGGGCACTCTTTGCGAGTGGAAGAAGCTGTGATTCAGACAGCTAAATAGGAAAGGGTTCTTTACAGTTAGAGCAGTCAGAATGTGGAATGCCCGACCACAAGAGGTAGTAATGGCAGACACTAACAGTTTTTAAAAAAGGGCAGGATGATTTCCTCAGTACCAGTAGCTACGCTACTGGGGGGGCAGAGAGGGCGGTGGCCCCGCGCTCTCAGGGGCCCACCCAGAGCTACACCAGTGTAACTGTATCGGCATGCGCAGCATGCTGATATGATTACACTCTAGGGCAGAGCAGGGAGACTTGATGTCCCTGCACTGCCCGGCGGCCGCTATGTGGCCCTTGAACAGGAGGGCGGGGGCCCCCGGTGCCAGCATCAGGCCCCCCGCCCATCACCGCAAGTTCAGTGATGAGAGAGGGAGCGCGAAGCTCCGTCTCCCATCAGTCCCCCTCTGCGTCTGACGTCACTGACGCAGACACTGAAGTCATCATTTGGCGCCCACTGTTCTGAGATGTGCGGGAGTCGGAGCAGCGGGGGAACAAGGAGGAGAGGTGAGTATTGTATTTATTTATTTTTTTTCCTATGTGGGTGCATTATAGTACAGACTCTGCCTATGGGGGAGCATTATACTACAGACTCTGCCTATGGGATGCATTATACTACAGACTGCCTATGAAGTGCATTATAATACAGACGGCCTATGGGGTGCATTATACTACAAACTGCCTATTGGAGATAATGTGGGGTCTTTACACAGTGTGGGGGCCATCATACAGTGTGGGAGATAATGTGGGGTCTTTGTATAGTGTGGGGGCCATCATACAATGTGGGAGATAATGTGAGGTCTTTGCACAGCGTGGGGGCCATCATACAGTGTTGGAGATAATGTGGGGTCTTTGCACAGTGTGGGACCATCATACAGTGTGGAAGATAATGTGGGGTTTTTGCATAGTGTGGGGACCATCATACAATGTGGGAGATAATGTGGGGTCTTTGCACAGTGTGGGGGCCATCATACAGTGTGGGAGATAATGTGGGGTCTTTGTATAGTGTGGGGGCCATCATACAGTGTGGGAGATAATGTGGGGTCTTTGCACAGTGTGGGGGCCATCATACAGTGTGGGAGATAATGTGGGGTCTTTGTATAGTGTGGGGGCCATCATACAGTGTGGGAGCCATCAGCTTGGAGGCTACTTAGGGGTCAGTATACTGTGTGGGGGACACTATACAGTGAGGGGGGTTATACTATGTATAGGAGAGCATCATACTGTGTAGAGGGGAGCTGTACATTAGGGGAAACTCAGAACATTATTAAATGTTAAGTGGGCATTTATTGTTATAGGGAAACTCATGTTATTATGACTGTCAAAGGGGCACACAGAGGGCATTATTACTTTCTAGGGGGCAAAATGTGGGCACTTGCACACGGCATTACTATGTTCTAGAGGTTTGTTTTACCATTTAGAGGGCACACAGCAGGAGCTGTAATAGGGACACATGCTGTAGCAGCGGCTCAGTATTAGGGTATCAGCAGGATGAGGCGTTTGTGTAGGCTGGGGATAGATGGGGAAGGGGCCTGAAATGTAAGGAGTCAAAGGTGTCTTTGTTGTGATCTCTGCAGTCCTGAGACTCTGAGTCCTGGATGGAGACGTTGTCATGTCGGTCTGGGCCTGATGGAAAATACGGGAAAATTTAATCAGAAAGAACGTCAGCTGTAATTTACTATATATAGTACAGTCATGGCCAAAAGTTTTGAGAATGACACCAAAATTATATTTTCACATGATCTGCTGGCCTCTGGTTTTTATTAGTGTTTGTCTGATGTTTATATCACATACAGAAATATAATTGCAATCATATTATGAGTACCAATAGGTTATATTGACAGTTAGAATGAGCTAATGCAGCAAGTCAATATTTGCAGTGTTGCCCCTTCTTCTTCAAGACCTCTGTAATTCTCCCTGGCATGCTCTCGATCAACTTTTGGACCAAATCCTGACTGATAGCAGTCCATTCTTGCATAATCAATGCTTGCATTTTGCCAGAATTTGTTGGTTTTTGTTTGTCCACCCGTCTCTTGATGATTGACCACAAGTTCTCAATGGGATTAAGATCTGGGGAGTTTCCAGGCCATGGACCCAAAATCTCTATGTTTTGTTCCATGAGCCATTTAGTTATCACCTTTGCTTTATGGCAAGGTGCTCCATCATGCTGGAAAAGGCATTGTTGGGCGCCAAACTGCTCTTGGACAGTTGGGAGAAGTTGCTCTTGGAGGACATTCTGGTACCATTCTTTATTCATGGCTGTGTTTTTAGGCAAGACTGTGAGTGAGCCGATTCCCTTGGCTGAGAAGCAACCCCACACATGAATGGTTTCAGGATGCTTTACAGTTGGCATGAGACAAGACTGGTGGTAGCGCTCACCTCTTCTTCTCCGAATAAGCTGTTTTCCAGATGTCCCAAACAATCGAAAAGGGGATTCATCAGAGAAAATGACTTAGCCCCAGTCCTCACCAGTCCACTCCCTGTACCTTTTGCAGAATATCAGTCGGTCCCTGATGTTTTTTCTGGAGAGAAGTGGCTTCTTTGCTTCCCTCCTTGAAACCAGCCCTTGCTCAGTCTCCGCCTCACAGTGCGTGCAGAAGCACTCACACCAGCCTGCTGCCATTCCTGAGCAAGCTCGGCACTGCTGGTAGTCCGATCCTGCAGCTGAAACAGTTTTAAGATACGGTCCTGGCGCTTGCTGGTCTTTCTTGGGCGCCCTGGAGCCTTTTTGACAACAATGGAAGCTCTCTCCTTGAAGTTCTTGATGATGCGATAGATTGTTGACTGAGGTGCAATCTTTGTAGCTGCGATACTCTTCCCTGTTAGGCCATTTTTGTGCAGTGCAATGATGGCTGCACGTGTTTCTTTAGAGATAACCATGGTTAACTAAAGAGAAACAATGATACCAAGAACCAGCCTCCTTTTAAAGTGTCCAGTGATGTCATTCTTACTTAATCATGACTGATTGATCGCCAGCCCTGTCCTCATCAACCACCACACCTGTGTTAATGGATCAATCACTAAAACTATGTTAGCTGCTCCTTTTAAGGCAGGACTGCAATGATGTTGAAATGTGTTTTGGGGGTTAAAGTTCATTTTCTGGGCAAATATTGACTTTGCAAGTACAGTAATTGCTGTTAAGCTGATCACTCTTTGACATTCAGGAGTATATGCAAATTGCCATTACAAAAAATGAAGCAGTAAACTTTGGAAAAATTACTATTTGTCTCATTCTCAATACTTTTGGCCATGACTGTATAACTGTATTATAATCTCTTATATGTTCTGCAGGACTGGTATCTAGCAATATGTCACCATATGGCGGTAATAGCAGTGCTGGTCTTTGAATAGAGATTATTTTCAGCAACAGTGCGGTCATCTGCTGAGGTTCTCCTACATCCACTATTCGGGTGCGCCACCATAGTTGTAACCAGAATTACCTGGTTAGGGGCCCACGCAGAAGTTTCACCCCCCCTGAACCAAAACTCTAGCTACACCTCTGCTCAGTACACAACATTGTGGGTTATAAATAATTTAATGTATTGTAATGTATTGTGCTGAATGTATAATGCAATTTATTTGTGCATAAGATTTAGGGAAAGTATAGAATACAGTTTAAGGCTTAGGTTAGAGATAGCTAGTGACTTTAGATAGATGAGGACATAGGGTATAGTATAAAGTTGATAGATTAAATTAGGAAAGAGAAATATGCAGAAGTGGGCACATTAGGTATAGGAAGTGGAGCACAGGGTTAGATGCAGTTAATATGTTCTGGACCAGCCCAGCATGGGAGGGGACAGGGTCGTACAAAAAGGGGAGCACTTCCTGGTTAGATCAGTTGATTAGATTGAGAGGTAAATTGAAGCAAAGTGAGAGTTCAAGGCCAGAGTGCCGGTGTTAGAACCCTCCTGTTTGTTTTTTCCATCTTGTGTTTTGTGGTCACGTGACCATCTGCCTTTATATTCCAGATCCGCCCTTGTGGCTGTGCTGGACTTCAGTGTTTGACTGTTTTTCTAGCCTGGTGCTTCCTTGCCTTTCTCTTTCAAGTTCGCTTGGTCCTCTGGGACCTTTAGTACTTTTTTGTCACTTTGTCTTTTTGTGTTCTGCAACAACTTCTCTGTTTACGAGGTGTCCCATTTTTTGTTCCAGTCCTTAGTTCTTTTAGGGACCCCTCCCTTAATTCTATAGGTCTTCGTTCAGACTAGCCGAGGACTAAGGAGGATCTGTTCACTAGGAACAGGCAGCCCGCTACATCGTAGTCTTACTGTAGGGACAGCTTTCCCCTATCTTTCCTTAGTACTTGTTGCAGATCATAACAGTAAGTCCAGCCCAAAAAAAAACTAAAAGGAAAGAAATTTGGGGATCAGCATGGTTTCCGTCTAGGATTTGGCTCAACGCCTGCAGGGATTGTCTCTGGAGGTGGCCGAGCTTCAGCAACATGTGAGTAGCTGTTCTGGAGCGCATTTTGTCGAACCCAAGGTGGGACTGCCTGATGTTTTTTATGGTAAACAGCAAGATTTTTTTTCCTTTAAAAATGCTTGTTTGTTATATTTTTGTTTGAGACCAAGGTCCTCTGGGAATGAATCACAGCGCATTGGTTTTATTATGTCACTTTTGCGCAATGAACCACAGGGGTGGGCCTTTTCTCTCCAACCTAATGATCCGTGTTTAAGGTCTGTTGAAGAATTTTTTTATGCTATGGGGCTATTATATGACGATCCTGATCGAGTCTCATCTGCTGAATCAGAACTCAGACGTTTGAATCAGGGGTCAGATGATGTTGAAAATTATTGCACACACTTCAGGAGATGGGCTTCAGAAGTTAAGTGGAATGATCCTGCGCTGAGATGTTTATTTCTTGCTGGTCTGAGTGAAAGGGATAAGGATCTGCTAATTGCATTCCCGGCACCTGAGACTCTGCAGGATGCTATGCAGTTACACTGTTCGTATAGACAGGAGACTGAGGTGCCGGCTCAATGAGGTAAAGACTCCTGTAATGCGAGGTCCTAGTCTCCAGAAAATCTGCTCTGACGGAGGAGAACGATGGAGGTTGGGGGGATGTCACTCCGCTCTCAGGAAAGAGACCGGAGGTTCGCCGAGGGATTGTGTCTTTATTGTGGTAAAGCTGACCATTTGATTAAGTATTGTGAGCGTCGTTTAAGTAAAGAAAAAAAAAAGGTTAGGTATGCCTGTATAGCTTGTTTATGCTCTGCAGGAGTATTTCTTTCTGGGAGTACTACTCTGCAGGGAGATTTGATTGAATTTCAGGTATTTGTGGATTGTGGTTCAACACTTAATGTGATTGATAAAGGGTTTTTGGAACACCTTAAATTGAAATCCAAACCTTTGTCATCACCTATTTCTGTGATTGCAATTGATAACACTTCTTTGAAATGTATTACTCACAAGACTGCTGCATTTCCCCTCACTATCAATGGAGTTCACCAAGAAATTTTGGACTTGGTTGTTTTAGATAATTTACCCTCTCCAGTTGTTCTAGGATTGCCTTGGTTAAAACTGCACAATCCTTTATTGAACTGGTCTACAAATGTGATTAAGTCTTGGAGTCCGAAGTGCTATGATAAATGTTGTAATGGTCGCATTGCTGAGGTGGAAAAAGGGGAATTACTGGTACCTATTCAAGATTTTTGGAGTTTTTTTTCCGAGGAGGAATCGCAAGTTTTACCTCCTAATAGGGATTATGATTGCGCCATTGAGTTTGTTCCGGGAGCTACTCTTCCCAAGAGTTGCTTGTTTAATCTGACTATCCCTGAAAGAAAGGCCTTGGAGGAGTACATACAGACTAGCCTGGCTGCTGGTCACATTAGACCTTCTAAGTTGCCTGTGGCAGTTGGATTTTTCTTTGTTAAAAAAAGGACGGCGGTATATGTCCATGTCTGGATTTTCGTGAAATTAATAAGATTACCGTACGCAATTCCTACCCATTGCCGTTAATTCCTGACTTGTTTAACCAGTTACTGGGGGCCAAGTGGTTCTCCAAAATTGATCTCCGGGGGACATACAATTTGTTACGAGTGAAGGAGGGTGATGAATGGAAAACTACTTTTAACACTCCGGTAGATCATTTTGAGAATCTGGTGATGCCTTTTGGTCTTACCAATGCACCTGCATTTTTTCAGAACCTTATTAATGACATCCTGAGACCTTTGATTGGTAAGAATGTGGTTGTGTATTTGGATGACATTTTGATTTACTCACCAGATCTAGAGTCCCATTGGCAGAGTGTACGTGAAGTTTTGCAGTTATTGAGTAATAATTCACTCTTTGCTAAGCTGGAGAAATGTGAGTTCGCTGTGCAGAAAATTAGTTTTTTGGGCTACATTATCTCCAGCGAGGGCTTTGAGATGGACCCTGTGAAGGTTCAGGCTGTGCAGGAATGGCCATAGGCGTATTGGTTTGAAATCTATACAGAGATTTTTGGGTTTTGCCAATTATTACAGGAAATTCATTAAGAATTTTTCTGTAATTGTTAAACCTCTAACCGATCTCACCAGGAAAGGTGCGAATACGGTCCAGTGGACTACTGAGGCCATTGAAGCGTTTGAGTATCTCAAAGAGAGGTTCAGTTCTGCCCCTATCCTTATGCAGCCTGATGAGACCAAGCCTTTTTTGGTCGAGGTCGATGCTTCATCGGTGGGGGTTGGAGCAGTTTTGTCTCAGGAGAACAAGGGTGGAGTACATCCTTGTGCCTTCTTTTCGAAAAAAATTTCAGAAACCGAACTGAATTATGATGTTGGAAATCAGGAGTTGCTGGCTATTAAACTTGCGTTTGAACATTGGCGTCATTTTTTGGAAGGCGCTAGATTTCCTATTCAGGTTTTCATAGATCATAAGAATTTGATCTATCTGGATGCTGCCAAGCGCTTGAATGCCCGTCAAGCTAGGTGGGCACTTTTTTTTCTCGGTTTCATTTTTCTGTTACCTATATCCCTGGTACTAAGAATGTTAAAGCCGATGCTTTATCTCGCAGCTTCTCTCCTACGGTCGGTGCCGAGGAGGAGAGCATTTTACAGAAAGGAGTTGTGGTGGCGGCATTGGACTCCGTTTTGGAGAATGAGATTCTGCAAGCTCAAGATGATGCTCCATCTAACACTCACCATGGGAGGTTGTTTGTGCCTAGAGCCTTTAGGAGAGATTTGTTTGTGGAGTGTCATGAGTCTCGGTTGGCAGGTCATCCAGGAATTTCGGAGACTAAGAGACTTATCAGTCGCAGTTTTTGGTGGCCTGGATGGCAGAAGGAAGTCATCAAGTGGGTGCGTCAGTGTACTGTGTGTGCTAGGTCAAAGGCTTCACATACTCCTGCTGCGGGATCGCTTTGCCCTCTGGAGGTTCCTAGTGCGCCTTGGACGCATCTCACAATGGATTTTATTACTGATCTTCCTTTGTCCGAGGGTTTTACTGTCATCTGGGTGGTCGTGGACCCTTTTAGTAAGATGTGTCATTTGGTTCCATTCATTAAGTTGCTCTGCGCCAAGACACTCGCTAAGGCGTTCGTTAAGGAGATTGTCAAGCTCCATGGCATTCCCACGGATATTGTTTCTGATAGAGAACCTCAGTTTGTGGCTCGCTTTTGGCGTGCTTTTTGTGACAGGTTGGGAGTCCATTCGTCATTTTCGTCTGGTTATCATCTTAAGTCTAATGGACAGACTGAAAGAAAGAACCAGGATGTTGAACAGTTTTTGCGTTGTTTTGTGGCAGACAATCAAGAGGTGTGGTCTGAGTTTCTGCCTCTCGCAGAATTTTCTCTTAACAATCATACATCCTCCTATGCTGGGTGTTCTCCTTTTTTTTGTTGTACTGGGAGACATCCGTCTTTTGGTTCGTTCTCCAAATTGGGGTCGGCGGTGCCGGAGGAGGTGATTTGGAGAGTTTGGACTAATGTACGTTGCAACCTACAAGAGGCTAACAAGAAGTCCAAGAAGTATTTTGACAGGAAACGTAAGGAGGTTTTGTTTACTGTGGGTGACATGGTTTGGTTGTCCTCGAAGAACCTGCGGTTGAGGATTCCCTCTAAAAAGCTGGGTCCTAAGTTTGTGGGTCCATTTAAAGTGCTTCAGGTTGTTAACCTGTCTGCTGCTAGGTTGGATGTCCCTACATGTTTCCTTGTTGAAAAGGGCTGATGTATCTGATAGGGACGCCACTGTCACAGTTCCTCCTGTTGTGGAAGACGGCGAATATGAAATTTCTCGTATCTTGAATTCTAGATGGCATAGAGGGAGATTACAGTATCTTGTCTCCTGGAAGGGTTTCGGTCCCGAAGACAACTCTTGGGTAAGGACGGATGTTGTCTCTGCTCCTAGGCTTGCTAAAGCTTTCCACAGGAGGTTTCCGGATAGGCCTGGAGGATCCGGAGGATCCTCATAAAAGAGGGGGTACTGTTAGAACCCTCCTGTTTGTTTTTTCCATCTTGTGTTTTGCAGTCATGTGACCATCTGCCTTTATATTCCAGCTCCGCCCTTGTGGCTGTGCTGGACTTCAGTGTTTGACTGTTTCTCTAGCCTGGTGCTTCGGTGCCTTTCTCTTTTAAGTTCGCTTGGTCCTCTGGGACCTTTAGTACTTTTTTGTCAGTTTGTCTTTTTGTGTTCTGCAACAACTTCTCTGTTTAGGAGGTGTCCCATTTTTTGTCCCAGTCCTTAGTTCTTTTAGGGACCCCTCCCTTAATGCTATAGGTCTTCGTTCAGACTAGCCGAGGACTAAGGCGGGTCTGTTCACTATGAACAGGCAGCCCGCTGCATCGTAGGGATTCAGCTTAGTCTTACTGTAGGAACAGCCTTCCCCTATCTTTCCTTAGTACTTGTTGCAGATCATAACAGCCGGAGGGCATGAGAAGTACGGATTGTTCTGGCAGTATGAGAATGTCAACAACTTTCTTCAGCGGACATTCCTATAATATTCGGGACCTACAGCCTGAACTGGGCACTGGGAAGCTTGTCTTATTCCCTTCCAACAAGTGGAAGCCAGACAGAGAAACTAGTAAGGTAGACGGGTCTTATGGAAACTGCAAAGCTGGACAGAGTATCCCAGGTGCCAAAATAGCCATTAAGCGAAGGGATAGCTCAGGATGAAATAACGGAGAACATGGAAACGTACTGTACTGTAACATTAATTGAAATCTGACTGTTAAGTAAAGTTGGACTGTTTGATGATAAGCGGGTGTCCCCTGATTTGTGTGTGGCTGTTCCTGGACGAAAGGACGTGGATGCAGCGGAGGCCTCTGGCTTGAATGTGAGTACACTGCATTGTACACAGCGTGACACTAAGGGATTGGGACACTGTTTATTTGTGGGGTGCCGGCGTGTGCGGAGTCACTGTGACTCCCCGGCGCCTGCACAATAGAACCCTGCGGCGCAGTGCACAGACAAAACTGGGCAGGGAAGGAACAAAGCACGCTCTATGTGATTGGCGCTTTGCCAGGGAGAACAGTGCACGTCGCAGGGCCCTGTGATGTGCAGGTGAGGGGGGCAAAATGCTAACTAAGCACATAGGCGGTGATTTCAGGGATTACTAAGAAGGTAGGTGGGGATTTCTTGGCATCCAGGGGACGCCAAGCCTGTGCAAAACAGAGTTGATAAAAACACATTTCTCTGCAAGCAGACCTCTACTATGGGCCATACAGGTATGTATAGATTTACTTTTCTATAACCTGTATGCCCATATTAGAGGTCTGATATCTCCCACGGGGTGACAGATTCCCTTTAGAGGGGTTGTCCAGGACTAGTTTTTTTTTTCCTACTATGGGCTTAAAAACTAATAGGCAACTAGTTAACAGAGGCAGCTACCTGCCTATTCTAACTGGTGCCGGCTCAGAGCAGTCACAGACCGCTCCTGACGGCGATTCAACTGCTTAATGTCAGCACAGCTCTCTCTTCCGCTCTGCGCTGTTGACTGGGTGTGACTGCTGAACTTATGATGATCTTATGATTGGCAGCAGGGATCCGGCAGCTTAAGGCCAGTTTCACACGCCCGGATATTTCCGGTACCGGAGATATCCATGTCCCGTGTCCTTGTGTGTTTTACGCGTTGCATCCGTGTGCGGCTTGTGTGCAACATCAGGATCACACGGACGGGTGCCTGGGAATCAGTGCTACAGTTAGCGCTGTTCCCAAGCGCCGGTGCTGAACACTGCCCTTATCATGGTTCCCTGTCGGCACTGTGATCAGCACCAGCAGGGACAATGATGAAGATAGTAGTAGTGTCTGCTCCTGCAGTGTCCCCACTTGTAAAAATAAGAATAAAATCAAATCCATGCACTCACCTCTCCTAGGTGGCCCCTGCTGTAATCCATGCGACCGCTGATGCCGAGGAGCCAGGGAGAATAAAGCGGTGTCCTGTCACTCACTGAGCGCAGCTTTGGCGCATTCTCTCGAGTCCTCTGCAGCAGCAGTTGCATAGATTACAGCGTCGGACACCTAGGAGAGGCGAGTACATGGATTTTATTCTTATTTTTACAGGTGGGGACACAGCGGAAGCAGACACTACTACCCTCATCACTGTCCTTGCTGGTGCTGATCGCAGCGTGGGCAGGGAACCATGATGAGGGCAGTGTTCAGCACCCGGCGCTTGGGAATAGCGCTACCTGTACACTGATTCCCAGGTGCTGGTCCGTGTCACACTGATGACACAAGGATGTCATCCGTGTGGCACTTTTGCAGACCGTGTATCCGCAAAAAAACCTGACTTATCTCCTTGTGGAGCACACAGACACACGGTCCGTGAAAGCACACCGAGATGTGCACAGACACATAGATTTGAATGGGTCTACGTGTGGAAACTATCAGCACTTGTACCGGAGATAAGGACGTGTGAAGAACTGGCTGTCAATCAACGTAACGTGGACCGTCACACCCAGTCAACAGCGCAGAGCGGATGAGAAGCCGCTGCTCTGTCCACGTTGCGTCAGAATCGCCAGCAGGAGCGCTCTGTGCCAGCGGAGATCAGCGCCGGGCAGGTGGGTAGTAACTACCTGCCTGTTAGAGCTTAGCCCCATAGTAAACAATAGAATAAATAGTGGTGGATAGCCCCTTGAACAGAAGACAATGGCTCTCCGGGTACAGAAACACAACAGTTATTTATTTATTCTTGTATAAAACAGGGTTTATAGTGTGCAAAATATAAAAACCAAAAGCTGCAGTATATGCATGCATGTTATACTGCCACCATAGGATAACGCTAACGGGATAGTTACAGCCCAGACTGGCAGAAGAAAGCAGCTGTACTGAATACTGATGGACGTGCCCCCACCTCACACCGTGCTAGGCAAGGACTATACATGCCCCAGAAGTATGTGCACGTATAAGCCGCTGTGCAGGAACACAGGCCCTGAGAGACAGAGGCATGATGGGAAACGGGACACCTAATGTGTAATGTTCCCATAGAGCAGCCCCTATAGGGAAAAAGGAACGGCGGCATTGAAAACAGAAAGGCGCCATGCCGCAGAGCTCTAGCGCACCTCTCCTCCTGTGCGACATTAGAAAAGCGACTACATGGGAAGCCTCCAGCTGCCGCTGCTCTCACCACTACTACAACTCCCAGCATGCACTGCGTACAACCCAGCACTACCCGGATACACTGATGGAATATAAATAACAAAAGCTCCGCCCACTCCTTCCGAATCGGCACAGCCTATTGGTCTTTCTGCTGTCGATCATAGCGCGCTGGTGTTTTGATTGGTTTACAAGCCGAGACTGGTTTTAACTTCCTTAAAGGGACAGTGCACTGCCCTTCCTGCAGCTGTTCTGTTATCACATGGCAGGGGAAATGTGACTTACTCTTGGGCCACAATTGGAGCACGAACTTCAGCATGGTAAGAGCTTAAATGGTTAATGTCACGAGCTTCTTCATGAGATGTAGAAAGGAGTTTACTGAAGTGCTCGTAGCCGTCTGCATGGCACTGTATATCTGCTTAGATTAGAAAGTTGTTCTAGAAGTTTTTATGGGGATTAGGATTAGACAATGATACTTTACTTACTCATTGCGTCACTACAGTAAAGTGATGGAAGTGGCCAAAACAACCAATCAGTTCCCTGCTTTCATTTGATAACTTGTGCACAACATATATCCAGAGCCAGGAGTATGAATGGAGGGGGTAATGGAAGGTAGGATTACTGTACAGGAAGTATCCAGAGCCAGGAGGATGAATGGAGGCGGTAATGGAAGGTAGGTCTACTGTACAAGAAGTATCCTGAGCCAGGAGGATGAATGGAGGCGGTAATGGAAGGTAGGATTACTGTACAGGAAGTATCCTGAGCCAGGAGGATGAATGGAGGTGGTAATGGAAGGTAGCATTACTGTACAGGGAGTATCCAGAGCCAGGAGAATGAATGGAGGCAGTAATGGAAGGTAGCATTACTGTACAGGAAGTATCCAGAGCCAGGAGGATGAATGGAGGCGGTAATGGAAGGTAGGATTACTGTACAGGAAGTATCCAGAGCCAGGAGTATGAATGGAGGGGGTAATGGAAGGTAGCATTACTGTACAGGAAGTATCCAGAGCCAGGAGTATGAATGGAGGGGGTAATGGAAGGTAGCATTACTGTACAGGAAGTATCCAGAGCCAGGAGTATGAATGGAGGGGGTAATGGAAGGTAGCATTACTGTACAGGAAGTATCCAGAGCCAGGAGTATGAATGGAGGCGGTAATGGAAGGTAGCATTACTGTACAGGAAGTATCCAGAGCCAGGAGTATGAATGGAGGCGGTAATGGAAGGTAGGATTACTGTACAGGAAGTATCTAGAGCCAGGAGTATGAATGGAGGCGGTAATGGAAGGTAGCATTACTGTACAGGAAGTATCCAGAGCCAGGAGTATGAATGGAGGCGGTAATGGAAGGTAGGATTACTGTACAGGAAGTATCCAGAGCCAGGAGTATGAATGGAGGGGGTAATGGAAGGTAGGATTACTGTACAGGAAGTATCCAGAGCCAGGAGTATGAATGGAGGGGCTAATGGAAGGTAGGATTACTGTACAGGAAGTATCCAGAGCCGGGAGGATGAATGGAGGGGGTAATGGAAGGTAGCATTACTGTACAGGAAGTATCCAGAGCCGGGAGGATGAATGGAGGGGGTAATGGAAGGTAGCATTACTGTACAGGAAGTATCCAGAGCCGGGAGGATGAATGGAGGGGGTAATGGAAGGTAGCATTACTGTACAGGAAGTATCCAGAGCCGGGAGGATGAATGGAGGGGGTAATGGAAGGTAGGATTACTGTACAGGGAGTATCCAAAGCCGGGAGGATGAATGGAGGCTGCAATGGAAGGTAGGATTACTGTACAGGAAGTATCCTGAGCCAGGAGTATGAATGGAGGGGGTAATTGAAGGTAGGATTACTGTACAGGAAGTATCCAGAGCCAGGAGTATGAATGGAGGGGGTAATGGAAGGTAGCATTACTGTACAGGAAATATCCAGAGCCAGGAGTATGAATGGAGGGGGTAATGGAAGGTAGGATTACTGTACAGGAAGTATCCAGAGCCAGGAGTATGAATGGAGGCTGTAATGGAAGGTAGCATTACTGTACAGGAAGTATCCAGAGCTGGGAGGATGAATGGAGGCGGTAATGGAAGGTAGCATTACTGTACAGGAAGTATCCAGAACTGGGAGGATGAATGGAGGCGGTAATGGAAGGTAGCATTACTGTACAGGAAGGATCCAGAGCCGGGAGGATGAATGGAGGCGGTAATGGAAGGTAGGTCTACTGTACAAGAAGTATCCTGAGCCAGGAGGATGAATGGAGGTGGTAATGGAAGGTAGCATTACTGTACAGGGAGTATCCAGAGCCAGGAGAATGAATGGAGGCAGTAATGGAAGGTAGCATTACTGTACAGGAAGTATCCAGAGCCAGGAGGATGAATGGAGGCGGTAATGGAAGGTAGGATTACTGTACAGGAAGTATCCAGAGCCAGGAGTATGAATGGAGGGGGTAATGGAAGGTAGGATTACTGTACAGGAAGTATCCAGAGCCAGGAGTATGAATGGAGACGGTAATGGAAGGTAGGATTACTGTACAGGAAGTATCCAAAGCCATTAGGATGAATGGAGGGGGTAATGGAAGGTAGCATTACTGTACTGGAAGTATCCAGAGCCAGGAGGATGAATGGAGGCGGTAATGGAAGGTAGGATTACTGTACAGGAAGTATCCAGAGCCAGGAGTATGAATGGAGGGGGTAATGGAAGGTAGGATTACTGTACAGGAAGTATCCAGAGCCAGGAGTATGAATGGAGGGGGTAATGGAAGGTAGCATTACTGTACAGGAAGTATCCAGAGCCAGGAGTATGAATGGAGGCGGTAATGGAAGGTAGCATTACTGTACAGGAAGTATCCAAAGCCGGGAGGATGAATGGAGGCTGCAATGGAAGGTAGGATTACTGTACAGGAAGTATCCTGAGCCAGGAGTATGAATGGAGGGGGTAATTGAAGGTAGGATTACTGTACAGGAAGTATCCAGAGCCAGGAGTATGAATGGAGGGGGTAATGGAAGGTAGCATTACTGTACAGGAAATATCCAGAGCCAGGAGTATGAATGGAGGGGGTAATGGAAGGTAGGATTACTGTACAGGAAGTATCCAGAGCCAGGAGTATGAATGGAGGCTGTAATGGAAGGTAGCATTACTGTACAGGAAGTATCCAGAGCTGGGAGGATGAATGGAGGCGGTAATGGAAGGTAGCATTACTGTACAGGAAGTATCCAGAACTGGGAGGATGAATGGAGGCGGTAATGGAAGGTAGCATTACTGTACAGGAAGGATCCAGAGCCGGGAGGATGAATGGAGGCGGTAATGGAAGGTAGGTCTACTGTACAAGAAGTATCCTGAGCCAGGAGGATGAATGGAGGTGGTAATGGAAGGTAGCATTACTGTACAGGGAGTATCCAGAGCCAGGAGAATGAATGGAGGCAGTAATGGAAGGTAGCATTACTGTACAGGAAGTATCCAGAGCCAGGAGGATGAATGGAGGCGGTAATGGAAGGTAGGATTACTGTACAGGAAGTATCCAGAGCCAGGAGTATGAATGGAGGGGGTAATGGAAGGTAGGATTACTGTACAGGAAGTATCCAGAGCCAGGAGTATGAATGGAGACGGTAATGGAAGGTAGGATTACTGTACAGGAAGTATCCAAAGCCATTAGGATGAATGGAGGGGGTAATGGAAGGTAGCATTACTGTACTGGAAGTATCCAGAGCCAGGAGGATGAATGGAGGCGGTAATGGAAGGTAGGATTACTGTACAGGAAGTATCCAGAGCCAGGAGTATGAATGGAGGGGGTAATGGAAGGTAGGATTACTGTACAGGAAGTATCCAGAGCCAGGAGTATGAATGGAGGGGGTAATGGAAGGTAGCATTACTGTACAGGAAGTATCCAGAGCCAGGAGTATGAATGGAGGCGGTAATGGAAGGTAGCATTACTGTACAGGAAGTATCCAGAGCCAGGAGTATGAATGGAGGCGGTAATGGAAGGTAGGATTACTGTACAGGAAGTATTCAGAGCCAGGAGTATGAATGGAGGCGGTAATGGAAGGTAGGATTACTGTACAGGAAGTATCCAGAGCCAGGAGTATGAATGGAGGCGGTAATGGAAGGTAGCATTACTGTACAGGAAGTATCCAGAGCCAGGAGTATGAATGGAGGCGGTAATGGAAGGTAGGATTACTGTACAGGAAGTATCCAGAGCCAGGAGTATGAATGGAGGGGGTAATGGAAGGTAGGATTACTGTACAGGAAGTATCCAGAGCCAGGAGTATGAATGGAGGCGGTAATGGAAGGTAGCATTACTGTACAAGAAGTATCCAGAGCCAGGAGTATGAATGGAGGCGGTAATGGAAGGTAGGATTACTGTACAGGAAGTATCCAGAGCCAGGAGTATGAATGGAGGGGGTAATGGAAGGTAGGATTACTGTACAGGAAGTATCCAGAGCCAGGAGTATGAATGGAGGCGGTAATGGAAGGTAGGATTACTGTACAGGAAGTATCCAGAGCCAGGAGTATGAATGGAGGGGGTAATGGAAGGTAGGATTACTGTACAGGAAGTATCCAGAGCCGGGAGGATGAATGGAGGGGGTAATGGAAGGTAGCATTACTGTACAGGAAGTATCCAGAGCCGGGAGGATGAATGGAGGGGGTAATGGAAGGTAGCATTACTGTACAGGAAGTATCCAGAGCTGGGAGGATGAATGGAGGGGGTAATGGAAGGTAGCATTACTGTACAGGAAGTATCCAGAGCCGGGAGGATGAATGGAGGGGGTAATGGAAGGTAGGATTACTGTACAGGGAGTATCCAAAGCCGGGAGGATGAATGGAGGCTGCAATGGAAGGTAGGATTACTGTACAGGAACTATCCTGAGCCAGGAGTATGAATGGAGGGGGTAATTGAAGGTAGGATTACTGTACAGGAAGTATCCAGAGCCAGGAGTATGAATGGAGGGGGTAATGGAGGGTAGCATTACTGTACAGGAAGTATCCAGAGCCAGGAGTATGAATGGAGGGGGTAATGGAAGGTAGGATTACTGTACAGGAAGTATCCAGAGCCAGGAGTATGAATGGAGGCTGTAATGGAAGGTAGCATTACTGTACAGGAAGTATCCAGAGCCGGGAGGATGAATGGAGGCGGTAATGAAAGGTAGCATTACTGTACAGGAAGTATCCAGAGCTGGGAGGATGAATGGAGGCGGTAATGGAAGGTAGCATTACTGTACAGGAAGTATCCAGAGCTGGGAGGATGAATGGAGGCGGTAATGGAAGGTAGCATTACTGTACAGGAAGTATCCAGAGCTGGGAGGATGAATGGAGGGGGTAATGGAAGGTAGGATTACTGTACAGGGAGTATCCAGAGCCGGGAGGATGAATGGAGGCGGTAATGGAAGGTAGGTCTACTGTACAGGAAGTATCCTGAGCCAGGACGATGAATGGAGGCGGTAATGGAAGGTAGGATTACTGTACAGGAAGTATCCTGAGCCGGAGGATGAATGGAGGTGGTAATGGAAGGTAGCATTACTGTACAGGGAGTATCCAGAGCCAGGAGAATGAATGGAGACGGTAATGGAAGGTAGCATTACTGTACAGGAAGTATCCAGAGCCAGGAGGATGAATGGAGGCGGTAATGGAAGGTAGGATTACTGTACAGGAAGTATCCAGAGCCAGGAGTATGAATGGAGGGGGTAATGGAAGGTAGGATTACTGTACAGGAAGTATCCAGAGCCAGGAGTATGAATGGAGACGGTAATGGAAGGTAGGATTACTGTACAGGAAGTATCCAGAGCCAGGAGTATGAATGGAGGGGGTAATGGAAGGTAGCATTACTGTACAGGAAGTATCCTCAGCCAGGAGTATGAATGGAGGTGGTAATGGAAGGTAGCATTACTGTACAGGGAGTATCCAGAGCCAGGAGGATGAATGGAGGCGGTAATGGAAGGTAGGATTACTGTACGGGAAGTATCCAGAGCCAGGGGTATGAATGGAGGCTGTAATGGAAGGTAGCATTACTGTACAGGAAGTATCCAGAGCCAGGAGTATGAATGGAGGGGGTAATGGAAGGTAGGATTACTGTACAGGAAGTATCCAGAGCCGGGAGGATGAATGGAGGGGGTAATGGAAGGTAGGATTACTGTACAGGGAGTATCCTGAGCCAGGAGTATGAATGGAGGGGGTAATGGAAGGTAGGATTACTGTACAGGAAGTATCCAGAGCCGGGAGGATGAATGGATGCTGTAATGGAAGGTAGGATTACTGTACAAGAAGTATCCAGAGCCAGGAGGATGAATGGAGGGGATAATGGAAGGTAGGATTACTGTACAGGAAGTATCCAGAGCCAGGAGGATGAATGGAGGGGGTAATGGAAGGTAGCATTACTGTACAGGAAGTATCCAGAGCCAGGAGGATGAATGGAGGCAGTAATGGAAGGTAGGATTACTGTACAGGAAGTATCCTGAGCCAGGAGGATGAATGGAGGCAGTAATGGAAGGTAGGATTACTGTACAGGAAGTATCCTGAGCCAGGAGTATGAATGGAGGTGGTAATGGAAGGTAGCATTACTATACAGGGAGTATCCAGAGCCAGGAGGATGAATGGAGGCGGTAATGGAAGGTAGCATTACTGTACAGGAAGTATCCAGAGCCAGGAGTATGAATGGAGGCGGTAATGGAAGGTAGCATTACTGTACAGGAAGTATCCAGAGCCAGGAGTATGAATGGAGGCAGTAATGGAAGGTAGAATTACTGTACAGAAAGTATCCAGAGCCAGGAGTATGAATGGAGGGGGTAATGGAAGGTAGAATTACTGTACAGAAAGTATTCAGAGCCAGGAGTATGAATGGAGGGGTAATGGAAGGTAGGATTATTGTACAGGAAGTATCCAGAGCCGGGAGCATGAATGGAGGCGGTAATGGAAGGTAGGATTACTGTACAGGAAGTATCCTGAGCCAGGAGGATGAATGTAGGTGGTAATGGAAGGTAGGATTACTGTACAGGAAGTATCCAGATCCCGGACGATGAATGGAGGCTGTACTGGAAGGTAGGATTACTGTACAGGAAGTATCCAGAGCCAGGAGTATGAATGGAGGCGGTAATGGAAGGTAGGATTACTGTACAGGAAGTATCCTGAGCCAGGAGTATGAATGGAGGTGGTAATGGAAGGTAGGATTACTGTACAGGAAGTATCCAGAGCCAGGAGTATGAATGGAGGCGGTAATGGAAGGTAGCATTACTGTACAGGAAGTATCCAGAGCCAGGAGTATGAATGGAGGGGGTAATGGAAGGTAGGATTACTGTACAGGAAGTATCCAGAGCCAGGAGTATGAATGGAGGTGGTAATGGAAGGTAGCATTACTGTACAGGGAGTATCCAGATCCCGGACGATGAATGGAGGCTGTACTGGAAGGTAGGATTACTGTACAGGAAGTATCCAGAGCCAGGAGTATGAATGGAGGGGGTAATGGAAGGTAGGATTACTGTACAGGAAGTATCCAGAGCCGGGAGGATGAATGGAGGCTGTAATGGAAGGTAGGATTACTGTAGAGGAAGTATCCAGAGCCAGGAGGATGAATGGAGGGGGTAATAGAAGGTAGGATTACTGTACATGAAGTATCCAGAGCCAGGAGGATGAATGGAGGGGGTAATGGAAGGTAGGATTACTGTACAGGAAATATCCAGAGCCAGGAGTATGAATGGAGGGGGTAATGGAATGTAGAATTACTGTACAGAAAGTATCCAGAGCCAGGAGTATGAATGGAGGGGGTAATGGAAGGTAGGATTACTGTACAGGAAGTATCCAGAGCCAGGAGTATGAATGAAGGGGGTAATGGAAGGTAGGATTACTGTACAGGAAGTATCCAGAGCCAGGAGTATGAATGGATGGGGTAATGGAAGGTAGGATTACTGTACAGGAAGTATCCAGAGCCAGTAGTATGAATGGAGGCGGTAATGGAAGGTAGGATTACTGTACAGGAAGTATCCAGAGCCAGTAGTATGAATGGAGGGGGTAATGGAAGGTAGGATTACTGTACAGGAAGTATCCAGAGCTAGGAGTGTGAATGGAAACGGTAATGGAAGGTAGGATTACTGTACAGGAAGTATCCACAGCCAGGAGTATGAATGGAGGCAGTAATGAAAGGTAGGATTACTGTACACGAAGTATACAGAGCCGGGAGGATGAATGGAGGGGGTAATGGAAGGTAGCATTACTGTACAGGAAGTATCCAGAGCCAGGAGTATGAAAGGAGGGGGTAATGGAAGGTAGCATTACTGTACAGGATGTATCCAGAGCCAGGAGTATGAATGGAGGCGGTAATGAAAGATAGGATTACTGTACAGGAAGTATCCAGAGCCAGGAGTATGAATGGAGGGGGTAATGGAAGGTAGGATTACTGTACAGGAAGTATCCAGAGCCGGGAGGATGAATGGAGGGGGTAATGGAAGGTAGGATTACTGTACAGGGAGTATCCTGAGCCAGGAGTATGAATGGAGGGGGTAATGGAAGGTAGGATTACTGTACAGGAAGTATCCAGAGCCGGGAGGATGAATGGATGCTGTAATGGAAGGTAGGATTACTGTACAAGAAGTATCCAGAGCCAGGAGGATGAATGGAGGGGATAATGGAAGGTAGGATTACTGTACAGGAAGTATCCAGAGCCAGGAGGATGAATGGAGGGGGTAATGGAAGGTAGCATTACTGTACAGGAAGTATCCAGAGCCAGAAGGATGAATGGAGGCAGTAATGGAAGGTAGGATTACTGTACAGGAAGTATCCTGAGCCAGGAGGATGAATGGAGGCGGTAATGGAAGGTAGGATTACTGTACAGGAAGTATCCTGAGCCAGAAGTATGAATGGAGGTGGTAATGGAAGGTAGCATTACTATACAGGGAGTATCCAGAGCCAGGAGGATGAATGGAGGCGGTAATGGAAGGTAGCATTACTGTACAGGAAGTATCCAGAGCCAGGAGTATGAATGGAGGCGGTAATGGAAGGTAGCATTACTGTACAGGAAGTATCCAGAGCCAGGAGTATGAATGGAGGTGGTAATGGAAGGTAGCATTACTGTACAGGAAGTATCCAGAGCCAGGAGTATGAATGGAGGTGGTAATGGAAGGTAGCATTACTGTACTGGAAGTATCCTGAGCCAGGAGTATGAATGGAGGTGGTAATGGAAGGTAGCATTACTGTACAGGGAGTTTCCAGAGCCAGGAGGATGAATGGAGGCTGTAATGGAAGGTAGCATTACTGTACAGGAAGTACCCAGAGCCAGGAGTATGAATGGAGGGGGTAATGGAGGGTAGGATTACTGTACAGGAAGTATCCAGAGCCGGGAGGATGTATGGAGGGGGTAATGAAAGGTAGGATTACTGTACAGGGAGTATCCTGTGCCAGGAGTATGAATGGAGGGGGTAATGGAAGGTAGGATTACTGTACAGGAAGTATCCAGAGCCAGGAGTATGAATGAAGGTGGTAATGGAAGGTAGCATTACTGTACAGGGAGTATCCAGAGCCGGGAGGATGAATGGAGGGGGTAATGGAAGGTAGGATTACTGTACAGGGAGTATCCTGAGCCAGGAGTATGAATGGAGGGGGTAATGGAAGGTAGGATTACTGTACAGGAAGTATCCAGAGCCGGGAGGATGAATGGAGGCTGTAATGGAAGGTAGGATTACTGTACAGGAAGTATCCAGAGCCAGGAGGATGAATGGAGGGGGTAATGAAAGGTAGGATTACTGTACAGGAAGTATCCAGAGCCAGGAGGATGAATGGAGGGGGTAATGGAACATAGGATTACTGTACAGGAAGTATCCAGAGCCAGGAGTATGAATGGAGGGGGTAATGGAAGGTAGGATTACTGTACAGGAAGTATCCAGAGCCAGGAGTATGAATGGAGGCAGTAATGGAAGGTAGAATTACTGTACAGGAAGTATCCAGATCCCGGACGATGAATGGAGGCTGTACTGGAAGGTAGGATTACTGTACAGGAAGTATCCAGAGCCAGGAGTATGAATGGAGGCAGTAATGGAAGGTAGGATTACTGTACAGGAAGTATCCTGAGCCAGGAGGATGAATGGAGGCGGTAATGGAAGGTAGGATTGCTGTACAGGAAGTATCCTGAGCCAGGAGTATGAATGGAGGTGGTAATGGAAGGTAGGATTACTGTACAGGAAGTATCCAGAGCCAGGAGTATGAATGGAGGCGGTAATGGAAGGTAGCATTACTGTACAGGAAGTATCCACAGCCAGGAGTATGAATGGAGGCGGTAATGGAAGGTAGGATTACTGTACAGGAAGTATCCAGAGCCAGGAGTATGAATGGAGGTGGTAATGGAAGGTAGCATTACTGTACAGGGAGTATCCAGATCCCGGACGATGAATGGAGGCTGTACTGGAAGGTACTATTACTGTACAGGAAGTATCCAGAGCCAGGAGTATGAATGGAGGCGGTAATGGAAGGTAGGATTACTGTACAAGAAGTATCCTGAGCCAGGAGGATGAATGGAGGCGGTAATGGAAGGTAGGATTACTGTACAGGAAGTATCCTGAGCCAGGAGTATGAATGGAGGTGGTAATGGAAGGTAGGATTACTGTACAGGAAGTATCCAGAGCCAGGAGTATGAATGGAGGCGGTAATGGAAAGTAGCATTACTGTACAGGAAGTATCCAGAGCCAGGAGTATGAATGGAGGGGGTAATGGAAGGTAGGATTACTGTACAGGAAGTATCCAGAGCCAGGAGTATGAATGGAGGTGGTAATGGAAGGTAGCATTACTGTACAGGGAGTATCCAGAGCCGGGAGGATGAATGGAGGGGGTAATGGAAGGTAGGATTACTGTACAGGGAGTATCCTGAGCCAGGAGTATGAATGGAGGGGGTAATGGAAGGTAGGATTACTGTACAGGAAGTATCCAGAGCCGGGAGGATGAATGGAGGCTGTAATGGAAGGTAGGATTACTGTAGAGGAAGTATCCAGAGCCAGGAGGATGAATGGAGGGGGTAATAAAAGGTAGGATTACTGTACAGGAAGTATCCAGAGCCAGGAGGATGAATGGAGGGGGTAATGGAAGGTAGGATTACTGTACAGGAAGTATCCAGAGCCAGGAGTATGAATGGAGGGGGTAATGGAAGGTAGGATTACTGTTCTCGAAGTATCCAGAGCCGGGAGGATGAATGGAGGGGGTAATGGAAGGTAGGATTACTGTGCAGGGAGTATCCTGAGCCAGGAGTATGAATGGAGGGGGTAATGGAAGGTAGGATTACTGTACTGGAAGTATCCAGAGCCGGGAGGATGAATGGAGGCTGTAATGGAAGGTAGGATTACTGTACAGGAAGTATCCAGAGCCAGGAGTATGGATGGAGACAGTAATGGAAGATAGAATTGCTGTACAGAAAGTATCCAGAGCCAGGAGTATGAATGGAGGCTGTAATGGAAGGTAGGATTACTGTACAGGAAGTATCCAGAGCCAGGAGTATGAATGGAGGCGGTAATGGAAGGTAGGATTACTGTACAGGAAGTATCCAGAGCCAGGAGTATGAATGGAGGGGGTAATGGAAGGTAGGATTACTGTACAGGAAGTATCCAGAGCCAGGAGTATGAATGGATGGGGTAATGGAAGGTAGGATTACTGTACAGGAAGTATCCAGAGCCAGTAGTATGAATGGAGGCGGTAATGGAAGGTAGGATTACTGTACAGGAAGTATCCAGAGCCAGTAGTATGAATGGAGGGGGTAATGGAAGGTAGGATTACTGTACAGGAAGTATCCAGAGCCAGGAGTGTGAATGGAAACGGTAATGGAAGGTAGGATTACTGTACAGGAAGTATCCAGAGCCAGGAGTATGAATGGAGGCAGTAATGGAAGGTAGGATTACTGTACAGGAAGTATACAGAGCCGGGAGGATGAATGGAGGGGGTAATGGAAGGTAGCATTACTGTACAGGAAGTATCCAGAGCCAGGAGTATGAAAGGAGGGGGTAATGGAAGGTAGCATTACTGTACAGGATGTATCCAGAGCCAGGAGTATGAATGGAGGCGGTAATGAAAGATAGGATTACTGTACAGGAAGTATCCAGAGCCAGGAGTATGAATGGAGGGGGTAATGGAAGGTAGGATTACTGTACAGGAAGTATCCAGAGCTGGGAGGATGAATGGAGGGGGTAATGGAAGGTAGCATTACTGTACAGGAAGTATCCAGGGCCAGGAGTATGAATGGAGGCGGTAATGGAAGGTAGGATTACTGTACAGGAAGTATCCAGAGCCAGGAGTATGAATGGAGGCGGTAATGGAAGGTAGCATTACTGTACAGGAAGTATCCAGAGCCAGGAGTATGAATGGAGGTGGTAATGGAAGGTAGCATTACTGTACAGGAAGTATCCAGAGCCAGGAGTATGAATGGAGGGGGTAATGTAAGGTAGCATTACTGTACAGGAAGTATCCAGAGCCAGGAGTATGAATGGAGGGGGTAATGGAAGGTAGCATTACTGTACAGGAAGTATCCAGAGCCAGGAGTATGAATGGAGGCGGTAATGGAAGGTAGCATTACTGTACAGGAAGTATCCAGAGCCAGGAGTATGAATGGAGGGGGTAATGGAAGGTAGCATTACTGTAAAGGAAGTATCCAGAGCCAGGAGTATGAATGGAGGCGGTAATGGAAGGTAGGATTACTGTACAGGAAGTATCCAGAGCCAGGAGTATGAATGGAGGGGGTAATCTAAGGTAGCATTACTGTACAGGAAGTATCCAGAGCCGGGAGGATGAATGGAGGGGGTAATGGAAGGTAGCATTACTGTACAGGAAGTATCCAGAGCCGGGAGGATGAATGGAGGGGGTAATGGAAGGTAGGATTACTGTACAGGGAGTATCCAAAGCCGGGAGGATGAATGGAGGCTGCAATGGAAGGTAGGATTACTGTACAGGAAGTATCTTGAGCCAGGAGTATGAATGGAGGGGGTAATTGAAGGTAGGATTACTGTACAGGAAGTATACAGAGCCAGGAGTATGAATGGAGGGGGTAATGGAAGGTAGCATTACTGTACAGGAAGTATCCAGAGCCAGGAGTATGAATGGAGGGGGTAATGGAAGGTAAAATTACTGTACAGGAAGTATCCAGAGCCAGGAGTATGAATGGAGGCTGTAATGGAAGGTAGGATTACTGTACAGGAAGTATCCAGAGCCAGGAGTATGAATGGAGGCTGTAATGGAAGGTAGCATTACTGTACAGGAAGTATCCAGAGCCGGGAGGATGAATGGAGGCGGTAATGGAAGGTAGCATTACTGTACAGGAAGTATCCAGAGCTGGGAGGATGAATGGAGGCGGTAATGGAAGGTAGCATTACTGTACAGGAAGTATCCAGAGCTGGGAGGATGAATGGAGGGGGTAATGGAAGGGAGGATTACTGTACAGGGAGTATCCAGAGCCGGGAGGATGAATGGAGGCGGTAATGGAAGGTAGGTCTACTGTACAGGAAGTATCCTGAGCCAGGAGGATGAATGGAGGCGGTAATGGAAGGTAGGATTACTGTACAGGAAGTATCCTGAGCCAGGAGGATGAATGGAGGTGGTAATGCAAGGTAGCATTACTGTACAGGGAGTATCCAGAGCCAGGAGAATGAATGGAGGCGGTAATGGAAGGTAGCATTACTGTACAGGAAGTATCCAGAGCCAGGAGGATGAATGGAGGCGGTAATGGAAGGTAGGATTACTGTACAGGAAGTATCCAGAGCCAGGAGTATGAATGGAGGGGGTAATGGAAGGTAGGATTACTGTACAGGAAGTATCCAGAGCCAGGAGTATGAATGGAGACGGTAATGGAAGGTAGGATTACTGTACAGGAAGTATCCAGAGCCATTAGGATGAATGGAGGGGGTAATGGAAGGTAGCATTACTGTACAGGAAGTATCCAGAGCCAGGAGGATGAATGGAGGCGGTAATGGAAGGTAGGATTACTGTACAGGAAGTATCCAGAGCCAGGAGTATGAATGGAGGGGGTAATGAAAGGTAGGATTACTGTACAGGAAGTATCCAGAGCCAGGAGTATGAATGGAGGCAGTAATGGAAGGTAGCATTACTGTACAGGAAGTATCCAGAGCCAGGAGTATGAATGGAGGGGGTAATGGAAGGTAGCATTACTGTACAGGAAGTATCCAGAGCCAGGAGTATGAATGGAGGCGGTAATGGAAGGTAGGATTACTGTACAGGAAGTATCCAGAGCCAGGAGTATGAATGGAGGGGGTAATGGAAGGTAGCATTACTGTACAGGAAGTATCCAGAGCCAGGAGTATGAATGGAGGGGGTAATGGAAGGTAGCATTACTGTACAGGAAGTATCCAGAGCCAGGAGTATGAATGGAGGGGGTAATGGAAGGTAGCATTACTGTACAGGAAGTATCCAGGGCCAGGAGTATGAATGGAGGCGGTAATGGAAGGTAGGATTACTGTACAGGAAGTATCCAGAGCCAGGAGTATGAATGGAGGCGGTAATGGAAGGTAGCATTACTGTACAGGAAGTATCCAGAGCCAGGAGTATGAATGGAGGGGGTAATGGAAGGTAGCATTACTGTACAGGAAGTATCCAGAGCCAGGAGTATGAATGGAGGGGGTAATGGAAGGTAGCATTACTGTACAGGAAGTATCCAGAGCCAGGAGTATGAATGGAGGGGGTAATGGAAGGTAGCATTACTGTACAGGAAGTATCCAGAGCCAGGAGTATGAATGGAGGGGGTAATGGAAGGTAGCATTACTGTACAGGAAGTATCCAGAGCCAGGAGTATGAATGGAGGGGGTAATGGAAGGTAGCATTACTGTACACGAAGTATCCAGAGCCAGGAGTATGAATGGAGGCGGTAATGGAAGGTAGCATTACTGTACAGGAAGTATCCAGAGCCAGGAGTATGAATGGAGGCGGTAATGGAAGGTAGGATTACTGTACAGGAAGTATCCAGAGCCAGGAGTATGAATGGAGGCGGTAATGGAAGGTAGGATTACTGTACAGGAAGTATCTAGAGCCAGGAGTATGAATGGAGGGGGTAATGGAAGGTAGGATTACTGTACAGGAAGTATCCAGAGCCGGGAGGATGAATGGAGGGGGTAATGGAAGGTAGCATTACTGTACAGGAAGTATCCAGAGCCGGGAGGATGAATGGAGGGGGTAATGGAAGGTAGCATTACTGTACAGGAAGTATCCAGAGCCGGGAGGATGAATGGAGGGGGTAATCTAAGGTAGCATTACTGTACAGGAAGTATCCAGAGCCGGGAGGATGAATGGAGGGGGTAATGGAAGGTAGCATTACTGTACAGGAAGTATCCAGAGCCGGGAGGATGAATGGAGGGGGTAATGGAAGGTAGGATTACTGTACAGGGAGTATCCAAAGCCGGGAGGATGAATGGAGGGGGTAATTGAAGGTAGGATTACTGTACAGGAAGTATCCAGAGCCAGGAGTATGAATGGAGGGGGTAATGGAAGGTAGCATTACTGTACAGGAAGTATCCAGAGCCAGGAGTATGAATGAAGGGGGTAATGGAAGGTAAGATTACTGTACAGGAAGTATCCAGAGCCAGGAGTATGAATGGAGGCTGTAATGGAAGGTAGGATTACTGTACAGGAAGTATCCAGAGCCAGGAGTATGAATGGAGGCTGTAATGGAAGGTAGCATTACTGTACAGGAAGTATCCAGAGCCGGGAGGATGAATGGAGGCGGTAATGGAAGGTAGCATTACTGTACAGGAAGTATCCAGAGCTGGGAGGATGAATGGAGGCGGTAATGGAAGGTAGCATTACTGTACAGGAAGTATCCAGAGCGGGGAGGATGAATGGAGGCGGTAATGGAAGGTAGCATTACTGTACAGGAAGTATCCAGAGCTGGGAGGATGAATGGAGGGGGTAATGGAAGGTAGGATTACTGGACAGGGAGTATCCAGAGCCGGGAGGATGAATGGAGGCGGTAATGGAAGGTAGGTCTACTGTACAGGAAGTATCCTGAGCCAGGAGGATGAATGGAGGCGGTAATGGAAGGTAGGATTACTGTACAGGAAGTATCCTGAGCCAGGAGGATGAATGGAGGTGGTAATGGAAGGTAGCATTACTGTACAGGGAGTATCCAGAGCCAGGAGAATGAATGGAGGCGGTAATGGAAGGTAGCATTACTGTACAGGAAGTATCCAGAGCCAGGAGGATGAATGGAGGCGGTAATGGAAGGTAGGATTACTGTACAGGAAGTATCCAGAGCCAGGAGTATGAATGGAGGGGGTAATGGAAGGTAGGATTACTGTACAGGAAGTATCCAGAGCCAGGAGTATGAATGGAGACGGTAATGGAAGGTAGAATTACTGTACAGGAAGTATCCAGAGCCATTAGGATGAATGGAGGGGGTAATGGAAGGTAGCATTACTGTACAGGAAGTATCCAGAGCCAGGAGGATGAATGGAGGCGGTAATGGAAGGTAGGATTACTGTACAGGAAGTATCCAGAGCCAGGAGTATGAATGGAGGGGGTAATGGAAGGTAGGATTACTGTACAGGAAGTATCCAGAGCCAGGAGTATGAATGGAGGGGGTAATGGAAGGTAGCATTACTGTACAGGAAGTATCCAGAGCCAGGAGTATGAATGGAGGCGGTAATGGAAGGTAGGATTACTGTACAGGAAGTATCCAGAGCCAGGAGTATGAATGGAGGGGGTAATGGAAGGTAGGATTACTGTACAGGAAGTATCCAGAGCCAGGAGTATGAATGGAGGGGGTAATGGAAGGTAGCATTACTGTACAGGAAGTATCCAGAGCCAGGAGTATGAATGGAGGCGGTAATGGAAGGTAGGATTACTGTACAGGAAGTATCCAGAGCCAGGAGTATGAATGGAGGCGGTAATGGAAGGTAGCATTACTGTACAGGAAGTATCCAGAGCCAGGAGTATGAATGGAGGCGGTAATGGAAGGTAGGATTACTGTACAGGAAGTATCCAGAGCCAGGAGTATGAATGGAGGGGGTAATGGAAGGTAGGATTACTGTACAGGAAGTATCCAGAGCCAGGAGTATAAATGGAGGCGGTAATGGAAGGTAGCATTACTGTACAAGAAGTATCCAGAGCCAGGAGTATGAATGGAGGCGGTAATGGAAGGTAGGATTACTGTACAGGAAGTATCCAGAGCCAGGAGTATGAATGGAGGGGGTAATGGAAGGTAGGATTACTGTACAGGAAGTATCCAGAGCCAGGAGTATGAATGGAGGCGGTAATGGAAGGTAGGATTACTGTACAGGAAGTATCCAGAGCCAGGAGTATGAATGGAGGGGGTAATGGAAGGTAGGATTACTGTACAGGAAGTATCCAGAGCCGGGAGGATGAATGGAGGGGGTAATGGAAGGTAGCATTACTGTACAGGAAGTATCCAGAGCCGGGAGGATGAATGGAGGGGGTAATGGAAGGTAGCATTACTGTACAGGAAGTATCCAGAGCTGGGAGGATGAATGGAGGGGGTAATGGAAGGTAGCATTACTGTACAGGAAGTATCCAGAGCCGGGAGGATGAATGGAGGGGGTAATGGAAGGTAGGATTACTGTACAGGGAGTATCCAAAGCCGGGAGGATGAATGGAGGCTGCAATGGAAGGTAGGATTACTGTACAGGAAGTATCCTGAGCCAGGAGTATGAATGGAGGGGGTAATTGAAGGTAGGATTACTGTACAGGAAGTATCCAGAGCCAGGAGTATGAATGGAGGGGGTAATGGAACGTAGCATTACTGTACAGGAAGTATCCAGAGCCAGGAGTATGAATGGAGGGGGTAGTGGAAGGTAGGATTACTGTACAGGAAGTATCCAGAGCCAGGAGTATGAATGGAGGCTGTAATGGAAGGTAGCATTACTGTAAAGGAAGTATCCAGAGCCGGGAGGATGAATGGAGGCGGTAATGAAAGGTAGCATTACTGTACAGGAAGTATCCAGAGCTGGGAGGATGAATGGAGGGGGTAATGGAAGGTAGGATTACTGTACAGGGAGTATCCAGAGCCGGGAGGATGAATGCAGGCGGTAATGGAAGGTAGGTCTACTGTACAGGAAGTATCCTGAGCCAGGAGGATGAATGGAGGCGGTAATGGAAGGTAGGATTACTGTACAGGAAGTATCCTGAGCCAGGAGGATGAATGGAGGCGGTAATGGAAGGTAGCATTACTGTACAGGGAGTATCCAGAGCCAGGAGAATGAATGGAGGCTGTAATGGAAGGTAGCATTACTGTACAGGAAGTATCCAGAGCCAGGAGGATGAATGGAGGCGGTAATGGAAGGTAGGATTACTGTACAGGAAGTATCCAGAGCCAGGAGTATGAATGGAGGGGGTAATGGAAGGTAGGATTACTGTACAGGAAGTATCCAGAGCCAGGAGTATGAATGGAGACGGTAATGGAAGGTAGGATTACTGTACAGGAAGTATCCAGAGCCATTAGGATGAATGGAGGGGGTAATGGAAGGTAGCATTACTGTACAGTAAGTATCCAGAGCCAGGAGGATGAATGGAGGCGGTAATGGAAGGTAGGATTACTGTACAGGAAGTATCCAGAGCCAGTAGTATGAATGGAGGGGGTAATGGAAGGTAGGATTACTGTACAGGAAGTATCCAGAGCCAGGAGTATGAATGGAGGGGGTAATGGAAGGTAGCATTACTGTACAGGAAGTATCCTCAGCCAGGAGTATGAATGGAGGTGGTAATGCAAGGTAGCATTACTGTACAGGGAGTATCCAGAGCCAGGAGGATGAATGGAGGCGGTAATGGAAGGTAGGATTACTGTATGGGAAGTATCCAGAGCCAGGAGTATGAATGGAGGCTGTAATGGAAGGTAGCATTACTGTACAGGAAGTATCCAGAGCCAGGAGTATGAATGGAGGGGGTAATGGAAGGTAGGATTACTGTACAGGAAGTATCCAGAGCCGGGAGGATGAATGGAGGGGGTAATGGAAGGTAGCATTACTGTACAGGGAGTATCCTGAGCCAGGAGTATGAATGGAGGGGTTAATGGAAGGTAGGATTACTGTACAGGAAGTATCCAGAGCCGGGAGGATGAATGGATGCTGTAATGGAAGGTAGGATTACTGTACAAGAAGTATCCAGAGCCAGGAGGATGAATGGAGGGGATAATGGAAGGTAGGATTACTGTACAGGAAGTATCCAGAGCCAGGAGGATGAATGGAGGCAGTAATGGAAGGTAGGATTACTGTACAGGAAGTATCCTGAGCCAGGAGGATGAATGGAGGCGGTAATGGAAGGTAGGATTACTGTACAGGAAGTATCCTGAGCCAGGAGTATGAATGGAGGTGGTAATGGAAGGTAGCATTACTATACAGGGAGTATCCAGAGCCAGAAGGATGAATGGAGGCGGTAATGGAAGGTAGCATTACTGTACAGGAAGTATCCAGAGCCAGGAGTATGAATGGAGGCGGTAATGGAAGGTAGCATTACTGTACAGGAAGTACCCAGAGCCAGGAGTATGAATGGAGGGGGTAATGGAGGGTAGGATTACTGTACAGGAAGTATCCAGAGCCGGGAGGATGTATGGAGGGGGAAATGAAAGGTAGGATTACTGTACAGGGAGTATCCTGTGCCAGGAGTATGAATGGAGTGGGTAATGGAAGGTAGGATTACTGTACAGGAAGTATCCAGAGCCAGGAGTATGAATGGAGGCGGTATTGGAAGGTAGCATTACTGTACAGGGAGTATCCAGAGCCGGGAGGATGAATGGAGGAGGTAATGGAAGGTAGGATTACTGTACAGTAAGTATCCTGAGCCAGGAGTATGAATGGAGGGGGTAATGGAAGGTAGGATTACTGTACAGGAAGTATCCAGAGCCAGGAGGATGAATGGAGGGGGTAATGAAAGGTAGGATTACTGTACAGGAAGTATCCAGAGCCAGGAGGATGAATGGAGGGGGTAATGGAAGGTAGGATTACTGTACAGGAAGTATCCAGAGCCAGGAGGATGAATGGAGGGGGTAATGGAATGTAGAATTACTGTACAGAAAGTATCCTGAGCCAGGAGGATGAATGGAGGGGGTAATGGAAGGTAGGATTACTGTACAGGAAGTATCCAGAGCCAGGAGTATGAATGGAGGCAGTAATGGAAGGTAGAATTACTGTACAGAAAGTATCCAGAGCCAGGAGTATGAATGGAGGGGGTAATGGAAGGTAGAATTACTGTACAGAAAGTATCCAGAGCCAGGAGTATGAATGGAGGGGTAATGGAAGGTAGGATTACTGTACAGGAAGTATCCAGAGCCGGGAGGATGAATGGAGGCGGTAATGGAAGGTAGGATTACTGTACAGGAAGTATCCTGAGCCAGGAGTATGAATGGAGGCGGTAATGGAAGGTAGGATTACTGTACAGGAAGTATCCAGATCCCGGACGATGAATGGAGGCTGTACTGGAAGGTAGGATTACTGTACAGGAAGTTTCCAGAGCCAGGAGTATGAATGGAGGCGGTAATGGAAGGTAGGATTGCTGTACAGGAAGTATCCTGAGCCAGGAGTATGAATGGAGGTGGTAATGGAAGGTAGGATTACTGTACAGGAAGTATCCAGAGCCAGGAGTATGAATGGAGGCGGTAATGGAAGGTAGCATTACTGTACAGGAAGTATCCAGAGCCAGGAGTATGAATGGAGGGGGTAATGGAAGGTAGGATTACTGTACAGGAAGTATCCAGAGCCAGGAGTATGAATGGAGGTGGTTATGGAAGGTAGCATTACTGTACAGGGAGTATCCAGATCCCGGACGATGAATGGAGGCTGTACTGGAAGGTAGGATTACTGTACAGGAAGTATCCAGAGCCAGGAGTATGAATGGAGGCGGTAATGGAAGGTAGGATTACTGTACAGGAAGTATCCTGAGCCAGGAGGATGAATAAAGGCGGTAATGGAAGGTAGGATTACTGTACAGGAAGTATCCTGAGCCAGGAGTATGAATGGAGGTGGTAATGGAAGGTAGGATTACTGTACAGGAAGTATCCAGAGCCAGGAGTATGAATGGAGGCGGTAATGGAAGGTAGCATTACTGTACAGGAAGTATCCAGAGCCAGGAGTATGAATGGAGGGGGTAATGGAAGGTAGGATTACTGTACAGGAAGTATCCAGAGCCAGGAGTATGAATGGAGGCAGTAATGGAAGGTAGAATTACTGTACAGAAAGTATCCAGAGCCAGGAGTATGAATGGAGGGGGTAATGGAAGGTAGGATTACTGTACAGGAAGTATCCAGAGCCGGGAGGATGAATGGAGGGGGTAATGGAAGGTAGGATTACTGTGCAGGGAGTATCCTGAGCCAGGAGCATGAATGGAGAGGGTAATGGAAGGTAGGATTACTGTACTGGAAGTATCCAGAGCCGGGAGGATGAATGGAGGCTGTAATGGAAGGTAGGATTACTGTACAGGAAGTATCCAGAGCCAGGAGTATGAATGGAGACAGTAATGGAAGATAGAATTGCTGTACAGAAAGTATCCAGAGCCAGGAGTATGAATGGAGGCTGTAATGGAAGGTAGGATTACTGTACAGGAAGTATCCAGAGCCAGGAGTATGAATGGAGGCGGTAATGGAAGGTAGGATTACTGTACAGGAAGTATCCAGAGCCAGGAGTATGAATGGAGGGTGTAATGGAAGGTAGGATTACTGTACAGGAAGTATCCAGAGCCAGGAGTATGAATGGATGGGGTAATGGAAGGTAGGATTACTGTACAGGAAGTATCCAGAGCCAGTAGTATGAATGGAGGCGGTAATGGAAGGTAGGATTACTGTACAGGAAGTATCCAGAGCCAGTAGTATGAATGGAGGGGGTAATGGAAGGTAGGATTACTGTACAGGAAGTATCCAGAGCCAGGAGTGTGAATGGAAACGGTAATGGAAGGTAGGATTACTGTACAGGAAGTATCCAGAGCCAGGAGTATGAATGGAGGCAGTAATGGAAGGTAGGATTACTGTACAGGAAGTATACAGAGCCGGGAGGATGAATGGAGGGGGTAATGGAAGGTAGCATTACTGTACAGGAAGTATCCAGAGCCAGGAGTATGAAAGGAGGGGGTAATGGAAGGTAGCATTACTGTACAGGATGTATCCAGAGCCAGGAGTATGAATGGAGGCGGTAATGGAAGGTTGGATTACTATACAGGATGTATCCAGAGCCAGGAGTATGAATGGAGGGGGTAATGGAAGGTAGGATTACTGTACAGGAAGTATCCAGAGCCAGGAGTATGAATGGAGGGGGTAATGGAAGGTAAGATTACTGTACAGGAAGTATCCAGAGCCAGGAGTATGAATGGAGGGGATAATGGAAGGTAGGATTACTGTACAGGAAGTATCCAGAGCCAGGAGTATGAATGGACGGGGTAATGGAAGGTAGGATTACTGTACAGGAAGTATCCAGAGCCAGGAGTATGAAAGGAGGCGGTAATGGAAGGTAGCATTACTGTACAGGAAGTATCCAGAGCCAGGAGTATGAATGGATGGGGTAATGGAAGGTAGGATTACTGTACAGGAAGTATCCAGAGCCAGGAGTATGAATGGAGGCAGTAATGGAAGGTAGGATTACTGTACAGGAAGTATCCAGAGCCAGGAGTATGAATGGAGGCGGTAATGAAAGGTAGCATTACTGTACAGGAAGTATCCAGAGCCAGGAGTATGAATGGAGGGGGTAATGGAAGGTAGCATTACTGTACAGGAAGTATCCAGAGCCAGGAGTATGAATGGAGGCAGTAATGGAAGGTAGAATTACTGTACAGAAAGTATCCAGAGCCAGGAGTATGAATGGAGGGGGTAATGGAAGGTAGGATTACTGTACAGGAAGTATCCAGAGCCAGGAGTATGAATGGAGGGGGTAATGGAAGGTAGGATTACTGTACAGGAAGTATCCAGAGCCGGGAGGATGAATGGAGGCTGTAATGGAAGGTAGGATTACTGTACAGGAAGTATCCAGAGCCAGGAGGATGAATGGAGGGGGTAATGGAAGGTAGGATTACTGTACAGGAAGTATCCAGAGCCAGGAGTATGAATGGAGGGGGTAATGGAATGTAGGATTACTGTACAGGAAGTATCCAGAGCCAGTAGTATGAATGGAGGCGGTAATGGAAGGTAGGATTACTGTACAGGAAGTATCCAGAGCCAGTAGTATGAATGGAGGGGGTAATGGAAGGTAGGATTACTGTACAGGAAGTATCCAGAGCCAGGAGTGTGAATGGAAACGGTAATGGAAGGTAGGATTACTGTACAGGAAGTATCCAGAGCCAGGAGTATGAATGGAGGCAGTAATGGAAGGTAGGATTACTGTACAGGAAGTATACAGAGCCGGGAGGATGAATGGAGGGGGTAATGGAAGGTAGCATTACTGTACAGGAAGTATCCAGAGCCAGGAGTATGAAAGGAGGGGGTAATGGAAGGTAGCATTACTGTACAGGATGTATCCAGAGCCAGGAGTATGAATGGAGGCGGTAATGGAAGGTTGGATTACTATACAGGATGTATCCAGAGCCAGGAGTATGAATGGAGGGGGTAATGGAAGGTAGGATTACTGTACAGGAAGTATCCAGAGCCAGGAGTATGAATGGAGGGGGTAATGGAAGGTAAGATTACTGTACAGGAAGTATCCAGAGCCAGGAGTATGAATGGAGGGGATAATGGAAGGTAGGATTACTGTACAGGAAGTATCCAGAGCCAGGAGTATGAATGGACGGGGTAATGGAAGGTAGGATTACTGTACAGGAAGTATCCAGAGCCAGGAGTATGAAAGGAGGCGGTAATGGAAGGTAGCATTACTGTACAGGAAGTATCCAGAGCCAGGAGTATGAATGGATGGGGTAATGGAAGGTAGGATTACTGTACAGGAAGTATCCAGAGCCAGGAGTATGAATGGAGGCAGTAATGGAAGGTAGGATTACTGTACAGGAAGTATCCAGAGCCAGGAGTATGAATGGAGGCGGTAATGAAAGGTAGCATTACTGTACAGGAAGTATCCAGAGCCAGGAGTATGAATGGAGGGGGTAATGGAAGGTAGCATTACTGTACAGGAAGTATCCAGAGCCAGGAGTATGAATGGAGGCAGTAATGGAAGGTAGAATTACTGTACAGAAAGTATCCAGAGCCAGGAGTATGAATGGAGGGGGTAATGGAAGGTAGGATTACTGTACAGGAAGTATCCAGAGCCAGGAGTATGAATGGAGGGGGTAATGGAAGGTAGGATTACTGTACAGGAAGTATCCAGAGCCGGGAGGATGAATGGAGGCTGTAATGGAAGGTAGGATTACTGTACAGGAAGTATCCAGAGCCAGGAGGATGAATGGAGGGGGTAATGGAAGGTAGGATTACTGTACAGGAAGTATCCAGAGCCAGGAGTATGAATGGAGGGGGTAATGGAATGTAGGATTACTGTACAGGAAGTATCCTGAGCCAGGAGGATGAATGGAGGGGGTAATGGATGGTAGGATTACTGTACAGGAAGTATCCAGTGCCAGGAGTATGAATGGAGGCAGTAATGGAAGGTAGAATTACTGTACAGAAAGTATCCAGAGCCAGGAGTATGAATGGAGGGGGTAATGGAATGTAGGATTACTGTACAGGAAGTATCCTGAGCCAGGAGGATGAATGGAGGGGGTAATGGAAGGTAGGATTACTGTACAGGAAGTATCCAGAGCCAGGAGTATGAATGGAGGCAGTAATGGAAGGTAGATTTACTGTACAGAAAGTATCCAGAGCCAGGAGTATGAATGGAGGCTGTAATGGATGGTAGGATTACTGTACAGGAAGTATCCAGAGCCAGGAGTATGAATGGAGGCGGTAATGGAAGGTAGGATTACTGTACAGGAAGTATCCAGAGCCAGGAGTATGAATGGAGGGGGTAATGGAAGGTAGGATTACTGTACAGGAAGTATCCAGAGCCAGGAGTATGAATGGATGGGGTAATGGAAGGTAGAATTACTGTACAGGAAGTATCCAGAGCCAGTAGTATGAATGGAGGCGGTAATGGAAGGTAGGATTACTGTACAGGAAGTATCCAGAGCCAGGAGTATGAATGCAGGGGGTAATGGAAGGTAGAATTACTGTACAGGAAGTATCCAGAGCCAGGAGTGTGAATGGAGGCGGTAATGGAAGGTAGGATTACTGTACAGGAAGTATCCAGAGCCACGAGTATGAATGGAGGCGGTAATGGAAGGTAGGATTACTGTACAGGAAGTATACAGAGCCGGGAGGATGAATGGAGGGGGTAATGGAAGGTAGCATTACTGTACAGGAAGTATCCAGAGCCAGGAGTATGAATGGAGGGGGTAATGGAAGGTAGCATTACTGTACAGGAAGTATCCAGAGCCAGGAGTATGAATGGAGGGGGGAATGGAAGGTAGGATTACTGTACAGGAAGTATCCAGAGCCGGGAGGATGAATGGAGGGGGTAATGGAAGGTAGCATTACTGTACAGGAAGTATCCAGATCCAGGAGTATGAATGGAGGGGGTAATGGAAGGTAGCATTACTGTACAGGAAGTATCCAGAGCCAGGAGTATGAATGGAGGGGGTAATGGAAGGTTGGATTACTGTACAGGAAATATCCAGAGCCGGGAGGATGAATGGAGGCGGAAATGGAAGGTAGCATTACTCTACAGGAAGTATCCAGAGCCAGGAGTATGAATGGAGACGGTAATGGAAGGTAGGATTACTGTACAGGAAGTATCCAGAGCCAGGAATATGAATGGAGGCGGTAATGGAAGGTCGCATTACTGTACAGGAAGTATCCAGAGCTAGGAGTATGAATGGAGGGGGTAATGGAAGGTAGCATTACTGTACAGGAAGTATCCAGAGCCAGGAGTATGAATGGAGGGGGTAATGGAAGATAGAATTACTGTACAGAAAGTATCCAGAGCCAGGAGTATGAATGGAGGGGGTAATGGAAGATAGAATTACTGTACAGAAAGTTTCCAGAGCCGGGAGGATGAATGGACGCGGTAATGGAAGGTAGGATTACTGTACAGGAAGTATCCAGAGCTGGGAGGATGAATGGAGGCGGTAATGGAAGGTAGCATTACTGTACAGGAAGTATTCAGAGCTGGGAGGATGAATGGAGGTGGTAATGGAAGGTAGGATTACTGTACAGGAAGTATCCAGAGCTGGGAGGATGAATGGAGGGGGTAATGGAAGGTAGCATTACTGTATAGGAAGTATCCAGAGCCGGAAGGATGAATGGAGGCGGTAATGGAAGGTAGGATTACTGTACAGGAAGTATCCAGAGCCAGGAGTATGAATGGAGGTGGTAATGGAAGGTAGGATTACTGTACAGGAAGTATCCAGAGCTGGGAGGATGAATGGAGGGGGTAATGGAAGGTAGCATTACTGTACAGGAAGTATCCAGAGCTGGGAGGATGAATGGAGGCGGTAATGGAAGGTAGGATTACTGTACAGGAAGTATCCAGAGCCAGGAGTATGAATGGAGGGGGTAATGGAAGGTAGCATTACTGTACAGGAAGTATCCAGAGCTGGGAGGATGAATGGAGGCTGCAATGGAAGGTAGGATTAATGCACAGAATGTATCCAGAGCTGATGATGCTGAAGTTGTTTTTTTATTTGGCTGTTTTTTTTTGGCAGTTTTTTTTTTTTATAGATTTAACAACAAAAATAAAAAATCACAATAATAAAATACAATGTAGTGAGGTGCCCTGATGTGAATAGATGTACAAAAATGATAAAACTGTCACAAAAATGGGCATCAAAGTGGACACTGAAGGGCGTTATGGAAAGAGTTAAATGACTTTGGGCTACTGATCTCTCAATGCAATGCAATGCACATAGTTAATGATGTCCCACATCTAATTCAGGTCACATTAGTCTGGCCCAAATGGGTTCTGGGCATCAGAACTGGCTTCAAGTTGGGCAAATAGTCAGTTCTCCCAGATTTGGACAAGTAACTGGTGTTTTTAAGGGGTTAAATGGCTTTTGGCCACTGATATTACACAACTATTACATGGATGGTAATGCCCCACATCAAATTCAATTGAAAACAGTTTCTATGTATTAATAAAGTATGTCATATTATCAACGCATTTCCCATAAGTAGGTGTCACAACTCTGTTGTTGGATTACCCAGGTCCAGGGGCTCCTTCCCTTTCCCTAACTCTAGGGACGCCCTAGCTATCCCTTCTTCCCGGATTACTTCTGATGGTGAAGACACTGGGGCCACGTACCTTGCTGAACTTCTTAATCAGCATATCTGTCCCCCCTCCCCCATCCAGGGAAGTGGGGAGTAAGTGTATGTATATACACAAACCAGGCTAGGAAGGGAGGACGTACAGGGATAAATGAAAATACCAATCATACAAATATGCACTCACAGACAACAGAGAGGAACACCAGGGAGAAAAGTAAGGAAAACCAAATAGAAGGATGAGGATTTGCACACATCCGAAACACCAAGCAACAGTCACAGATCAACACTCCAAACGCCTCTACCAACAATCGACACCTGCGCTCCACACCAGGCAGTATGAAACTAATGCTGGCAATGCTGATTGCCAGAGGCTAGTATATATAGCAGAGGGGAGTGGCCAACAGTGAACAGCTGAAATCATCCAAGCAGGAAAACTTCAGAAACTCTAAACTGAAGAGTTTAACCCCTGCACTGCTAAAAGAAACCTGCACAGTTTAATATGAAGAAGTGCTTCTAATCAATGCAGGAGTACGTGAAATCAGACGCTGCTGTCTTCTGGCCCCTCTCTGTCGCGGTAAACCCGTGATAGTAGGTTCATCAGGAGAACATACCAAATTTAGATAAGAGAGGAAAATTATAATTCCATATATACTTGGCTTAAAAACTGTATGTAAGCCACTCATTAGATTGCACTGAATGGTCTATAGACAGTGTTTAAGCTTTAGTAATAGATAGAAACTGTTTTCAGTTGAATTTTCTATCTTTCTATTAAATATTTTTTTATGCCTGATACTATTTAGTATATTACACTAGTGGGATATATTCAGTATGCTGTGTAACTGATTTACGGTATATCTATCCTGTGGACTCTTCATCTACAATTCGAAATATGACATGCTAGATTTAATGTACCCTATTTGATTGTGATTATAATGTATCTTTGAGACTCTACTGTGTATATCCCTATTTTTTTTATTTAGTACTGCACTATTCTTTTGCCTGATTTTTGATTTTTGTGGTATATACTAAGTCATCTACACTCATGGCTAAAAGTGTTGGCACCCTTGAAACTGTTCCAGAAAATGAAGTCTTTTTCACAGAAAATTATTGCACATGTTTTGTTATACACATGTTTATTTCCTTTGTGTATATTGGAACAACACAAAAGAAAAGAAAAAAAGGCAAATTGGACATAATTTCACACACAACCACATAAATGGGCCGAACAAAATTGTTGGCACCCTCAACTTAATATCTGGTTGCACACTCTTTGGAATAAATAACTGTAATCAATCGCTTCCTATACCCATCAACAAGCTTCTTACACTTCTCAACTGGAATTTTTTACCACTCTTCTTTTGCAAACTGCTCCAGGTCTCAAATTTGAAGGGAGCCTTCTCCCAACAGCAAATTTTAAGATCTCTACACTGGGAGCTTCTTGAAATATGTTTAGGCTCATTGTCCTGCTGGAAGACCCATGACCTAGGACGCAATCCCAGCTTTCTGCCACTGGGCACTACGTTGCGTCCCAAAATCCTTTGGTAATCTTCAGATTTCATGATGCCTTGCATACAGTCAAGGCACCCAGTAGCAGAGTCAGCAAAACAACCCCAAAACATCTTTGAACCTCCACCATATTTGACTGTAGGCTCTGATCTTTTCTTTGTAGGCCTCATAATGTTTTTGGTAAACAGTAAAATGATGTGCTATACCAAAAAGCTCTATCTTGGTCTCATCTTGGTCTCCTCTGTCCACAAGACGCTTTCCCAGAAGGATTTTGGCTTACTCACGTACACTTTGGCAAAATGCAGTATAGATTTTTTATTTCTCTGTCAGCAGTGGAGTCCTCCTGGGTCTCCTGCCATAGCGTTTCATTTAATTCAAATGTCGACAGATAATTTGTGCTGACACCGATGCACCCTAAGCCTGCCGGACAGCTTGAATTTCTTTGAAACTTGATTGGGGCTGCTTTGCACCATCTGGACTATCCTTCATTGCAACCTTTTATCACTTTTTCTCTAGCATCCGCGTCCAGGGAGATTATCTGGTTTCAGGTGTGATTTTCATATTGTTCACACTTGTTACTTGCCACAGGTGAGTTTGAATGAGCATCACAAGCTTGAAACAAGGTTCTTTACCCACAATTTGGAAACGTGCCAACAATTTTGTACAGTCCATTTTTGGGGTTTTGTGTGAAATTATGTCCAGTTTGCCCTTTTCTCATTTTTTTTTGTGTTGGTCCAATACACACACAGGAAATAAACGTGTGCGTGTATAACAAAACAGGTGTAATTGCAATAATTTTTTGAGAAAATACTTTTTCCGAAACAGTTCCAAGGGTGCAAACACTTTCATTCAGGACTGTAATTTTCATCTAATTGGAGTGGATAATATTAAGTAGACTGTGATTTCTTCAACCTGCAGATTATGATGACTGATATCTTTCCTTGGTATTGATATGTACAGTTAGGTTCCTATATATTTGGACAGAGACAAAATTTTTCTAATTTTGGTTCTAGACATTACCACAATGAATTTTAAACAAAACAATTCAGATGCAGTTGAAGTTCAGACTTTCAGCTTTCATTTGAGGGTATCCACATTAAAATTGGATGAAGGGTTTAGGAGTTTCAGCTCCTTAACATGTGCCACCCTGTTTTTAAAGGGACCAAAAGTAATTGGACAATTGACTCCAAGGCTATTTCATGGACAGGTGTGGGCAATCCCTTCGTTATGTCATTCTCAATTAAGCAGATAAAAGGCCTGGAGTTGATTTGAGGTGTGGTGCTTGCATTTGGATAGTTTTGCTGTGAAGTAAACATGCGGTCAAAGGAGCTCTCCATGCAGGTGAAACAAGCCATCCTTAACCTGCAAAAACAGAAAAAACCCATCCGAGAAATTGCTACAATATTAGGAGTGGCAAAATCTACAGTTTGGTACATCCTGAGAAAGAAAGAAAGCACTGGTGAACTCATCAATGCAAAAAGACCTGGGCGCCCACGGAAGACAACAGTGGTGGATGATCGCAGAATATTCTCCATGGTGAAGAGAAACCCCTTCACAACAGCCAACCAAGTGAACAACACTCTCCAGGAGGTAGGCGTATCAATATCCAAATCTACCATAAAGAGAAGACTGCATGAAAGTAAATACAGAGGGTTCACTGCACGGTGCAAGCCACTCATAAGCATCAAGAATAAAAAGGCTAAACTGGACTTTGCTAAAAAACATCTAAAAAAGCCAGCACAGTTCTGGAAGAACATTCTTTGGACAGAAGAAACCAAGATCAACCTCTACCAGAATGATGGAAAGAGAAAAGTATGGCGAAGGCGTGGTACAGCTCATGATCCAAAGCATACCACATAATCTGTAAAACACGGCGGAGGCAGTGTGATGGCTTGGGCATGCATGGCTGCCAGTGGCACTGGGTCACTAGTGTTTATTGATGATGTGACACAGGACAGAAGCAGCCGGATGAATTCTGATGTATTCAGAGCCATACTGTGTGCTCAGATCCAGCCAAATGCAGCCAAACTGATTGGTCGTCGTTTCATACTACAGATGGACAATGACCCAAAACATAAAGCCAAAGCAACCCAGGAGTTTATTAAAGCAAAGAAGTGGAATATTCTTGAATGGCCAAGTCAGTCACCTGATCTCAACCCAATTGAGCATGCATTTCACTTGTTAAAGACTAAACTTCAGACAGAAAGACCCACAAACAAACAGCAACTGAAAACCACCGCAGTGAAGGCCTGGCAGAGCATCAAAAAGGAGGAAACACAGCGTCTGGTGATGTCCATGAGTTCAAGACTTCAGGCAGTCATTGCCAACAAAGGGTTTTCAACCAAGTACTAGAAATGAACATTTTATTTACAATTCTTTAATCTGTCCAATTACTTTTGGTCCCTTTAAAAACAGGGTGGCACATGTTAAGGAGCTGAAACTCCTAAACCCTTCATCCAATTTTAATGTGGATACCCTCAAATGAAAGCTGAAAGTCTGAACTTCAACTGCATCTGAATTGTTTTGTTTAAAATTCATTGTGGTAATGTCTAGAACCAAAATTAGAAAAATTTTGTCTCTGTCCAAATATATATGGCCCTAACTGTAGGGCTTGTTAGGGCCTATCGGGGCAAACCTATGTTGAGCGGGGCCGCCATTTGCATTCCTAGTGTGCCAACCTCCACGGTAAGGTAGGGACAGGATAGACAGATATCACGGTATCTTACCTCCCTTCTTTCTCTATGGTCTTTGGTCAGGCATATAAAACCCAAGACAGAAACAAAATAAACAAATACCCTTATATAAGTAAAAGCAATAGTGCATATATATAACATGGGGTACTCAGTAAACACCATTTTTCATTAAAAAAAAGCTTAGAAGTCATCCCACAAACGTCAAGGTGTACCCAAATTCGGGATGGTCCTAACCTCTAATATTAAAACCTTACCTTGTGTGATAGTGACGTCCTATGTGAATAAGGGCTTAGCAGGACTGGGTCCCAAACATGGACACACAGCTAGTGCTAGTAGGGAACTTTTTAAAAGTAATATCCAGCTCACTAAATGCAGAACTTATTTACGTACAGCAGGGTATTTGTTTAATTTGTTTCTGTCTTGGGTTTTGTCTGTTAGATGGCCAGTGTGAACATGCTCCTATTTTGCATGCATACCAACTTGTACTCCAGCACATTTTTTTCGGTTTAGCTTTGATCAGGCATACCTATATTGGATGGACATATATACTCTGATTTAAAATATTTTTTTATTTTAAATATATCAATAAAAGTGATATTTTAGTATTTTTTCTATAAGAGTACATATTTGATGAACCAATGGCTTCTTTCATACACTGTGAATACTAGCCTGTCAATGATGACTGGCTGGCTAGAGCGTGATATGTGTGATGGAAGCTATTATTCATGTAAGACTGGTTTCACCCATCTGACATTCACTGTCCAATACGGATCGCGATGCCTGGTGGCCGGAATTCTGACCCAAAGTCAACAACCTCGTAGTCATATATGAGGCTGTTGAGTTTTTCGTGGGAGACTTGTGACACAGGCTTAAGCTACTACTAACTAAATCCATGTTCTGTCTATCATAAATAGATTTATTTATTTTTTCCTCCGTACCTGAAATGACATCTAAGGGGAGGGGTGATGACAGCTGGGTAAATAATACTACTTTGTAAGATAGCCGTGCTGTGATAAGAGTAAACTGGTGGGAATGGAATGTTCAGGTAGTCATTAGGCAACGTTCACACAAGTATGCAGTTTTTTTGTCTAAGTAGGCAGATTTTATTAAAGTTCATACAATTTTTACAGCAAAACAGGTAAACAGCCGTTCGGCATAAGGCAAAACAAAATGGTCCGTACAGTTGCACATGGCTCACCCCTTCACATTATCATCCAGATTCCCACTGCACAGTCTGACCAGAAGTAGGTGGTCCCTCCAGCTCCCACAGAGACAAGGTCTTAGATGTTTCCACCTCTACACACAGACAGTTATGAGCAGATCAGCTGCCCTTTAACCCAGCTGCACCTGTTGGATTGGAGGATGGGATTGACCGGTCCTGCCTGTCACTTATCAGTCATTCCTGACACCTTAACCCTTTGCTGCTCTACTAAGTAAAACCTCTCAGCACTCTATCAGTGCTGGAGCCTTTTGCAGGTGTCATATCACTGAGGCCAGGTACTTCGGTGACACATCACTCCTTGTTGGACTTGTCGGCAGCAGACGCCATCTTGCTGCCTGTCTTCATACCCCTCCTCTGACCAAAGCTGAGGGCTGGGCACCTTCCACCAACGTACTGAGGTCCCTTGACAGGGCATCTGCATTTACTGGTCGGTGAACTTTATAGTGACCCCCTCCACCACCTCATAGGGTCCTTGCCACTTTGCGAGGTATTTACATTTACCGTGGGCACCAACACCCCCGGTCCTTAGGTTTAAACTGTTTTTCCTGTCTGTCTACAGGAAGTAAAGTGCTATTTGTTCTTCAAGGGTAACACTATACTGCAAAGAGTTGTACAGTTCAGTCCAAATATATAGGAAAAATCCAGTGATGCTGGTAACTTTTGTAAAATCTAGTGTACAATAATCTGTATATTTTTTTTTCCCAACTTGTGATACATAATCATAATCACTGTATTTGTTCTCGTTCTCTCCAGGCTGTAATGGGGGTACAAATGGTGGTCACCTTACTGGCCGCCAGTGTCATGCACAGAGTGTCCCCTCACTATTCCCTTGCACGATGGCTACTATGCAATGGCAGGTGAGTTTACTGAGAAATAATAAGATTCATATTGGAGCTTTTTCTGTTCATGTATTACTCCTCTATAAATGTCTTCAAAACAACTTGTCCAATATGGAGAAGATCTGTCAGGTTTTTATTTCTTGCAATGCTAAAATATTCAATATAGCAATGGACTATAGCATGCACCAAGGTTTTAGACAACAGAACATGGGGGGGGGGGATATTTTATACTAAATAAAACTTCCCTGGTGGTCCAAGGTATTGGAAAGGTTTACAGTGGGTACAGAAAGTATTCAGACCCCATTTTAATTTTTCACTCTTTGTTTCATTGCAGCCATTTGGTAAATTCTAAAAAGTTCATTTTTTCTCATTAAAGTACACTCTGCACCCCATCTTGACTGAAAAAAACCCCAGAAATGTAGAAATTTTTGCAAATTTATTAAAAAAGAAAAACTGAAATATCACATGGTCATAAGTATTCAGACCCTTTGCTCAGTATTGAGTAGAAGCCCCCTTTTGAGCTAGTACAGCCATGAGTCTTCTTGGGAATGATGCAACAAGTTTTTCACCCCTGGATTTGGGGATCCTCTGCCATTCTTCCTTGCAGATCCTCTCCAGTTCCGTCAGGTTGGATGGTGAACGTTGGTGGACAGCCATATTCAGGTCTCTCCAGAGATGCTCAATTGGGTTTAGGTCAGGGCTCTGGCTGGGCCAGTCAAGAATGGTCACAGAGTTGTTCTGAATCCACTCCTTTGTTATTTTAGCTGTGTGCTTAGGGTCATTGTCTTGTTGGAAGGTAAACCTTCGGCCAAGTCTGAGGTCCAGAGTACTCTGGAAGAGGTTTTCATCCAGGATATCTCTATCTTCATCTCATCAGACCAGAGAGTCTTATTTCTCATAGTCTGGGAGTCCTTCATGTGTTTTTGAGCAAACTGTATGTGGGCTTTCATATGTCTTGCACTGAGGAGAGGCTTCTGTCGGGCCACTCCTAAAGGCCCGACTGGTGGAGGGCTGCTGTGATAGTTGACTTTGTGGAACTTTCTCCCATCTCCCTACTGCATCTCTGGAGCTCAGCCACAGTGATCTTGGGGTTCCTCTTTACCTCTCTCACCAAGGCTCTTCTTCCACGATTGCTCAGTTTGGCTGGACGGCCAGGTCTAGGAAGACTTCTGGTGGTTACAAACTTGTTCCATTTAAGGATTATGGAGGCCACTGTGCTCTTAGGAACCATGAGTAATGCAGAAATTCTTTTGTAACCTTGGCCAGATCTGTGCCTTGCCACAATTCTCTGAGCTCCTTGGGCAGTTTCTTTGAGCTCATGATTCTCATTTGGTCTGACATGCACTGTGAGTAGTGATGATCGAGTATGTTTTGTTAACCCTTTCGCCGAGTATGCTCGAGCCGAGCTCCGAGTATTTATAGCTGCTCAGTGATATGGTTGAATCGCTCCCAGGTGCATGATTTGCAACTGTTTGACAACTTTAATACATGTGAGGAATGTGTAAGAAATAGACATTCCTCACGTGTAATAAAGCTGTCAATAAGACGCAAATCATGCACACGGGAGTGATTCAACCATATCACCGAGCAGCTATAAATACTCTGTGCTTGGCCCGAGCATACTCGGCGAAAGGGTTAACAGAACATACTCGCTCAACACTAACTGTGAGCTGTGAGGTCTTATATAGACAGGTGTGTGCCTTTCCAAATCAAGTCCTATCAGTTTAATTAAACACAGCTGGACTCCAATGAAGGAGAAGAACCATCTCAAGGAGGATCACAAGGAAATGGACAGCATGTGACTTAAATATGAGTGTCTGAGCAAAGGGTCTGAATACTTATGACCATGTGATATTTCAGTTTTTCTTTTTTAATAAATTTGCAAAAATTTCTACATTTCTGTTTTTTTTTCAGTCAAGATGGGGTGCAGAGTGTACTTAATGAGAAAAAAAATGAACTTTTTAGAATTTACCAAATGGCTGCAATGAAGCAAAGAATGAAAAATTTAAAGGGGTCTGAATACTTTCTGTACCCACTGTATATCACTTGAGGTGGTCCAGGGTCTGAAGTAAAAGTAGGGGTTAATTCATAATGATTTAAATTATGAGCAGTTTATTTTATTTCTTGGTGGTCTAGGGTAAAGTAGGGAGTTAATACTTAGTAGTCTAGGTTATGAGGAGTTTAAAGAAGCCCTCCTGCCATCAAAATTTGTATCCTCTTAATATATTGCAGTCATCATATTATATAGCACTGTGTACTTGCAATTGCTCATTTTGCCTTTCTACTCAGTTAATTCTTCTGTTGTCCATTAGGTCTATGACATCACATGATTAAAAACTGACTAGCTGAATCCTTCTAAGCTCTAACAGGAGTTCAATTTTCCCTGTATGAGGGCAGCATGGTGGCTCAGTGGTTAGCACTGTAGCCTTGCAGCACGGGGGTCCTGGGTTTAAATCCCACCAAGGACAACACCTGCAAGGAGTTTGTATGTTCTCCCCGTGTTTGTGTGAGTTTCCTCCAGGTTCTCTGGTTTCCTCCCACACTCCAAAGACCTACTGATAGGGAATGTAGATTGTGAAGCCCAATGTGGACAGTGCCGATAATGTCTGTAAATTGTCTGTATTGTAAAGCGCTGCAGAATATGTTGGCGCTATATAAATAAAATTATTATTATTATTTATGAGTCATCAGTCATAGCAAAAGTCAATGGCAGGGTGGAGGAGGGAGCAGCTGGGTTAGGAGTTGAAGAGAAGAATGATTTCTTCAAGGACAAGAGACTTTCTGTTTCTAGATAGAAAAGAGAAGAATTAGCTGGGTAGTAAGGCAAAATGAGCAATTGTAAGTACACAATGCTATAGAATATGATGACTGCAATATATTATATTAAAAGGATAAAAACTTTAATGAGAGTGTTTCTTTAATACCTGGTAGTTTACTTGCCATGGGCTTACGCCCGAATCTCCCGCAAAACGGGATTCTGACATATGCGCCAAAGGGGCGGAGCATTTGGACGTAAGCCCTCATGGGGCCACCGAACTGGTGCCTGAACCCAATGTGAAAGCACCCTAACCTGTTCTGATAAGATGAGCACGTTCAGCTTTCTCTCCTACCTGATGCTGAATGTACAGACTAGTGTGGGGCCTGCAATAGAGAGGAAAGCGTGGATATGAACAGCCACAGTTCTTTCAATGAGCTGGAAGAGCATTTAGTGTGTGATCTGCCAATTATTAATAGTATTTAGAAGCCATGGCACCTTCAGGTCCCACTGACAACCAACTAGAAGATGTACAACTTTTTAACAAGAATTTATTATTTACTTTTTTTAATTGGGGTCTATTACACAATTTCTCATATTGAACTGGACACATGATGTAATAGTGGCTGAAGGACAGAATAAAACATGTTGGATTTTTTTGGATTTTTAATTTCGCCTCACCGTCGCGGAGCTATTGGCAATGAACGTACTAGCACCTAATGAGATCAAAAAAAGGGTTGTCCACTACTCAGACAACCTCGTTCTCAATCCCTATTTACCCCTTCCCCAGTAAAATAACACCTACACTCTCCTCTGGTGCAGCCATTGTTCCAGCGGTGTCGACACTCGCTCTCCCAGTGTCACGTGTGGGGGGAATGCTGGTGAGGAAATGGCAGATACGGGCAGGGTGAGCAGGGAAAACTAGTCTGTCCCTAGACTGGGAACCCTGAATAGACCTGACCCCGAAGGTATCTCTGATGGTGAGAAGGTTCGGGTCTCCACCCTAAGCCCTAACTCCTCCACAAGCCCTGCACTAATCCCCCTCACCTCCCTCCACTGAAAAAGGTACAGCAACTTCAAAGGAAAGGACTTCAGCGGCACAAACGAACAGGTCATCACAGCACGGCTTCCAGGTATAGAGTGAAACTATCAGCAGCACCACCTGGTGGAAGGAGAGGCTACTTAAAGGCTAGGGGGAGGAAACTCGCACATTAACTCACATCCACCAGGACACGGAACTGGTATTAACTCATGCAGTACTGGGGAAATAACACAGTTAAAGTTACAGCGGCATCTAGAATAGACCGCAGATACTCAGCGCTTGACAGTACCCCCTCTTTTAACCCCTTAAGGACCCTGGGATTTTCCGTTTTTTGCATTTTCGTTTTTTGCTCCCCTTGTTCCCAGAACCATAGCGTTTTTATTTTTTGGTCAATATGGCCGTGTGAGGGCTTATTTTTTGCGGGACGAGTTGTACTTTTGAACGACATTACTGGTTTTACCATATCGTGTACGGGAAAATGGGAAAAAAATTCCAAGTGCGGTGAAATTGCAAAAAAAGTGCGATGCCACTTTTTTTTTTTTTTTACCACATTCACTGAATGCTAAAACTGACCTACCATTCTTATTCTCCAGCTCATTATGAGTTTGTAGACACCAAACATGTATAGGTTCTTTTTTATTTAAGTGGTGAAAAAAAAATCCAAAGTTTGCTAAAAAAAAAAATGCCGCCATTTTCCAAGACCCGTAGCGTCTCCATTTTTCGGGATCTGGGGCCGGGTGAGGGCTTATTTTTTGCGCGCTGGGCTGACGTTTTTATTGATAACATTTTGGGGTAGATCCGATGTATTGATCGCCCATTATTGCATTTTATTTCAATGTTGCGGCGACCAAAAAACCTAATTCTGGCGTTTAGAATTTTTTTCTCGTTACGCCGTTTACCGATCGGATTAATTATTTTTTTATATTGATCGGGCGATTCTGAACTCGGCGATACCAAATATGTGTATGTGTTGTTTTTTATTATTATTATTTTATTTTGAATGGGTCGAAAGGGGGGTGATTTAAACTTTTATATTTTTTAAATATTTTTAAAAACATTTTTTTTTACACTTTTTGCTTCTATAGTCTCCATAGCAGACTAGAAGCAGCAACTGTCTGATCACCTCTGGTACATAGAGGTGATGAGCAGATCAACTCTATGTAGCAGAAATGCTCCTGTGCTATGAGCGCCGACCACTAGGTGGCGCTCATAACGATCAGTCCATGACAACCACTGGGGTCTGCTGCAGACCCAGGGTTGTCATGCTCACCCATCAGTGACCCGCGATCACATGACGAGGTCACCGATGGGCAGGGTAAGTCAAGCACTTCCGGCGCGGCGCTGTTAAATACCGCTGTCAGAGATTGACAGCGGCATGTAACATGTTAACAGCCGCGGGTGGATCGCGATTCCGTAATAATCAGCTGACATGAGCCCGGTTCAGTGTGGGCTCAACGCCGGAGCCCGCGCTGAACAGGGGGTGACAGCCTGGTGCGTACTATTATGCCCCAGGCTGTAAAGGGGTTAAGAGAGGCCTCCGGACTGCTGGTGAGGAAATGGCAGATACAGGCAGGGTGACCAGGGAAAACTAGTCTGTCCCTAGACTGGGAAACCTGAATAGCCCTGACCCCGAAGGTATCTCTGATGGTGAGAAGGTTCGGGTCTCCACCCTAAGCCCTAACTCCTCCACAAGCCCTGCACTAATCCCCCTCACCTCCTTCCACTGAAAAAGGTACAGCAACTTCAAAGGAAAGGACTTCAGCAGCACAAACGAACAGGTCATCACAGCACAGCTTCCAGGTATAGAGTGAAACTATCAGCAGCACCACCTGGTGGAAGGAGAGGCTACTTAAAGGCTAGGGGGAGGAAACTCACACATTAACTCACATCCACCAGGACACGGCAATAGAATTGGCATTAACTCATGCAGTACTAGGGGAAATAACACAGTTAAAGTTACAGCGGCATCTAGAATAGACCGCAGATACTCAGCGCTAGACGGCGCGTGACACCCAGGGCTCGTGTCACATTGTTATGAGAGAGCCAACATCGCTGGAACAGCACCGGTGGTGTTCATAGGTGTTATTATTTTACTGAGGGGAAATATAGTGATTGAGAAAGGGTTATCTGGGTAGTGGACAACCCTTTTAACACCCACTTGAATTAAAAAAGTTATCAGTTCATTTTCAATGGGGAGGTGTACTTGTCCCTGTATGAGGAGGAAAAATGATAGAAAGGTTTGTAATGTGACACAGCTAATCTCAGTTGTGCTGCCTTTGCCTCCACATCAACCTTATCTAAAAGCTGTGAGTCATCTGTGCTCTATACTCAGCACTGTCTAATCATGCAGGAGGTTAGACCAGGAGATCAGAGCTGTATCCTTAAGCCCCCATCACACTATGCGAGATCGCTAGCGAGATCGCTGCTGAGTCACAAGTTTTGGGACGCAGCAGCGACCTCAGTAGCGATCTCGTTACGTTTGACACTTAGCAGCGACCAGGACCCTGCTGTGAGATCGCTGGTCGTGTCGGAATTGTCTGGACATTTCTTTGATCGTTGAAGCCCCGCTGGGTAGCATGCATCGCTGTGTTTGACACCTTACCAACGACCTTGTTAACGACTCAGACACAGAAACACATAGGCATGCATCGTTATACAGATCGTTACGGGTCGCCGCATCGTTGCTGCGTTGTTGGGAAGATCTGACTGTTTGACATCTCACCAGCGATCACATAGCGACGCAGCAACGATCCCTGACAGGTCCAATCGTTGTTGGGATCGCTGTAGCGTCGCTTAGTGTGACGAGGCCTTTACATCTCACACACTGAGAAACCTGTTATGTTGGGGCGAGTTATCTTGTGTGATCAGTTCAACATGAAAAATTTGGTGAAAACTAAACAACGCATCTTTTTTTTTTAATCCGGAAAACACAGTATTTTCTCATTTTACAATTTAATTCTAAGTGAATGAATACCTTGTTTCTATGTTCACATTACTTAGAGTACATATCCTTAGCCCAGCTTAGGTAATAATAATAATCTTTTTATTTATATAGCGCCAACATATTCTGCAGTGCTTTACAATTCAGACAATTTACAGACATTATCGGCACTGTCCCCACTGGGGCTCACAATCTACTTTCCCTATCAGTATGTGTTTGGAGTGTGGGAGGAAATGGAGAACCCGGAGGAAACTCATGCTAACATGGGGAGAACATACAAACTCCTTGCAGATATTGTCCTTGGTGGGATTTGAACCCTGAACCCCAGCGCTGCAAGGCTGCAGTGCTAACCACTGAGCCACCGTGCTGCTCCCCTTGGGTCCGTAACATTGTGACATACATTCATGTGAAATGCTCAGTAAGTCCTGCTTCCTGTCGTGTTTAGTTTTCTATTGCAATCAGAAAAAAATATTGCGGATCCTAGATAAATCTTTTGATTTATATGTAACTCTTGGACTCTGTCAGGGGTACCTTTATTCTCTTCATGCAATCCAATGTTTTTTTTTCCCTTTGTCTCTAGTAGTTTTGCTTTTATTATGTACTGTGGTGTTTATCACCTTATGCTTTTGTAAGATCCTTGGAAGAAATAAATCATGTGCCAGTCCTTTGTGTTGACCACACATGTATTTATGCATGGAAATAATATCACTTATGAGGGGGCTTCTTTTTCTAAGCTAAACAAGTCCAATTATAAGAAGACCTTCCATCCAATTTAAAAATCGATTTGCTTGACCGTGAACCGAATCTAACTTCCAATTTTCTTTTTAAAATATGGAGCCCAAAACTGGATCCCATATTCTAGATATGGCCTTACAAGTGCTTTTATAGAGGTGTAATATTACACTGGGATCACTGTTTTTTTTAGTTCTCTTTTTACATACTCTTAATATCTTATTTGATTTTGCAGCTGCTGCTTGACATTGAGTACTACTGTTTAGTTTATTAGTAACCAGAATACCCAAGTCCTCTCCTGTTCCGTAATCCAGAGTATATTTCCATTTAAAGGGGTTCTCCAAGAATGAAATAAAATGGTCCTTGACACGTAATTCAAATGGCAGCTCGTTTTGGTCACATGTCATGATGGGCTGCAGTCTAAAGAAACGCAGCTCCCAAGACCTGTGTCTCAACTGTCAGAGGAGCTATATAGTAAGCATACACATACCGGAGCTGCTGGAAAAGTGTGTGACAGCTCAAAGGATTTTCTTCTTCAGCCTCAGTTCTCCATTCTTAGTCAGCTGATGAGAACCTTTTTATCTTCTCCTGTCACACACTTCTCCAGCATGTGTGGTATGAGTATGCGTACGATACAGCTCCTCTGTCAGCTGAGATGCAGGTCTCGGAAGCTGTGTTTCTTCAGGCAGCAGCCCATCCTGACACGTGACCAGTAAGAGCTGCCATTTGAATTACGTGACGAGGGCCATTTTATTAGTCTTGGAGAACCCCTTAAATGTATATGTATTAATACAGTCACTGCCTGAGAAGTTCTAGGATCTATGCCATGTTTATATGGGCCACAAGTTTGATAAAACTGCCATATGGTATACATAGCCACTGTCAATATTAAACTTCACATGTCTTAATTTTTTTTTCCTGATCAGCTTATTCCGCTACAAGCATCCAACAGAAGATGAATTAAGAGCACTCTCTGGAAAACAAAAGCCCAAAGCCAAAAAAGAGCGGTAAGATCAGGAACAAATATAATCTATAGCAAGTATCCATAAAAGGGTTGTCATACTGGTAGGTCATCAATATCATATCAATGTGGGTCTTACACCTGATTCCCCAACTGATCAACTATTATGAGCTCTGGGAGCTGGATGTACCGTAATTTTCGAACCATAAGACGCACCTAGGTTTTAGAGGAGGAAAATATGAAGCACTGTTATGGGGGTGGTGGGGTCTGATCCCCATCCTGGCATACATGGGGCCCCCATCCTGGTATACATGCCCCCCATCCCCATCACGCTGCACACAGAAAAAAATAAACTATTCTACTCCCCTTCCCTCTGCTTCCTCGCAGCGCAGCGTCCTGTTCTGCTCTCAGCAGCTGATTTCAGAGTGTAAGCAGCACATGACATCACTGCCATGCACCCTCACAGGGTGAGGTCAGCTGAAGGAATATTCACTGCCCCCCATGCCTGGGACTATGGGGGTGTAGAGCAGTGAATATTAATTTTCTTTAATAGCGGGCACACTGTTAGCCGCAGCTGCCAGCTCCTGCAGTGGTTGGGCGATCATGTGTGCCCACTATTAAAGAGAATGAATATTCACTGCTCTTCACTCCCATAGTCCCGCCCACCTCTCAGCGCCGGCTTCAGTGCATAGAGGTGGGTAGGACTATAGGCGTGGGGAGCAGTGAATATTCATTCTCTTTAATAGTGGGCACACGCGATAGCCGCTGCCGCCGGCTCCTGCAGCGGCTGGGCGAACAGTGTGCTCGCTATTAGAGAAAATTAATATTCACTGCTCCCCACGTTCATAGTCCCTCCCACCTCTATGCACTGAAGCCGGCGCCGAGAGGTGGGCGGCACTATAGGGGTGGGGAGCAGTGAATATTAATTCTCTTTAACAGCGGGCACACGTGTTAGCTGCAGCAGCCGGCTACTGCCTCGGATTGCCCGCTCCTCCGCTGCTGCCGCCCCCACCCATTCAATCCACAGCTGGACTATAAGGTACATCCGGACTATAAGACGCGCCCCCCACTTTCCTCCAAAATTTTGGAGGAAAAAAATGCATCTTATAGTCTGAAAAATATGGTTAATGGTGAACAGCACAAACTCTACTTAATCCATACTGGCTTCTGCTGAGAACTGGAGCTCAGCTCCTATTTAAGAGAATAACTGATCCGCAGTACCCTGTAGATGCCACTACGCATTGAATAAAGCTTTATAAATAAAGATTATTATTATTATTAGCTGTGCTGTTCAACTCCATTCGCTGATTACACCCACATAGGTCATTACAGGTATCATATGCCCAGGCAACCTCTACACTAAGTATCAATGGTAATTACTCTCTTGAATTAATCTTTTGTTTTGTTTTTTCTAAACTAGAATAATCTTTTAGAACTTCTTCACTTATGGCTGACCATCTGGGATTATGGAGTCATGGGTTTTTGCAAGGGCTGACAGAGCTTTTAGACTCTATCTACCTATCTAATAGGAGAAAAGTGTAATGCTGTGCATGTCAGATTTAGCGAGACATTAAACTTTCAGCTTGCATATTTTTTACATCTTAGTTAACCTCTTTTTTTTGTAGGAGAATGAATGGAATCACAGATGAAAAACCCCTTACAGTCCCGAGAGACATTGACCTTCATTTGGAGGTCACGTCAATCACTACTGTTGATGCGCTTGGTAATTTTTTTGATTTTATTGGGTAAAGGTAAAATAAAACTATAAAAACTTCCTTTTATATGCACAAGAAATCCGGTCACTTATGCGGCATGTGATGCATAGTGATTGTCATTTGTGATCACAGGGGACAGAATGATACATGTTTAATACACAGTAATAATCATATCCATAGTGTAGTACCATACCCAATAAAGAATCGCCTTCCAGCTTGTCATGCAAGGCGTGTGAATTACTTCAGGGGTGTATCATGTGAGACTAGATGGATGCCATAAACTGATTTTATTTACTTATTTTTTTGTCTTGGGATGTGTGTATTAGTTAGTATTTTTGGCGCCAAATTCATAAAAAATGACTCGCACGATTCAAGAATTTGGCGCAAAGCAATCAATTGGCTTTTTCCTATCTTAAACTATTTTTGCGACTTTTGGCACTAAAAGTCGCACAAATTGCGACAAAATATTGGCATACTCAAAAATACACCAGAGGGGACTGAAGTGAAGTTGCGCCAAATTTTGCAACTTTTTTTAAAAGTCACAATTGATACATTGAGTTAAACCTCTGGAATTGCTAGACTCCAGCCAGAAAGCATAAAGAAACCAAACAGGTGAGCACATATAAAATAGACCTCAAAAAAGCACAAATAGAATGATTTGGTTGCAAATAAAATAAAAAAGGCACAAAACTGGACAAAGGACAATGATGAATCGGAGCCTATACTTCCTAAAATTTAGATTGCCAACCTATATTTTAAAGTTGTTGTTTTAAAGTCCATTCACTTTAAAGGGTTTATCAAAAAAGTCTTCAGTCCCTCTGTGACTGCAGACTTGTGAATCCTCATAGCGTGCGCTGTTAGGATTCTCCACTGCTAGTGGCCGAAACGGGCGATCATATAACTGCAAGTATGCAATATGTGTACGATTGGCCACATTCCAACTAGACGTGCGTGGCCTGCAGACTTCCGTGATAAACCTGGACAACCCCTTTAAGGTAATCATCTTTCTGGTCATGAAGAGTGTCTCAGTGTATTATTCCAAATTATGATGTTCCAGTGAAAACTTCTCAGATTGTAGGTTTAAGATTCCCAGGGTACTTGTGACTCTGCACTTGAAGAATGTATGGCCGGGCATTCCCACATCATGTGACTGAAGTCAATGTGACCACTATGGGACTTTGGGTGGGTGTGATCATCTAGCCAGTTTGTGCAAATATATTCATGCTTGATATTACTAGTATGGGGTGTACAATTTTTTTATTTTATTTGTATAGCGCCAACATATTCCGCAGCCCTTTACAATTCAGACAATTTACAGACATTATGTGCACTGTCCCCATTGGGGCTCACAATCTACATTCCCTATCAGTATGTGTTTTGAGTATGGGAGGAAACTGAAGAACCTGGAGGAAACCCACACAAACACGGGGAGAACATACAAACTCCTTGCAGATGTTGTCCTTGGTGGGATTTGAACCCAGGACCCCAGTGCTGCAAGGCTGCAGTGCTAACCACTGAGCCACCATGCTGCAATTAAACGAATAAGGGTATAAGGGCTTTATAAGAAAACACGCTGACAGATTTGCCTGGCTTAGGTGGATATATCAGGAGTGCCTTGAGCCCAACAAATATGTATCATTGGGTAATGTGATCTTGGCAGCATAACTTCTGAAAACTGACCAATAAAGGCATGCTTACTCTGACGCTATTTAGCGAAGCAATGGAGGGGATATTGCAGGCTCTGATCAATTGTTCAAAGGAGCACAGTGTATGCTACAATGTGAGATGTTTCCAGAGTTTGTATATTATGCTTGGGTCAACATTGGGATTCCTGTGGGTGGCGTTTGTCTTAGAATAGGATTTTAGTTTGATGGGATACAGACATGTCTGTGCGTGCCACATCTGATGTGCCAACTCATGGTCAGGCTTCAGTATAAGGTATATGACTACTGCTTCTTCCTATAATGGCCAACACCATGACTTATCTTAATAAAATGCTAATGATACTCTTAAATATTAAAATGTAAGAAAATAGACTAAATTCAGGCTGTTTGCATTTGAGGACAACTACATAATAGGGTGAGATATTGATTTGTTGTTATAATCGTTATTTCTATAGATTTCAACTACACCTAACTAACCATGGCCATGCCATCACCCATGGGCACTGTGTCAGTGAGAACAAGTTGTCATTGATGGGTTCTATCTAGCCACAGTGAAGTCCACCTACTTTTTGTAGATCAGACTCTGTTGTACCCTAGATGACACTTTCAAACTTTTTGTTCAGTCTGAGTATGCAATATCATTCTAGTGATAGCACTTAATTCTATTTTTTTCTTTCTTCTTGCAGTGCTTCGATATTTCCTGGAGTACCAATGGTTTATAGACTTTTCACTGTACTCCACTATCATCTACCTGTTGACTGAAGGATACTACTGTCTCGTGAATGCCCAGAATGAAATCAATATTGGTGTTTTGTGGTGCCTGCTGACTGTCATTTTTGCTATGTATCCTTTAAGGGCTAATGTAAGGGGATGCAGTAAATGGGATCTTGGTGTCTAAAAGCAGCATATGTTGGTCATTCCTTACCCTAAATCTTCCAGAAAAGTCCTCTTTACCATGATGAAGCACTACTTCCGTTCTGAAGAGGGAGGAGAGCGCTCAGTCTGCTTGACCTTTGCCTTCTTCTTTATGCTCATCGCCATGATAGTGATGGTTGTAAGAGAAGAGTATTTAGAGTTTGGACTGGAACCAGGTATTCATGTTACCACCAATCCCTTATGTCCTATTTTTAATATTTGGCCACGGCCCCACTATTCGGTCAGTATTTTTTCTCAGGAGTGGGAGCCAAAACCAGGTGAGGAACAATCAGAAAAGGTATAATAGAAACAATCCCCAATTCTGCATTTATCACCCACTCCTGGTTTTGGCTCCCATTCCTGAGAAAAAATACTGACCAAATACTGACCAAATACTGACCAAATACTGGGGCCGTGGCCTATTTCCGACATTGGATGTACTTATACGTCCAACGTTGGCTCCATAACTTTGATGTGGGCTCAGGAGCAGTCGCAGGGTGATGATGGGTTACCATGACAGCATGGCAATCGGTGCCTCTGAGGAAGGTCTATGCACAGACCGAAATGTTATGTCCCACTGTGGATTTCAACTCTCAATTAAATAGCCTTGAAATTCTATATTTGAGAGCCAAGTTCTTCCATATATATTGCTACTGATTGGGCTCCTACTTGTGCACCTATACACAGGAGTGCCGTGTTCTTTTTCCACATGGATTTCATAGGAGACCATGACTTTTGCTAGACACAGCAATACTGTGACAAAAAATCTAAACTCCAGAATTGCAGTATTTCTACTACACTAAAAAAATGCAATAAGAAGCAATTAAAACTTTGTATCTAAAAAAAAAAAAAAAAAAAAAAAAAAAAATGGTATTAATAAAAATGTCTGTTCGACCTGCAAAAAAAACAAGCCCTCAGCCTGCTCTTTCGACTAAAAACTGAAAACGTTACAGATCTTGGAAAATAACAGCACAAGCAAATTTTTTTTCTTTTTAATTTCCAAATTTTTTATTTATATATTTTAAATTTATGTAACTTTTGCATTGCCATAATCACAGTAGAATCATATTGCCGGGCTATTTTTACTGCATAAATAATACCGTAGAAACAAAACCCAAAAATCTTTTTTTTTTTTCGCAATTTTGCCGCACTTGGAATTTTTTTCCATTGCATCACATGGTGAAATGAATGTTGTCAACCATCTCGCAAAATACAAGCTGTCATATAGTTGTGTGGACAGAAAAATAAAAAAAGTTCTGGCTCTTAAAAGAAGGGGTGGAAAAAACAAAAGCATAAAAATGGAAAATCGCCTGGTCGGGATGGTTATGGTTTCTATGTGATATCTTCTCAGTTCTCATGGATTTTCTATGTCTCTCATCATGTGTAATAGAGCTTTTTTATTGCAGGTATAGATAATATCTGTCACAATCTGGAAATTTTGCTAAAACCACAAGGCTGGCAGTTATCGTAAGTTGCCTCTTAGAATTTTTTTATCAATATACTTACATTTGCCCAGATAACAGCAAGTTATGTATGAGATGGTGTCAAAGCAAATCGGTCAGCAGGTTTTTGCTATTTAATCTGAGAGCAGCATGCTGTAGGGGGCAGAGAGCCTGATTCCCAAGGATGTGTCATTTATTAGGCTGTGCCCTGTAGTTTCAGTGCAATCAGTGTTTTATCAGCAGGAGATAACACTAGAGGACTAGTTCTCATGTGCAGAGCAGTCGGGCTAATCTGTGTAACCCCACCCCCACCACTGATTGGCAGCTTGCTGACAATGTACACATGAAGCTGCCAATCAGGGGCGTGGGCGGGGTTATACACGGCTCAGCATTCTGATCACTACATCTACAGCAGAGAAAACAGGGATTCTATCAAAACTGCAGCAAGCAGCCCAGTAAGTGATACATCACTAGAATCAGGCTTTCTGCCCCCATCACCCCCAGATTGCTCTCAGATTACATGGCAAAAATCTGCTTACAAATTCTCTTTTAATCCTACATATAATATAAACACCTGGTTTCTTATTTTTGGACATCTTTTTTGATGAACCTTATTTAATACATCATCATAGTACACTTGTGGTATTTAGTATTGATAACCTGCATGATACATGTTCTGTCTAATGCTATGTTCACATGCAGCATTTTTTTAATGCAAATTTAAAAGCTGCTTCTTACAGTACCAGTAAAAGCTGTGAGATTTCAGAAATCTCATGCACACACTTGTGTTTTGTTTTTTATTTTATTCCCTGACTGAATTTGAGAAGTGCATCATTTTGTAAATCTCCAGCATATCAATTCTTTCAGCGTTTTTGCAAAGTTTTTTCACCATAGAAAGCAATGAGTAAGTGGAAGAAAATAAAGACTGCAAAAAAACGCAACAAATGTTTTTGGTGAATAAGACTAACTTTATTAAGGTTATGTGCACGCAGTGCGTTTTTGGTGCGTTTTTTCAGCGCGGAAATGGGCCAGAAACACATTGCATACCTTATCCCATGACTTCCTATGACATTTTGCAAGGTCTGTGCACATGATCAGGAATTTTCCTGAGCGGATTTCATGTGCGGAAAAAAACGCAGCATGTCCAGTCTTTGTGCGTTTCCGCATGCGTTTTTGCCTATACAATGCATTTGAAAAAACGCATGACAAAAACACACAAAAAACGCGTCAAAACCGCATGGATTTTCCGCAGTGTTTTTCCTGCCAAGGAGATGCAGAAACTCTGTGGAAATTTCTGCTTCAAATCCTGAGCATGCACGCATAGCCTAAAAACATGTACTGTAGGCAAAGCACACACAGGTGCTTCTCACAAAATTAGAATATCATCAAAAAGTGAATTTATTTCAGTTCTTCAATACAAAAAGTGAAACTCGTATATTATGTAAAGTCATTACAAACATAGTGATCTATTTCAAGTGTTTATTTCTGTTAATGTTGATGATTATGGCTTACAGCCAATGAAAGCACAAAAGTCATTATCTCAGTAAATTAGAATACTTTATAACAACAGCTTGAAAAATGTTTTAAAATCCGAAATGTTGGCCTACTGAAATGTGTGTTCAGCAAATGCCCTCAATACTTGGTCGGGGCTCCTTTTGCATCAATTACTGCATCAATGTGGCGTGGCATGGAGGCGATCAGCCTGTGGCACTGCTGAGGTGTTATGGAAGCCCAGGTTGCTTTGATAGCAGCCTTCAGCTGGTCTGCATTGTTGGGTCTGGTGTCTCTCCTCTTCCTCTTGACAATACCCCATAGATTCTCTATGGGGTTAAGGTCAGGCGAGTTTGCTGACCAATCAAGCACAGTGATACTGTTGTGTGTAAACCAGGTATTGGTACTTTTGGCAGTGTGGACAGGTGCCAAGTCCTGCTGGAGAATGAAATTTCCATCTCCAAAAAGCTTGTCGGCAGAGGGAAGCATGAAGTGCTCTAAAATTTCCTGGTAGACGGCTGCGCTGAGTTTAGTATTGATAAAACACAATGGACCTACACCAGCAGATGACATGGCTCCCCAAACCATCACTGATTGTGGAAACTTCACACTAGACCTCAAGCAGCTTGGATTGTGGCCTCTCCACTCTTCCTCCAGACTCTGGGACCTTGATTTCCAAATGAAATGCAAAATTTACTTTCATCTGAAAACACCTTGGACCACTGAGCAACAGTCCAGGTCTTTTTCTCCTTGGCCCAGGTAAGACTCTTCTGGTGTTGTCTATTGGTCATGAGTGGCTTGACACAAGGAATGTGACACTTGTAGCCCATGTCCTAGATACGTCTGTGTGTGGTGGCTCTTGAAGCAATGACTCCAGCAGCAGTCCACTCCTTGTGAATCTCCCCAAAATTTTTGAATGGCCTTTTCTTAACAATCCTTTCAAGGCTGTGGTTAACCCGGTTGCTTGTGCTCCTTTTTCTACCACACTTTTTCCTTCCACTCAACCTTCCATTAATATGCTTGGATACAGCACTCTGTGATCAGCCAGCTTCTTTAGCAATGACCTTTTGTGGCTTACCCTCCTTGTGGAGTGTGTCAATGACTGCCTTCTGGACATCTGTCAAGTCAGCAGTCTTCCCCATGATTGTGGAGCCTACTGAAACAGACTAAGGGACCTTTTTAAACGTGTAGGAAGCCTTTGCAGGTGTTTTTTGTTAATTATTCTAATTTACTGAGATAATGACTTTTGTGTTTTCATTGGCTGTAAGCCATAATCATCAACATTAACAGAAATAAACACCTGAAATAGATCACTCTGTTTGTAATGACTCTATATAATATGAGTTTCTCTTTTTGTATTGAAGAACTGAAATAAATTAACTTTTTGATGATATTCTAATTTTGTGAGAAGCACCTGTATGTAATCCGCACCCACAACGCGAAAAACCCTTCAAAATGTGCGTTTTGAACACTGTGTATTTACTGTTAAGAGAGCAAATTCTTCCTGCAGAGAAAAAACGCAGCAAAAAACACAGCGTTTGAAAATAGCCTAAGTGTGCAACATACAGTTAGATCCAGAAATATTTGGACAGTGACCACATCTTTGTGATTTGGGCTCTGCATGCTACTATTTTGTTTTATTATTTAAAATGAAATAGCAGATGCAATTGAAGTGTAGACTGTCAGGTTCAATTAAAAGGGTTGAACAAAAATATCCTCTGAAATGTTTAGGAATTGTAACCATTTTTCTACAAAGCATCCTCATTTGAAGGTCTCAAAAGTAATTGGACAAATTAACTTTAACATAAATAAAATGTTAATTTATTAATAGTTTGTAGAGCATCCTCTGCAGGGAATGAGTGCCTGAAGTCTGGAAGCCATGGACATCACCAAACGCTGGGTTTCCTCCTTTGTGATGCTTTGTCAGGCTTTATTCCAGCTGACTTTAGTTGTTGCTTGTTTGTCGGTCTTTCTACCTTAAGTTTTGTCTTAAGCATATGAAACACATGCTTGATGGGGTTGAGATCTTGTGACTGATTCGGCCATTGCAGAATATTCCACTTTGCCTTAAAAACTCCTTGGTTGCTTTCGCAGTTTGTTTTGGGTCATTGGACGGCGCTTCACAGTATAGATGGACAATCAACCTTGCTACATTTGGTTGAATCTGAGCAGATAGTATAGCCCTGTACAATTCAGAATTCATCTGGCTGCTTCTGTCACATCAATTAACACTAGTGACCCAGTGCCATTGGAAGCCATGCATGCCCATGTCATCACACTGCCGGCACTATGCGATACAGAGGATGTGGTGTGCTTTGGATCATGAGCCGTTCCAAGCCTTCTCCATACTTTCTTCTTCCCATCATTCTGGTACAGGTTGATCTTAGTTTCATCTGTCCAAAGAATTATTTTCCAGAACTGGGCTGGCTTCTCTAGATGTTTTTTGGCAAAATCTAATCTGGCCTTTCTATTTTTAAGGCTGATTAATGGTTTGCACCTTGTGGTGGACCCTTTGTACTTGCGCTCATGAAGTCTTCTCTTTATGGTAGACTTAGACTTGGGTGGATTTTGTGAAAGGAAGATTCTGCGATCATCTACCACTGTTGTCTTCCTTGGACATCCAGGCCTCTTTGAGTTCCCAAGCACACTACTGCATTGCTTTTTTTTGTTTGTTTGTTTTGGGGGTGGAGGGGGTGCAGGATGTACCAAACTGTTGATTTCTGGTATCTCTCTGATGGATTCTTCTTTTCTTTCAGTGTAATGATGGTCTGTTTCACTTCCATTGAGAGCCCCTTTGACTGCATGTTGTGGATTCACCATTACAGCTACCAAATGCAAATGTCACACGTGTTAACAAAGGAAAAGCCCATTAAAGAGCTTTTGAGATATTTGTCCAGTTACTTTTGGTCCCTTGAAAAATAGGCAGCTACATATTAAAGAGCTATAATTCCTAAATCCTTACTCCAATTACGATGTGAATACTCTCAAATTAAAGCCACATTCACACGTTCAGTATTTGGTCAGTATTTTACATCAGTATTTGTAAATCAAAACCAGGAGTGGGTGATAAATCCAGAAGTGGTGACGTGTTTCTATTATATTTTCTGATTGCTCCACTCCTGATTTTGGCTTACACATACTGATGTAAAAAACTCACCAAACACTGACAGTATGATGTAAAATACTGAGCAAATACTGAACGTGTGAACGTGGCCTAAAACTGAGCGTCTGCACACTAAGCCCATATTGATTATATAACTTGAAAATGTTTTGGTAAACCGCTAAAATGGCAAAAGTTGTCACTGTCATATTTTTCGACCTAACTGAATGTGGGGCTTTATAGCTAAATATTGTACATATGGTTGTGAGTTTTAGGCAGGTGTGAAAAAATGCTGCAAAGTGTTAATACAAAGAGTCCTGCAATGAATGATATGCCACAGGCCATAGCCCGGATGTGAACATCTAGTCTGTCTGTAGATTACATGGTGAGACCGAAGCATTGCATAGCCCTACATTCACAAAAGTTCTGTGGTTAGTTCTCCAAGATGCTTGAAGAAACAAGTACAAGTGTATCTAGAACAGGGATGTCAAACTCAAACACACAGAGGGCCAAAATGAAAAACTTGGACAAAGTCGCTGGCCAACCAGTATACAGTATAATGGGCCCCACATAGTCCTCCATACAGAATAATGGACCCCACATAGTCCTCTATACAGAATAATGGGCCCCACATAGTCCTCCATACAGAATAATGGGCTCCACATAGTCCTCCATACAGAATAATGGCCCCACAAAGTCCTCCATACAGAATAATGGCCCCACATAGTCCTCCATACAGAATAATGAGTCCCATATAGTCCTCCATACAGAATATGGGCCCCACATAGTCCTCCATAAAGAATAATGGCCCCACATAGTCCTCCATACAGAATAATGGCCCCACATAGTCCTCCATACAGAATAATGGCCCCACCTAGTCCTCCATACAGAATAATGGCCCCACATAGTCCTCCATACAGAATAATGGCCCCACCTAGTCCTCCATACAGAATAATGGCCCCACATAGTCCTCCATACAGAATAATGGGCCCCACATAGTCCTCCATACAGTATAATGGGCCCCACATAGTCCTTAATACAGTATAATGGGCTCCCACAAAGTCCTCCATACAGTATAATGGACGTCACATAGTCCTCCGTACAGAATAATGGGCCCCACCTTGTACTCCATACAGTATTATGGACCCCACATAGTCCTCCATACAGTATTATGGGCACCACATAGTTCTCCATACAGTATTATGGGCACCACATAGTCCTCCTCCATACAGTATAATGGCCCCACATAGTCCTCCATACTGAATAATGGGCCCCCACAAAGTCCTCCATACAAAATAATGGCCCCATATTAGGGTGGTGGTTCTGGTGTCGCAGGCCAAATAAAACCACCCTGCGGGCCAGAGTTTGACATGTATGATCTAAAAGAATTTGTGCAATTTTTTTAAAGGCATACCATATATTGAATTGATTTAGTTTTCTCTTCATTCACTTTGCATTTTATACATTGAGAAAAATAAACTTAACAGTTCTATTTTTGAAAGCATTCTTACTTTGCAGCATTTTCTCCATACCTAAAACTTTTGCACATCACTGTATAATTTAGTTGCATGAATGCCATGCTGCTGTTCTAAGTCCATGTGTGCTGTTTTTCAGGGTCCCCTTTATTAAACTGGGTTTCAAAATTGCATTGGTTGCCCTATGCTCATTCCTTGGTGCTTGTCTGACATTCCCCGGCCTGCGATTGGCTCAGACTCACCTGGATGCTCTTAAGATGGCAGCAGACAGACCCATGCTCCAGTAAGTATATTGTCAAAGATGGCTTAACCCTTTCGCAACCCTGGGATTTTCCGTTTTTGCATTTTCGTTTTTTGCTCCCCTTGCTCCCAGAGCCATAGCGTTTTTATTTTTTGGTCAATATGGCTGTGTGAGGGCTTATTTTTTGCAGGACGAGTTGTACTTTTGAACGACATCACTGGTTTTACCATATCCTGTACTGAAAAACGGGAAACAAATTCCAAGTGCGGTGAAATTGCAAAAAAAGTGCAATACCACAATGGGTTTTTTTTTAATTTTTTTACCACGTTCACTGAATGCTAAAACTTATTTTCCAGGTCATTACGAGTTAGTAGACACCAAACATGTACAGGTTCTTTTTTATTTAAGCGGTGAAAAAAAATTCCAAAGTTTGCTAAAAAAAAAAAAAATGGCGCCATTTTCCAAGACCCGTAGCGTCTCCATTTTTCGGGATCTGGGGGCGGGTGAGGGCTTATTTTTTGCGCACCGAGCTGAAGTTTTTATTGATACCATTTTGGGGTAGATTTGATGTTTTGATCGCCTGTTATTGCATTTTATTGCAATTTTGCGGCGACCAAAAAACGTAATTCTGACGTTTAGAATTTTTTTTCTCATTACGCCGTTTACCGATCGGATTAATTCTTTTTTTATATTGATAGATCGGGCTATTCTGAACGCGGCGATACCAAATATGTGTATGTGGGGTTTTTTTTATTATTATTTTATTTTGAATGGGGCGAAAGGGGGGTGATTTAAACTTTTATATTTTTTTAATATTTTCAAAAACATTTTTTTTTCACTTTTTGCTTGCTTCTATAGTCTCCATAGGAGACTAGAAGCAGCACTTGTCTGATCGCCTCTGCTACATACAGGGGACAAGTAGATCCCCTGTATGCAGCAGAAATGCTCCTGTGCTATGAGCGCCAACCACTAGGTGGCGCTCATAGCGATCAGCTCATGACAACCACTGGAGTCTGCTGCAGACCCAGGGTTGTCATGACCACCCATCGGTGACCCGCGATCACGTGACGGGGTCACCGATGGGTGGGGTAAGTGACGTGCTTTCGGCGCGGCGCTGTTAAATGCCGCTGTCAGAAATTGACAGCGGCATTTAACATGTTGGCAGCTGCGGGCGATTCCATCCGCGGCTGTTGCGGGTACATGTCAGCTATAATAATCAGCTGACGTGTGTCCGGTTCAGTGTGGGCTCAGAGCTGGAGCCCTCACTGAACCGGGGGTTACAGCCTGGTGCATACTAATACGTCACAGGCTGTAAAGGGGTTAAATGACATTTGGGTGGACCAGAAAAAAAAGATCCAGTTGTGTTAAATAACCATACTAAGTCCATTATACCCAGAATTTCACTGTAAAGAAGCACTCCCATCAAAATTTTTATTCTCTTAATATATTGCAATCATCATATTCTTTAGCACTGTGTTCTTACAATTGCTCATTTTGCCTTTCTACCCAGGTAATTCTTCTCTTTTCTTTGCTCTATGTAGAAACAGGAAGTCTCTTTTCTCTGCATTTATCATCCCCCTCTTCAACTCCTGACCCTCATGCACCCTGGGTAGGGACTTTTGCAGTGACTTATGACTCATACAGGGAAAATTGACCTCCTGTTTCTACATAGAGCTTAGAAGGATTCAGCTAGTCAGTTTTTAATCATGTGAGGTCATAGACCTAATGGAAAAGAGAAGAATTAGTTGGGTAGAAAGGCAAAATGAGCAATTGTAAGTACACAGCGCTGTATAATATGATGACTGCTATACAGTGCATTGTGAAAGTATTTGGCCCCCTTGAACTTTTCTACCTTTTGCCACATTTCTAGCTTCAAACATAAAGATATAAAATTCTATTTTTTGGGGGAAGAATCAACAATAAGTGGGACACAATCGTGAAGTGGAACGAAATTTATTGGATATTTTAAACTTATTAAAAACTGAAAAGTGGGGCGTGCAATATTATTCGGCCCCCTTGAGTTAATACTTTGTAGCGTCACCTTTTGCTGCGTTTACAGCTGCAAGTCGCTTGGGGTATGTCTCTATCAGTTTTGCACATCGAGAGGCTGAAATTCTTGCCCATTCTTCCTTGCAAAACAGCTCAGTGAGGTTGGATGGAGGGCGTTTGTGAACAGCAGTTTTCAGCTCTTTCCACAGATTCTCGATTGGATGCAGGTCTGGACTTTGACTTGGCCATTCTAACACCTGGATACGTTTATTTCTTAACCATTCCATTGTAGATTTTGCTTTATGTTTGTGATCATTGTCTTGTTGGAAGATAAATCTCCGTCCCAGTCTCAGGTCTTTTGCAGACTCCAACAGGTTTTCTTCCAGAATGGTCCTGTATTTGGCTCTGTCCATCTTCCCATCAATTTTAACCATCTTCCCTGTCCCTGCTGAAGAAAAGCAGGCCCAAACCATGATGCTGCCACCACCATGTTTGACAGTGGGGATGGTGTTTTGAGGGTGATGAGCTGTGTTGCTTTTACGCCAAACATATCGTTTTGCATTGTGGCCAAAAAGTTCGATTTTGGTTTCATCTGACCAGAGCACCTTATTCCATATGTTTGGTGTGTCTCCCAGGTGGCTTGTGGCAAACTTCAAACGAGACTTTTTATGGATATCTTTGAGAAATGGCTTTCTTCTTGCCACTCTTCCATAAAGGCCAGATTTGTGCAGTGTACGACTGATTGTTGTCCTATGGACAGATTCTTCCACCTCAGCTGTAGATCTCTGCAGTTCATCCAGAGTGATCATGGGCCTTTTGGCTGCATCTCTGATCAGTCTTCTCCTTGTTCGAGATGAAAGTTTAGAGGGACGGCCGGGTCTTGGTAGATTTGCAGTGGTCTGATACTCCTTCCATTTCAATATGATCACAGTGCTCCTTGAGATGTTTGAAACTTGGGAAATCTTTTTGTATCCAAATCCAGCTTTAAACTTCGCCACAACAGTATCTCGGACCTGCCTGGTGTGTTCCTTGGTCTTCATGATGCTCTCTGCACTTGAACCAGAACCCTGAGACTATCACAGAGCAGGTGCATTTATACGGAGACTTGATTACACACAGGTGGATTCTACTTATCATTACCAGTCATTTAGGACAACATTAGATCATTCAGAGATCCTCACTGAACTTCTGGAATGAGTTTGCTGCACCGAAAGTAAAGGGGCCGAATAATATTGCACGCCCCACTTTTCAGTTTTAAATTTGTTAAAAAAGTTTAAAATATCCAATAAATTTCATTCCACTTCACGATTGTGTCCCACTTGTTGTTGATTCTTCCCCAAAAAATTAGAATTTTATATCTTTGTTTGAAGCCAGAAATGTGGCAAAAGGTGGAAAAGTTCAAGGGGGCCAAATACTTTCACAAGGCACTGTATATTAATAAGATAAAAACTTTGATGGGAGGAGGGCTTCTTTAATGTTCAGAAAACCATGGTAGTAATGTGCTGGTTCATCAGTATTTCCCATTGACTTTCTCGTAATCATGTTACTTTCAATATAAAAATGCAATGTATTCTGTTTTAAAGAGGCAGGTAGTAATTTATGGGGCCACAGAAGATTGCAGGGTGCGCACATCTGAACATAGTGGAGTATGTGACTCGTGGCTGTTACTGATATCGCTCATGTGACCTCTTTCTGCAGGCTTCTGCTTCATGCCAGCTTTCTGCCTCCTGTCATTGTGGTGTTAATGTGGATCCGCCCAATCACCAGAGACTTTCTTTTAAATGCACCAATGGGTAAAAAAGCTGTACAGCTGTAAGTAATAAAAAAATAAAGTATTCTATAACTCTATCTCAAGACAAAGTGGATGCAGATCTAATATTCATTTCTAATTTCCTTGCTAGGACCCTAAGACCTATTGCTTAAATTAGGTTTTATGTTAAAAAGTGTATCTTTTTTAATTCTGGTGATTATTTTTTCTTTGTCCGTTTACACAATATTTTGTTTTATTTTTTCTATTTCAGTTTCATATTATATAAGGTGTAAAATGATCCTGTGTGAACAAGGCCGAAACCAGGCTTTTCGTATTTTCTTGTGACACTTTACAACCTAAGAAAATGACAGAATGAACATGCTAGAACGAAATAACCTCTTTTATCTTTTCAGTATGTCTGATTCCACATACAACACTTTCCGCCTCTGGGTCATCGCGATTTTATGTCTCCTCCGCCTCTCCTTAACACGCTTCCATTTGCAGGCATACCTCGGATTAGCTAATAGTTGGGTTGATCAAATGAAGAGAGAGGCTGGGCGGATATCCATGTTGGAGATTCAGCGTAAAGTAAGTAGCCAAGAGAAAGCAACTTTTTAATCACCAAAGTGTTATTGAGGAGTGTGTAAAAACATTATTAAATCCCAGCTCTTGTGTACGCAGACTAGTATGGGAGATCCGTTATTCACCGTTCACTGGTATCGCGTCCACAGTAGCATGATTAGCAGAAAGCGCTACACACGCTTCTATCATTGATGATCGATCCTTGGGATAGGTCATCAATGTCTGATCGGTCGGGGTCCGAGACCCAGCACCCCCGCCAATTAACTGTTCTAATCAGTAGGAGGCGGATGTGCAGTTCCCTGATTCGGCCAGTATCAGAAGACAGAGCAGCTCCACAATTGAGCATTGACGGCCACCGACACAGATAACAGCTGATCACGTGGGGTCGGACCCCGACCGACCAGACATGGATGACCTATACTAGGGATAGGTCATCAATGACAAAGTAGTGGACAACCACTTTAAACATGTTATTAAGATCCTGATATTATATTATAGGGGTAAAGCCTCCTTCCCTTTAAATGTTGCATAGTCCTTCAGAAACATATTACAATGTAGCCAGAAGGTAAAGCCCGTAGAATAGATCTGTTCTATTGTGCACGGCCATAAAAAAGAAAACACATTTAGTGGTGTATATTTTGTTTGTATTTACACTATTTATTTTTATTATTACAAGATTAAAACTAACCCCAATTGGCATCTGAAAAAAATAATATAATGACGTGTGGGACCATTTTCCTTTTCTTTTGTTTGTGCAGATTTCCCGCATCTTTTGTTACCTTACTGTAGTGGCTCTACAGTATTTGGCACCGATCATTTTTACCCTTCATACTGTTTTCTTGCTGAAGTCAATGGGTAGGTAAAATTGTAAATGCTCTATATCCTCAATATAAAACCACATTTAACGTACAATGCCAAATATTTGCCACTTTGTGGGGAATGCAGTTTGGTGGGAGACCCATCCAGCTTGTGCATTTCACTGTAGACATTGGCCACAGTGCCCAGCCAAAGTGATCAGTCAGTGGTTGCTATATTACTAAAGGGCACATGCTGATTGGGGATCTAAATGTGCAGTACAATACATGAGCTGGTCCCTTGGTCACCAGGTGAAGGGAAGGGGAGTCAGTTATTTCTACTGTACACACTGAAAAATATCTTCTTTTCATAAGTGAGAACATGCTTTGGCCTACACAGCTTGCCATGCATGGAACGTCCCTAAACTAAGCTAGACCATACACACAATGGCTGTTGGTTGATGTCATCTTCCCCAACTTCTGCATTAACTTGTATTTTTCTTGATGATGGGTTTTATGGGACATCCGAACAGTCTGCTTACACATATAGGCCCCGATTCATCAAGACTAGCATTTTTCACGCTGGTCTTGATGAGGGGAGACGTTACTGATTAATGAAGAGGCATACGCTTCTTAATGAATCAGGAGCGCCAGACGGGTGGTGTACACCTCCATCCACCACGCCATAGCACATCATGAACCAGACAAGTTGTGGCATCGTGCCCCTGTTCCTTCCCAATTCCATCCATTTTGGCGCAGCTGGGGGAAACTGGCTTGAAAAAAATCAAGTCACAAAATGTTGTCACAACTCCAAGTTGCCCCCATATTTTGCGACTTTACAGAGCAATTTACTCCAGAATTCTGAAGATCTTGCTCTGATGAATCAGGGTCTAAATCCTTTACCAAGCCCAACCACGTTAGCATAATTTGTGTGGAAAATTCCATGAATTAGGTATTGATAAGTCTCTATTCCATGTTTTGTGCAATTATTATATGTATTTTTCCAGGTGATTATTCTTGGGGTCTGTACCCAGAAACTGATGGCTTTTCCCCTGTAGTAGAGTCTTCTACTGCACCACCCATTACTTCTTCTGAAGAAGAGGAAGACTCTGAGGATGTTCAGATTGCCGTCCAGCAGATAATAGGGGCACTGAGTTCTTTCCGAACCATCTTCTCTTCCATTTTCTTCCGTGGTCTGTTTGGCTTTTTGACGTGGTGGGTCTCTGTGTGCCAAATTGTCACTAGCCTGTTTGGTCTCTACTTCCATCAGTACTTAGGAGCCTCATAGATAATTGTGGAAAAAGATCCCTGGGAGATCCAGAAACTGTACTAGGCTTTGGGGCAGATGCACACTGTGTTCTAAATGGCCACATTACATTAGGGATCTAAAGCACTTATGCAACGAAAAAGCATAAGTAAGTTTTTAAAGGAAAAAAAAGGACTATGAAATCAACGACAAACCTTATGTGGAAGAAAAGATTTATTTAAACAAAAATCACAGTAGCATGGGCCTGAATGTAGTATCCAGACAAATGAGTAGCCCACTGTAATGTTACATTGATTAAATCTGAGGTTTTCTTTTACCGCGTGTTTTTTGTTTAATTTCTGAGCAGATTTTATTTGGTTTGTTTGGCACACATTACTGTAGAATATTGGGTCATCTTGACCAAACGGAAACCTTTTTACTTTATATGCAAATTAATAAAAAAAAAATTCTGTATACCCACAATCATAAAATGTGTTGACGTAAAATGAATGCCCTGCGTGTAAGGCTTTATTCACATGTCCGTTTACCTGTTTTTTGTCGTAAGTGTACCCTCATTGTTTTTCACTGACGACACATGACACATGAAATTGTTTGGGGTTATTCACCTATCATTTTGCTGAACGATAGTCGCATTGCAGTCCTGTCCCCTTATTCTGGGCTCTTTTTCAGCCAAACTGCAACCATTTAAGTGAATAAGACGGTGAAATTAAAAAACGGCAGCACCTGGATATACTGATGAGACACAGACCAAAAACAGATGAAAGCTGGATCCAACCCGCGGATGAAAATGTTTGAATTCAAGCCAAGTCCTTTACATTTCTTGATTTGTACTGTAACTGGTGCGGTAGGAAGCTGGAATACAAAAACTGTATTTTATATTTGACTATAATAGTATGGGAGTCACTAACAGGCTGTAAGGCAGACACTGTGCACTACACTTATGGCCACGTTCACACTGTCAGTGTTTGGTGAGTTTTTTTTACATCAGTATTTGTAAGTCAAAACCAGGTGAGGAACAATCAGAGGAAAAGTATAATAGAAACACGTCACCACTTCTGGATTTATCACCGCTCATGATAGATGTGTGAGCGGTTGTCCATCAGTATTTTGCACCTGTGCTGCCTCAGCCTTTATCATTGGGGCCTGCGGCATCATGCAGTATAATTCATGCTGTGACCAGGTATTGATAAGTATGGCACTTTTTCTGTGATTTTTTGGGGGATTTGATGTCCTTTTCAGTAAATTACTGTTAATTTTAGTGTAGGGACAAGACAATGGGGACCCTTAACACGGGCTGCGAGATTGCCTATTTTAGTCAAAATATCATCTAAGACTATGGTCTTTTTCAGTTTCTGCAGGGTGCAGTCAATCCCTGTAATGTTGGTGGGGAAATTGAGGTATCTGTGTCTGTGGGGTGCACTGAGTGCTAGACAGTACTCCTGAACTAATAGTATGGGACTCACTAATAGGCCATAAGCCGGCTAATATACTACATGGATCTGTGTGACTGACACCTTATGCAAGCCTTCTCCATGTGCATCTATAATACTAGACCACTACCCCTCCATGGATGATAGATGTGTGAGCGGTTGTCCATCAGTATTTTGCACCTGTGCTGCCTCAGCCTTTATCATTGGGGCCTGCGGCATCCTACAGTGCATTAGTATTGTGACTTTCTGTTTTGAGTGTGGCTGCCTTTTTTTTCTGCTATTTTTTTATTATGTCCTTTTTGCTGTGTTATGCTAAGCAATTTGTGTTTTGCTTTGAGTTTAGGCATATTTCAATCGCTTGGAAAAACGGCAAATATAACAAATTAATAAAAAAGTACAAAAATGCTAGGAAATTGTTGTTTTTAATAAGCATTTAAAAATGCTGGAATGAATTGTGTTTGAGGTGGACTAAAGGAACAATCACCCCCCCCCCCCCCCAACCTGCTGTCTCCTTCCCCATCATCCTGTAGAATGCAAGCCCGCAAGGGCAGGGCCCTCTTTCCCCTGTACCCGTCTATCATGGTTAGTTCATTTACTGTAAGTGATATCTGTATTTTGTATGTAACATCTTCTTATATACAGCACCATGGAATCAATGGTGTTTATATAAAAAAAAAAAATAATAATAATAATAATAATAATAATAAAATGGGTTGTCTGATTTCCCCAAAAAACTTTGAAGAGGCAAGACATGTGGTCGTATGAACAGAGGAAGCTATAATCCCTGCCTGTAAGCGGTGCTTTAAATGGGACATTATCAAATCTGCACCCTGTTCCAGTCACCCTACATCAGGTATGTGATCAAACGAAGACATCTGAAACACCACTTTATTTCCACTGAGACCACTGCAGTGGCCTGTGCTGGAGTGGGGTGGGGATACAGCTGGTGAGAATAGCTTCAAAATATGCAGTGTCTTTGCAACATTTTTTGGGAAGTCTTGCAACTCCTTTAACTGCTCCAATTGAGGAATGCATCGTAGATTGCCATATTAATGGTTTCATTGCCCATATGAGAACAAATACAATGGATAGGACATGCTGTGGTTTTCAGCCAATATGAGCTGGCTGCATTATCTGGGACTGAGTGCTTAGGAATGTTTTTAGTTTTTCACAAACAGGCAGGCAGTTGCTACCTACCTGCCTGTTGTTGTTCATCACTGGCTCAGACCACTCCTGCTGGGAGTGGGGATTCTGAAGCCTCTGCTGATGTCAGGTCGACAGAGCGGCTGCTTCTTTTCCGCTCCGCTCTGTCAACGGGGCATGGCTTCTGATGTCATTCTGATTTGACGGCTGGCTCCCACAGTTAGGCAGCGGGGATCCTAATGTCAATCAGAATGACGTCTAAATCCTGCCCTGTCAACAGAGCAGAGCGGAAAAGAATCAGCCACTCTGTCGACGTGCCGTCAGCAGAGGCTTCACTTCTGCATTGGGAGGTAAGCGGAGTGCGGCACCACTCGCCCCCGGATGCAGAAGTGAGCAGTTGCTGGACAATGCTTTTAAGTTGTCCTTGTTGGGCTACGTTCCCACAGTGGGCTTTTGGTGAGTTTTTGATGTTGCAGAATTTCTGCACCCATTAAGTAAATTGGGTTACTTGTATCTTTGAGTCAGTTTTTTTACGTGTTTTTATTGCGTCTTTGACGCTGACATTTTTGTCTCCGTTATGTAATATTTTAAATAAAGCTGCTTTGTTTTCTATACTTTTTGGTATTTAGCTTTGACACAACTTTGATATACAGTACAGACCAAAAGTTTGGACACACCTCATTTAAAGATTTTTCTGTATTTTCATGACTTTGAAAATTGTACATTCACACTGAAGGCATCAAAACTATGAATTAACACATGTGGAATTATATACTTAACAAAAAAGTGTGAAACAACTGAAAATATGTCTTATATTCTAGGTTCTTCAAAGTAACCACCTTTTGCTTTGATGACTGCTTTGCACAATCTTGGCATTCTCTTGATGAGCTTCAAGAGGTAGTCACCGGAAATGGTTTTCACTTCACAGGTGTGCCCTGTCAGGTTTAATAAGTGGGATTTCTTGCCTTATTAATGGGGTTGGAACCATCAGTTGTGTTGTGCAGAAGTCAGGTGGATACACAGCTGATAGTCCTACTGAATAGACTGTTAGCTGCTTTTTTCTTGCCATAATATAAATTCTAAGTAAAGAAAAACGAGTGTCCATCATTACTTTAAGAAATGAAGGTCAGTCAGTCCGAAAAATTGAGTAAACTTTGAAAGTGTCCCCAAGTGCTGTTGCAAAAACCATCAAGCGCTACAAAGAAACTGGCTCACATGAGGACCACCCCAGGAAAGGAAGACCAAGAGTCACCTCTGCTTCTGAGGATAAGTTTATCCAAGTCACCAGCCTCAGAAATCGCAGGTTAATAGCAGCTCAGATTAGAGACCAGGTCAATGCCACACAGAGTTCTAGCAGCAGACACATCTCTACAACAACTGTTAAGAGGAGACTTTGTGCAGCAAGCCTTCATGGTAAAATAGCTGCTAGGAAACCACTGCTAAGGACAGGCAACAAGCAGAAGAGACTTGTTTGGGCTAAAGAACACAAGGAATGGACATTAGACCAGTGGAAATCTGTGCTTTGGTCTGATGAGTCCAAATTTGAGATCTTTGGTTCCAACCACCGTGTCTTTGTGCGACGCAGAAAAGGTGAACGGATGGACTCTACATGCCTGGTTCCCACCGTGAAGCAGGGAGGAGGAGGTGTGATGGTGTGGGGGTGCTTTTCTGGTGACACTGTTGGGAATTTATTCAAAATTGAAGGCATACTGAACCAGCATGGCTACCACAGCATCTTGCAGCGGCATGCTACTCCATCCTGTTTGCATTTAGTTGGACCATCATTTATTTTTCAACAGGACAATGACCTCAAACACACCTCCAGGCTGTGTAAGGGCTATTTGACCATGAAGGAGAGTGATGGGGTGCTACGCCAGATGACATGGCCTCCACAGATGGTTTGGGGTGAGTGAAGGCAAAAGGGCCAACAAGTGCTAAGCATCTCTGGGAACTCCTTCAAGATTGTTGGAAGGCCATTTCTGGTGACTACCTGTAGAAGCTCATCAAGAGAATGCCAAGAGTGTGCAAAGCAGTCATCAAAGCAAAAGGTGGCTACTTTGAAGAACCTAGAATATAAGACATATTTTCAGTTGTTTCACACTTTTTTGTTAAGTATATAATTCCACATGTGTTAATTCATAGTTTTGATGCCTTCAGTGTGAATGTACAATTTTCAAAGTCATGAAATTACAGAAAAATCTTTAAATGAGAAGGTGTGTCCAAACTTTTGGTCTGTACTGTAGTCATGTGCGGATTACATGCGTTTGATGCTTTTTCACCATGGATACGCACTAAAAACTCGTGTATATTTTTGACCTGTGAATTTTCCACGTCCAATGCAAATCTATTGGAAAAATCTGCACATAAAACTCAGTGTACCCGCAAGATAAATTGACGTGTGGATTTGAACCACACAATGCAGGTCAAGTTTACGCTGAGTAAAAATAAAAAAATAGCACAGTGGGTGTGAGATTTCTTCCCATCCACTTTGCTGGAACTGTAAAACGCTGCGCTTTTGACACCGCTAAAATGCGCCACATCATAAACTCTCCAAAAACTCATCTTGGGCACACAGCCTAAGGCTATGTGCCCACGATGCAGAAATGAAGCAGAAAATTTCTGCAGCATTTCTGCATCTCCCTGGCAGAAATAACGCATGCAGATTGTGCATGCGTTTTTCCTGCAGAATACATGCGGATCCACATGCAGATTCACATGCGTTTCTGCATGCAGATTGACAAGCGCTTTCCAGGCGATAGCATCACTTGGAAAGTGCTTGACAACTAGGTTACACTGTATAAATCCATGCAAACGGCATGGATTTATACAGTGTGAACCGTAAAAATGAAAACAAATAAAGCTATACTCACCCCCGAGGCCCCGGCGTGGCTGCAGTGCTGCTTCCTGGCTGGTTCCTGGATGCCGGCATCTCGCGAGACAGAGCGGTGAAGGGCCTGCGGTCACATGACTGTGACGTCACCGCAGGTCCTCAAACGATGTCGGCATTCAGAGAGAAGCCGCCGGACAGGTGAATATAAACTTTATTTGTTATTTTTTTCTTTTTTTACAGGTACAATGGTACCCAGGTCTGGATGAGAGTCTCCTCTCCTCCAGAACTGGGTACCATCCGCACATAGAGACGCATAGAAGCCGCTTGTACAAATGTACAGTCGCGGTTTCTGTGCGTCTCAATGCAAGTCAATGGCGGGAGTTCCGCTGCGCTTCCGCAAAATTAAATGACATGCTGCGGATTTTTGTACGCAGCATAAACGCTGCGGAAAAATCCGCAGCATGTGCATAGAACATGCGGAATCCCCTTGGGGACCATGGGGTGCGGATTACCTAGCGTTTCACAAGCGTTTACGCTGCGGAAATTCCGCAGCATAAACGCTTGAAAAACGCTACGTGGGCACACAGCCTAAAGCTTCTTGTTTAGCACTGATATTGCTGTACTATGTACCAAACTGGAAACAAATGGTTATGGTATTACTGTGTAGAACAATTCTGTGCCCCCGGCTGCAGTGCACATGCTACAAGCACAATTGAAACTCTCCTTCTTGTCCACAAAACGAGCGAGATGATGCAGTTTTGTTTTTTTTCTTATGCACCATTGCTGCACACCCACATTAAGGATTTCTTCCTACAATAAAGATTTAATTCTTGTTGTTACCACTGCGTATTTTCATGTGCAAATAATGCAACATCTCACAGTTTCAGCAAAAGTGTATCGGGTCTATATAAGTGTTATGTACACCATTTTTTTCCACTGTGGAAATTGACCTGCAGTGCGTCTTCTGATTAAATATCCACGTTTATGGGGAAAATCCTGAAAGAAGAATGCAAAAGATGTTGTAAAGCCACAAATACACTAAAACACGTGTTTTTTTGTATTTCTAAGGCTGAAACGCATTAAAATATACAGTGGGTACGGAACGTATTCAGACCCCTTTAAATTTTTCACTCTGTTTCATTGCAGCCATTTGGTAAATTCTAAAAAGTTCATTTTTTTTCTCATTAATGTGCACTCTGCACCCCATCTTGAATGAAGAAAACAGAAATGTAGAAATTTTTGCAAATTTATTAAAGAAAAAATGAAATATCACATGGTCATAAGTATTCAGACCCTTTGCTCAGTATTGAGTAGAAGCACCCTTTTGAGCTAGTACAGCCACGAGTCTTCTTGGGAATGATGCAACAAGTTTTTCACCCCTGGACTTGGGGATCCTCTGCCATTCTTCCATGCAGATCCTCTCCAGTTACGTTAGGTTGGATGGTGAACGTTGGTGGACAGCCATTTTCAGGTCTCCTCAGAGATGCTCAATTGGGTTTAGGTCAGGGCTCTGGCTGGGCCAGTCAAGAATGGTCACAGAGTTGTTCTGAAGCCACTCCTTTATTTTAGCTGTGTGCTTAGGGTCATTGTTTTGTTGGAAGGTGAACCTTCGGCCAAGTCTGAGGTCCAGAGCACTCTGGAAGAGGTTTTCATCAAGGATATATCTGTACTTGGCCGCATTCATGTTTCCTTCAATTGCAACCAGTCGTCCTGTCCCTGCTGCTGAAAAACACCCCCATGGCATGATGCTGCCACCATCATGTTTCACTGTTGGGATTGTATTGGGCAGGTGATGAGCAGTGCCTGGTTTTCTCCACACATACCGCTTAGCATTATCACAAAAAAGTTCTATCTTCGTCTCATCAGACCAGAGAATCTTATTTTTCATAGTCTGTGAGTCCTTCATGTGTTTTTGAGCAAACTATGCGGGCTTTCATATGTCTTGCACTGAGGAAAGGCTTCCGTCAACTGCAGGGATAGTTGACTTTGTGGAACTTTCTCCCATCTCCCTACTGCATCTCTGGAGCTCAGCCACAGTGATCTTGGGGTTCTTCTTTACCTCTCTCACTAAGGCTCTTCTCCCATGATTGCTCAGTTTGGCTGGACGGGCAGGTCTAGGAAGACTTCTGGTGGCCCCAAACCTCTTACATTTAAGGATTATGGAGGCCACTGTGCTCTTAGGAACCTTGAGTAATACAGAAATTCTTTCATAAGCTTGGCCAGATCTGTGCCTTGCCATAATTCTGTCTCTGAGCTCTTGGGCAGTTCCTTTGATCTCATGATTCTCATTTGGGCTGACATGCACTATGAGCTGTGAGGTCTTATATAGACAGGTGTGTGCCTTTCCAAATCAAGTCCTATCAGTTTAATTAAACACAGCTGGACTCCAATGAAGGAGTAGAACCATCTCAAGGAGGATCACAAGGAAATTGACAGCATGTGACTTAAATATGAGTGTCTGAGCAAAGGGTCTGGATACTTATGACCATGTGATATTTCAGTTTTTCTTTTTTAATACATTTGCTAAAGTTTCTACATTTCTGTTTTTTTCAGTGAAGATGGGGTGCAGAGTGTACTTTAATGAGAAAAAAAATTAACTTTTTAGAATTTACCAAATGGCTGCAATGAAACAAAGAGTGAAAAATTTAAAGGGGTCTGAATACTTTCCATAACCACTGTATATATATTTAAGCTGCACATGAATTTTTCAATAAAGTTCTAGCAAAGTTAGGTAATTCAGCAAACAGGAAATTTCTAAAACAAAGGAGTTTTATATAAAACTTGACATGGCAAAAAAACTGCAGCTGAAAAAATGCAAGAAAACCTTGTTTAAAGAACTCAAACGCAATTAATAAATGCAAGTAATAATAGAAATACAAATTATTATAGCGCCAAAATATTCCACAGCACTTAACAATTTTAGAGGATACTTGTACAGACAGTAAAGACATTACAGAATAACACATAACTCTGATACCAAGAGGGGTGAGGGTCCTGCTGCTCGCAAGCTTACAATCTATGAGGAAATAGGGGAGACACGAAGGTAATTGGTAAAATGTGCTTATATTGTATGGTCCGGCCATCAATATAATAAATAGGGCATTCACATAACTCTGCATGAACCGGTCACCAGCCAGTATGTGTACAGTACAGACACAGAGGGCTATGAAGTGCAAGGAGGGTGTGCGAACAGATGATATGAGGGTCATGATTTTGAAGAACATTTTGCAAGGGTAAAACAAGGATAGTTAGATAAGTGAAATTAAGCATTAGGCCAGTCTAAAGAAATGGGTTTTTAGACCACGCTTAAAACTGTGAGTATTGGGAATTAATCTAATTGTCCTGGGCAGTGCATTCCAAAGGATTGGCGCAGCACACAAGCAGTCTTGGAGAAGGAAGTGGGAGTTCAGATTATTGAGGATGTAAAAGCCCCGTCACACATAACGAGATCGCTAGCGAGATCGCTGATGCGTCACGGTTTTCGTGACGCAATAGCGATCTCGCTAGTGATCTCGTTATGTCTGACAGGTAGCAACGATCAGGCCCCTGCTGTGAGATCGCTGATCGTTACAAAGCTTCCTGGACCATTCCTGGGTCGTTGTGCTCCCGCTGAGCAGTGTGCATCGCTGTATTTGACACCTTATCAACGACCTCGTTAGCGATTCAGAACTGAGACACGTAGGCGTGCATAAATTGGACTTTTCCGCGCCCCTCGTCCCCGATTGGTGGTCACTACTGCGTCCTTGTTTTTCGGATCCCACCAGCTTTCTCCTGCTGTGACTCCACCTTGAAGAAATCAGACATCTTTAGTGAGGTGGGTATTGTTTGGGGTCTCAAATGAGTTTCCATTTTTAATTCATTTATAGGACATCTACCAATTATCTGCTATCATTGCTCTTCAGGGAGTGAGGGCTTGGTTTCTATCTGTATATATATGCTTTTGCATGGGCAGATATTTTAGGGGTCTCGTGCACACACACCCACACAGCACGTTTTCTGACACGCTGTCCTGGCCAACCGCTTCAGAGTTTTTCACATGCCAATTAACATGAAGTTTAAATCAATAGACTCTGTTGTTTTGGCCTGTTGCACGCTTCACAATTTTCTTCGTCGACGTGATGCAATTACGTACTGTCCGCCCGGCTTCGTGGACTCTGTGGACCTAGCCAATGGGGAAGTGGAGCTCGGTGAATGGCGTGCAAACGATTCTGCAATTGCAGGCCTTCAACCAGTGGGACATGGCAGAAACACCCATGATGCGAAGACCTGCCGCGACAACTACTGCCAGTATTTTAACGGTCCTGGTGCTGTTCCTTGGCAGCATCAGAACCTATAGTGGGCAACTACTCATGTTTCTACACTACTGACATTTCTGTACTGATGTGTCTAATAAACTGTGTTCTACTATGCAAAAGCTTTGTTTCTCATTCTTTCAGTAGCAGCAGTAGTCACCGCAGTAAGCAGTCCATATATATATATATATATATATATATATATATATATATATATATATATATATATATATATATATATATATATATATATATATATATATATATATATATATATACACATACACATATATATATATATATACACATACATATATGTATACACATACACATATATATATATATATATATATATATATATACACACATACATATATGTATACACATGCGTATACAGATACTTACGTGTACTCGTATGTAAACAGATTCATCCATGTACTCATACATATTTTTAAGTACATAAATATATACACACACGCTCATATACACATACGTATACAGATAACTATATATACACATACATACTCTCAAACATACAAATATGCATACACATAAATGGCCATTTACATCTCTCTCTCTCTCTCTCTCTATATATATATTCATATAAATATATGGACATCCATACATCTGTACAGGAACAATGCACACACCAGTGTTCCCGTCTGACCGGAGACGCAGTAGCGATGTTAAACCAAGGCCGCCCAATCAGAACGCAGTAGTGTCCACCAATCGGAGATGAGGGGGCGCGGAAAAGTGATTTTATGCACGCCTTTGTGACACAGTACAGTCCTTATCAAGGTGTGGATCGTTGAAATAGCTGCTGTGTGAAAGCGTCCCAACGACCGCCGAGATCGTTAGATCGCTGGGGTGGCCGAAATCGTTGGTAAGTTCTGCATGTTTGACAGCTCCCCAGCGATCACGAAACGACTATCCAGCGATCCCAAAACCGTGACGCACTAGCGATCTCGTTATGTGTGACGGGGCCTTTAGTCTTGGGTCATTGGCAGAACGGAAGGCACGGATAGGGTGGTAGGCTGAGATAAGGGATAAGATATAGGGTGGTGCTGAATCATGGAGAGCTTTGTGGGTGAGCGTAATAAGTTTATATCGGATGGGCAACCAGTATAATGACTGGCATAGGGTAGAGACATCAGTGTAGCGGCTGGAAAAGAATATGATCCTGGCTGTTGCATTCAGGATGGATTGGAGAGGGGAGAGTTTAGTAAGAGGGAGACCGACTGGTAGAGAGTTGTAATAGTCCAGACGAGAATGAGTAAGAGCCACAGTAAGGCTGTGTGCCCACGTAGCATTTTTCAAGCGTATATGCTGCGGAATTTCCGCAGCGTAAACGCTTGAAAAACGCATGTATATCCGCACCCCATGATCCCCAATGGCATTCCGCAATGTCAATGCCCATGCTGCGGTCAAAAATCCGCAGCATGTTCATTAATTTTGCGGAAGCGCAGCGGAATCAATGTGCGGATGGTACCCAAGTCTGGAGGAGAGGAGACTCTCATCCAGACCTGGGTACCAAAGAACCTGTAAAAAAAAGAATAAAATAAAGTTTATACTTATCTTCTGATGTTTTCCCTCCGTCGCGTTGTTGTCTGAAGGACCTGCCACGTCATTGAGTCATGTGACCCACCACATGACTCAATGACGTCACCGCACGTCCTGCACACAACAGCGTGAGCCGCTCAAGCCTCCGGACGGGGCAGAGAATGCATCAGAAGGTGAGTATAAAGTTTATTTTTTTATTTTTTACCTTTCTGAACAAGTTGTCAAGCACTTTTCCAAGTGATGCTTGGAGAAGTGCTTGATAACCCGCATGCGGAAATGCATGCAAAGACGCCTCACAAACGCTTCTACCTGGCGGGAAAACCGCATGTAATATCCGCATGCGATTTTCCCGCCAGGGAGAAGCGTAAAAAATATGCTTCAGGTCCGCAACGTGGGCACATAGCCTAAGAGTTTTTGTTGAGTTAAAGTTAAGAAAAGATCAAATTCTAGAGATGTTTTTGAGGCGTAGGTGACATGAGCGAGTGATCAGATGTTGGGAGTGAAGGAAAGATCTGAATCAAGTATGACCCCAAGACAGCGGGCTTTTTTGCTGGGGAGTAATGGTAGAACCACACACACAAATTGCAATATTGGGTAGAGATAGGTTAGTGGAGGGAAGAAACATAAGGAGTTCAGTTTTAGATAGAGGGAGGACATAAAGTTAGACAGCGGACAGACAATTCCTTGTTATTTTGTAGTAATGCAGGGTTAATGTCACGAGATGAGGTGTATAATTGGGTGATGGTACTGAAAACCGAATCTACTGATTGTCCAATAGGGGAGGTCTACAAGGAGAAAAGGAGGGGGACCTAGGACAGAACCTAGAGGAACCCCAACAAGTAGCCTAAACTAGCAAATTGGTGAAGAAATGCTGCAGCATCAAAACCGCCATCATGGGAATATAGCCCAAGGGATAAAAAAGGAAAGTTGTTCACTATTGAAAGCAAAGACTGAAACATTGTAGATATAGTCACATTTTTCACTACTGAACCGTGGATTTCTGGCTCTGGAAAAAAAAACTGTCCCCTGGCTGCAGTCTTTTCTTTTTTTACTTTACTTTTCTTAAACAAACTGTTCTTTACTCACCCTCCCTGTGTCCAGCTCTGAATTTCTGCTGCTGCCAATTTCTGGTACATTCTGCAGTCATGTTGACAGCGCTGCAGCCGATCGGTGAGCTTAGTGTCTCGTGCCATAAACTTGGACAGAGCAGCTGAGCTCAGTTATTGACTGCAGTGCTTTCGACGTGAAATCAATGCTGCGGAGAACAGACATCCGGAGCAAAGGCAGAGACTTGGCTCTCGTCCCGGGGAAGGCAAGTTAACCAAGGTTTGTTTTACAAAACATTTTGGAGGAGGTGCCTTAAATATGGTGAAGTCCTCCGGCCATTGGCCGGGGACTCCTTAGGACGGCGCGCGCGGCCCCTTTAAGAGGGAGGGAGCGCGCGCGCCCTAAGCACAGTGGCCGGGAAGGAGCGCGCGCTGCCAGCAGAGCGGGAGGAGGACGCCGGGCTCGGAGCAGAGGGGTGAGGGGAACAGCGTCCCTGCCTAGCAGAGGGCAGGGACGCCGGCGCTACAGTACCCCCCCCTTTGGGCCCCCCCTTTTTTAGGCCAGAGAGAAATTTAGCTAGGATGAGAGGGGCATGGATGTTCTCCCGGGGCTCCCACGTTCTCTCCTCAGGACCAAACCCCTTCCAATCTACTAGAAAAAAGGTCCTCCCTCTTACCCTTTTGGTGGCCAGAATGTTCTCTACCTCAAATTCGTTTTCAGCGGAAGCCGGAGCAGGAGGCGTACCTGTAGACTTGGAAAAAGAGTTAAGTACCACAGGTTTGAGGAGAGATACATGGAAGGAGTTAGGGATCCGCAAGTTGGCCGGGAGTTTCAATTTATAGGCCACCGGGTTGATCTGACTGATGACCTCCAGAGGACCGATGAACCGAGGCCCTAACTTATAGGAAGGAATCTTGAGCCGGACATACTTGGACGAGAGCCAGACCTTATCCCCTGGAGGGAATTGAGGAGGATCCAGACGTTTTTTGTCAGCATGTCTTTTCATACGCTCGGATGACAGAAGGAGTGCGGATCGGGTACTCTCCCATATGGAGGAAAATTTGTTAACAAGAGATTCCGCAGCCGGATTGTCCACCGAGGTGGAGACGGGAAATGGGATCCGAGGATGCTGACCGAAGACTACAAAAAATGGGGATTTGGAGGAAGATTCGCTCTCGTGATTGTTGTAAGAAAATTCGGCCCATGGCAGGAGATCCACCCAGTCTGAATGGTGGGCATTAACGAAGTGCCGGAGGTAACTGGTCAGGTTCTGATTGATCCACTCCACTTGACCATTAGACTGTGGGTAGTAAGCGGAGGAGAAGTCCAGGGTGACGTCTAGCAGTTTACAAGTGGCTCTCCAGAAGCGTGAGGTGAACTGTACCCCACGATCCGACACGATGTGGAGGGGCAGGCCATGAAGACGGAAGATGTGGCGGATAAAGTCTTTAGCCAGCTCGGGTGCAGACGGGAGGCCTGGCAGGGGAACGAAATGAGCCATCTTGGAAAAGCGGTCAGCGACCACCCAAATGACCGTACAACCGGCAGAGACGGGGAGATCAGTTATAAAGTCCATTGCTATATGCTGCCAGGGGGCAGCAGGTACTGGGAGCGGAAGGAGGCGACCGGCTGGCAGATGTCTCGGAACCTTGTTGCGGGCGCAGGACACACAGGCAGAAACAAAGTCTATTACGTCCTTGTGCAGGGTAGGCCACCAGTAGTGCCGGGTAATAAGCTGGAGGGTCTTTTTCTGACCGGCGTGGCCAGCTAGTTTAGACGAGTGACCCCAGTGTAGGATCTTCTCCCGATCAGGTACGGATACGAACGTCTTACCGGGAGGGAGATGATTTAGACTCACGGGAGCCACCTGCATTACTCTGGCGGGATCGATGATGTGTTTCGGTTCTTCCTCGAGATCAGACACCAGAAAGGATCGAGATAAGGCGTCCGCCTTGATGTTTTTGTCAGCCGGGCGAAAATGAAGAATAAAATCAAAGCGAGCAAAAAACAAGGACCACCGAGCTTGGCGCGGGTTAAGTCTCTGGGCATGCTGAAGGTAAGCCAAGCTCTTGTGGTCAGTGTAAATTATTACCGGGTGAAGAGCCCCTTCGAGCAGGTAACGCCACTCCTCCAATGCCAGCTTGATGGCCAATAACTCTCGATCTCCAATGGAATAGTTGCACTCAGAAGAGGAGAAGAGTTTGGAGAAGAAGCCACAAGTTACCATTATCCCGGAAGATGATTTTTGGGTAAGTACCGCTCCGGCTCCAGAGGAGGAGGCGTCAACCTCCAGGAAGAACTGCTTGTTGCCATCTGGGCGATGCAGCACCGGGGCGGAAGAGAAGGCCTGTTTTAAGGAAAGAAAGGCCTCCTCTGCTTCGGGCGGCCACTCTCTGGGATTAGTGCCCTTACGGGTGAGCGCGGAAATTGGGGCAGTCCGGGAAGAGAAGTGCGGTATGAAGAGGCGGTAGTAGTTGGCGAAGCCCAGGAACCGCTGAATGGCCTTCAACCCCTCCGGTCGGGGCCATTTCTCGATGGCAGACAGTTTCTCTGGATCCATTCGTAGGCCGGTCTGAGAAATAATGTAGCCCAAAAACGGAAGCGAGGTCTGCTCAAAGAGGCACTTCTCATATTTAGCGAAGAGGTGATTCTGCCTGAGCCTGAGCAGGACCTGACGAACGTCTCTCCGGTGAGTCTGGAGATCCGGAGAGAAGACCAAGATGTCGTCCAGGTACACCACTACGCAGGAGTAGAGAAGGTCCCGGAAGATGTCATTGACCAACTCTTGAAAGACGGCAGGAGCGTTACAGAGACCAAAGGGCATTACCAGATATTCATAGTGGCCGTCCCGGGTGTTGAATGCAGTCTTCCATTCATCCCCTTGACGGATACGGACCAGGTTGTACGCCCCACGGAGGTCCAGTTTGGTGAAGATTCTAGCCCCCCTCAGACGATCAAATAATTCTGGAATGAGCGGAAGGGGGTATTTATTCTTCACCGTGATCTGGTTTAGGCCTCTATAGTCTATACAGGGACGGAGAGAGCCGTCCTTCTTTTTTACGAAAAAGAAGCCTGCTCCCGCCGGGGAGGTAGATTTCCGGATGAATCCCCTGGCCAAATTCTCCTCAATATATTCGGACATCGACCGGGTCTCAGCAGCGGACAATGGGTAAATACGCCCACGGGGAGGCGTAGCACCAGGTAACAGGTCGATAGGACAGTCGTATGGTCTATGAGGGGGTAACGTCTCTGCCTCCTTTTTATTAAAGACATCAGCAAATGACCAATAGGGAATCGGAAGTCCAGGTAGATTAGTTGGGGTAGGAGAAGGACGGGCGGGATGAACAGGAACCAAACAAGTCTTATGACAGTCCTGTCCCCAGCGAAGGACTTCTCCGGTCTGCCAGTCAAGCACGGGTGCATGTCTCTGGAGCCAAGGTAGACCTAGTAAGAGGGCGTGAGAGAGTCCAGGCAGAACATGAAAAGAGATGCTCTCAGAATGCAGCATTCCCACCTGCAGAGTTACGGATTCGGTGATGAGTTGGATGGGACGTGGTAAGAGGCCCCCATCCACAGCAGCGACAGATAATGGTATAGCCAGAGGTTTGGTGGGAATGCGGTATTTTTCTACCAGGGCCTGTGAAATAAGATTCCCGGCCGCTCCAGAGTCAAGTTGGGCTAGTTCGAAAAAACGATTCTCCCCGCAGATAATTGAGACTGACAGCAGCAGAGATGGAGAGGATTTATTCTTGTCTAGGTCGACCTCTCTGAGCGAACCTAGACACAGGCGTTTCCCGACCTCTCCGGGCAGGTACGGATCCGGTGCTCCTTACTGCCACAGTAGAAGCAGCTCCCCTCGGCACGGCGTAAGTCCTGACGGGTTTTGACCATCTTGGTCTGGTCGACCTGCATAGGCTCAGGAGAGTGTACCTGGGGAGAAATGGAGGGAGTGACGGATTTCTGAAAAGTAGGAGCTAGACATGGAAACCTCCTCTCACGGGTGACTTCTTTGGCACGCTCCTGAAACCGTAGGTCAATCCGGGTGGCAAGAGTTATTAGGTCATCGAGAGTGGTAGGAATGTCTCGACCGGCAAGTTCATCCTTAATACGGCCGGACAGACCCTCCCAGAAGACAGATACCAGAGCGTCGTTATCCCAGGCCAGCTCCGAGGCAAGGGTACGGAACCGTATGGCATATTGGCCCACGGTGAGACTTCCCTGACGGAGGCGTAGCAGAGATGATGCGGATGAGGTCTTCCGTCCAGGTTCGTCGAAGACTTTCCGGAAAGCCGTGAGAAAGGCAGGCAAGTCGGACACCAGGGGGTCTCCTCTCTCCCATAGAGGATTTAGCCAGGCCAGGGCCTCCCCGGTGAGATGGGACATTTTGGCCCGGTCGGAGTTAAACTGGTGGGACAGGAGTTCAAAGTGCAGGGTGCACTGATTTATAAAGCCCCGAGCCTGAGCGGAGTCGCCTCCGAAGCGAGGAGGTGCAGAAAGCCGGGGTCCGGGGTAGGATACCATAGTATTGGTGGGCAGCGGAGCTGCCGGATTACGAGTCATGGCCCTGGCGGTGGTTGCTGGTGGAGCAGTCAGAGTGTCCAGGCGAGAATTGACATTCCGCAGGTGACCCAGGATGGACTCCTGTTGGGACCGCTGACGGGACAGTTCATGACACAGGTCCGAGAGTGAGGGAGCTTGGGTGCCACCGGGTTCCATGGCCCGAGCAAACTGTAACAGGTCTGGGAGGCGGAACCTCTGAGCTACTATACAAGGGGGCGGTCCTTGTAAGGGAGCGGGTGGCGACCAGGGAAGGCGGGCAGGCAGTCACAGCAGGTGACCGGGACAGTCTCTGGGTGAACGGACAGGAGGTCACGGCAAGTGACCGGGGCAGTCTCTGGATGAACGGGCAGGAGGTCACGGCAAGTGACCGGGGCAGTCTCTGGATGAACGGGCAGGAGGTCACGGCAAGTGACCGGGGCAGTCTCTGGATGAACGGGCAGGAGGTCACGGCAAGTGACCGGGGCAGTCTCTGGATGAACGGGCAGGAGGTCACGGCAAGTGACCGGGGCAGTCTCTGGGTAAAGGGTAGGTACGACCTGTGATGGCAGAGCCTCCAGGTAGGCTAGCAGGCAGATGGTAGATGTGTGCTCCCAGGTGAGCAAGCGAGAGTCTCTGGAATGGCAGGTGGTCACAGCACGTGACGGCGGAGCCTCCAGGTAGGCATGCAGGCAGGTACCAGGTGTGCGCTCCCAGGTGAGCGGGCAGGAGTCTCTGGAATGGCAGGTGGTCACAGCACGTGACGGCGGAGCCTCCAGGTAGGCTAGCAGGCAGGTAGCAGGTGTGCGCTCCCAGGTGAGCGGGCAGGAGTCTCTGGAATGGCAGGTGGTCACAGCACGTGACGGCGGAGCCTCCAGGTAGGCTAGCAAGCAGGTAGCAGATGTGCGCTCCCAGGTGAGCGGGCAAGCTGGTCCATAGACAGACTGACAGGAGTTGGGGGGCAGACCGTCGGACCTCAGGCTAGCAGGCAGGTAGCAGAAGAGCGCTCCCAGGTGAGCGGGCAAGCTGGTCCTTAGACAGACTGACAGGAGTCGGTAGGCAGACCGTCGGACCTCAGGCTAGCAGGCAGGTAAGCGGAATATCAGGCAGGAATCAGACAGCAACTGGCAGGAATCTGGCAGGTAACTGGCAACGGGACCTGAGGGCTGAAGCAGAGTAGTGAACAGTGCAACAACATTGCTCGGGCACCTCCATTTTGGAGGAGGTGCCTTAAATATGGTGAAGTCCTCCGGCCATTGGCTGGGGACTCCTTAGGACGGCGCGCGTGGCCCCTTTAAGAGGGAGGGAGCGCGCGCGCCCTAAGCACAGTGGCCGGGAAGGAGCGCGCGCTGCCAGCAGAGCGGGAGGAGGACGCCGGGCTCGGAGCAGAGGGGTGAGGGGAACAGCGTCCCTGCCTAGCAGAGGGCAGGGACGCCGGCGCTACACACATGGACTAATTGTAACCTATATGCTAGTGCATGGAACAAAAAAGTTCGTGTGAACGTATCCACAAAGTACCATAAACTCCATGGACATGTTGCTTTTCAGGTTCTGCTAATGTTTAGTGGTTACCTTGCCACAACTTCATAAAATACTCAACCGCCTAAAGAAATGTAAACATTAATGCAAAATATCTATAGCTATACGCTAGAATACAGATATGGAACTTAATATTAACAATAATAACCAGTGTGTATCAAGACCGACCTGGAAATATATAGCCGACCGGTCCTGCTCCACTCTGAAGATGAACTTTTCTGTGTGTAGAAACACTTCTTCAGATAGTGGCTCGTAATCACTAGTCCAAATGATGTCCACAAGTGTATGTTCACAAAATTCCGCTCCACTTTTTGCATGTGATGACCCCGATTAAGGGAGTGCTCTAAGGTAAATAATCCGGAGTCCTTACCTCGTTGCGTTAGAGATGATTGTGCGTCAAAACCATGGTGTTGACGTGACTCGGCTTATATCCAGAGGTACAAAATGCATGAATTCCGTCCGGGTGTATAGATAGGAACATTCCTCATAAGAGTGCATTGTGCAAAATAGTAGTAGCCGTAGTTTTTACCACGCTATCTAGGATGAACATAAAAGCCCCAAACTCGTGGTGCCAAAGCTCTCGAGCGTGTCGGCCGGTCAGGCTGATCCAGGCTAGCCACAATACAAACACCACCCTAAGCTGTAGTGACGTCACCAGCTACGTATTCTAAAAAATAAAACAAAGGTGTCTACAGTCCTACACGTTTCAGAGGATGACGTCCTTCCTCAAGGATTAAGGGTTGTACGGGGAAGTGTGAACTTTTATAGATATCGATGGTGATTAGTTGTTCTCCATTCACTGATGTCTAATTCCATAAATGCAAATGGCTCTATTTCGCTATTTAGCCCAGCTACCATGAGTGTATTTAATTCCAAAATCCATCGGCTCTCGCTTCTTCACATCTGATATATAAAGTTGCCCCCTCTCCAGTGTTTTTCTATTCCCCACAAAGAGCTACCTTTTAGTTTACCATCATGTAATAGTTTAGAATGTTTGGATAACGGATGTCCTGCATAGCTACGTGTGATATTACAGGTGCTTCTCACAAAATTAGAATATCATCAAAAAGTGAATTTATTTCAGTTCTTCAATACAAAAAGTGAAACTCGTATATTATATAGAGTCATTACAAACAGAGTGATCTATTTCAAGTGTTTATTTCTGTTAATGTTGAGGATTATGGCTTACAGACAATGAAAACACAAAAGTCATTATCTCAGTAAATTAGAATACTTTATAACAGCTTGAAAAATGTTTTTAAAATCCGAAATGTTGGCCTACTGAAATGTATGTTCAGTAAATGCACTCAATACTTGGTCGGGGCACCTTTTGCATCAATTACTGCATCAATGTGGCGTGGCATGGAGGCGATCAGCCTGTGGCACTGCTGAGGTGTTATGGAAGCCCAGGTTGCTTTGATAGCAGCCTTCAGCTCGTCTGCATTGTTGGGTTTGGTGTCTCATCTTTCTCTTGATAATACTCCATAGATTCTCTATGGAGTTAAGGTCAGGCGAGTTTGCTGGCCAATCAAGCACAGTGTTACTGTTGCTTTTAAACCAGGTATTGGTATTTTTGGCAGTGTGGACAGGTGCCAAGTCCTGCTGGAGATGAAATTTCCATTTCCAAAAAGCTTGTCGGCAGAGGGAAGCATGAAGTGCTCTAAAATTTCCTGGTAGACGGCTACACTGACTTTGGTCTTGTTAAAACACAGTGGACCTGCACCAGCAGATGACATGGCTCCCCAAACCATCACAGATTGTGGAAACTTCACACTAGACCTCAAGCAGCTTGGATTGTGGCCTCTCCACTCTTCATTCAGACTCTGGGACCTTGATTTCCAAATGAAATGCAAAATTTACTTTCATCTGAAAACAACACCTTGGACCACTGAGCAACAGTTCAGGTCTTTTTCTCCTTGGCCCAGGTAAGACGCTTCTGGCGTTGTCTATTGGTCATGAGTGGCTTGACACAAGGAATGAGACACTTGTAGCCCATGTCCTGGATACATCTGTGTGTAGTGGCTCTTGAAGCAATGACTCCAGCAGCAGTCCACTCCTTGTGAATCTCCCCCAAATTTTTGAATGGCCTTTTCTTAACAATCCTTTTAAGGCTGCGGTTATCCCGGTTGCTTGTGCACCTTTTTCTACCACACTTTTTCCTTCCACTCAACTTTCCATTAATATGCTTGGATACAGCACTCTGTGATCAGCCAGCTTCTTTAGTAATGACCTTTTGTGGCTTACCCTCCTTGTGGAGTGTGTCAATGACTGCCTTCTGGACATCTGTCAAGTCACTCGTTTTCCCCATGATTGTGGAGCCTACTGAAACAGACTAAGGGACCTTTTTAAACGCATCGGAAGCCTTTACAGGTGTTTTTGTTAATTATTCTAATTTACTGAGATAATGACTTGTTTTCATTGTCTGTAAGTCATAATCAACATTAACAGAAATAAACACTTGAAATAGATCACTCTGTTTGTAATGACTCTATATAATAGTTTCACTTTTTGAATTGAAGAACTGAATTAAATTAACTTTTTGATGATATTCTAATTTTGTGAGAAGCACCTGTATATACGTGTTCCTTCATTCTTAGGCTATGTTCACACATCATTGTTTTTTCAGCATTTTTTGCTGCAGATTTTTATGCAAATTTTCAGCTGCCTTTTGCAGTACCAGCAAAGTCTATGCAAAACCAGAATTCTCTGTTCACACATCATGTTTTTTGGGGGGGGAAATAGAGCATGTCACTTCTTTCATTGTTTTTTCACCCATAGGACGTAATGGGTGGTGAAAAAAACGCTGGAAAAAACGCATCAAAATTTGTATCAGCGTTTTTGACGTCAAAATAGAATGGGGTTCTTTTTTTTCACAGATCTTTATGTACATGCATAAAAAGAGACAGAAGGACAGTAAAGAAAACACACCAAAAATGCATAAAAAAAAGCACCAAAACTGCAAGAAAAATCCTGAAAATGCCCTTGAGGATCAGGTTTTGCAGCAGATTTGTGATGCAAAAAAAACCATGATGTGTGAACACAGCCTTACACGTAATTCTCTTTTTGTTCTTCCTATGTATACATTTTCACAGGGACATTTAATACACTAAATCCCACCTTTATGCCGACATGTAATGTGGTTTTTAATAGTAAAGTTTTTCCCTCCGTAGTAGTGAAAGTACAGTTAGGTCCATATATATTTGGACAGAGACAACATTTTTATAATTTTGGTTCTAGACATTACCACAATGAATGTTAAACAAAACAATTCAAATGCAGTTGAAGTTCAGACTTTCAGCTTTTATTTGAGGGTATCCACATTAAAATTGGATGAAGGGTTTAGGAGTTTCAGCTCCTTAACATGTGCCACCCTGTTTTTAAAGGGACCAAAAGTAATTGGACAGATTAAATAATTGTAAATAAAATGTTCATTTCTAGTACTTGGCTGAAAACCCTTTGTTGGCAATGACTGCCTGAAGTCTTGAACTCATGGACATCACCAGACGCTGTGTTTCCTCCTTTTTGATGCTCTGCCAGGCCTTCACTGCGGTGGTTTTCAGTTGCTGTTTGTTTGTGGGCCTTTCTGTCTGAAGTTTAGTCTTTAACAAGTGAAATGCATGCTCAATTAGGTTGAGATCAGGTGACTGAATTCATTCAGCTGCTTCTGTCCTGTGTCACATCATCAATAAACACTAGTGACCCAGTGCCACTGGCAGCCATGCATGCCCAAGCCATCACACTGCCTCCACCGTGTTTTACAGATGATGTGGTATGCTTTGGATCATGAGCTGTACCACGCCTTCGCCATACTTTTCTCTTTCCATCATTCTGGTAGAGGTTGATTCTGGTTTCATCTGTCCAAAGAATGTTCTTCCAGAACTGTGCTGGCTTTTTTAGATGTTTTTTAGTAAAATCCAGTCTAGGCTTTTTATTCTTGATGCTTATGAGTGGCTTGCACCGTGCAGTGAACCCTCTGTATTTACTTTCATGCAGTCTTCTCTTTATAGTAGATTTGGATATTGATACACCTACCTCCTGGAGAGTGTTGTTCACTTGGTTGGCTGTTGTGAAGGGGTTTCTCTTCACCATGGAGATTATTCTGCGATCATCCACCACTGTTGTCTTCCGTGGGCGCCCAGGTCTTTTTGCATTGATGAGTTCACCAGTGCTTTCTTTATTTCTCAGGATGTACCAAACTGTAGATTTTGCCACTCCTAATATTGTAGCAATTTCTCGGATGGTTTTTTTCTGTTTTTGCAGCTTAAGGATGGCTTGTTTCACCTGCATGGAGAGCTCCTTTGACCGCATGTTTACTTCACAGCAAAACCTTCCAAATGCAAGCACCACACCTCAAATCAACTCCAGGCCTTTTATCTGTTTAATTGAGAATGACATAATGAAGGGATTGCCCACACCTGTCCATGAAATAGCCTTGGAGTCAATTGTCCAATTACTTTTGGTCCCTTTAAAAACAGGGTGGCACATGTTAAGGAGCTGAAACTCCTAAACCCTTCACCCAATTTTAATGTGGATACCCTCAAATGAAAGCTGAAAGTCTGAACTTCAACTGCATCTGAATTATTTTGTTTAAAATTCATTGTGATAATGTCTAGAACCAAAATTAGAAAAATGTCGTCTCTTTCCAAATATATATGGACCTAACTGTATATGTAGGATTTATGTTTTTCCAACATATTTTACAATTGTGGTTTCTTTCCATGTAAAAAAAATTAAATTTGTTGTTCTATTAAAACATAAATCCTACATATACTTTCACTACAATGGAGGAAAAAACTCTACTATTAAAAACCACATTACTAAGGCCAGAGGCACACAATCATATATTATCTCTGCAAGAAATTCAGATCGATTATATTAACCCCTTCACGCCGTGGCCCTTTTCCGTTTTTGCGCTTTTGTCTTTTACTCTTCTTCCCAGAGCCATAACTTTTTTATTTTTCAGACAATATGGCCGTGTAAGAGCTTGTTTATCGTGGGGCGAGTTGTACTTTTGAACAACACCATTGGTTTTACCATATCATGTACTGGAAAACGGGGGGAAAAATTCCAAGTCTGGTGAAATTGCAAAAATAAGTGCAATTCCACAATTTTTTTTTTTTTTTACATTGTCAGCTAAATGCAAAACTGACCTGCCATTATGATTCCCCGGGTCATTACGAGTTTGTAGATACCAAACATGTATAGGTTCATTTTTATTTAAGTGGTGAAAAAAAAATCCAAAGTGTGTTAAAAAAAAAAAAAGTCTCCATGTTCCGAGACCTGTAGCGTCTCCATTTTTTTGAATCTGGGGCTGGGGCAGGGCTTATTTTTTTGTGTGCGGAGCTGACGTTTTTATTGAAACCATTTTGGGGTTGATACAATGTTTTGATCGCCCGTTATTGCATTTTATTGAAATATTGTGGCGACCAAAAAAACATAATTCTGGTGTTTTTTGATTTTTTTTCTTGTTATGCCATTTATCGATAGAATTAATTATTTTTACATATTGATCAGGCGACTCTGAACACAGCGATACCAAATATGTGTAAATTTGATTTATTTTTTATTTTTATTTTGAATGGGGCGAAAGGGGGGTGATTTGAACTTTTTTATATTTTTTTAATTTTTTAAATATTTTTAAAAACATTGTTTTTTTTTACATGCTTCAATATTCTCCATGGGAGATTAGAAGCTGCGATCGTCTGATCGACTGTGCTACACACAGCAAGACTTTAGACCTGTTGAATGTAGCAGAAATGCTCACTTGCTATGAGCCCCGATCTCTGGGTTGGTGCTCATAGTATCCCGGCAATGACAACTGCTGGGGTCTCCTGCAGACCCTGGGTTGTCATGCCAACCCATCGACGACCCACGGTCATGGGACACGGGCACCGATGGGCGGGATCAGTGACGCGCCCGACCATGTTAAATGCTGCTGTCGGAGATTGACAACGGCATTTAACATGTTAACAGCCGCATGTGGATCGCTATTCCACCTGCGGCTTTTAGGGGCACATGACAGCTGATTAGATCAGATGTCATTTCCCCGGAAAGGTGCGGCCTCAACGCCAGAGCCCGCGTCAAAGGGGGAGACACTTCATGCGCCTTACATGTATGGCGCATGTCGTGAAAGGGTTAATGACACTCTGCTTCAAGTTTGAGCAGTGTGTCAGCTTAGTGTGATCAGATTCTCTTGACTGAGAAAATCAGAGCACTGGTGAAGATTACCGAGAACTTTATTTGTCCATTTGAGTCTGCAGAAATCAGACTGCACTGGGATGATATCTGAGTGCAATCCGATGTTTTACAAGCACTCATAGACTCGTGCATGTCATCTGATTAGCAGATCCACTCCCAGCATGCTGTAATTTTTTTTTCCTCATGCAGATGTAATGTAGGTGCCGGAATGCAACGCACAGAGACACAAGGCGAGAACAGTCAGAGATGATTGTAAACAGTTTTATACAACAGGTATACTGAAACAAGGGATTAGCAACAAGGGTAATGAACAGTGGTTTGAAATATCAGAAAAATACGAAATTACTCAAAGTAAGGCGCAGTCTCTCAAAGTAAGGTGATGCCCTCTATCATGGGAGACACCACGCAAGTTCTTTAACTGTGCAATTGGCCCTAGCGGGGGTCACCAGTTATTCCCGATAGGCCGTGAGTCTCTTCCGGATAAATTCAATTAAATCACGTTGTGCTACTTTAGCCTCAACCGTTCCCCTCCCAACCTGAGTACCTAAACCCAATTGTCCCCGGTACCGTGGGTGAACAGTGGAAGTGACAGCCCTGCTCACGTATGCAGCTCCTCTGCCTCCGCTGGCGTGACTTTCCTGGGGCAACCGTCTCTCAACTCCTCTCTGCTTGGCCGTTGGAGGCAGTCTCTCGAGCCATGGATAGGGGGGTCCAGGCCTCGCCTGTCGGCGGGCGACGTCGGGTTCCGCGAACTCACTCAGCACCGCGATCAGGTTCCACGTCTGCTCCTTTCTGCTTCTTGGCGCCAGAGACCCCTCAGGTTTGGCGCGCTGGCCTCCTATCTCCCGGAACTCCTTCCTGGAAGTCACCTGTTCGGGTCCAGCGTCTGAACCTGCTCTCCCTGCAACTTCCCTTGCATATTTTGGTTCCGCTTGACTGTATCTGGCCAGTAGATGGCAGTCTCGCTCCATCCTTGAAACGTCATGTTGAAGTTCTTTTACAAGCTTTCTTGCCTGTTCTACATTCCTCCCTCCTTTTTGCTCGCCAGTCCTCGGGCGAGTGGACTTCTCGCAAAATTGATGTCTCCTTCCAGGCAGTGCAAGCTCAGACAGGAGTTGGGCACACTCCTGCGTTTTCTGTTGGATTCGAGACCAGATAAACTCTTCCTGAGCATACCGGTTAGGAGGAATTCCGGCATTAGCCCGCTCAGTTCTGCGGGGCTCTTCTTGCGGAGCAGACTCCGGGAGATTCGAGGAATCAACTACTCTGGATTGCAAATCATTTCCCGACTCATTCTGAGTTCCACTCGGGAGTGGCACCAACAGTTCCGACGGGCCCAACTGCATTGTGGCCCATCCTTCTTCATCCCCCAAGGATCCTGTATGTGGCACTTCAGCCAACACGTCTGAGGGCCCAGCCCCGTTACAGACTTCTGCTTCAGAGGAGCAAGGTCGCAACATATTACGGTGCAACACCCTGGATGTCGCGGCGTCATCCCCTTCGGGCCTAACCTCGTAGACGGGGTTGTTTGGGTGAACCTTCTTCACCACCTGATATGGTATTGCCTCCCAACGATGGTCCAGCTTACTCCCAAATCGTTTAGCCCTCACCAGCACTCAGTCTCCTGGCTGAAGCGATCCACCTGTGGTCGGGGGCCGAACTGCATGCTCTACTTCCTGAAACTTCTGAGCAACCAGTCTTCTCACGGTATGGAGTCGACGCTGGTGTTCTCGAATCCAGGTACTTGGGCTACTGCCCGGGCCGGGGTCTTCTGAGTCTAGCTCCAGTTCGGTGATTTCCACTTCTTCCAAACAGCAACATGTAGGGGGTGTAGCCGGTGGTTGCATGAACTCGATTATTATACACCCATACCAGCTCGGACACAAATTCAGGCCACTTCATCTTTTTGTCCGCTTCCAGTGTTTGCAACATTTGCAACAGGGTTCGGTTAAAGCGCTCGCATGCACCGTTCCCTTGCGGGTGGTAGGGCGTTGTCCAGGAACGGTCGATCCCATAGATGCGGTATAGCTCATCCATCACTCGTCCTTGGAAGCAGGCTCCCTGGTCAGAATGTATTCGCTTCGGGCACCCATAAATCCGGATGAAATCTTGACAGATGGCCTTGGCTGCGGCTTCTGCCGTCTGATCTTTAGTGGGCGTCACTACTGCGAACTTGGTGAAGTGATCAGTAATGACTAAACAGTGTCCATAACCGTTGTATGAAGTTCCTACCATCAGGTAGTCAATCATCAAGACTTCCAAGGGGGCAGAAGTTCGGATGGTCTGAATGGGAGCTCTTTGCTCCCGGGGCTTGTTCAACTCACACTGGCGACATGTTCGGCAGACCCCCTCGACTTCTTGCCACAGTTGAGGCCAATACACCAGCCGTTGCAACCACCGGAAGGTCTTTTCTACTCCGAAGTGAGCACCTCTTCTATGAGCTTCTTGGGCTAGCTGTGTTACTAGCGCTCCTGGAACTACCACTTGCCAGGTAACATCAAACTCTCGAGGCAGCTGGATTCTTCGGCATAGCAAGCCATCCTTCAGGAGGAGCCTATCCCACTGGCCTAGGATTTGTAGGGTAGTTGGAAGTGAAGCGGCTCTGGTTTCCTGGTCGGGTCTCTGATTAAGGGCGACCCATTCTCTCAACTTTGCTAGCTCCGGGTCGGATTGCTGCAGATGTATCCATTCATCTCTTGAATGGCCCAGAATCTGAGTGGGCCTCGGCTCCTCTCTGGTCTCTTGAGCGTCGACCACAGCAGCGGCGAACTGGCTGAAATCCGGGATCTCGTCGCCTTCGAGCTCCTTATCTCTGTCCTTCTTCGGCTCCGCCTGAGTGACCCGGGACAGGGCATCTGCATGTGTGTTCAGGGCCTTGGACCGATAGGCGATTTTATACTGGAATTTGGACATCCTTGCGACCCACTGCTGTTCTAACGCGCCCAGTTTGGCGTTCTCCAAGTGGGCCAAAGAGTTGTTATCTGTCCGCACTTGCACTTCTGACCCTGACAAGTACTCAGCAAATTTCTCGGTCATGGCCCACACCAGTGCCAGTAGCTCCAGCTTAAACGAACTGTAGTTGTCCGGATTCTTCTCCGTATCTCGGAGTGACCTGCTGGCATACGCGATCACTCGCTCTTTCCCTTCTTGTACTTAAGCCAGCACTGCTCCCAGCCCATGCAAGCTTCCACCAGTGTACAACATGAAAGGCTGCGAAAAGTCAGCATAGGCCAGAATTGGGGCATCTGTTAGTGCCATTTTCAATGCTCGGAATGCCTCTTCTTGTCGTGGGCCCAACTGAATGGGCTGCCGCTTGGCTCCCCCGGCCGTTCCTCTCAGCAATTCTTTGAGCGGGATCGCAATCTTAGCGAAGTCTTTAATGAATCTGCGGTAGTATCCAGCAACCCCAGGAATGCCCTTAGTTCCCTTAGATTGGCGGGCGTGGGCCACTTCTGCACGGCAGCTACTTTCTCCGCAGTGGGGTGCACCCCTGCACTGGACACAGTGTGCCCCAGATATTCAATTTCTCGTTTGAAGAGACGACACTTACGAGGCTTAATTTTCAGACCGTGCCTTTGTAGCCGTTCTAACACTTGTTCCAATCGGCGGAGATGATCCTCAAACGTAGCCGAATAGATAATTATATCGTCCAGATATATTAAAGTGGCTTCAAAGTTGAGGTCCCCCAAGCATCTCTCCATCAGCCGTTGGAAGGTTCCTGGCGCATTTGTTAGTCCGAACGGCATTCGATTGAACTCAAACAGGCCCATAGGGAGAACAAAAGCTGTCTTCGGACGATCCTTCTCAGCTACTGGGACCTGCCAATAGCCACTGGCCAGGTCGAGGGAGGAGAAAAATTTGGCGCTCCCTAGTGCAGATAGAGACTCTTCGATTCAGGGGAGTGGATAGGAGTCCCGTACTGTACAGGCATTCAGCTTTCGATAGTCTACGCAGAATCTCAGGGTACCATCCTTCTTTCGGACCAGCACGATCGGAGCCGCCCAGGGGCTCTAACTTTCACGGATCACACCTTTCCGCAACATGTGGGCCAACAGCTCTTTCACCTCCTGGTACATTTGAGGCGGGATTTGCCGATATCTCTCTCGGATGGGAGCAGTATTTCCGGTGGGTATTTCGTGCTGAATGTCCCGAGTGCACCCGAAATCATCTTCATGCTGTGCAAACACTCCCTGATATCGCTGTAGAAGTTGTTCGATCTGCCTTGCTTGTCCAGCAAAAAACTCAGTCAGGTTAGCCTCCATTTCTTCCAGGAGGTGGCGTCCAGCCAACGGTTCTCTTCCATGTTCCTGGCTATTGAGGGACACCTCTAGGGTCCATGGCTTTCCTTCCACAGGTGCCAGCCCTATAGCGTCAGCTTTAGTAAGGGCCTCTGGCATTATGCACACTCGCGCCACCTCTTGTCGGGGCAACAACTGTAAACTGGTGCCACTTAAATTGATGCAGCGCACGGGTACTCGACCGTGCCGCACGGTGGCCAGAGTTCGAGCAATCAGGAGTCCAGAGGCTGCTTCTTCTCCCTCCATTGGTTCAATTTGAATGTCCACGCCCTCTAAGGACACATGTGCCAGCACCGGCAAAGTGAGTACAGTCTGTCTCACCGGCAGTGTCATTGTGGCTTCAGGCGGTATCGATACCTTGCCAAGGTACTGAGAGGTAGTGGGCAACTTTTGAATCTGACTGACCCGCACGAGGTGCTGGAACACTCTCTTGTTAGCTGGGTCTCGAGTGGCGCGGGTCCAGTTGTTTTTGCTACAGTCCTCAGCCAGGAACTGTCCGACTTCTTTCAGCACATTCATGCCCAGGGTTACAATGGGCCCATCGCCTCCGGGCCCTGTGGTCAGTACGATCCCTTTTTGTCCGAGGTCCTTTCCACATGCCCGCACGGACATCCATACTACTCCCGCTACTGGGATAGGTAGTTGATTAGCCGCCACCAGTTTGACAGTGGGTTCCCGGCAGGAACGAGCGACTTTAGGAAAGTGACTTTGGAAGTACGTCTCAGGCATAGTGGTCACTTGAGACCCGGTGTCCATCAAACAGCGGATCCGCTGCCCATTGAATTCAGCCCAGATAATGGGCCTCTCGGAGACAATGTCTTCAGAGCCCCCTCTTCTACTCTCCGAAGCTCGAGACCCCACGGTATGCTCCACAACCGTGGGGCATTTTAGTTTAACGTCCCCTCCTCCTCCTTTCTCGGTTGGGACAGTCTTTGGAGATATGCCCCCTACCTCCGCAGGTCCAGCACTCCGGTCCTCGTTCTGCCGATAGGTCGGGTACATGTCGTGCTGGGGCTGGATAGGAACGTCTTTCTCGTTCTGGTCTCCGTCCGCGTTGAGCAGTACGGTCCGTCGGCAAGGGGACAGTAGGAGTCTTCCTAATAGCATTCAGCTCCCCCCGAATGTCTCGAATTTCCTGATGTATTTCCCGTACCCAATCAGGCTCTTGGTTGGTGAATCCAGGAGCAATTGCCTCATGACTTCTAACTGTGGCTTTGAGAATAGGAACTTCTCTCTCCAGGACTCTAGCTTCAGCCCCTACCTCCAGGAAGCCCATATCAGGGCTCAATCGCAGCCGCTCCTTCAGGATCTGCCTCAGGGAAGGGTCTTTCAAGCCAGCAATCAGTTGGTCACGCAACACCTCATCCAATGGTCCCAGTCCTCGGTTCCCATCTCGAGTTTTCTTAGTGATATGGGCCGTCACTTCCTGTAATGCATTAACATACTGATTTACTGTCTCATTTTCCCCTTGGACCCGCTGAAACAACCGTAAGCGCAAGTGTCCCAAATCTGTAGTGTCACCGTGCATGTCCTCTAGAATTTTTATCACTTTATCCACGGTGTCACAGTCCCCAGGTGGGCGGTACATCACAGTCTGTCGGGCCTCTCCATCAAGGGTTAGGAGGGCCAGCTCCGCCTGGGCTAGAGGGTCAAGGGGATACATACGTGACATGCCATCCCCTGTAAACTTGGGAAGATGGCTGAGCATAGCCCCCAGGGGTATATGGCTCCGGCCGGACCCAGCCACAGACTGATCCGCCATCTCTGCGTCTGAATGTTGCATCCTGCCGACTACGCCAAATGTAATGCAGGTGCCGGAATGCAACGCACAGAGACACAAGGCGAGAACAGTCAGAGATGATTGTAAACAGTTTTATACAACAGGTATACTGAAACAAGGGATTAGCAGCAAGGGTAATGAACAGTGGTTTGAAATATCAGAAAAATACGAAATTACTCAAAGTAAGGCACAGTCTCTCAAAGTAAGGTGATGCCCTCAATCATGGGAGACACCACGCAAGTTCTTTAACTGTGCATTTGGCCCTAGCGGGGGTCACCGGTTATTCCCGCTAGGCCGTGAGTCTCTTCCGGATAAATTCAATTAAATCACGTTGTGCTACTTTAGCCCCAACCGTTCTCCTCCCAACCTGAGTACCTAAACCCAATTGTCCCCGGTACCGTGGGTGAACAGTGGAAGTGACGGCCCTGCTCACGTATGCAGCTCCTCTGCCTCCGCTGGCGTGACTTTCCTGGGGCAACCGTCTCTCAACTCCTCTCTGCTTGGCCGTTGGAGGCAGTCTCTCGAGCCTTGGATAGGGGGGTCCAGGCCTCGTCTGTCGGCGGGCGACGTCGGGTTCCGCGAACTTACTCAGCACCGCGATCAGGTTCCAAGTCTCCTCAGTAGGCACAGCACTCAGGTCACAACTGTGAGGGATCCGGAGCTCTTTTACCGGTGCCCGGCTGGAGCACCTCTCAGCCCTCTGGATTTGGCCTGTCACGCGGGGTTTCTCAGGACGCAGGGAGCACGTCTGCTCCTTTCTGCTGCTTGGCGCCAAAGACCCCTCAGGTTTGGCGTGCTGGCCTCCTATCTCCCGGAACTCCTTCCTGGAAGTCACCTGATCAGGTCCAGCGTCTGAACCTGCTCTCCCTGCAACTTCCCTTGCATATTTTGGTTCCGCTTGACTGTACCTGGCCAGTAGATGGCAGTATCGCTCCATCCTTAAAACATCATGTTGAAGTTCTTTTACAAGCTTTCTTGCCTGTTCTACACAGATCTGCACTGTCCCATAGTATAACAATTATTGGATAGTACTTGGACCAAACATCGGATAACACTCTTCTGATGTATACACTCATGTTAGCGAACCCTCAAGTCACAGCGGCATGGCCGTAGCAGTTTGTCTCCACCCAGTCTACAGTGAGCGCTGGCTGTAACACGCCCTAGCAGTGACTTGAAAGCCGGCTTAGCATTAGAAGCTGGCTGTCAGTCACAGCACATTGACCTGCAGATTAACCCAATATCTGCAGGCTAATAGAATTTTTTGTACATGACAGGTTACCTTTAACCCCTTTATGACATTGTCAGTAATAGTACGTCCCTGTGTCCTGGGCCTATTGGATCAGGTACGTACTATTACGCACAATGTGATCATGCCCGCACAGAAGCTGTGCGGGGCGATCGCCGCCGGCTGTCAGCTGAATCTCACGACTGACACCTGGTTTTATGTGCCAGGAGCAGTCCATCACCGCTCCCGCCGCATTAACCCATGAACTGCTGTGATCGAAGTTGATTGCAGCATTTCCGGGGCAGGCAGAGGTAAGAGCGCCCTTCTTACCTTGAGTCGGAGACTGTCCCGATCGTTGCCATGGTGATGTATAATGCGGTACCGCTGTAAACGTACTGACCCGAAGAATAAAGCTGCCTTATCAATTTTACCATACGCGGAACGGCGAAAAAAAATAAAACCAAAAAAAATTACAGAATCGTTGTTTTTGGTTTATTCTGCCTCCCAAAAATCGGAATAGAAAGCGATCAAAAAATTTTATTTGCCCGAAAATGGTACCAATAAAAACGCAAAGCATAAGTCAAATCTCAACAGACCTATATTCACAGGTGTACACCACTGAAGAAATCATAGCAAATTGAAGGGAAGGGGAGAAGGTGTGAATATATAAAAATTAATCTTTATTAAAACCAACTATTAAAATTAATATGATAAACATTTATAATTTACTCATGCATCCACAGATGCATATAAGGCAACCGTCAAGATGATATTTAGACAGTAACCCACATATATTCACGGTTACGGTGAATACGGTGTTGATTATTTTGATTATTTGGGGATGCCTATCCCAGTCCCTTAAATCAATGGGTTAGGCATCCCAAATTAAGGCTGTATATTAAACATTATACATTTTCTAAGGGCCCTTAGAAAAAGCCAGTATACCGGCGAAACGCGCGTCGTTATGTTAGTAGTGTTGAAAAGGGAATATCTATTACAATAAGAATAGCCCAAGTGATAGTATATGCAGCAGCGGTGCTTATATGCTGAAATAGCACAGCTGCTGCGAGCGTGCGCTTCTAGTCACAGCGGTCAGCTGTGCGTGTCAGGTACGCGACCACATGTGAAGGCAGGGGAATCAGGAATGCATGGAGTTGTCCGGTACAATTTGTCCTTCAATTTGCTACGAATAAAAACGTCAACTTGTCCCGTAAAAAAACAAGCCCTTACATGACTGTCGGCGGAAATATGAAAATTATTGCAAAAACTAGTCTTTGCAGAAAAAAAAGTGTTTTTTAGTGTGTGACAGCTGCCAAACATAAAAACCCGATAAGAATCTGGTATCGCTGTAATCGCACCAACCCGAAGAATAAAGTCATCTAATCACTTATACCGCACGAGGAACGGCGTAAAAAAAACCTCTAGGGTTAGGGTTGTGTTGGGGTTGGGATTTTTTCAAAAGTAAAGAAAAAAAAAAATGATGATGATATAGCGACTAGTGTTGAGCGCAAGTGCTCACTACTTGAGTTTGCATCGGATGCTCAGGTATGCACCCAGTATCGCGGGTGCTCGAGTGACATGCTCAAGTCTCTGCCCCATATGTTTCACGGCTGTTATACAGCCAAAAAAAACTTGCGGAGATTGCCATACTAGAGTGATTCTTGCATGTTTTTTTTGGGGTGTCTGTCAACCATGAAACATGTGGGGCGGGGACTCGAGCATGTCACTTGAGCACCCGATGCAAACTCAAGTAGCAAGACTAATGACAACTTATTCAATATGATGACCTAATGTTATCAAATTCTGTGTCATACCTCTTGGTTCAATATGTTCACTATACCCCTTGATAAAATCATTGAGGGGTGTAGTTTCCAAAATGGGGTCACTTGTGGGGGGTTTCCACTGTTTAGTCACATCAGAGGCTTTCCAAATGCGACAGGGCGTCCACTAATTATTCAAGCAAATTTTACATTCAAAAAGTCAAATGGCGCTCCTTCCCTTCTGAACCCTGCCCTGTGCACAAACAGTGGTTTTCCCCCACATATGGAGTATCGACTTACCCACAACAAATGGTATGGTGCAATTTCTCCTGTTACCCTTATGAAAATGCAAAATTAGGGGCTGAAAAACATTTTTGCGGGAAAAATGTGAAAATTTTATTTTTACGGCTCAATGATATAAACTTCTGTGAAATAGCTGGGGGTTTAAGGTGCTCACCACACATCTAAATAAGTTCCCTGAGGGGTCTAGTTTCCAAAATGGTGTCACTTGTGGGGGGTTTCCACTGTTTAGGCACATCAGGGGCTCTCCAAACGCGACATGGCGTCCGCTAATTATTCAAGCAAGTTTTACATTCAAAAAGTCAAATGGCGCTTCTTCCTTTTCGAGCCCTGCCGTACACCAAAGCAGTGGTTTTCCCCCACATATGGGGTATCTGTGTACTCAGGAGAAATTGCTCAACAAATTTTGTTGTCCATTTTTTCCTGTTACCCTTGCGAAAATAAAAAAATTTGGGTCTAAAGTAACATTTTTGTAAAAAAAAGTTAAATGTTCATTGTTTTCTTCTAAATTCCAAAACTTCCTGTGAAGCACATGAAGGGTTAATAAACTTCTTGAATGTGATTGAGCACCTTGAGGGGTGCAGTTTTTAGAATGGTGTCACTTTTGGGTATTTTCTGTCATAAAGGCCCCTCAAAGTCACTTCAAATGTGATGTGGTCCCTAAAAAAAATGGTTTTGTAAATTTTGTTGGCAAAATGAGAAATCGCTGGTCAACTTTTAAACCTTATAAATTCCTAACAGAAAAGTAAACATGTGGGAAATGTTATTTATTAACTATTTTGTGTGACATCTCTCTGATTTAATGGCATGAAAATTCAAAGTTTGAAAATTGCTAAATTTTCGATTTTTTTCACAAATAAACGCAAGTGATATCGAATAAATGTTACCACAATCATGAAGTACAATATGTCACAAAAAAAAAACATTCAATCAATGGGATCCGTTGAAGCGTTCCAGAGTAATTACCTCATAAAGTGACAGTGGTCAGAATTGTAAAAATTGGCCTGGTCATTAATGTGTATACCACTTTCGTCGGTAAAGGGGTTAAACCTGAAATTTTCTTTTAGGTTTTTTAAAAAAAAACACCCCATCTGAACCCAACCTTTAAGGGGTTTTCCGGCCTTTTGATAGAAGTGTGCAGTCATTCTACGTGGCTAAAGACTTTTGAATCCTAGCGCACACACAACACACAGGACTCTCTTAGACCAGGCAATTTGCATGCTTCCAGCCACATGCAGATTAGATGTGCTGCCATACTTACAGTGACGTGACCGCCTGATCTCAGCAGTGACACTGGAGAATCCTGTCCGTGCGCGGTGTGCACGCTGTAAGGATTCAGAAGGCTGCAGTCAGTCTTCTAGTAAGAGTTTGAACAAACTATTTAAAGTGTGAATATTATTTCAGGAAACTTTTCAGAACTAGCCATCATGTTATATACATGAGGAATAGCACAATCTCTGGCAATTATATGACTTGTAGCATGTACATTTCACCAGTTCTCCCCTCCCACAGGTTTTCTCTCTCATTTTAAATAGTTTCTCAACTTGTGTGTGGAGACAAGCTGCTATAACATCTTCCAAAGTGACCATAAAGAGCGATTCCTGCTCTCCATTCTCTGTAGTCCTTAGAAGCAGCATGGAGGGCATTATACAACAATACTGTTCAAACAGTGTAGCTGTAAATCCAGCACTTAAATAAATTTGCTAGACGCTAGCTTGGTCTGCTTGGCTTCTCACTGTGCCGAGTGCTCCTCACTCCTCTCCCCACCATAAAGTTTAATAGGAGCTGTGACCTAATATTTCGGTGAACTTGCAGTCCAGTCAATCTTGCTTTGACCAAGATGGATTTGAACAGTTTTTCAGACTGGATGGGGAGTTCTTTAATGTTTCATTAATATCTGAAGAGATAATTTGCATATTTCCTAGAGGAGCATTGCAAGGCTTAAAGGTCTCCTCATCTTGGCATGTCACTCTCCGCAAGGAGAAACGTTACCCCTTGGATCCCGGTCAGATGCCTCTCACCCAGCCAAACCAGATCTCACACTTTGCACTGACGAGGGGCAGTACCCTGAAACAGTGTCTGCAAATGGAGATTCCTGGTTTGGTTTTTATCCTAAGTCATGTGGCTAGGCTCGATAGAGGGTCGATATTGACTTTTAGGATTGCTATTTCCTATAGGTGGCACTAAAGTTCTAGTCCTCTTCCTCTCTGAAGAGACAATATTAATATCCCACTTATAACAGGTTCGATATTTTATTACATGACCTGGTTTTCCATATGATTTTTTTTTTAGTTTAAAAGTAAAAGGGATGTTTTAAATATTATTGTCTAAGAAAATCATTATATTTGATGGTACTCTGAGGACCATATTATAGTGAGATCTCATATTGCTTGTTCCCATGCTGTGTGGAGAGACAGCTGACAAAACTCTGCCAATTTAAGGACCTTTTCTTGAAGTACTAATAAACTGCGGACTCCAGCTAATTTTCAGATGGTATAATATTAAATATAGTGAACAAATCAAGGATAATAGGGTTTTTGTGCGAGTTAGTGGATATCATTTGGAGCTCCTGCACATGGGTGCCTGCTAATCCATACCTCTCCATTCTATTATTTGACAGGGGGGCAGATACTCTCAGAGATTATTGATCTCTATGGAGCAATGGAATACCCATTCACACGGGAACTAAAGAAGATGGATGTGAAAGGAAATGCTGAACTTACTCGGCTGTTCCTCCATCCTCCTCCGGGACGTCTTCTGTAGTCACTTCACAATGGCCAGTCCGTTACTTTATCAAGATCAATAATCCATGCAAGTACATGTCAGATTCAAATAATTATAGAATGGAAAGTTGTGTAACTTTATTATATTTTGAGATATATATTTTTAAGGAGTGTTTATTACAATTACGCATGGTGTAAACAATCCTCCGAAAGCTAAATACATCAATACTACATCTCTTGGATTCTTTTTCAGAAAGACAATGTATCACTGTTGGTAAAAGATATTACTCTGTAATCCAGACTGTAAGCATAGCTGAACATGGTCAGGAATTAGATACCTTATTACTTACAATCCTATATACTACTTCTCTTTGTATATATACAGCATTCTGATTTTAAGAGGCGAAGATAAAACAGCTTCTTCCTAGACCTCTCTCTAGTAACGTGGGATAAGATGCTCATAATAGCCAGCTCAAAGGTTTAAGAAGGCATGATCTAATAAGGACACATAATGGGGCTGGATATCTGGGAAGTGCCCAGTGACAATGACTAATCATCAGCAAAATATTTCAGGTGCTAATATATTCAGGGCTGCAGGCTGACTCCTCTCAGGGGGTCTCACCCAGACGTGACCCACAACGCTGGGACAGAGCGTGTAGGACACAGCTCAGTCATGTTCACACGCAGTCTTAATAGAGGCTAACTAATGCGAGGGGGAGGGGGACACAAGGCGGACGTTGGAGCTACATACATGTCACAATAAGTATTAACAGCCCTGGGATTCTGACACCAATGATCATTTGCGAGAGGTCATCTTTAGCCATGTCTATTAAGGACAATGCAACCATACCAGAGGCATTTACATGGAAGGCAAATAAATTCTAAGGCTTCATGAAAAACTGAATTTTACGAACACTGCCGCCATGTTCACACGTCTAGGACCCCACACCCCAATGCTGTTAGAATCAGCAGCCATTTTAATACAAGTGTATGCCATATTTTACAATTCAGCACAAAATAATCTCCATGGGATAATAAACCCACTGTGGGTTTTAAATCCACATAACGTTCATTATTTCTGCAGATAAAGGACTGACCATAGTACGGAGCCAGAAAGCAAAGTTTCAACTTTATGAATTTTTCCATTGCAAAAAATTTGTGAGATCAGTCCATCCTGAGCTTGTGAAGATAGCCAAACACATCTTTTATACTTCTGGGTTCTACATTTTATTTATATAATTATAGCTCAATGATCTGATCACTAAATGTCCTCCAAGTTGTAGTACAGATAATTAAATTTATAAAAACATAACCAGGGGGAGGAAAAGCTATAATCATTGTCTATTCATTAGTTTACTGTATATGATGAGCATTTGTACTTGCAAAAAGAAAGTACAAGAGAAATGCAGCATGCTGCCCAACAGAACGTATGGGGACCTGAGTGGCAACTTGTGTGCATGATGCCCAACTATGTCAAATGAAGTCTACTATCGCCCTCTAGTGGTGATTGCACATAAACGCATCAATCATATATATTACTTTTTCCACACTGTCCAAGGCGTGCAAGAATAAATCAATGAGAGGCCTGTAATTTGGGGTTTGGCCATACTACACTGCTCAAAAAAATAAAGGGAACACTTAAACAACAGAATATAACTCCAAGTAAATCAAACTTCTGTGAAATCAAACTGTCCACTTAGGAAGCAACACTGATTAACAATCAATTTCACATGCTGTTGTGCAAATGAAATAGACAATAGATGGAAATTATTGGCAATTATCAAGACACCCTCAATAAAGGAGTGGTTCTGCAGGTGCGGACCACAGACCACATCTCAGTGCTGATGTTTTGGTCACTTTTGAATGTTGGTTGTGCTTTCACACTCGTGGTAGCAGGAGACGGACTCTACAATCCACAGAAGTTGGTCAGGTAGTGCAGCTCATCCAGGATGGCACATCAATGCGAGCTATGGCAAGAAGGTTTGCTGTGTCTGTCAGCGTAGTGTCCAGAGGCTGGAGGCGCTACCAGGAGACAGGCCAGTACACCAGGAGACGTGGAGGGGGCCGTAAGAGGGCAACAACCCAGCAGCAGGACTGCTACCTCCGCCTTTGTGCAAGGAGGAACAGGAGCACTGCCAGAGCCCTGCAAAATGACCTCCAGCAGGCCACAATGTGCATGTGTCTGCACAAACGGTTAGAAACAGACTCCATGAGGGTGGTATGAGGGCCCGACGTCCACAGATGGGGGTTGTGCTCACAGTCCAACACCGTGCAGGACGCTTGGCATTTGCCACAGAACACCAGGATTGGCAAAGTTGCCACTGGCGCCCTGTGCTCTTCACAGATGAGAGCAGGTTCAGACTGAGCACATGTGACAGACGTGACAGAGTTTGGAGACGCCGTGGAGAGCGATCTGCTGCCTGCAACATCCTTCAGCATGACTTGTTTGGCAGTGGGTCAGTAATGGTGTGGGTGGCATTTCTTTGGAGGGCCGCACAGCCCTCCATGTGCTCGCCAGAGGTAGCCTGACTGCAATTAGGTACCGAGATGAGATCCTCAGACCCCTTGTGAGACCATATGCTGGTGCAAGATGAAGGCATTGAAGGTATGGACTGGCCCTCCCGTTCCCCAGACCTGAATCCGATTGAGCACATCTGAGACATTATGTCTTGCTCCATCCACCAACGTCACGTTGCACCACAGACTGTCCAGGAGTTGGCGGATGCTTTAGTCCAGGTCTGGGAGGAGATCCCGCAGGAGACCATCCGCAACCTCATCAGGAGCATGCCCAGGCGTTGTAGGGAGGTCATACAGGCACGTGGAGGCCACACACAATACTGAGCCGCATTTTGACTTGTTTTAAGGACATTACATCAAAGTTGGATGAGCCTGTAGTGTGTTTTTCCACTTTAATTTTGGGGGTGACTCCAAATCCAGGCCTCCATTGGTTAATAAATTTGATTTCCATTGATGATTTTTGTGTGATTTTGTTGTCAGCACATTCAACTTTGTACAGAACAAAGTATTCAATGAGAATATTTCATTCATTCAGATCTAGGATGGGTTATTTGAGGGTTCCCTTTATTATTTTTTGAGCAGTGTATATAGTGTGTGCTTGTGTATGTCTGTACGACAGTAGAGTTTGTTTTCATAACTTAATTTGCAAAACTGTTACCATATCTGCTTATTAAGATTTCTGCCACTTTTCAGAAAAGAAAAGCATTGATCAAATTCCATGGCCATAGTGTCTACTGAACAGATGGTCACTGTATTAGCGAATAGGACCCATGCTACACTGCAATTACATGCTAGCATTACACCAGTTTTCCCACAGACACCGTTAATTTTAATCAACATTTTAATCAATAGATCTTTGAATAATAATAAGTTCCACAATTGTATGTTAATTAAAATGTTCCTGTGCTGAGATAATCTTATAAATGTGCCCCTGCTGTGTACTGTGTAATGGATGTGTCTAACCGTACAGGAACATGGTCTGATCATACCACATCTCCTGGGCAGGGGAGGAAACAAAAGAGTATACAGACATTACAGCACGGGATCACAGCTGATTCTTTCTGTGAGGTAAAACATTGTTTAAAAACAGGCAGTGAAATGTAATGTGATACATGGCAGAAATGGCGTGCAGACCCCTAAGAAACTGTTCTGCAGATTGGACAATCCCAAGATTAAAACAATGAAATGATATAATGTGTCAGTGTATTATGTTTTATTAAATATACAATCTCTTGCAACAATTATTTAAAATAGAGTTATATTCATATATAAACCTTTTTCCAAAAGTGCTGGCACAGCAGAACAAAAAGGGTAAAAAGCATCAACCTTTCTAACGTGTTAGTTATTAGGGCAGAGAAACACTTTCAGCAGCAAGGTTGCCTGTTTAGCGTTGTGCAACACTGTAGTTGTGCGTCACTGAGCAATGTGCTTCTCATAGGGAGGAGTGACTTGGAAGTAGGCTCCGATAGAGGAGCTTTAATCATTTTACATAGCTAACCTCTACCACACATCCAAAGAACAAACACTAGGGCAGACATTTCCATATAGACACCAATGCATTCTGCTGCTAAGTAAAAGTCATCAATGCGAGTTTCTAATGAGCACTTTGGATCACAAAACAGAAAATACTGTAAATGGCCTAACTTGTCTGAACCAAGCTTCACTTTTGTAAGATATTAAAGGGATATTCCTATCTCTAAGATACTATTCCAATGTGTAGTTGGTGTAATATTAGAAATTACCTCCAATTAGAAATGTAGTATAGTTCTTCTAATTTGCTATGTCAATTACCCCATGTGCAGGGTATTGCAGTAGCTTAGGTATACACCTCTAAGACCACTAACAACTGACTGTCACTATATTAGTGGTCATAACCATGAATACCTAAGCTACTGCAATGCGCTGCACATGGGATAAGCAACATAGCGAATCAGGAGAACCGTACCACATTTCTAATTGGAGGTATTTGCTCATATTATTACACCTACTACATAGTGGAATAGAATCTTGGAAATGGGAATAGCCCTTTAATAAAACCTAGGCTTATTCGTAAAAACTTTTTAAAGACAGTGAAAAATATATTTAATCTAATCATAGAAACAGGGAATCCATTCCAAAGCTGAACACCTTTCCTGCTTCCCCAGGATGGATCAGAGAATACTTTTAGTATAGAGAGAGTGTTTGTGTGTTATATCTGTTACAAAAGGAGTGAATAGTGGTGCCAAAGAAAAGAGGAGCTGTTAAATAAAATAATGCAAGAAGCAATCAGCTCAGATATCAGAGCACCAGCTCCCGTGAACCTATGAAATAAATGTAAAACATCACCCTTAATATATTCAGGAAATATGGAAGCAATGCCTGACCAGGTTTCCTTTCATGTGTTGTAGAGTTCAATAAATCCCTTTCACATCAAGTGTGTATTTCCTCAGACCACAACTGAAATGCATCTATAGGTTAGGGGTAACTTACTGATCCGCTAGGTGTCCTAATGTGGTGTGCCTGATTGACCTCAGCTCCATTCATTGTCTATGGGACCATTGGGGGCAGTTCAGTGCCCAGCTAATCACGGCAGTCCCATACACAATGAATGGAGTAAAGGTCAAGCATGCGCACCTCCGCTTCATTCAGATGGCACTCTACAGAGTCAGTTCTTCGGATCGGTGAGGGTCCCAGTGATCAGCCAGTTATTCTTCACCTAATTTGAATTGTGGGAATAACCCTTTAAAAAGTCTTAAATTCAAGTCATTGACCTTGTGATGGATTAATCATACTGCCCAAACTACAGAACGCCTGAACCAACACTGGCTCTGTCAGGTATGTTTCACTCTAAAAAGGATTTTAAAGAAGACATAGATTTAGCAGGCAGCCGTGGACCATTCATCTTCGGATGACTAGTACAGGAGGCCAGTCCCCGGCAGCTTCTCACAGTCTCTCCCTATACACACATAGCAAGAGATCTCTGTGTTTCAGAGTACAACATACTGACTAATAAGACAGCCCTTGGTTCCGGCAGTATGAATCAGCTGCCAGGTTCACTTTAACATGAGTTTGTTTGCTGAAACATGACTGGGATCCAGCTGATAAGGGGAGTGAAAAGCAAGTGTCATAATGCTCTGCCCTGTGCCTTCATACAGGTGCCATCTACAACCACCGACTGTGATGATCTCCTCAAACACTAGTCACCTACACCATACAGGATATTATGGGAAATATGGAATACTAATTCCTAACAGGCTGCTCACATAGGAATTGTTATTCACATTACAATGTAGGTCTATATTAAATGTCCATGTGTATAAAGTATCACCATGAACTCGCAGCATATATAGGAAAATAGGCAAAAAGGGCACAACCATGTGCAAGAATATACATTTTCTCTTCACCAAGCAATGGCACTTTGCATCATTTTGCTGCTGAAAGGAAGGATACATTGGTATTTTAAAAGGCAATGCGGCAACCTTATTCCACAAAATTCTAAGCTAAAAAACAAACCTGCACAACATTCACTCAGTGAGAAAAAGTAAAACGGACGTAAATCATAGTCCATGGAATTGGCACGAAAGCCCTTGTGGCCCTGAATAGAAGTTTTGAGCTTTGATATCGCCTGCATCACTAGCATACAACTTTCCAAAAGTGATTAAGAGATGGAAATACCAGCAGCCTGTCAGGAGGCAATTCTGGATGATGATGATGATAACAGCGCAGTATAGAAAGTGACACTGAAAGGCTGTGCTCGGCTAATAATTCCTGACACCCCTTATAACCCCAGACCTGAACTAGAACCTAACAATGGCATTGTTAATGCCTCTTTTGGCAACAGCATTTTTTCACTTGTTTTGGCTAACTAAACTAGCACCAATCAGTTTCTTTAAAAATGCTAAGCACATCTTCTCCTTCATACTAGGAAGGAGAGATCTGCTATTCTAACATTTTCACTGTCAAAAGAACCTCCTGAAACAGCAAACAGGTTAAAAGTACCATGAAATGACAATCCACTTTATCGCTTAACATCAGACACTCGCTGGAGCTTCTTCAGAAGAATCTGTGTTAGGTCAAAGGTAGTAAAGCTTATACCGACTGCCACTGGGCCCTTTACCCAGTTCATACTGAGGCCTTTATACAACCCACGGATCAAACCCTCTTCTGCCACCACCTCCTGCATGGTTCCAAGTATGGAGCTGTATGTATGTCCAGTTACTCCAGCAGTCTGCATGCGTCTCCTCACCACATCCAGGGGGTAAGAGGCGGACTGACCAAGGAGTCCAGCGCAGGCACCGAATAACAGACGTTCAAAAGGGTATGGTTGTGCCCTGCCACTCTGCTCTAAAATGACAAATACAGAAAAATACCATCATTTTAGCCATATTGGTTATATGTAGCATATAAATTAAGCAAAAATTGCGTTTGTCATGTGTTCAAACAGATCCAAAGACCTTTCTTATAAGGATACCCATTAGATGCCCTCATAACATGGAGCTGGAAGCTACTATTACACCTATAAAGAAGTACGTTAACCAGTTTCTTTGTCCCAGCAGCTGGTGTTTAATTCTGCGGCTAGCCTCTTCAGCATGCCACCTGAGCAACTGGCGCATACTAGGCCAAGTAAGCACCATAGGCGTCCATGATGCCGGGCATACGAGTAAAGACCAGCAGCCATGGAAAACCAGACTGGAAGCACAAATCAAATTGCTCATATCACACAATGACATTTATTCCACTGCAATACAATCCAAGTTAGAATTATCTGCAATCTTTTCTAGATTACGGATACAAAGTCACGGTTGTCATTGCATAACTTGATCAGCGACGGTCCTAAATGCCAGACACTTAAAAGGGGTTAAATTGGAAACTTAAACCCCAGTTACATAAATGACTGAATCTTCATATGCAGTGGTGGCCGAAAGTATTGGCACCCCTTCAATTCTGTCAGATAATACTCTTCCTGAAAATGATTGCAATCACAAATTCTTTGGTATTATCTTCATTTAATTTGTCTTCAATGAAAAAACACAAAAAAAATTGTCCTAAAGCCAAATTGGATATAATTCCACACCAAACCTAAAAAAGGGGGTGGACAAAAGTATTGGCACTGCTTGAAAAATCATGTGATGCTTCTCTAATTCGTGTAATTAACAGCACCTGTAACTTACCTGTGGCACCTAACAGGTGTTGGCAATAACTAAATCACACTTGCAGCCAGTTAACATGGATTAAGGTTGACTCAACCTCTGTCCTGTGTCCTTGTGTGTCCAACATTGAGCATGGAGAAAAGAAAGAAGACCAAAGAACTGTCTGAGGACTTGAGAAACCAAATTGTGAGGAAGCATGAGCAATCTCAAGGCTACAAGTCCATCTCCAAAGACCTGAATGTTCCTGTGTCTTCCGTGCGCAGTGTCATCAAGAAGTTTAAAGCCCATGGCACTGTGGCTAACCTCCCTAGATGTGGACGGAAAAGAAAAATAGAGAGATTTCAACGCAAGACTGTGCGGATGGTGGATACAGAACCTCGACTAACATCCAAACAAGTTCAAGTTGCCCTGCAGTCCGAGGGTACAACAGTGTCAACCCGGACTATCCGTCGGCGTCTGAATGAAAAGGGACTGTATGGTAGGATACCCAGGAAGAACCCACTTCTTACCCAGAGACATGAAAAAGCCAGGCTGTAGTTTGCCAAAACTTACCTGAGAAAGCCTAAAACGTTTTGGAAGAATGTTCTCTGGTCAGATGAGACAAAAGTAGAGCTTTATGTTGATGCTTTTTCCCAAAGAGTGTACAGGAAAAAAAAAAAAGAGGCATTCAAAGAAAAGAACACGGTCCCTACAGTCAAACATGGCGGAGGTTCCCTGATGTTTTGGGGTTGCTTTGCTGCCTCTGGCACTGGACTGCTTGACCAGGTGCATGGCATTATGAAGTCTGAAGACTATCAACAAATTTTGCAGCATAATGTAGGGCCCAGTGTGCGAAAGCTGGGTCTCCCTCAGAGGTCATGGGTCTTCCAGCAGGACAATGACCCAAAACACACTTCCAAAAGCACTATAAAATGGTTTGAGAGAAAGCACTGGAGACTTCTAAGGTGGCCAGCAATGAGTCCAGACCTGAATCCCATAGAACACCTGTGGAGAGATCTCAAAATGGCAGTTTGGAGAAGGCACCCTTCAAATATCAGGGACCTGGAGCAGTTTGCCAAAGAAGAATGGTCTACAATTCCAGCAGAGCATTGTAAGAAACTCATTGATGGTTACCGGAAGCGGTTGTTCGCAGTTATTTTGGCTAAAGGTTGTGCAACCAAGTATTAGGCTGAGAGTGCCAATACCTTTGTCTGGCCCATTTTTGGTGTTTTGTGTGAAATGTTCAATGATTTGATTTTTGCTTCATTCTCTTTTGTGTTTTTTCCTTGCAAGCAAATTAAATGAAGATAATAATACCAAAGAATTTGTGATTGCAATCATTTTCAGGAAGAAACTGAGTATTATCTGACAGAATTGGGGGTGCCAATACTTTTGGCCACCACTGTAGTTCTTACTGATAACTTTAATGACCAAAGGAAATAAACATAGTATAAATCAGGTAGTAAAAGCAGTATATACTTGACATGATGGGATTAAAACGAGAGTGGAACAGGTAGTGATCGGAAACCACTGCACAATACATTATCTAATAAGTAATGTAGAAGGTACCTGCAAAGAAAAAGTACACTTTAAGCCCAAAATGCAAGATGGCCAGTCCTACTAAAATGGTGTGCATAAGCACCATAACAGGACAAATTTTCTTAAAGTAAAATTATTAGGAAAGTGTGGAGGGATGGCACAATATAGCTTAATGGTGCAGAAAATAAATAATTGCAGTGATGTAATGCCAGGACTATAATCTGTTTACCAGCATGTATCTTCTTTAATGTCTCATAAGTGAAGAAGCTGATTCCAGCATATGGTATAACGCCCAGAATAGTAGGATTGAATCCACGGTACAGAGATTTCAAGCCTTCTTCTCTGGACATGCGTATGAATACCTGAAAGATGTTACTGTACCTAGAACATACAAAGCGCTGTAACATTACTTGACAATCACAAGGCCTTTCTAACAAGAATAAAACTTTACTATAGTAAGGACTATGAATAAAAACTATAAAGGGGTTGTCCAGGCTCGGAATGAAAGTCTGCAGTCACTCTATGTGCCTGCAGCCTCCCAAATCTTGACAGCGTGCAGTGCGCATGCGGTCAGGATTCCCCTGTATTGCCAGTGAGAGTGGTCAGTCACGTGACCACTAGTCGTGGTGGTCCTCCCTCTAAAGAAGTGCAATGAGTGAGGACGAGCATGTCGCAAATGTGAGCGGAATCATACAAATCGCATACATATGGACCCGCTCATGCCTGTAATACTGGAGAACCCTGTATGCACACCGTACATGTCAGTATTCAGCCTCCAATCACAGAGTGGATGCAAACTTTCAGCTCAGAAAACCCCTTTACATATGTTCACACAAACTTTTTTTTTGCCCCCTCTACACGCTTTTCAGTGCCCAAAATCAACAACAAAACATGCTTCAAACAGCTTCTCATTCATTTGAATGATAAAACATGCCAAAAATATGGAATGCACTACATAAGAAGTTTTTTTTTATGGCATAATTTTCTAAACACAGCACGGTCTGAAAACAATACTTGAAACATATCGCACCATGTACAAGTCTTTTACAGAATCAATTCTTTTGGCATCTACTAAGAAATATTCTCTTGAAGGAGGTGGGATAAAAACTCTTTACACATAACCTTCAAAACGTCTCCATACAGCAGTAAAAAAAAATTAAATAAATAAAACACGCTGTATTGATTTACTGCATGGGAAATATTTAAATTTAAGTTATTTTAATTCTAGATGAACTCAGTCTTGTACGGCACCCGCTTAATACGTAGATGATGTGCACACATAGCATTCATAACATGTCTAAGAAGTTCCCAGCGCATGGGAGAATAGTCACATGTGCAATTAAAGGTCTTTTACTATAGTGCTTTACTGAGTGCTCGGCTGTGGTGCACACTTTCTTCTGTGTGGTTTCTACACGGACAAAGGGTCTAGCTTCTTAATACACCACTGGACTGTCAATGATCTCAAGCTTCCAAAATCATTCCAACAAGAAGTAGATCATACTGTGGGGAGCAACATCACACCACTAATTACAAGAGGCACATTATTTCATCAAATTCCTTATGATAAAGGCCATGCACGCCATTGCAGGACATTTCAATGCATCTAAAATAAATTTTAAAAAAAGAAACTTTGTAACTTTGTAATTAGTTCTCACAATTAGCATTTTGTGTCTACAGCTCCCATGTCTCAATGGTGACAAACTAAAATCAAACCCTACAGATTGCCTGAACCTACAATCTGAATGCAGTATATCTGGTTAAAGACAATGTGCATATACAGATGTATGCAGATTAAAATATCAAGAAGTTCTGAGGATTTTTCATATAACCATCCACATTGAACAGTGTCTGAAGACAGCAGTTGTGACACCAAAAGTTGTAAAAAGTTGTATGGAGCTTCTGGTTGCACATGCACTCTACTGCAATGGGCCCTGCTGCACTAAAGTGCTAGGGCACATGCACTCTACTGCTCTATTCAAAGAGCTCTTATCAATGGGCCCTGCTGCACTAAAGTGCTAGGGCACATGCACTCTACTGCTCTATTCAAAGAGCTCTTATCAATGGGCCCTGCTGCACTAAAGTGCTAGGGCACATGCACTCTACTGCTCTATTCAAAGAGCTCTTATCAATGGGCCCTGCTGCACTGAAGTGCTAGGGCACATGCACTCTACTGCTCTATTCAAAGAGCTCTTATCAATGGGCCCTGCTGCACTAAAGAGCTAGGGCACATGCACTCTACTGCTCTATTCAAAGAGCTCTTATCAATGGGCCCTGCTGCACTAAAGAGCTAGGGCACATGCACTCTACTGCTCTATTCAAAGAGCTCTTATCAATGGGCCCTGCTGCACTCAAGTGCTAGGGCACATGCACGACACCCCGCTACATTCAACTTCTGCTAGCCGTCATCTGGTGACCAAGGGAGAACAAGGGATCTAGGAGAGGGACCTACAATGATCTAACAATCATTACCTTTCCAATGGATAGGTGACAATGTAAGAAGACAGGAATATCCCTTTAAGTCGTGATAAGCCTCTAATCAACGGCATGCCAAAATGCTGGTACAGGTATAAATTGTGAGCATCAAATAAGTATATACACATACTGCTGCTAGACAGTCGTGAACTTACATCTCCTTTGGTGTGACGGCCATACGTGCACGAACAAGGTCCAGTGGATAAGTTAACATTGCTGCTGTTATACCAGCGAGAGATCCTGCTAGAAGACGGGGTATGGGTGTCAAAGCACTGGTGGAAGAAAAGATAAGCAGATCTTAAAAAAAAAAAAAATCAGAAATGTGCAATGTTCTGGATGTTTTCACACATTGCGAAGTTTTACTTTTTGCAGCAGTTGCAATAGAACGGCAACATTTTTCAGACATACAATACTATTCTCATACTGACAAGTGAGTGCAAATTTCTGGGATATGCCACCTATTGAATGTGAAATGCAGCTGCCACAACTGCGATTTAGTGGTCACGGCTGGTTCTGCAGATCAGCTCCTATTGGAAAGAATAGGAAACAAGGTACGGTAACCCGGCAGGAGCCATTAAACAGTGTACTGAGCAGTGGTGTTCTTTGCCCTACATACTTTTTACATCTGGGGCCCCTGAGGCGATAACAGCTGATCGGTGCAGGTGCCATGTGTCGGACCCCATCTAATGTTATATTGATGAACTATCCTTTGTATATAAAAAGCAGTGGACAATCCCTTTAAGTGAAAATAGAATGAAGAAATGACGTGACCCTGTCATACAGAATGTATACTGCATATTAAATTAATGGTGTAATACACAACTCTAAACATGGAAACTCCCATACTTTCATACTAGTGAGCATTCAAGTAAGACAAAGCTATTCCTGTAAATCAGTATGTGATTCCAATGAGGCACATGATAGCCATTTACACGGACTCAGCAGTGTGACCAAGGACAGTCCGCATGATACTTACAATGCTACAGTTATCAAGGGCACACAAAAAGTATCCTACTGACTACCTAATGCATTCCTTTATTGTTTATACAGATTAGGACCTTATTTCTTCCTTTACTAATTTAACCCTTTGGAGGAACCGGCCTGTTTGCACTGGGACCGGCAGATGTCTTGATTTTGAGCTTTAGTGTCCCCCCCCTTCTACCAAGAGCCATAAACTTTTATTATTTGTCCGTGGATACAGTCATATGAGGGCTCTCTTATTGCAAGACAAGTAGTAGCTTTGAAGGACACCATTCAGTTCACCATATTATGTGCTGAAAATGGGAAAAAATAACAAGTGGGATGAAACTGCAAAAACCCCTGCAATTCCGCAATGGGTTTTCAGGCCTGCTTTTACTGTGTTCATTGTGCAGTAAAGATGACCTGGAATGATTTTTCAGGTCAATACAATTACGGCGATGCCAAATCTAAGTACAGTTTTTTGTGTTTTTTTTTTGTTTTAATATACTTTAGTATTGAAATAAATTCAGAAATTTGCAAAAGAAAAAAAAAAAAAGAAATGGTTTGTGTGGCCATTTTCTGAGACGTGTGTCTTTGTGCTTCTGTCAATGGAGCTGTGTAAGGACTTGATGTTTCATTGATACCATTTTGGGAGACATACAACACGTTGATCACTTTTTATTGCATTTTTTGGGGGAACTTGGGGTAATGGCAATACCGCAAACTTGGCGTTTTGATTTTTTGATTACTGCAACGGATCTCCCGTTTATGCAGCGCACTCAAGTCCTGAGCCCGATTTACAGACTGCCATATCTGTATATCACAGTCTGGCTGGCCATGTGCGTGAAAAGGGTTAAAAAAGTATTCCCATCTTCTACGTTTATAGAATATCCACAGGAGATGACATATAGTATGTTCAAGTCTTACAATGGGACCTGCATCTATTTCAAGAACAGTGCTCTGACTCTCTTCGTTGCGAGTGGAGCGTTAGACAGAATTCCCATTCATTTGTTTGGCAATTCCAAACTTCATCACTGACAGCAGAGTGCATTGAGGTTCCATTAATCTGCTATACATTTATGGCATAACCTGTGGATATACCATAAATGTATGAAACAGGAATAACCCCTTTAAGGATCAAACATTTTTTTTGTGTTTTTTTCCATTGTCACATTCCAAGAGCTATAACTTACTCTCTGAGGCTGGGTTTGCAAACAGCACTTTTTAACCCTTTTAATTTTTTTTTCTTTTCATAGCTCGATGCCACTTTAGAGCTTGAAGCAAAACATTATAGAATCTACATATACACTGTTTTTTTGCCTTGTAAATCTCATTATTCTCTTTTCCAAATGTACAAAATGTAAAAAAAAAAGTCCACTATTACCGCTTTCAGAACCATGTGTAAATAAGAGTGTACAAAATCTAAAGGCCCCCATACACATTCGACTAATGTCAGTCTAACACACTGAAATCAATGGTTCGGCCAACAGTCTAATGTGTAGGGGCCCCTAATAACTGATTGCTGGGGGAAATGGCAATGGGGCATGTCCAATTTTGGACAATCGCTTTGTTCTTTCTAAAGGAGAACACAGCAGCACTTGGCCAAACAAGCGCTTCTCTCTATGGGAGATAATAGATTGTAAAGTTCAGGATATAATTTATGTCAAGTCAAAGGGGGAATTACCAGAGATTTTACACTGAGGGTGTGTACTTCTTCCCCTGCATGGTACTAACCAATCAGAAGCAGGCAGGAAAATACATTGAGAAAAAAAAAAGGACACATCTCCACAACAGCAGAGGTTTCTTTGTGTGAGACATGTAATAACAGATCACCCAGGTCTCACTGAAAAGCAGTGTTTAATTACAAAGTGCTGGGAGTGGAGCATTACAAACACGTTTGAAGCTCTCCTCTCATAATGCTCTACTCCTCTACCCCCACACTAACTGCCATGAGAAGAAAGGCATTACTAATTTCTCTTCTACTCCCAGCACTTGCAATCGTTCTGCAGTGAGAAGTGTATTTCTTATAAAGTGGATCTAGATACTTACGCTCCTTGAAAGCCATAATAGCTGCCAAGCAGTTTTTTATATTGTTCATGGGCGCAGAACTGTATGGCAGCATAGGGGATGACGCGCACCATAGTGGCAGAATTTCCTCTCCAGAGACTCAGAAATCCCTCATTAAGGTAAGTGCGATATATCAACCTGTAGGCTTCCTGTAAAAGGACAAAAAAGTTATTTGTACCCGAGGCTGTGTCAATAACTTCTACCTCTACCGATACCCGCGGGAACGTACCAGTAGTGCCCATGAGTGACCACTGCTACATTCATTGTCTATTGAAATAGTTCTCATAATCCCTTCCATAGACCCATAGATGTGAATGTAGCATGTGTATTACCATTCCATTCACACAAAACTTTGGAATCCTGAATCTCCGAGTCATGGGGGTCCAAGCAGTAAACATGTGAATCACCTGGAGCGATGCTCAAACAAGCCGGCCAGGGGCAGCGCCGGACTAGTCTCATCTCTGGCTGTGGCTACAAACTAGGTTTTCTCAGAAACGCTAGGACATTTCACGGAAATGTCCTGCTCCCATTGAGCAAGCAACATTCTTACCTTAGCAGAGAATCTGTTTGAAGACACTGTAAAGGAGATGAAATAACAGCATTAGTGGCTGGGCACTGGAATTAGGAAAATATAAAATGTACAATACAGATTAGTATTGCTGTATGAAACATAAGGTAAATGTTACAGGCAATAGCTTATATGACAAGCTGAGTTCCATGTATCCACAAGCATTTGGGGTTAAATCTACAAGAACAAGAAGCACAAAGCTTTTACTTCTTCTCTGCAGGTCTCAAGAGGGTATCGGTGCCAGTCACCGGACTTATCACTACAGCTAGAAAGCAGCTCAGGATGGTATCCAACGACTAGTAAACCTAAAAGGTGGCTATACACCTTCAAGAGCTGTCAACTAAATACATTTGACTCACAGCTATTCTTTTTGATCCACCCTCCCTCCTCCATACAAAGCACACTTGGTTCCGCTGTGGTGTGTGCTCAAGAGGGAAAGAAGAATAAACCGCTGCCAGACAAAGGATGGTAGCAAAGGACTGGAAATGTCAAATCTTTCTTCCCCAAAATCAGTGTGGCAACAGAGACGGCACATCCCCATTCACATAAGACCGTGGGCCGGCTATGCCAAAATCAGCTGGTTTGGCCCAATTTGAACATGTGTATGGCGGACCTTCCAACTAATGATTGTTGACATATATAAGACATAACGAGTAAGACTCATTAAGAAAAAATGATTACAATTATATATCAATAAATGCATCGTGTATAATTATATATTTTTTTTAGTTACTCCCATTAAAAAGGGAGGCATCACCTACAATTATTTTGTATTGTTTAAAAACAGGGTAATGTGTTTTTATTTCTAAAAAGTATAGGATTTTTTAGATTTCAATTACAAGATTATGAGGACAGCTATCTTGCTTGAAGTTCTGTTGACAGGATTTAGAGGTATGCTTTACAGTAGCCACAGAGCCCATAGGCGGCAATATACGGCTTTAACTCATTGACTTCTATAGGGGAATTTTCTAGGCACTTTGCAGGGAGGTAGTAGGTGAGCTTTGACCATTACTTATGCTGAATGAGGAGTCAATTAAAGGGATTGTCCGGTCTTAAGCTACAAGTCTGCAGAATTGTGAATCCTCACATTCCGTGCACTGAGGATTTTCTGGTGCCGGGAGCGGCCACATTCCGACTAGATGGCCGTGGCTTTGCTCAACAATCTAGCATTGAGCGAGGCTGCATCCATCTAGTTGTAATGTGGCCGTGAATGTGCAGATCGCATACTTACCGGAAAATCCTCACAGCACGCAGTGCACGAAATGGAAGATTAATGGACAATGTCATTAATACTAATGGACGATCCCATTAATATCAATAAAAATATTGCTTACAAAATAAAATGTAAAATATGGGGTTTTGAAACCATTACCTTGGAAGATGATTTTGGTTCGATCCAATGGGGCAACAGCTGTCTTGGCAACAGCACCAGCCAGAGCGCCAGACATCAAGGAGTTGAGGACTCCTTCGCCATTTTTATTTCCTTTCTATGAAAAAAACAGAAGCAAAAAAAAAAAACCAAACACCTGAACATAAATGATGGTAATATCCCAACTAATTTACAAACAATTTAATATCTGATTCACTTTCTTTCTGGCTCAGCATATCATCATCATCATAAAAAAAGCTGTACTAGTAGGATAAAAGATATGGATCTTTTTTTTTTTTTTTTTTTTACTTTACCTATGCCATGTTTTGAAGGGAATCTGTCAGTAGGATCAACCCCCCATTGGCATGTAGGTCATAGTAAGCTGAATAAAAGGATACCTTGATATCTGCGATTCTGTGTGTTGTTCCAGAGAAATCCACGTTTTTCTTATATGTAAATGAGCTGTTTAGGATTATGAGCCAGACACTGATCTGAAGGAGAATCTGCCTCCAGAGCTTACCGTTAATTTAGGAGGAGATACCAGTAATGACAGTCTGCTCTCCTGGATCGCGTGATGTAACAATCCCTGTCCCCTCCTTCAGACATCGCTCTCCCTTCCTCTTGATGTCAGTTACGACTGAAGGAGGGGACAGTGAAGTGGCCACGATTGTCACGCAATCCCTGCAGCCAATGTCACGCAAGCCCCAGGAGAGGCAGTGCCGACACCGCTAGAATGGCGTCAGCACCAAAGTAGTATAGATATTATTTTATTGGTGGAAACAGTGAATGAGAAGGGGTTGTCCAAACAGGGAAAAACACTTTAAAATAAGCTCTAGAGGCAGAGTCTCAGTGAGATCCATGTCCAGCCCATAGATCTTAACAGCTCATTTACATATTAAAATGCTAAAAAACAGTCATGTGTATACATAAATATATTATTCATGTAACATTTTTCATGAGATCAAGTTAAGAATATTTGGCTAGTACTATAAGAACTTAAATACTATCATAAAAATATTAACTTGGGCTTTTCAATTGATCAACTAAATTAAATACCTTTTGATTTACAAGAAATAATTTATATCTAATTTATATTTAAGGTAACACCCATCCAATTTATTAATATCAATTTTATATACAGTACAATACTTGGAAGTCCCTTGCTTTGTAAATATAATGGCACTCTATTGGGTAGTAATGAGGTGACAGAAATTAAATCCTAATTAAAGCCAGAATTGTTTTACACTAATGTTTTCTAATGAGAACCACATTATGATGCAGCAAAGAAAACAAAAAGGAAAAAATGTAATAGCGGCAGCCATACTGCAGTATAAAAATAAAATATGGCTCTCTTTATGACGTTGTGCAAATGAGATTTTACAAGATGTCATTCTCTATAATATAATATAATATAATATGCCAGCTATTAGAATTGGTCTTCCTCTTTTAATGGGAATCTGTCACCAGACATTTGATACTCCATTTGTGAGGAGCATAATGTAGGGGCAAAGACCTTGATTCCAGCAAGGGGTCACTTATTTGGCTACTTGCTGCAGTTTTGATAGCCGATATATGCCTATACCTGAAAACAGGTGTTCGGTGAGCTATGATGTATTCCTATTGGCCAATCCCTCCTTAAATAATAAATGGTTAGTTTCCCAACAAGCCACCACCCCTTACATGTGACTGGTTTGTTATATAGTATACCTACTTACTTACTTACTTACTTACTTAGGTATATTAGATTAACCCTGCTGTTCTGTCCGGGTCTACTATACACTTATAATGTTCCGGTCATTTCTATTAAAGTCTTGATTTTTAGCTCATTCAAGTGTTTTATTTGAATACCTGTTGCATTATTAGACTGTATATGAACATGGTTGTTAAACAAATTAAAAAATTTTTTTTTTTTTTTCCCCCCCATCAAAAAATGTTACATGGCCTTATTGCAATATTCATGCATATTGCACATAAAAAAAACACTCTTTATATAACTAAACTATAACGAATAACATCAAACTGTATGTAAATATATTAAAAAAAAAAAAAAAGTTCAGTTTTTTCCATATAAAATGGTAAATAAGGTTTGGATTGAAAGACCTACGATCGGATTACATGTAGCTGATTGGCAGTCATGTAACAGCAGCAGTTGGCCGGTCCAAATGGACCCCAATCTATGGACTCCCTGAGTTCCTAACACCAATCCAGATCACTCAAGCACATGTAGTTTAAAGGAAATACTTTATAGTTTACCCTCTGATTCTCTACCTATTTTCTGTTTTATTTTTTTCTGAATTAGGACATAAAAGTCAGAAATTATTTTTTATGAAACCATGTATTACCCCCCCATACACAATAGATAGCTGTCAACAGCCATTTCTCCTCGCTCAAGTGCTTCAGTGTCCTCTGTGAGAGACGCTGTCAGACTCTTCCAATTGTGGCTTATCCCAAAGAGAATAAAAGGATCGGTTGTCAGAAATCAAACGGAGGACATGTGGGAAGAGAGAGAGGGAGCTGGGAAGCAATGGGTAGACAGAGTAAGAAAGAGTTGGCAAGTGACAGTGCAAAGCGCATCAGTCGTAATGAGTTTGTCATATGGCTGCTGCGCTCTGCATAGGCAGTAACCAAAATGCCAAACCGGAGTTTTACAGAGTATGCAGTGCACAGCAGCCAGATGACAAGCTCATTGCAACTGCTGCACTCCACATTGCCATCATCTATTGAGAAGACAAAGAAGGTAGCTACTGAGTGCTTTACTGATTCAGCTAGCCTGTGAAGAGAAAGGGGGGAGCGGTAGAAGGTGTGTGATAGTATGCTTATCAGAAAATCCACCATACACTTACACTTACATACAATATAAAAAATTTGAGCTGTAGGTCTTTTCTTTTTAATTGTTGTGTCAGCGTGGAGAAGAGAAGCTACTGCCCTAGTGGTGTGCCGGGAGCTTCTATATGTAGGCACTTCAGATGCTTAGTGCACATATCAGCTTTCAGCTAGGTGTAAGAGGTCCAGCTGGTGGAGGGATTCTACTGTATGGCTGAGGATGGCATTTTAAAGAAACAGGGACCTGCACAAGCTCATCCACTAGAAGAGGTGGTCAGAAGAATGTACATTGTGGCTCCTTCACTTGGTGTTGGTGCTGTGTGGAGGCCATTGTTGCAGTGGTTTTGTGTCTATGGGGCGGTGTAGCCTGGAGTCATGGTGACTCAGTCTAGTAGCATGGGTGCTGTGAGGGACCAGGCCGCCCTCCATGCTGGAGCATTGTCAAGGTTAGAAAAAGTTAGGACCCACTGAGAGGTTCGTCATGACGGGGCAGTGGGCTTCATACGGTCTGATCAGAATGTTATGGCAGTTCTGTACATTTTTCCCTGGCGGCATTAGATTAATGTATGATTTTGGATGTGCAGTCCATGTCTTTTCTACAGTTCAGCATACAGGCCAGTAATACTGAAGCTAGGGGGGCGCAATGCAAAGCATCAAGTGGTACTTGTATTAAAAAGGATACCCCATTTAAGAGAGATTTAAATGACAAAAGTATTTATTTGCAAGAGGTCTGCAGCTGTAACTGCATGTTATACAGTGGCACAAACGGCGATCCAGAATTTGTCACCACCATACAATTTTAACGCAATCTCCTTATTCTCATCCTGTAATCTCTGGTCGTCACAAGATCTCCTTTTTTCCTGTGCATCCTTCATACTCTAACTTGCTACCATAGCCCAGCATGAAGCCTGTAACACAACCTGAAATCCCATGTATTCAGAAATGCCTACAACCTCCAATAACTCTGTTGTGATGTCAATCCCAATGCCGACCTACTGTCTCCTTCAGTACCTTGTAGATTGTAAACCCGTGAGGGCAGAGTCCTCTGTACCAGTCTGACACTGTTCGTTCATGCTTATTCTACTTGTTTTTTATGTTGTTATCTCTCGTCACATGTATAGCCTCCTGGAATTAATGATGCTTTAAAATAAATATCAAAGCGTACCTGTACTTTCCCAAGACTATGACTATAGGCCAGGATTTTACAGTATAATCAGCTTTCTGAATAACTTAGTGATTTTTGATAATACACATCATGGACCGGCCAAAGTCTGTGCCGAGGGCTACACTAACCTAAGCAAAGTCCTTCTGCTGCTGGGCTACCGTATTCAGTGCGGGAGCGAGCGTCATAGGATTTTACAACACTCCATCACTCTGTGCTACCGTCTTCAGTGCAGAGCAGGCAGCCCAGAACAAGGATGATGCTTAGTTTAGTGTAGAGGGATGTAAAGAAATAATACTGCAGAGTCCTGCACTATAATCAATGTGTTCTTTAAAGGGTACCTCCAGTTTCACAACAATATTCAACACCAGATAGCCATTGTGTGCCTGGACCCTGGGATGTCATCATTTTGACAGATTCCATTTTAGGACATTTTATAGGAAATTTCTTACAGACAATTAAAAGAAAACCAAACAAACTCCTTTTATTTGCTTCAATTTTCCTTGCAGTTGAGTAATAGAAAAAGTCACATGAAACCTAGATATCTCTCCATGCCTTTGACTTGAGAAAGTAAACCCTTCTCCCATGAATGGGTTATTCATTCTCACATCAGGAAATACATACAAACATACTAGTTTGTTTATATCTACTTTAAAAAAAAAAAAAAAAAAAAGGTTGCATGAAAACTAAAATGGAGCAGCATGCTGGCTCAGTGGTTAGCACAGCAGCCTTGCAGCGTTGGGGTCCTGGGTTCAAATCCCACCAAGACAACATCTGCAAGGAGTTTGTATGTTCTCCCCGTGTTTGTGTGGGTTTCCTTTGGGTTCTCCTGTTTCCTCCCACACTCCAAAGACATACTGATAGGGAATGTAGATGGTGAGCCCCAATGGGGACAGTGATCATAATGTCTGTAAATGGTCTGAACTGTAAAGCGCAGCGAAATACGCTATATAAATAAAAAAGATTATTATTAAATGAGTATGAACACAAGAATTGACAACATTGAGGAGGTTCTGGAGGTGTCAATTGTAACACAAGAATTTCACAAAGGCTTAAACGACTCTTCTGCACAATGGCAGATTGTGCGTTATTGTAGAGTTCGCCCATTCCTATTTAATAAGGTTATGGCATACTACTACAACAAGTCATAACGCGCAATTTGGTGGGGTCTGAGACCCCACTGATCACAAGCTGGTTCTAGTGAAACTGTTATAGTTCCTAGCACAGAGCACAGCAAGAATGTCACGGTGCACAGTAAAATCTGTAAAGGAACAGCAGTATTCAACCAGCTGTGCTACACCATCAGTCTGAGGATTGGTGGGGATCTTGGCAATTGAACCTACAATGATCAGTAAGAAAAGACTTATTCTAGTCATAGACAGTCACATAAAGGGGTTGTTGACTGTGGACCTATGAATTCCCCCAGTGTACAGTGTGTGCTCTGCGAGGATTCGCCGGTTTCTGAGCCGGGACCAGAGGGTATGTATGAGCTACACATACTCCCGGCCAGAGTCCGTCCAGTGGGCACAGCCTCGCCCCATACACTCCCCACTGGACGGACTCTGGCCAGGAGTATGTATAACGCATACATATCCTCTGGTCCCGGCTCAGAAACTGGCAAATCCCCACAGCGCACACGGTGTGCACTGGGTAGATTCATAAGTCTGCAATCACACAGAGTGACTGCAAACTTATCGATTTGGACCAGACGACCCCTTTAGGATAATGGAAAGTTCCCTTTAAAGATGATCTGTCATTTGCTAAAAAAAAACAAAAAAAACCCACAACACTGAGCTCTCCCCTGATTCTGCCACTTTTTTCCCCCATTTTGCACTGCGTCACTACATTTATTGCTTTTGCAGTGCAATATATGAAATCCCTGCTTGCAGTCAACATTAATTATTAAAATCTATGGGCCCGATTTATTATAGCTTTCACACCAGAACTCTGGCGTAAAGATGTTGAAAAGTCGCAAAATTTTAGGTGCAACTCGGAACTGCACCTAAATTTTGCGATATCTGGCGTCTTCATGCCAATTTCTCCCAGCTCTGCTAAAATAGGCAGAGCTGGGGCATGGCGACCGCGTGTTGTCAAATTCATGATGAGCAACGGTGTTCGCTATGCCCCAAATCTTAATCTGGATTAGGATTTGTGGCGAGGTGCGCACAGAGGTGTACGCCACTCGACCAGCATTCCTGGTTCATGAGGGCGTAGCCTTTTCATGAATCTGGCGCGTCCGACTCCAGCACACTCCCTCATCAAGACCAGAGAGAACAACGCCGTTCTTGATTAATCAGGCCCTATGTATCTGTGCACCCGATTTAGTATACTGCACCTCCAGGTCTCAAGATGTTTCAAGATGTTTCTCACTTGTCTTGATAAGGAGGTGTGCTGGAGTCAGGCGCTCCTGATTCATGAAGAGGTGTACATCTCTCCGTGAATCAGGAGTGGACAAATGACATATCTCTGTGAGCGCGTCACCACAGATCCTGAATCAAGATTTGAGGCATAGCGAACGCCACCAACTCACACCAGCTCAGCCCATTTTGTTGGAGCTCTATAAAAATGACATGAAAGCCAAAAGTTGCAAAATTTTAGCGCCATACTTATGCGACTTTTCATAGCTATTTACATCAGCACTGATTTGACAGTAGAATCTGTTTCTTGATGACATCCTAAAGGAATTATCAGACCCTGATAGACCATTTATTTTACTGGGGAAAAAAAGGATCAGTCATATGGTACTTTAAGTGAAGAGGAGTACCGTAGGATCGCTCTTTCACTCATCCTAGAAATGACTAGCATGTACTAGCATCCAAGCCAAGTGAGCATGTTAAATGGAGATTTACATTAACATTGCTCATTACACACTATTCTTTGGCAAGCTTAACATGACACTACCACTATATGTTAGATGGTATGTAGATAGCACCATATTAAATCTCTACCTCCAGGTGGTAAAAAGGCTCTGCATTTCTTGTGTGATCTCTTACCTCTGACACCATAGCAGAAGGCAGCACAGTGTGTGCCCCATTTTTGCTTAGACCCACTTGGCTTTCTTTAATACCAGTCTCCATACCACGATTGTTCCTAAAATAAAAATTTAAAAAGATTCAGTCTTTTCAGATCAATATAGAAAAAAGAAAGTTTTATCAGAACAAACTAGAAAATCACCCCTATTTAAAGGGGCATTCTAAAGTTTAAAAGTTATCCCGTTTATGGGATAGGGGATAACTTTCTGATCGCTGGGGGTCTGACCACCTTGGCCCCCACCAATCCTGAGAACCAGGAGCAGTAGTGTACATGATTGATCTCTCCTCCATTCAGCAAGGGCTCTCCAGAGTCCAGGTACTCAGGATTGATAGGAGCCACGGCAGTAGAACCACAAGCAATCGAAAAGTTGTCCCCTATCCAGTGATAATTTTAAAACTTTAGAACACCCCTTAAAGAAGCACTCCAATCAAAATTTTTATCCCATTAGTATATTGCAGCACTGTGTACTTACAATTGTTCATTTTGCCTTTCTACCCAGCTAATTCTTCTGTTTTCCATTAGGTCTATGACATCACATGATTAAAAACTGACTAGCTGAATCCTTCTAAGCTCTATGTAGAAACAGGAGGTCTATTTTACCTGTATTAGTCATCAGTCACAGCAAAAGTCAATGGCAGGGGGGGAGGAGTTGAAAAGGGGAATGATAAATGCAGGGAACAGAGACTTCCTGTTTCTACATAGAGCAAAGAAAAGAGAAGAATTAGCTGGGTAGAAAGGCAAAATGAGCAATAGGAAAGTAAACAGTGCTATATAATATGATGACTGCAATATATTAAGAGGATAAAAACGGTGATGGGAGGAGGGCTTCTTTAAGCCATACCCAGTCTGCAGTGTGTGTGTTTGCCCAAAAAAAAATTACATATATAATTTGCAAGTTTTCCATAAACAAGATGGACATTGTCCAAACCAGCTGATGTGTATGGGGATTTCCCAACTCTTCCCCCCCCCTCCCCATCACATGTCAGGGGAAAGAAGGACTGGGCATTCTGGATGTCAACAGTCCGCAGCTTCCTTGGTTTTCCCTGTGCAGGGAGATTGAGAAATGTAAGCATTGAGGAGGCTTTAGCACTCACCCAAGCGCCCCTTCAAACTGAAAAGAATAGGTCTTTTCTATTCAAAATTACTGTACCAACAACATGCAGAAGCGGAGATCTGCCCCTGTGGGAAGAAAATGACAAACTAGATCCCCACTTTGTGTAGGTGTGTGACATGGGAGGAATTTAGATTTTGTGATACCCTTTAAGACCTAAAGGGTTATTACCAAGATGATACGGTATTCCTTATCTATAGGAAAGGTACTGACTGCTGAGACCTTCAACGAATCCAAGAAGGGGGCTCTGGAAACCAGACTGTACAGAGCCTCATTTTAAATGGAGCAGTGGTGAACATTTCAACATGTGTTTCATTCACTGACTGCTAGAAATACCTGAATGCTAGACTCCGCAGTCCCATAGACAATGAATGGAGTGGAGGCCGAGAATGCAAACTTCCCTTTTATTCAACACGTAACCCCCCCTCTGCAGATCCTTGGTTCCAGAGTACCATTCTCTGGATTGCTGAGGACCCCAAATGGAAGACATCCAGCGATCAGTAAGTTATTGCCTATCCTACAGATAAGAGATAACTTACTATACGAGGAAATACCCTTTAAGGCTACGTTCACATGTGTATTTGGAGAGTTTTTGATTTTGAAGATTTTTGGCAGCATTTCTGCACCTATTAACCCCTTAGTGACAGAGCTAATTTTGACCTTAATGACCAGGCCAAATTTTTTAAATCTGACCACTGTCGCTTTATGTGCTATTAACGCTTCAATGGATCCCAGTGATTCTGAGACTGTTCTTTCATGACATATTGTATCATGTTAATGGTAAATTTTGGTCAATAGGATTTGCGTGAAGAGTGAAGGCAAAATGGCCAACAAGTGCTAAGCATCTCTGGGAACTCCTTCAAGATTGTTGGAAGACCATTTCCGGTGACTACCTCTTGAAGCTCATCAAGAGAATGCCAAGAGTGTGCAAAGCAGTCATCAAAGCAAAAGGTGGCTACTTTGAAGAACCTAGAATATAAGACATATTTTCAGTTGTTTCACACTTTTTTGTTAAGTATATAATTCCACATGTGTTAATTCATAGTTTTGATGCCTTCAGTGTGAATGTACAATTTTCATAGTCATGAAAATACAGAAAAATCTTTAAATGAGAAGGTGTGTCCAAACTTTTGGTCTGTACTGTACATATAGTGGGGAAAATAAGTATTTGATATACTGCAGAATTTGCAAGTTTTCCTACCTATAAAGAATGGAGAGGTCTGTAATTTTTGTCATGGGCAACATTGAGGTTTAGCTCCCTCCAAAGATTTTCTTTTGAGTTCAGGTGTGGAGACTGGCTAGGCCACTGCAGGGCCTTGAAATGCTTCTTATGAAGCCATTCCTTAGTTGCCCTGGCTGTATTTTTCAGATCATTATCATGCTGGAAAACCCAGCCACGACCCATTTTCAATGCTCTTACTGAGGGAAGGAGGTTGTTGGCCAAAATCTCGCAATATATGATCCCATCCATCCTCCCTTCAATACGGTGCAGTCGTCCTGTCCCCTTTGCAGAAAAGTACCACTAACCCTAAGCCCAACCTTAACCTTAAACCAAAGCCAGACCTCAACCTCAACCACTAAGCCCAACCCTAACCTCAACCTTAAGCCCAGCCCCCAAGTCAAAGCCCAACCTCAAGTCCAAACCCAACCCCCACCTTAAGCCCAACCACTAAGCCCAACCCCAAGCCCAAACCTAACCCTAAACCGTAACCCCAACCCCCATGCCCAAAGGCTAAGAATGAAAGAAAAACAAATCAAAATAAAAAAGGTATCTAAAAGGCATGACACATGGGGATGACATACTAATTATTGGCTTTTGATCACTGTGCCAACCCCAACCCTTACCCCAACCCCAACAGTAAGCCCAACCCCAACCGTAATCCCAAACCCAACCCTACGCCCAACCCTAAGCCTTAACCCTAAACCCAACCCTACGCCCAACCCTTAAGCCCAACACCCTCAACCACAACCCCTAAGCCCAACCACAACCCCTAAGCCCAACCACAACCCCTAAGCCCAACCACTGTTATGATCTGCTACAAGCACTAAGGAAAGACAGGAGATCTGTCCCTACAATAGAACTAAACTGGATCCCTACGATGTAACGGGGAACCTGATCCTGCGATCAGACCCGCTAAAGTCCTCGGCTAGTCTGTACGAAGACCTATAGATGCAAGGGAGGGATCCCTACAAGAACTAGGGACTGGGATAAAGTTGGACACCTCCTAGCAGAAATTGTAGCAGTAAAAGACAAACACACAACATAGAACATAAAGGTCCGAAGACCTAGGTAAACTGACTGAGAACGGTAACAGAGCACCAAGCTAGCTCAAGAGTAGTAAATACAATGAAGTCCAGCAAGGCCAGGAGGGCGGAGCCGGATTAAATAGGCAAAAATGGTCATGTGACCAGCAAACTAGAAAAAACCTAACAGGAGAGTTCTAACAACCACAACCCCCAAGTCCAACCACAAACCCCAAGTCCAACCACAAACCCCAAGTCCAACCACAAACCCCAAGTCCAACCACAAACCCCAAGTCCAACCTTAAGTCCAACCACAAACCCCAAGTCCAACCTTAAGTCCAACCACAAACCCCAAGTCCAACCACAAACCCCAAGTCCAACCACAAACCCCAAGTCCAACCTTAAGTCCAACCACAAACCCCAAGTCCAACCTTAAGTCCAACCACAAACCCCAAGTCCAACCTTAAGTCCAACCACAAACCCCAAGTCCAACCTTAAGTCCAACCACAAACCCCAAGTCCAACCCCAAGCCCAACCACAAACCCCAAGTCCAACCTTAAGTCCAACCACAAACCCCAAGTCCAACCACAAACCCCAAGTCCAACCACAAACCCCAAGTCCAACCTTAAGTCCAACCACAAACCCCAAGTCCAACCTTAAGTCCAACCACAAACCCCAAGTCCAACCTTAAGTCCAACCACAAACCCCAAGTCCAACCCCAAGCCCAACCACAAACCCCAAGTCCAACCCCAAGCCCAACCACAAACCCCAAGTCCAACCCCAAGCCCAACCACAAACCCCAAGTCCAACCCCAAGCCCAACCACAAACCCCAAGTCCAACCCCAAGCCCAACCACAAACCCCAAGTCCAACCCCAAGCCCAACCACAAACCCCAAGTCCAAGCCCAACCACAAACCCCAAGTCCAAGCCCAAGCCCAACCACAAACCCCAAGTCCAACCCCAAGCCCAACCACAAACCCCAAGTCCAACCCCAACCACAAACCCCAAGTCCAACCCCAAGCCCAACCACAAACCCCAAGTCCAACCCCAAGCCCAACCACAAACCCCAAGTCCAACCCCAAGCCCAACCACAAACCCCAAGTCCAACCCCAAGCCCAACCACAAACCCCAAGTCCAACCCCAAGCCCAACCACAAACCCCAAGTCCAACCCCAAGCCCAACCACAAACCCCAAGTCCAACCCCAAGCCCAACCACAAACCCCAAGTCCAACCCCAAGCCCAACCACAAACCCCAAGCCCAACCCCAAGTCCAACCACAAACCCCAAGTCCAACCCCAAGCCCAACCACAAGCCCAACCACAAACCCCAAGTCCAACCCCAAGTCCAACCCCAAGCCCAACCACAAACCCCAAGTCCAACCCCAAGTCCAACCCCAAGCCCAACCCCAAGCCCAACCACAAACCAAGCCCAACCCCAACCCCAGTCCGCAAGCCCAAGCCCAACCCCAACCCCAGTCCGCAAGCCCAACCCCAACCCCAGTCCGCAAGCCCAACCCCAACCCCAGTCCGCAAGCCCAACCCCAACCCCAGTCCGCAAGCCCAACCCCAACCCCAGTCCGCAAGCCCAACCCCAACCCCAGTCCGCAAGCCCAACCCCAACCCCAGTCCGCAAGCCCAACCCCAACCCCAGTCCGCAAGCCCAACCCCAACCCCAACCCCAGTCCGCAAGCCCAACCCCAACCCCAACCCCAGTCCGCAAGCCCAACCCCAACCCCAGTCCGCAAGCCCAACCCCAACCCCAGTCCGCAAGCCCAACCCCAACCCCAGTCCGCAAGCCCAACCCCAACCCCAACCCCAGTCCGCAAGCCCAACCCCAACCCCAGTCCGCAAGCCCAACCCCAACCCCAACCCCAGTCCGCAAGCCCAACCCCAACCCCAACCCCAGTCCGCAAGCCCAACCCCAACCCCAACCCCAGTCCGCAAGCCCAACCCCAACCCCAACCCCAGTCCGCAAGCCCAACCCCAACCCCAGTCCGCAAGCCCAACCCCAACCCCAGTCCGCAAGCCCAACCCCAGTCCGCAAGCCCAACCCCAGTCCGCAAGCCCAACCCCAGTCCGCAAGCCCAACCCCAGTCCGCAAGCCCAACCCCAGTCCGCAAGCCCAACCCCAGTCCGCAAGCCCAACCCCAGTCCGCAAGCCCAACCCCAGTCCGCAAGCCCAACCCCAGTCCGCAAGCCCAACCCCAGTCCGCAAGCCCAACCCCAGTCCGCAAGCCCAACCCCAGTCCGCAAGCCCAAGCCAAACCCGCAAGCCCAAGCCTAAACCCAACGCATGACACACGGGGATGACATACTAATTACTGGCTTTTGATCATTGTGATAGACCCCATCACCAGGGCCGGCTCCAGGTTTTTGTGGGCCCTAGGTGAAAGTCTCAGTGGGCCCCTTTAACACATACCACGATTTATGATGCATAGATACCACAGAGAAATATAGATATAGTACAATGCAAAGATTTCACTTCTTACATTACATGAGCAATATCTATTGTAAATTCAACAATAGCTCAGAAACTGGCGAATCACTCCACACAGGATACTGGCCCCCATATAACGCTCCATACAGGATACTGGCCCCCATATAATGCTCGATGCAGACTGTTCCCCCCCACATAATGCCCCACGCGGGCTGTCCCCCCCCCCCCCACATAATGCCCCATGCAGGATGTCACCCCCCCCTTATAATGCCCCATGCAGGATGTTACACCCCCCTCCCTTATAATGCCCCATGCAGGATGTCACAGGGCACTTAAATACTCAAAACAGCAGCAATCAAGGTGAGTTCTGAACACTGCTGTTACAGGCAGACGCTGGCTATGTAACAAAGCAGACATCTGCCTGGTATGGAGCAGGCTCAGCTCCTGAACCCGCTCCATACAAGCACATCCCAATGGTGACAATTATGACAAGGTTAGCAAATTTCACTTGTCTGTTCCTAAATGTGGAAAGACAAATGGAATTCCCTAACACATGTGAAAGAGTCCTAATAGATTTAGTAAAGGTGCCTCAAGCATATGAATGTTATTACACACCACAATGGACTGTTACATACATGCATCTTACAAAAATACATATTATTCCAGATACGTAGACACGCACAAACACATCAGTACATGAATACATCATCTGAACCACCATCAATTGTAATGTCAGGTCAGACCCATATATCTTTGTATCGCATAAACCTACAACTCCCAGTATGTAATTAACAATAGAGATACTGGGAGTGGTTATCAGTCATCATCAGACTGCGGACCATACAGGAACCACAGTACTGATGAGACGCAGGCAGTATCACAAATGAACATTTACATCCAGGTATCTTATCTGAGAAGTCTTCTCTGATTACAGTCGTTCTCTTTCTTTTCTTCATGTTGTCCAGACGCCATGATGAGTTGTCTCATCCACAGCTCGTCTCTGCAGACTTCCATCTTCTCCGGTCTTCTGCAGCACATCCCCACACGATGCCCTTAGAGATACAGTGTCATTATAATGCTCCTGAATAAAAATATCTACACTGAGCCCCTGAATAAACCTAACTCTTACAATGCTCCATGCACAAAAAACATGACATACACTCTACCCTTCTTATGGTACCTGCTCTCCACACTGTCCTCTCCTTAACATACTGGGCCCCCTCTTCACACTGTTCTCTCACACTGTGTCCCCCCTATACTGCCCCGTCTCTATACTGTGCCCCTTCATCACACTCCCCCTCCTCAGCATACTGTTCCCTCCTTGCTGTGCCCTCACACTGTTTCCCCCATACTGCCGCATCTCTATACCTTCCCCCACACTACCTAGTCACTGTGCTGTGTCACCTCACACTTTTCTCCCTCCATACTGTCTCCTCACACTATTCCCCCACTCTCCATACTGTTTCCTCATACATCCCCCTTCCCCATTCTGTTCCCGCACCCATTCCCACCCCTCCCCTGGTTCACCATACTGTTTCTTCACACATGTCTCGCTCCATCCACCAACGTCACGTTGCACCACAGACTGTCCAGGAGTTGGCGGATGCTTTAGTCCAGGTCTAGGAGGAGATCCCACAGGAGACCATCCGCAACCTCATCAGGAGCATGCCCAGGCATTGTAGGGAGGTCATACAGGCACGTGGAGGCCACACACAATACTGAGCCTCATTTTGACTTGTTTTAAGGACATTACATCAAAGTTGGATCAGCCTGTAGTGTGTTTTTCCACTTTAATTTTGGGGGTGACTCCAAATCCAGGCCTCCATTGGTTAATAAATTTGATTTCCATTGATGATTTTTGTGTGATTTTGTTGTCAGCACATTTAACTTTGTACAGAACAAAGTATTCAATGAGAATATTTCATTCATTCAGATCTAGGATGTGTTATTTGAGTGTTCCCTTTATATTTTTTTGAGCAGTGTATAATAAATCTTCGGAAGACCACACAGACATGCAAAAGCGCGTTTACACACAGGAAAACAAGCGCGCACAGACACATACTAAGGGCTCTTTCACACGTCAGTATATGCGGTGACAGTTTCCATATGTACCAGGGACATTGGTACACCTAGACCCATTCAAATGAATGGGTCTGTGCACATGTCAGTGTGTTTCCACTTTCCACAGACCATGTGGTGTCCGTGGGCAAAACACGCTGACATGTCTGTTTACCTGCTGCATTGGCCACAAAACGTCCCGAACACTGATGACGGTTAGCGCTCTTCCCAAGCACCGGGTGCTGAGTGCTGCCCTCATCATAGATCCCTGCCGGCGCTGCGATCAGCAGCAGCAGGGTCAACGATGAGAGTAGTAGACTACTCCCGTCGTGTCCAACTGTAAAAATAGGAATAAAATAAAAAAATACTCACCTCTCCTAAGTGTCACCCGTTGTAATCCGTGAGCGCTCACGCCGAGGAGAATGACTCCTGCAGCGAGTGGGCCCTGGAGCTGCACTCAACAAGCGGCCCGCTCACTGCAGGAGTCATTCCCCTCGGCGTGAGCGCTCGCACGGATTACAGCAGGTGACACTTAGGAGAGGTGAGTATAAGGATTTTTTTATTTTATTTTTACAGTTGGACACGGCGGGAGTAGACTACTACTCTCATCATTGACCCTGCTGCTGCTGATCGCAGCACCAGCAGGGATCTATGATGAGGGCAGCGCTCAGCACCCGGCTCTTGGGAACAGCGCTAACTGTACACTGATTCCCAAGCGCCCGTATGTGTCACATTGATGACACACAGGTGGACACGGATATCTCCAGTCCCGTAAATATCAGGACATGTGAAAGAGCCCTAATATACACACGCAGATACACATACTCACAGAAATGGGGACACGTACACACACACACACACAGACACAAAAATGCAGACACGCAGGGAAGCACGCACACACGTGTGAAGACACATACACACGTAGACATGCAGGCACTCAAATACATACACACAGACACAAACACGCGCATGCAGGCATATACACACACATGCAGGCATACACACATTGTACACACATGCAGGCATATATACACACACACACACACACACAAATATTACTACCTTGGCTTGTCTCCAGTCCGGCCCCTATAGTGTACAGAAGCACTCCTAAGGCAGGAGACTGCAGTGCAGGGCGCGCTGTGACATCACTTTTAGCAGACGTGGGGCCTTGTCTGCTAAAGTGTGACGCTGCAGTTCAGCCCCTGCTCTCAGGCCCCTCCCGCTACTATCCTGGGCATCGCGGCGGTGAAAGTGCGTGCGGGCGCCCTTAAAGGGCCCGCGACCACTTTTTTTGTCTTTTTTTTTTTTTTTTTAAATTCTCCACTGTCTTCTCTGCAGGTGCCCCAGGGCCCACCGGGAAATTTCCCGGCACCCCGCCAGGCCAGTCCGAGCCTGGCCGGAATCATGTAGAATCCAAATCTATGTCTCTTTGGTTAAAGCCATGCTTCCAAGCTGATGGTCTTAGAGAGTTTGATCTTTGCATCTCCTTGTAAAGTCTTTCTGACTCTCCTTGATTCTGCTTGCAGCAATACAGACATCTCTGTTTATATTTACATCTGTGTAAGGTCATCAGTCACAGGTCGGGGGGGAAAGGTGCAGCACTCAGGTCTCATTGTTTGAGCATTTAATGAATTTGCGTAGTTTGTCCTCCTGTTTTGTGAGTCACCAAGCCACAGGGTCCACACATTGGTTAATCAACATAATTAGCAAACATTCATTGCTCCACGGACCAATAGAAGTCAACATTCAGGGTTATACAAAAAATCATATGGCTTTCTTGGCCAGCCACAGAAATACGCATACATTTACAAGTCAACACAAAAGATAATAGTGTATTTCTCTTGAATTAACAAATCTAAATGACTGGCTGATTAAGATTATAAACTGTATCGTCACAACAGGATACCTTTATTGGAGCTATTCTGGCAGCACAAGGTGGCCCTACACAATATTAGGCCAGTGTTTAAATGCTATGGTTGATCAGTTTGAGAGAATATGAATAAGTTTGAGTAATATATGGCTATAAAGTGTCACTTTTTCTCATGGTTTAAAAATGAGGCAAACCGTCATGTTAGATAAATGAACTTCCATCACAATTTACTGTGTGGCAGTAATCAACCTGGAAAAAAATGGCAGTTGTCCTATACAATGACAATTATAACTCAGTACAGCAATGGCACAACAGGTTTGGCATTTTGTCACTTGTTTTTAGACCAGCAGAGGTTGCAATGACAAAACTAAAGTCACTAAATGAAAGCTATAGCCTTGTCTTATGTCAGGTGTGACATAAGACTTATGTCAGGGCACTATTAGCACGGTTCTTCACTACTTACTATTTGCAAGCTTGGCAACCAGTTCAGGCGATTATGCCAACACTTTAGTACTGAAATCAAAAACTGGAAAAGAAAAATTCCAATAAAACTCTGCATCATACCCAGCACCTAATGATTAGAACTGTGTTCTCCTAACTTTCCTCAAGAAAACGGTTTTCCTACAGACCTGTAACAGGACCAACACTTTCACCTGCAACCAGTGCACATGAAACTGATCCTGCTGGATGGTGTGCACGGCACTGTTGGTAGGGCACTGTGGCATTGTACAGGACCCACAAGAAACAGTACGGAGAAAAGCTGGGCAAAGTATAAAAGCATTAATACAGTATGTAGGTGACAATATACAATTAGAGAGGGCGTTCAGTGTTATGCAAGACGAATACTTCTATAATAAAAAGTTCAGCAACTCATTATACTTTAAGTTTCAGTATCTTACCATTTTCAAGATCTCTGTTCATTGCCAATGGATATAATTATTCTTACATACATCAGGAGGTTGAAAACGTTGCAGATCTGCTCAAAACTGAGAGTTTGTTGCAATTGTATTCAATCAAGACAATCCTATATGAGCCAAGGGTGGCCATACACATAGTGGCAGCTTATTTCCCTCTCCCCACCTATCGTCAATATACTGTATATGTACAGTGGAGAGGACTAGCATTCATCCAGCTGCTAGTGAAGGTGTATGAGTAGCTTAATAGGGTTCCTTGGTAACGATCACTTCCACCTCGGAAGGCAAAGCGTCACTGATAATGAAAAGCCATAGATGTCATAGGAGGCATAAACATTACTTCTCATCATTGCTCAACTTCAAGTGAAGGAAGGGAGAGGTGCTGGAGAATCCCACCAGTTATCCACACTTGTCCTATACCTATAGTTATAATCTTGGCAAAAATACATATAAAAATGACAATTGGGCGTCCATATTTCCCTTGTCAATAGGGCGTTTCCTTTCACGGCCTGTTTTCTAGAAAACAGCCTTCATGCAGAGATATATCGAAAGGGGGTTGGTGCCCCGGGGGTTGCGCATCCATGTATTTCCGTCATTTAATGTGGTGGTGGAGGATTTTAAACTAGCCTGGGAAACAGTGGCACTCACTTGCTACCATAGTTTTATGGGCCTTTTAATAGATCACAATGAGAAGTCAATTATTGATATGGAGTCAGAAATCAGAAAGATACAAGAGACACTTTCCTCGCAACTTTCGCAAGAGGAACAGACTAAGATGACTGAGATGTTGGATCGAGAATTTGCTAAATGGGAGAAGGAGATAGTAGAAACTAAAACTAAAAAATATCAGAGGGACATTGCTGATTTTAGGAATGGTCGTGTATACAGATGGAGAGGTAATACTGGAAAAAAAAAAAAGAGTAAAATCTTACCTGCTACTAATAGCTAAATCTAATGGTCACTACTCCCTGCTGATTCTCTTGGATCTCTCTGCAGCATTCGACACTGTGGATCACCAGCTCCTCACTATGCTCCGCACTATTGGCCTCAAGGACAGTGTTCTCTCCTGGTTCTCCTCCTATCTCTCTGACCGCTCCTTCTCTGTATCTTTTGCCGGCTCCTCCTCCTCCCTACTTCCCCTTACTGTCGGGGTTCCTCAAGGATCAGTCCTAGTCCCCCTTCTTTTCTCCTTATACACCGCTCCTATTGGACAAACAATCAGCAGATTCGGTTTTCAGTACCATCTCTATGCTGATGACACCCAATTATAGACCTCTGCTCCGGACATCACCCCTGCGTTACTACAAAAAAACAGTGATTGTCTTTCTGCTCTGTCTAACATTATGTCCTCCCTCTACCTAAAACTGAATCTGTTAAAAACTGAACTACTCGTCTTTCCTCCCTCCACTAATCTACCTGTGCCCGATATTGCCATTTCCTTTTGTGGCTCAACCATTACTCCCCAGCAACAAGCCCGCTGTCTTGGGGTCATTTTTGATTCAGATCTTTCTTTCACTCCTCACATCAAATCACTCGCTCGTTCATGTCATTTACACCTCAAAAACATCTCAAGAATCAGGACTTTTCTCACCTTTGACTCGGCAAAAACTCTTACTGTAGCTCTTATTCATTCTCGTCTTGACTATTGCAACGCTCTACTAAATCGGTCTCCCTCTTACTAAACTCTCCCCTCTCCAATCCGTCCTTAACGCAGCAGCCAGGATCATATTGCTCGCCAACCGCTACACCGATGCCTCTTCCCTGTGCCAGTCATTGCATTGGTTGCCCATCCAATATAGAGTTCAATTTAAACTTATCACGCTTACCCACAAAGCGCTCCATGCTTCAGTACCCCCCTACATCTCCTCTCTTGTCTCAGTCTACCACCCTACACGTGCCCTCCGTTCTGCAAATGACTTAAAACTAAAATCCTCCATAATCCGAACTTCCCACTCCCGTCTCCAAGATTTCTCGCGTGCTACGCCAATTCTTTGGAATGCACTACCCAGGACAGTTTGATTAAGTCCCAATACCCACAGTTTCAAGCGAACCCTAAAAACACATTTCTTTAGACTGGCGTATCGCCTAAACACACTCTGTCCGTCCCAGTTTTCCCCCATATTAAAATCTTCTTCAACTTCAGGTTCATACCAACCATGCACTTAATAGCCTCTGTCAGGACTGTACACATACTGGCTGGCGACCAGTCCATGTATTATTATTTATCCCATTTAGTATATCAAGGCTGCATTATACAATATATGTACTTTTTACCTTTTGTGTCTCCCCCATTTCCTCATAGACTGTAAGCTTGCGAGCAGGGCCCTCATTCCTTTCGATATGAGATATGCTTATTCCGTATTGTCTGTATATGTCCCCCCTAAAATTTGTAAAGTGCTGCGGAATATGTTGGCGCTATAAAAATAAAAATTATTATTATTATTATACCTGCTGAACTGGTTCCATTAGGCCCTCCAGCATCATCACTATCCTCCCTTGATGAGGAACCATCAGGGAGTGAAGAAGTTTGAAATAGACCCTTGACCAGAGCTGGGTTGACTAAGAGCAAGGGACCCAGAGATATATCTAAAAAAGGCTAATTATCGCCTCGAGCTAAACAAAAGTCGAATCAGATGGAGGTAATTAATTTGTCAAATTTGACCTTGACTAAACCTCAGATTGAGGTATTAAAACTAGGCCTTACCTTTGTCCCCAGCTCTAACTTTGACTCTTTTACTGTAGCCAAGGATCTGAGCCTGTTCCTTCAGAAACTTATATTACATAAACTGCATACTAGACGCCCGACTATCTCAGTCTCTACCCCCACGTCTTCTTCCCAGATTGAGACAGATGCACTATTGACCTTGGAGGAATTGGAGGAGGAGTCGAACCCCACGACTAAAGGTAAATTTCCGCAGCATGTATACCTGAAGTCAATGACGTTTCCCCCCTTGTCGTTATGTCCCCAAGTTGAAATTTTTAACACACTGGTCCTTAGAAAACTTGAAAAATTGAATACCCGCAGCTCTAGATCTAACCTCTCCTTTAAACAAAGGGAGGCTCTTCGTGAGTTGAGGGATCTAAAGGGGGTTGTTATTAAACCGGCCGACAAGGGGGGAACCGTTGTTATTTGACCGTCGGATACGTATGAAAAGGAGGTGATGCGCCAGTTGCGCAACAAATCATATTATGAACGACTCCACTTCAACCCCATGGCCCGGTTCTCTATGGATCTTGCCTGTGACCTCGAGGATGCCCTTGATAGGGGTATCATTACAAAAAAGTTGTTGGAGGGCCTCCTCGTCAGGGTCCCAGTGATCCCCACCTTCTATTTATTATCAAAGATTCACAAAAATCCACTGACTCCACCGGGTCGTCCGATTGTCTCTGGAATTGGGGGGCTGTGCGACATGACATGTAATTTTATTGAATACTATTTGCATCCACTTGTTGAGACGCTGCCCTCCTATGTCAGGGACACTTCGGACGTCCTGCGGTTGGTGGATAGACTTACACTGGAGGGTGGGGTATCGCTGGTTGCCGTTGACGTGGAGGCCCTCTACACTAGTATTGAACACCATCACGGATTGAGGGCAGTAAAGTACTTTTTGGAGAGGAGTAGCCTGGAGGCATCGCTCTGCTCTCTGATTCTTACCCTATTAGAGTTTGTTCTCAAACACAACTTCTACCTGTTCGGGGACCGGTTCTACTTACAGAGGAGGAGCACTGCGATGGGCAGGGCCTGTGCTCCGTCGTACGCAAACCTCTTCCTCGGTTTCTGGGAGAGGGAGGTTTTCGGTGGCGAGGCTCCGGCCGCGGCCCATGCGCAGTGTTGGCTCCATTACATTGATGACATTCTTATAATTTGGGATGGATCGGTCTCCGAGCTGGAGGGGTTTATCTCCTCCCTGAATACGAATGATTATAATATCAACCTCACCTTTAAACATCATCTGAACAGTATTGATTTCCTGGATATCAGGATTTCAATTCATGAGGATGGTGGGGTGGGTACGACCATATTCAGGAAGGAGACCTTGGTCAACTCTCTCCTGCATGCTTCATCTGCGCACACAAGATCCACAATTAACGCAGTACCTACAGGACAGTTTTTACGTCTTAGACGTATCTGTTCTGATGATGTGGATTTTAATGAGTGTGCGGTGGACATGCAGGAGAGATTTGTCTCGAGAGGCTACAGCAATCGTAGCATTAAGAGGGGCTATCAGAGAGAAGCGACCCTCCAGAAAGAGCTACTTGCACCTAAGCCGCCTTCGGGGTCTACCGGCCAACCCGTGGTGAGGTTCAGATCTACATTTAATAATCAGTGGCACGCTGTCAGGGGCATCCTTGATAGACACTGGCGGATCTTAAAAACTGACCCAAGTCTCCGGGAGTTTTAGCCGGATCATCCTCTTATGACGGCAAGGAGGGGCAGGAGTCTCAGGGATACTCTGGTGCATAGTAATTATGTACGCCAGAGCGCCCTGCCCTTCAATGTTGGTAACCCTAAATGGGGTTGCTATCCCTGTGGCTCTTGCCTCTCCTGCAGAAACATAGTCAGGACTAAAACATTTTCCAATGCAGATGGCACGAAAGTTTTTGACAACAGGCAATATATTTCCTGCAGCAGCGTTGGTGTCATTTATCATGCCACCTGTGGATGTGGGCTCATCTACGTGGGGCTCACGTCTAGGGAATTGAGGAGACGCGTGAGGGAGCACGTTTTGGATATTTTGGGGGCTGGGGAGGTGGAGGATGTATCATCACTTCGGACCCTGCCAAGACATTTTAAGCAATATCACCATTGCGAACCTAGGAGTCTGCAGATCTGCGGCATTGATCGGGTCCATCTGGGCCTAAGAGGAGGTGACGTAAAGAAGGCATTGGCCAAATTAGAATGCCGTTGGAACTATAGACTGGGAACTATGAACGATTGAGTTTTTCCCCCTTTCTCTAGCCCTTGGTGGTCGTCCGCCCCCTCCGTGTCTCCTCCTCCTTGCTACGCGGGCGCCCTCCGGGCATGACCCATGTTTTCTTGGCTACTTTATTATCTATGGGATTCACCCATTAGATTTAGTATGTTTTTTTTACTTCTCTTGGGAATGTCCTTGACATGATTTTTATAAATCCTCCTACCTGGATGTCTCCCCCTGGTGTACTTTGAGGGGAGAGGGGGGTAACAAAAATTCCCCCCACCCCTTTTTTTTGGAAAAAAAAAAAAATTGGGGGGATTTTTTTTTTTAGATTTATCTCTGCATTTCTGCCTCATATAGCTCTCTTTTTTCAGTCTGTCTTTTAGTAAGTGTGTGTTTTTATTTTTATTTTCAGCTCCCTTTTATTGCCCCCAGCCACTTTCTTCTTTCTTTCCTCTGGAGCCCTATCTGACCACTGGAAGAGAACCTGATTGCTTTTGGATGACAAATTGGCTAAATTTAAATAGAACTCTTTCCCTTTAAGGATAAGGAGCGGACATGGACACCTATTTATTATGGACATTTATTGCAACATCATCTGTTATGTATTATATGCATGAACTTTTGGTGCAGGGTGAGTGGGGTGACACTTGTCACTCCACCGATATGATGTATCTCCTTCTCCGTTGTTGAGTAGTCTGTCCTGCTCCATATTTATTCCTTATATGCTCATGATCGATTCCTGTGGTCTGACCTTGTGCGCATGCGCCGGATGCTGCGGTCATGTGGCCGCAACACGGTCTCGGGTGGATGGTGTCCCGGAACATGTGATGTCAGTGGGGGAGTTCCCCTCTTCCTGGACGCCGCGCCGCTGTCACTAATGTCTGCTGTTATGCGGCGACATGCGCCGCTATTGGTCAGTAACTAATTGCTTCACATGGGACCCACATGTATATAAGAGGCCCTGTATCCACACACACCCCACCACGCCCCCTGAGGAAGTACGGAAACAAGTGTTGGGGCCTCCCCTGACACTGCTGGTCACCTGTTTACTTTCACTAAGTATGTCTTACTTAACCCTTTCCATGTGATGTTTGTATTTTTTATGTGTTGCTGAAAAAAACCTCTGATGGTTGTTTATATTGTGACTTGTTATAGGTCACTTGATTTATGTTATTTTAACTTTTTCTGCACACAATGTCTGTGACTAATGGATTGTATAGGTTGGACTATGTGACCTAGTATAGGTCCAATGTGAATTTGATACCAGCGGTGTCTCTATCCCCTGCTGCCTCACATGCCTATTTTACAGTGGTGGCCAAAAGTATTGGCACCCCTGCAATTCTGTCAGACAATACTCAGTTTCTTCCTGAAAATGATTGCAATCACAAATTCTTTGGTATTATTATCTTCATTTAATTTGTCTTCAATGAAAAAACACAAAAAGAATTGTCCTAAAGCCAAATTGGATACAATTCCACACCAAACCTAAAAAAGGGGGTGGACAAAAGTATTGGCACTGGTTGAAAAATCATGTGATGCTTCTCTAATTTGTGTAATTAACAGCACCTGTAACTTACCTGTAACACCTAACAGGTGTTGGCAATAACTAAATCACACTTGCAACCAGTTAACATGGATTAAAGTTGACTCAACTTCTGTCCAGTGTCCTTGTGTGTACCACATTGAGCATGGAGAAAAGAAAGAAGACCAAAGAACTGTCTGAGGACTTGAGAAACCAAATTGTGAGGAAGCATGAGCAATCTCAAGGCTACAAGTCCATCTCCAAAGACCTGAATGTTCCTGTGTCTTCCGTGCGCAGTGTCATTAAGAAGTTTAAAGCCCATGGCGCTGTGGCTAACCTCCCTAGATGTGGACGGAAAAGAAAAATTGACGAGAGATTTCAACACAAGATTGTGCGGATGGTAGATAAAGAACCTCGACTAACATCCAAACAAGTTCAAACTGCCCTGCAGTCCGAGGGTACAACAGTGTCAACCCGTACTATCCGTCGGCGTCTGAATGAAAAGGGACTGTATGGTAGGATACCCAGGAAGACCCCGCTTCTTACCCAGAGACATAAAAAAAGCCAGGCTGGAGTTTGCCAAAACTTACCTGAGAAAGCCTAAAACGTTTTGGATGAATGTTCTCTGGTCAGATGAGACAAAAGTAGAGTTTTTTGGGAAAAAGCATCAACATAGAGTGTACAGGAAAAAAAAGAGGCATTCAAAGAAAAGAACACGGTCCCTACAGTCAAACATGGCGGAGGTTTCCTGATGTTTTGGGGTTGCTTTGCTGCCTCTGGCACTGGACTGCTTGACCGTGTGCATGGCATTATGAAGTCTGAAGACTACCAACAAATTTTGCAGCATAATGTAGGGCCCAGTGTGAGAAAGCTGGGTCTCCCTCAGAGGTCATGGGTCTTCCAGCAGGACAATGACCCAAAACACACTTCCAAAAGCACTATAAAATGGTTTGAGAGAAAGCACTGGAGACTTCTAAGGTGGCCAGCAATGAGTCCAGACCTGAATCCCATAGAACACCTGTGGAGAGATCTCAAAATGGCAGTTTGGAGAAGGCACCCTTCAAATATCAGGGACCTGGAGCAGTTTGCCAAAGAAGAATGGTCTACAATTCCAGCAGAGCATTGTAAGAAACTCATTGATGGTTACCGGAAGCGGTTGTTCGCAGTTATTTTGGCTAAAGGTTGTGCAACCAAGTATTAGGCTGAGGGTGCCAATACCTTTGTCTGGCCCATTTTTGGAGTTTTGTGTGAAATGATCAATGATTTGATTTTTGCTTCATTCTCTTTTGTGTTTTTTCCTTGCAAGCAAATTAAATGAAGATAATAATACCAAAGAATTTGTGATTGCAATCATTTTCAGGAAGAAACTGAGTATTATCTGACAGAATTGGGGGTGCCAATACTTTTGTCCACCACTGTATGTCTTTTCACACGTTATTTATACCTATGTGTTATTATTTTTTTATTTTTTTTTCTAAAAATACATAAAGCATTTATCTCTTTTAGTCAACATATGGTGCTTTAATTATGTTATTTTGGGGTTTTGAAAATACCTATGGTCTCTCTGGTTTATATAATGTTTAGTGGTATGCCCCCTATTACATCCAAGGTCCTATCTGTCATTGTTATTTTGTTTTCTAGAAATGTAGCACACAGATTGTGGAACAAAAGACATGATTATTCCCAGGGCAAGCTGCCCTGCAAGGAGATAAGACGCCCAACCATTGCTCAGGGAGGTGAAGGGCTCAGCAGTGTACAGGCTCAACAGAATGTCTATGGAGCCATACACCACTGTGTGCACAGGCTCCTACACTTTTTCTACCAGCTACCAACTTACTGACATTTTCCAGGAGAAATAGTAAAAGGTTCAGAATTGTTATTTTATCACAAATGCCATTATTTACTGAAACAAATGTCAGGTAGGATAACAGGTCCTCCTCTGCTACAGAACTCAAGGGGTGGTCTGAGTTTTCAAGACAGCGGCTGCAGAAGAAATGAAGTATTACATGGTGGCTAATGTGGAGGCTCTTTAGGCTCCTAAAGAGGGTTAGCAGCAGGGGACCAATTTCTAAGGCTACATGATATAAGATAAAGATCAATTGTGATTGTGGTTGCAAGAAAATTCTGCATGTTAGGAAATTCTGACCATATACACGGTCATTATTTCCAAACCCACTGTTAACTCACTGAGTAGTCCTAACCTAGGGCATAAGGGTCGTGGTTATCTTAGAGATATTATTAAAGCGTACCTGTCAGCAGGATTGTGCTCCGTAAACTACATAAACTGTCAGGTGGGCGACATTACACTGATTAACATGATACATTGGTTGATGAAATCCATGCTGTGGTTCTTGTGTAATCATTACTTTCAGTTTGGAGATAATGATGTGCTCGTGCTTTGGGGCGGCCTGTGGGTGGAACTCTATCTGGTGCTCTGCTTACATATTCATCTGTATGCTTTTATGACGGCTCATTGTGCCTTCACTGACCTGCCTCCTATTTTACATAATGCATCTAGTAGTGCAAGGCTAGGTAAAAACAGGTGACAAACCTTGATAAAGTGCCCCAAACAGGTGCCACTCCATTGCTGCCATTTAATGTGTGAGGAAGCCCAATTTTGTGTGGGTATTAACCTATACATGGTGGCATAATCTAGAGGTCTTCCCTGCCGCCTGCCCTATATGGCCGTCTAACCTAGAGGCGCTCCCCGCCGCCTGCCCTATATGGCCGTCTAACCTAGAGGCGCTCCCCGCCGCCTGCCCTATATGGCCGTCTAACCTAGAGGCGCTCCCCGCCGCCTGCCCTATATGGCCGTCTAACCTAGAGGCGCTCCCCGCCGCCTGCCCTATATGGCCGTCTAACCTAGAGGCGCTCCCCGCCGCCTGCCCTATATGGCCGTCTAACCTAGAGGCGCTCCCCGCCGCCTGACCTAGAGGCGCTCCCCGCCGCCTGCCCTATATGGCCGTCTAACCTAGAGGCGCTCCCCGCCGCCTGCCCTATATGGCCGTCTAACCTAGAGGCGCTCCCCGCCGCCTGCCCTATATGGCCGTCTAACCTAGAGGCGCTCCCCGCCGCCTGCCCTATATGGCCGTCTAACCTAGAGGCGCTCCCCGCCGCCTGCCCTATATGGCCGTCTAACCTAGAGGCGCTCCCCGCCGCCTGCCCTATATGGCCGTCTAACCTAGAGGCGCTCCCCGCCGCCTGCCCTATATGGCCGTCTAACCTAGAGGCGCTCCCCGCCGCCTGCCCTATATGGCCGTCTAACCTAGAGGCGCTCCCCGCCGCCTCCACTATGGTCGCCTAACCTAGAGGCGCTCCCCGCTATCTGCACTATGGCCGTGTAATCTAGAGGCGCTCCCCGCTATCTGCACTATGGCCGTGTAATCTAGAGGCGCTCCCCGCTATCTGCACTATGGCCGTGTAATCTAGAGGCGCTCCCCGCTATCTGCACTATACTCTACAAAGCCCTCATCCCAACTAGTCATATGAATCTAGATTTTCTGGGTCTGATCCTTATCTCACAGTTTGGAGATTTACAGAGTTGCTGGGGTTTGTAGTTCTCGCTTTACCTTACACTCCCGTGATGGCAAATGGTGAGAAGTGGGCAGCTGGTGGTGCCAGTGTCAGATCCACCCACCTATGTACGGGTTAATTGGTCTACAGCCAGATTCCTCTAAACAAAATGCTAAGCGTTCTGGCATGGATTACACGGAGACATGTGAGTGCCACGATCGCCATAACAACAAATATTATGAACGCTGAAGTAAACGAATGTGGTGAGAGGGAGGATGTGACATTGGTACTACAGAGACACACTGGCACACCGTAAAGTATGGCACTTTTAGGGCACAGACGTCACACCCCGCCTGCAGGTGACACTCACCTCTTCGGCCAGTCCTCAGATCCCTGCTTGTACAGTACAAGCGTCCACTCCAGGCCACCGTACACGGACTGAGTAGCCCGGACACGCCCTTCACAATGTTGCCCGCGGACAAGGATAATGCAATTGGTCCGCAAGATGAGAGTGACGGCTCAGTAAACCAATCAACATCTAGGGGACGTCACGCCGTCTGGTGGGACTGACAGGCCGTGTTTAAAACGATGATTGACGTAGGATTCACCCAATTATTAAAAAAGAGGGCGTGGTTACAAATCCCATGTGGCTGCTATTTTGGGGGGGGGGGGGGGGTGGAAGAAGGGTGAACAGAGGGTATAAGAAACGGGGTGAAAGGTGACAGAAGTGGGTGACGTGTCCACGGCACGTGCGGCTGACAGTTTAGTGCGCAGCGTGTTGTGGATGTGGCGGCAGAACTTTCCACGTTACCTCTAGGGATGGAGGGGTTAATAATAACGCGGCCTCCCCTGTGTACTGATGACCACCTGGGACAGATTCAGTGGTGGAAGTGTTCACATGCAGCGTTTTTGCTGTTTTTTCTGCAGCCAAAACCTGTTCACTTAGTAAAAACGCGCATAGCTATTCCCAAAACCTCTGCTGCGTTTATGGCACTTTCTCACTGCTTTGTGTGGGTCTAGAGACTGGCATGCTGCAGACTTAGAAAACGCTGCAGTTCTCATCTTCCCTCAAAATGCCTGTTTCTTAGGCATTCCTCACATGTATAAAGGCTATGTGCCCACGTTGCATTTATGAATCAGAAATTTTCTGCTGCATAAATGCAAGTCCTCTCCCGGAAAAACGCATGCGGAATTCCGCACGCGTTTATCGTGCATTTTTCGCGCGTTTATCACGCGTTTTTCACATGCGGAATTGCCTTGCGTTTTTTATGCATTGGACAAAGGCAATTCTGCTTGCGGAAACGCAAAATTAAATGACATGCTGCGGATTTTTGAACGCGGCATAAACGCTGCGGAAAAATCCGCAGCATGTGCATAGAAGTTGCGGAATCCCCTTGGGGACCATGAGGTGCGGATATACATGCGTTTTTCAAGCGTTTACGCTGCGGAAATTCCGCAGCATATACGCTTGAAAAATGCTACGTGGGCACACAGCCTAAAGCTGTCAGTCACAAATCATGAGCACGGAGTGACTAAACCATAACATTCGAGCACACTGAAGATACTCGGAAAACACCCGAGCATGCTCGCCGAAAGGGTTAACCGAACACGCTCGCTCATCACTACTGAGAGCAGCCATGTGCAGGTTCCTATTTCTAGAAGAAAGTGAATCATATGGCTCGGGGCCATCTCCAGGGTTATGTGGACCCTTGGCCGACACAGTGCCAATGGGACCTTCTTTGCTTTTGATTTTTCCTCTTCTTTCAAGAGCTGTAATTTTTTTTCTTTCTTTCAGCCTAAAAAGTTGTTTCTTTTCTGATGCGAGCTGAAGTTTTCACCATTTTTGGGACACATACAACTTTCAGAACTTTTCATTCTCTTTTTAGGGGGAGGAGATGTGAAAAAAATACAGCATTTCTGCCATTTTGAGTTTTTTGTCTTTGATTTTGGCATTCTGGGATAAATATTGTGATATTCTATTACACACACGACGATGCCAAATATGTTTGTAATTTTAAATTTCATTATAAGTCTGAGAAACGAAGGGTCACATAGTTTTATATTTTTTTACATTTTCTATTGCTCCCCCAGGAGATCAGAAGCTGCAATCACATGATCGCTTGTAGAATACACTGCAATACCGTGATATTGCAGTGTATTGTAAAATTGGCAATCTCCATTGAACACCAACCATATACAATCTGTTACGCACACGCCCAGACTGACTGGCGTGAGCGTGGTTAGTGATCCCACTAGACCATGAACCAAGGAGTGCCTGGAGGGGCGTGACTAAGTATCAACTCGGTCCGACCAAGGTCGCACGGCGGCTCAGTCGACTCCATGAACCAGGGAGGAACCGAGCAGAGGGACCAGGTGCTACTCCAGGTCAGACACCGGTCACAGCTGTTGACCCACACCGGGGAATGCAGGAACAGGCAGGTTAGGCTGGCATACTGACAGGTGGGTACTGGCAGGCACGGCTGGTATGCAGACAGGTGGGTACTAACAGGCACAGCTGGTATACAGACAGGTGGATACTGACAGGCATGGCTGGTATACAGACAGGTGGGTACTGGCAGGTAGGAACGCAGGCAGGATAGGGACCAGTAGAGACTGGGATACAGGAACAGAGCCGCAGGTGCGGCAGACAAGCAGAGCAGAGCAAAACCCGCAGGTGCGGTAGACAAGCAGAGCAGAGCAAAACCCGCAGGTGCGGTAGACAAGCAGAGCAGAGCAAAACCCGCAGGTGCGGTAGACAAGCAGAGCAGAGCAAAACCCGCAGGTGCGGTAGACAAGCAGAGCAGAGCAAAAACCCGTAGGTGCGGTATACAAGCAGAGCAGAGCAAAACCCGCAGGTGCGGTAGACAAGCAGAGCAAAACCCGCAGGTGCGGTAGATAAGCAGAGCAGAGCAAAACCCGCAGGCGCAGTAGACAAGCAGAGCAGAGCAAAACCCGCAGGCGCAGTAGACAAGCAGAGCAGAGCAAAACCCGCAGGCGCGGTAGACAAGCAGAGCAGAGCAAAACCCGCAGGTTCGGTAGACAAGCAGAGCGGAGCAAAACCCGCAGGTGCTGTAGACAAGCAGAGCAGAGCAAAACCCGCAGGTGCTGTAGACAAGCAGAGCGGAGCAAAACCCGCAGGTGCGGTAGACAAGCAGAGCGGAGCAAAACCCGCAGGTGCAGTAGACAAGCAGAGCGGAGCAAAACCGCAGGTGCGGTAGACAGGCAGAGCAAAACCCGCAGGTGCGGTAGACAAGCAGAGCAAAACCCGCAGGTGCGGTAGACAAGCAGAGCGGAGCAAAACCCGTAGGTGTGGTAGACAAGCAGAGCAGAGCAAAACCCGCAGGTGCGGTAGACAAGCAGAGCAGAGCAAAACCCGCAGGTGCGGTAGACAAGCAGAGCAGAGCAAAACTCGCAGGCGCGGTAGACAAGCAGAGCAGAGCAAAACTCACAGGCGCGGTAGACAAGCAGAGCAGAGCAAAACTCGCAGGTGCGGTAGACAAGCAGAGTGGAGCAAAACCCGCAGGTGCTGTAGACCAGCAGAGCGGAGCAAAAACCGCAGGTGCAGTGCAAAACCTGCAGGTGCGGTAGACAAGCAGAGCGGAGCAAAACCCGCAGGTGCGGTAGACAAGCAGAGCAAAACCCGCAGGTGCAGTAGACAAGCAGAGCAAAACCCGCAGGTGGGGTAGACAAGCAGAGCAAAACCCGCAGGTGCGGTAGACAAGCAGAGCAGAGCAAAACCCACAGGTGCGGTAGATAAGCAGAGCAGAGCAAAACCCGCAGGTGCGGTAGACAAGCAGAGCAGAGCAAAACCCGCAGGTGCGGTAGACAAGCAGAGCAGATACACACAATGTACTTACAATGTGTTATGATCTGCTACAGAGACTAAGGAAAGAGAGGAGATCTGTCCCTACAATAGAACTAAACTAGATCCCTACGATGTAACGGGGAACCTGATCCTGCGATCAGACCCGCTAAAGTCCTCGGCTAGTCTGAACGCAGACCTATAGATGTGAGGGAGGGATCCCTACAAGATCTAGGGACTGGGAAAAGTTGGACACCTCCTAGCAGAAATAGTAGCAGTCAAAGACAAACACACAACAAAAAGGCATAGGGGTCAGAAGACCTAGCAAAACTAACAGAGAACGGCAACAGAGCAACAAGCTAGCTCAACAGTAGTAAATACAAATGAAGTCCAGCAAAGCCAGGAGGGCGGAGCCGGATTAAATAGGCAAAATGGTCATGTGACCAGCAAACTAAAAAAAAACTAACAGGAGAGTTGTAACAGTACCCCCTCTTCTAAGAGGATCCTCCGGATCCCCTAGGCCCAGGCTTACCAGGAAACCTCCTGTGAAACGCTCGGACAAGTCTGGGAGCAGAAACATCATCCGCCCTCACCCATGAGTTATCCTCAGGTCCGAAACCCTTCCAAGCAACGAGATACTGCAAACTCCCTCTATACCGTCTAGAATTTAGGATGCGGGAAATTTCATATTCCCCGTCCTCCACCACCGGAGGAACAGTGGCAGAGGCGTCACCATCCGACACATCAGCTTTTTTCAACAGAGAAACATGAAACACCGGATTAATCCTCCAGGACGTAGGAACCTCCAGCCTAACAGCAGATTGGTTAACTATCTGAAGTACCTTAAAGGGCCCTACGAACTTGGGACCCAATTTTTTAGAAGGAATCCTCAATCGCAGATTCTTAGAGGACAACCAAACCATGTCACCAACAGCAAACAAAACCTCTTGCCGTTTCCTATCAAAGTACCTCTTAGATTTCTTGTTAGCCTCCTGAAGATTACCACACACATCCGTCCAAACTCTCTCCAAATCACCGGAAAAACTCTCCTCCTCAGGCACAGCCGAAACCAATTTGGAAAATGACCCAAAAGACGGATGTCTCCCAGAACAACAAAAAAAAGGCGAACACCCAGCAGAAGAGGATGTATGGTTGTTAAGAGCAAATTCAGCAAGTGGCAGAAACTCAGACCACCCCTCTTGATTGTCTGCCACAAAACAACGCAAGAACTGCTCAACATCCTGGTTCTTTCTTTCTGTCTGGCCATTAGACTCAGGATGATATCCGGATGAAAACGACAAATGAACTCCCAACCTGTCACAAAAGGCACGCCAAAAACGAGCCACGAACTGAGGTCCCCTATCAGAAACAATGTCAGTAGGAACACCATGTAGTCTGACAATTTCCTTGACAAAGGCCTTGGAGAGTGTCTTAGCGCAAGGCAGTTTGATGAAGGGAACCAAGTGACACATCTTGCTAAAACGGTCCACGACCACCCAGATGACCGTGACACCTTCAGAGGGAGGAAGGTCAGTAATAAAGTCCATAGCCAGATGTGTCCAAGGTGCACTAGGAACCTCCAGAGGCCAAAGCAACCCCGCAGCAGGAGCATGCGAAGACTTGGATCTTGCACACACAGTACATTGGCGCACCCACTTAATGACTTCCTTCTGCCATCCAGGCCACCAAAAACTGCGACCCACAAGTCTCTTGGTCTCAGAAATTCCTGGATGACCTGCCAACCGAGACTCATGACACTCAACAAACAAATCTCTCCTAAAGGTCCTAGGCACAAACAACCTCCCATGGGGAGTGTTAGATGGGGCATTCTCCTGTGCTTTAAGAATCTCATCCTCCAAAACGGAGTCCAAAGCAGCAATCACAACACCTTCTTGTAAAATGCTCTCCTCTTCCTCCTCAACACCGACCATGGGAGAAAAGCTGCGAGACAAAGCATCCGCTTTAACATTCTTGGTACCCGGGATGTAAGTAACGGAAAAATTAAACCGCGAGAAAAAAAGTGCCCACCTAGCCTGACGGGCATTCAAGCGCTTAGCAGCATCAAGATAGATCAGATTTTTATGATCAGTGAAAACCTGAATGGGAAATTCAGCACCTTCCAAGAGATGACGCCAGTGTTCAAATGCGAGTTTAATCGCCAGCAATTCCCGATTACCAATATCGTAATTAAGTTCAGTCTCGGAAAATTTTTTTGAAAAAAAGGCACAGGGATGTACTCCATCCTTGTTTTCCTGAGACAACACCGCACCAACCCCCACCGAAGAAGCATCAACCTCAACCAAAAACGGCTTAGTCACATCAGGCTGCATAAGGATGGGAGCAGAGGTGAACCTCTCCTTTAGAAACACAAAAGCTTCAATGGCCTCAGAAGTCCACTGAACCGCATTAGCACCTTTCCTGGTGAGATCGGTCAGCGGTTTGACAATAATAGAAATTTTTTTTATGAATTTTCTGTAATAATTGGCGAAACCCAAAAACCTCTGTATCGATTTCAAACCAATAGGCCTAGGCCATTCCTGCACAGCTTGAACTTTAACCGGGTCCATCTCAAAACCTTCACTGGAGATAATGTAGCCCAAAAAACTAATTCTCTGTACAGCGAACTCACATTTCTCCAGCTTAGCAAAAAGCGAATTGTCCATTAATAACTGTAATACCTCACGTACGCTCCGCCAATGAGACTCCAGATCCGGCGAATAAATCAAAATGTCATCCAAATACACAACCACATTTTTGCCGATTAAAGGTCTAAGGATATCATTAATAAGATTCTGAAAAAATGCTGGAGCATTGGTGAGACCAAAAGGCATAACCAGATTCTCAAAATGACCCACAGGAGTGTTAAAAGCAGTCTTCCATTCATCACCCTTCTACATGCGCAACAAATTGTATGCCCCCCGGAGATCAATTTTAGAGAACCACTTGGCCCCCACTAACTGGTTAAATAAATCAGGAATCAATGGCAGTGGGTAAGGATTGCGTACAGTAATTTTATTAATCTCACGAAAGTCCAGACAAGGACGTAAACCACCATCTTTTTTTTTTACAAAAAAAAATCCAACAGCCACAGGAGACTTGGAAGGCCTAATGTGACCGGCGGCCAAGCTTGTCTGTATGTATTCTTCCAAAGCCTTTCTTTCAGGAATAGTAAGATTAAATAAACGACTCTTAGGAAGAGTCGCGCCAGGGACAAATTCAATGGTACAATCATAGTCTCTATGGGGAGGCAAAACCTGCGACTCCTCCTCAGAAAAAACTCTCCAAAAATCCTGAATAGGTACAGGCAATTCCCCTCTATCCACAGCAGCAATGCGCCCGTTACAACACTTGTCATAACACTTAGGGCTCCAGGACTTAATTTCATTGGTAGACCAATCCAGTACAGGATTGTGCAATTTTAACCAGGGTAACCCCAATATTACTGGAGAAGGCAAATTATCCAATACCACCAAATCCAAATTCTCTTGATGAATACCATTAATAGTGAGGGGAAATTCACAGACCTTGTGAGTAACACTCTTCAAGGGAGAGCCATCAACAGAAACCACAGCAATAGGGGATGACAAAGTTTTAGGTTCTAATCTAAGTTTTTCCAAGAATCCCCCATCAATCACATTCACAGTAGATCCACAATCCACAAATACCCGAAATTCAATTAATTCATCCTGAGCAGCAGTAGTGGCAGATAGGAATACTCCTAGAATTTAAACAGGCAATACGAGCATGACTGACCATTTTTTTTTCTTTCTTCTTACGAAGCACACAGCTGTTAATAAAATGACCAGAATTTCCGCAATAGAAACACAAGCCTTCAGAAAGTCGGCGGTCTTTTTCCTGAGAGCGGGGTGCCATCGCCCCAATTTCCATCGGCTCTCCATTGTCAGCACAGAACCTCTCAGGACTCGAAGCTGACATAGCAGAGGATTTGCTCTCATTAACCCTTTCACGCAGTCTCCTGTCCACCCGTATAGCTAATTGCATTGCCTCCTGCAAGTTTCCAGGTGTGGGATAAGCAATCAGTAAATCCTTTACCCTTTCACATAGCCCTGCAAGAAACAAGCTTATCAAAGCAGAATCGTTCCACCCCACCTGGGCAGACCACCGACGGAAGTGAGAACAATATTTTTCCACATTACCTGATCCCTGCCTCAAACGTCTTAATTCAGACTCAGCAGATGAGACACGATCAGGATCATCGTACAACAAACCCAAAGCAGAAAAAAAACTATCCACTGATCTAAAGCACGGATCACTAGGTTGGAGAGAGAAGGCCCATCCCTGAGGATCTTTGCGCAAAAGTGACATTATGATCCCTATGCGCTGTGATTCATTACCAGAGGATCCGGGTCTCAAACGAAAATATAATAGACAAGCATTTTTAAAAGAAAAAAAATCTTGTTGTTCGCCAAAAAATAGATCAGGCAGACGTACCTTAGGTTCCACAAAATGCGCTCCAGAACAGCTACTCACGTGTTGTTGGAGCTTGGTCACTTCCAGAGAGAGTCCCTGCAAGCGTTGAGCCAAATCTTGCACCGAGACCATGATGGAAAACTGGAGGTCTTTCCTTAGAGAAAATTTTTTTTTTTATGGCTGGACTTACTGTTATGATCTGCTACAGAGACTAAGGAAAGAGAGGAGATCTGTCCCTACAATAGAACTAAACTAGATCCCTACGATGTAACGGGGAACCTGATCCTGCGATCAGACCCGCTAAAGTCCTCGGCTAGTCTGAACGCAGACCTATAGATGTGAGGGAGGGATCCCTACAAGATCTAGGGACTGGGAAAAGTTGGACACCTCCTAGCAGAAATAGTAGCAGTCAAAGACAAACACACAACAAAAAGGCATAGGGGTCAGAAGACCTAGCAAAACTAACAGAGAACGGCAACAGAGCAACAAGATAGCTCAACAGTAGTAAATACAAATGAAGTCCAACAAAGCCAGGAGGGCGGAGCCGGATTAAATAGGCAAAATGGTCATGTGACCAGCAAACTAAAAAAAACCTAACAGGAGAGTTGTAACACAATGAAGTAGCGAGTGGACACTAAACTCACAAACAGAAGTACAGAGACAACGAGTTGAAGTTAGGTGCAGGTTCAGACACTGCAGGAAAAGGGAAGATACGAACATAGAGGCAAACAAGTAACGGGCTAGGACACTGTTCTGACAGGAACTGAACCAGGAACAAGATACAGGAACGAGCCTGGGAACTCAGCCCCCAGGGTGGCGGAAACAAGACTAGAAGTCACAGATACAGGCAACGGGCCTGGGTATACAGCCCCCAGGGTGGCGGAACAGACTAGAAGTCACAGATACCGGTAACAGGCCTGGGTACTCAGCCCCCAGGGTGGCGGATACAGACAAGATACAAGACAGGACCTGGCAACTCAGTTGCACAGAACACACTAAAAGAAAGTGTTGCTCAGGCACCTCCTACTGGGTGGAGGGGGTTTAAGTATCCAGTGACTCACAACAATAGGCTGGGGACGCATTAGGAGTGCGCACACAGTAACTATAAGAATCAGGCAGTAACCGCGCCGCCGCCCTAAGCAATCAGACAAGAGACATGCACACAGCAGGTACTGGAGCAAAGTGTGCAGCCAGGACTGATAGGTAAGATGGTGGTCTTGCATGGTGGGAGGTGGTAAGCCATGCCAGCACGCCGCCAGGGATGTTACACAATCTTTCAGGAGGAGCCACAGGTTGGGCTTCATGGCTGTAGGAATATGGCAGACACTGGGACCTTCAGTAAGGCCCATAGCTGTCATGACAGTACCATCACAACCTTGCAATCATGTTGCGGGGATGTGGGCAATAGTCATAGGAAGGGACACTTTCCTCCATTTCCACTCTTTTAAATGCCACTGTCACGATTGATATTTACATCTATGAGGTAAAAATGCTACGATCAGAGCTAGCTCCATTGCAGACTCGTGTGCTGGCTGTATAACACAGCCCCGGAGCAACACAACACCGCTCGCTGAGCGCAGCTCCGGGGCCCACTCGCTGGAGCGAGTCATTCTCCCTGGCTCCTCTGCGTGAGCAGTCAGATGGGTTACAGCGGGGGACATATTCGGACAGGTGAGTATCACAATTTTTATATTTTATTCTTTTTTTACACCAGGACACAGTGGGAGCAGAATACTACTCTCGCCATTGTCCCTTGCTCGCGCTGATAGCAGCGCCGGCAGGGGACAATGATGAGGGCAGCGTTCAGCACCCGGCGCTTGGGAACAGCGTTAACTGTACCGTTGATTCCCAAGCGCCGGTATGTGTGCTCCTGATGTGGCACACTGTTGCCACTTGGGTGGACACGGATATCTCCGGTACTGTTTTTTCCAGAACCGGAAATATCGGGACATGTGAAACCGGACTTACTCTGGATTATGTCTGGCCTCTGCTCAGCTGTGTTCTTTTTTTCAGAGGTTCACAAAACTGTGGCCGACGGCACTTTTATGCACGACTAATAAAAAGAGGGACACCGTGGGATCACAGGCCAGACGGTGACCACGGTGCCTCCATCTGCCTCCTTATAGGGAATCTTCCGCCGGTTCTGTCTGAATCACGTATTTCAGAGATTTACACGGAAACCCCGGTGTAAGCGCTCAGTGCAGAGCGCAGGATAAATGTGAGTCGAGCCATACTGCGATCTTTGGGAGGCAGAATGAACAAATCAGCAGCAGGTGAACAATTTTTATTTATTTTTTACACTGTTCCTCATGCGGTATAAGTGATTAGGCAACTTTATTTTTCGGGTCTGTGCGATTACAGCGATACCAGATTTATATCGGGTTTTTATGATTGACAGCTGTCACACACTAAAAAACGCTTATTTTTGCAAAAACTAGATTTTGAGAGCTATAATTTTTCCATATTTAGGCCGACAGTCATGTAAGGGCTTGTTTTTTTGCGGGACAAGTTGACGTTTTTATGCGTACCATTTTCAGGCACGTGACATTTTTTGATCGCTTTCTATTCTGATTTTTGGGAGGCAGAATAAACAAAAACCAACAGTTCAGGTATTGTTCGGGGTCTTTTTTGTTTGTTTTTTATGCCGTTCCACGAGCGGTAAAATTGATAACGCGGCGTTATTCTTCGGGTCAGTACATTTACAGCGATACTACATTTTTATAGTTTTTTTATGTTTTGGAATTTTTACACAATAAAAACTTTTATAGAAAAAAATATATTTTTTTTGCATCGCTTTATTCTGAGAGCTATAACTTTTTTATTTTTCTGCTGATTGAGATGTGTGACGGCTTTTCTTTTGCGGGACATGATGGCGTTTTCAGTGGTACCATTTTTTATTTATATTCATCTTTTTGATCGCGTGTTATTCCACTTTTTGTTCGGCGGTATGATGATAAAGCCCCTTTTTTTGCTTAGTTTTTTATTTTTTTACCGTGTTCACTAAAGAGGTCAACTAGTGGGACAGTTTTATAGGTCAGGTCGTTCCGGACGCGGCGATACCAAATATGTGTACTTTTATTGTTTTGTTTTTTTTTTCATAATATTTATTTATAAGTACAATATATAATATATTTTTATTATTATTTTTAATTTTTTTAAAAAATAGTTTTACAACCTTTTTTTTTTACTTTTGTTTCTACTTTGTCCCACTATAGGATTTACACTTTCTGCAGGCTGAACACAATCAGTGCAGGATCACTGCTATACCTTATGATCTGTTAGCCCTGCAGACACAAGCTAGTTTGACCATGCACTGCGCATGATCAAACTAGCTCGCTAGTGCCTGGTGACCCGGATGTTGTCATGGCGACATCGGGTCACTATGTCAACGATCTGGACCCACGCTGATAGCGCGGGGTCTCCGATCCAAGGTAAGAGGGGCTGTTTTTCCTCTCCCTGCTCCCAAAATGCTGCGATCGACTTTGAACGCAACATTTCGGGGGTTAATGTACCGGGAGCGTTGCGGGACCGCTCCTGGCACCAAGTACCGGGTGTCAGCTGTCAGAATCAGCTGACACCCGGCGGCGATCGTGCCCGCACAGCCTGTGTGCTGGCGCGATCGCCGGTCCATAATAGTAAGTACCTGATCCATAAGGCCCAGGGCACAGTGACGTACTATTACTGACTACGTTATAAAGGGGTTAAACACACTTGAATATGCTTTTTGTTCAGCGATGGAGTCTTGCATGGTGAGCGTGCAGACAGGCCATGGAGGTTGAGTGCATTACTTATAGTTTTCTTGGAAACAATTGTACCTGCTGATTCCAGGATTTTCTGTAGCCTTACACAGGTGGTCCTTGGCTCTTGGACAACTCTTCTGATAATTCTTTTACTCCTCTGAAATCTTGTGGGGAGCAACTGGTAATGGCCGGTTTATGGTGAAATGATGTTCTTTTTCCGGATTATGTCTCCAACAGTGCTCACTGGAACCTTAAAGGGGTTTTCCCACAAACAAAAGTTCATTGTAATCAATGGCTGTATCTGACCATGTACGAAACATACCACATCTCCTGGGCAGGGGAGGAAGCAAAAGAGAATACAGATATTACAGCAGGGGATCACAGCTGATTCTTTCTGTGAGGTAAAACATTTCCCTGCCTGTTTTTAAACAATGTTTTACTTCAAAGAAAGAATCAGCTGTGATCCCCTGCTGTAATGTCAGTATAGTCTCTTGCTTCCTCCTCTGTCCAGGAGCTGTGGTATGATCAGACTATGTTGTGTACACGGTCAGACACAGACATTGATTAAAGTGAACTTTTGTTCATGGGAAAACCCTTTGAAGTAGTTTAGAAATTCTTCTGTAACCAATGCAATCAGTATGTTTAGCAACAGTAAGGTTGCGAAGGTCTTAAATCAGCTCTCTAGTTTTACCCATCATGAGATGTTTCTTGTGGGGCACCTTGGTAATAAGACACCTTTTTTATGGGCCATCAGTTGAACCAGCTAATATTATTTTTCATTAAGTGGCAGGATTGCTTTCTAGTTACTGATAGATTTCAGCTGGTGTGTTGACTTTCCATTGCTTTTCGCACGTCTTTCTTCATGTGTTCAATACTTTTTCCCTGTGTAATTTCTCATTATTACACAACTTAATTTATGAACATCTATGGTTTGATTTATTAGCCTGTGTAGATTGGATGGGTTGTTACCGACATCTGGCGAGAATTTCATGTCAATAGCACCTTTAGAAATATATTTACTTAGAAAATTGGTGACATGTTCAATACTTATTTCACCCTCTATACACACTCCTCAACAATAAAATTGCATGAACAAGAAGGAAAAGTTGTGAGGTTATGGAAATCACAGGATGGATAGACATGTTAATTACATGGAAATGTTGAAAAAAATGGAAAAAACAAAATTCAAAACATTCCGATTGTTACGCTCACGCTCGGACTGTTCAGCGCCAGCGTGGATCGTGGTCCCACTGTGCTGTGGAGCGAGGAAAACCTGGAGGGGCGTAACTAAGTGCTACAATAAGACAGACCCCGGATGCACAGCAACTGACGGTGCCGCGATCCGAGGAGAGCTCGGATGGGGGTGGGGGGCGAGACCAGGTGCTACTCCATGGAAGACCTCGTACACATGGCAGCTGACTCTCAAGTAGGTATACAGACTGGCAGGTATAGGACCCAGTTTAGACTGGACGGGTAGGAACAGCTTCAGGAAGAACTGGGTCACTGGCAGGTACGACTGGAATACAAGAAAGGAAAGGATCCAGTTCAGACTGGACGGACAGGAACGACTTCAGGAAGAACTGGGTCTCTGGCAAGGGGGTACTGGACCACAAGTGCAGACAGACAGGGAACCGCAGATGCAAACAGGATCAGGTTCACATAGAACAGACTGGGTCAGCTAAGGACAAGTACACACAGGACAGACAGAGCCAGACTCACACAATATACTTACAATGAAGTAGCAAGTGTACACTCAAACCACTAATGTTGCAAAGAGGTAACAGATTAGAGATAGGTACTGGTTCAGGCATTGCAGTTTTCAGAGATATGTACAGGTTAAGACACAGGGAATTTAGGAAAAGATCCAGACTTAGATACAAACAGGTTCAGGGATTGGTTCTAATTCAGACAAGGGCAGACATAGGTACAGAATCAGCCCTCAGGGTGGCAGGAACAGGAAAGATCAGATAAAGTTACAAATTCAGGGTTCAGGCCTGGGTATTCAGCCCCCAGGGTGGCAGAAACAGGACAGGACCTGGCAACTCAGTAATTGCACAAACACACTAAAAGAGAATGTTGCTCAGGTGGAGGTACTTTAAGTACCAAGTGCCTCCCAGCAATAGGCTGGAGACACATTAGGAATGCAGGAATCAGGAAGTGCACATGTGGGTTCCCTAAACATGCAACCAGGAAACATGCACAGCAAGCAGAGGACAAGGAGCACACTGCACGGCCCGGGTGGTGAGTAAGTCGGTGTCACGCACATTGTAGGAAAGACTAAGTGATGAGGGGAGGGTAGCCCAAACGCTAGGGAAAGGGGGAGTGGAGACCCCTAGGCAGATCTAATATCACCCTACCAGTCCTACTGTCCCTATATAGGTTCCGCACCTATCTCCGAACAGGAAATCGAATTCCTGTATATCCCTAGAGCTTGACCCTAGGAAGGGAGGGGTAGTGAGCACTGGTCAGTCCCCACTATAAACTAAAGACAACAAGGGAGACAAACAAAGGGGGGGGGATTAGATTGAGCAGACACCAGAGAGATAACACCAAACATCCTCCAAAGGCACCAGAGAGGAAGCTAGCCGACTGCTATTGCTCCAAGCCTTCACAAGGGAAAATGAGAATATAACCGGTGACTCCCTGAAGCAGACAGAGTTTATAAACACCCAGACCAGGGTGTGTCAATCAGAGCAGGAGGGACGTTGCCACTGGGTCCAAAAATCAGAAGGATTAAAAAGGCGTCTGCAATGCCAAAAGCAGTGACCTTCTGCAGCCATATCCAGAGTGACTGTCTGTTACATCTGACACACCCATGACAGTCGGTGTCCCTACATGGTGGGGGATGGGAAGCCATGCAGGGATGCAGGCAGTGGTGTTAGGCCACGGCCCTACTATCAGCATTTGGTCAGTATTTTTTCTCAGGAGTGGGAGCCAAAACCAGGTGAGGAACAATCAGAGAAAAGGTACAATAGAAACAAGTCACCAATTCTGCATTTATCACCCACTCCTGGTTTTGGCTCCCACTCCTGAGAAAAAATACTGACGAAATACTGATAGTGGCCTTACATCGATATATTCAGTATGGAGTATGAGCACCACATGTAGAAATACTCACATGTACATGCCTTGGCTGCTATCAATGAGGTTCTTAATGGTTGTCTGAGGAAGATTCTGCCATGCACTTGGGCACATACTTCTTATGATCTATATGGATGTATTTTTTGAGAACTTAGGCTATGTGCCCACGATGCAGAAATGAAGCAGAAAATTTCTGCAGCATTTCTGCATCTCCCTGGCAGAAAAAACGCATGCAGATTGTGCATGCGTTTTTCCTGCAGAATACATGCGGATTCACATGCGGATTCACATGCAGATTGACAAGCGCTTTCCAGGCTATAGCATCACTTGGAAAGTGCTTGACAACTAGGTCACACTGTATAAATCCATGCAAACGGCATGGATTTATATAGTGTGACCGTAAAAATAAAATAAAATAAAGCTATACTCACCCCCGATGTCCCGGCGTGGCTGCAGCGCTGCTTCCTCGCTGGTTCCTGGCTGCCGGCATATCGCGAGACAGAGCGGTGAAGGGCCTGCGGTCACATGACTGTGATGTCACTGAAGGTCCTTCAGCGCTGCCGGCATGCAGAGAGAAGCCGTCGGACAGGTGAATATAAACTTTATTTATTATTTTATTCTTTTTTTTTACAGGTACAATGGTACCCAGGTCTGGATGAGAGTCTTCTCTCCTCCAGAACTGGGTACCATCCGCACATTGAAACGCATATTATCCGCTCATACAAATGTACAGTCGCGGTTTCTGTGCGTTTCAATGCAAGTCAATGGCGGCGCTTCCGCTGCGCTTCCGCAAAATTAATGAACATGCTGCGGATTTTTGTACGCAGCATAAACGCTGCGGAAAAATCCGCAGCATGTGCTTAGAACATGCGGAATCCCCTTGGGGACCATGGGGTGCGGATTACCTAGCGTTTCACAAGCGTTTCCACTGCGGAAATTCCGCAGCATAAACGCTTGAAAAACGCTACGTGGGCACACAGCCTTAGTGTTTGAAAAAGGAGACGCCCTTGTTAATATCAGTCACAGATCAAGGTGACCCATTCAAATCAGTGGGTTCATGAAAAAAAATGGACAACAAATGGATGTCATCTGTGTCACCTGGGCACAGTCCAGTTGTTGCTGTAGGAGACTCTTTTTTTTTTTTTGATATGCAAAAAAATATATACAAATTGATGCAACACTGATGGTAAAACAGCTAAAAGGAGCAAAACTGGATAAAAATCAAATCCAGTGCACTGATGAAAGACGGTTCATTTTATTTCTCGTATGCAAAAATAAAATGGATGTCTGAATGAGACCATAAAGGGGTTGGCCACCTTTGGGAACAATTTTTTTCTTTACTTAAAGGGGTGATCCAGAACCTAACATGTATTTTCTAAATATCTATCCTTACACCCTAATCACTTTTGTATTTTTTCCCGCTAATCCCTGAATGTGTTTTTTTTAACTCACTTCCAGTGAGTCTCAAACGGGACGTCACAGGAGGCTGGGGCGGCACACACTTCCACGCAGTGTCTATCGCCCCTCCTAGAACAGGACGTCACAGGGGACAGCGCTGCAGTTACTCACTAGTTTCTTGCATCGCTGCACCCTCTGGAGACATCCTGGATCCGGATGATGGACCCTGTGGGAGCTGTGAGTGCAGTGCTGGCACTCTGCTTCTATCTCCACAGCCGCCGTATCAACTTTGAAAGAATGGGTCGGAGATAGAAGCAGTGAGTGACACCAGCGCCGCCCTACAGATTCTAGCACCACCCTCAAACAAACGGTCATCAGCGGGCAGCGCTGGTGTCACTCATTGCTTACAGCACTGCCCTCAAGCGAATCATCAGCCGTTGAAAGTGTGGCACAACAGATTTTTAAAGGGACAATAATCTCTCATATTTTGGATGACATGCCCAAAAAGAAAATCTGTTACCAGGTTTTTTCCACATAATCTGAGAGCAGCTTAATGTAGAGACAGAGACCCTGATTCCAGAGATGTATCACTTACTGAGCTGTTTGTAGTAGTTTTGATAAAATCGTTTTTTATCGGTAGGAGATCAATAGAGAATGAGTAAACCTGCTGACATGTAGTCCTCCATATTCATGAGCTCTGTATAACCCCGCTCCCCCCTCACTGATTAGCAACTTTCTGGCTATGCACAGTGTATACCGAGAGCTGCCAATCAGAACTGCTAAATCTACAGCAGATAAAACAAAACTGCAGCAAACAGCTCAATAAGTGATACATTGCTGGAATCAGGGTCTCTGCCCCTACCAAATGCTGCTCTCAGACGAGTCAGCAAAAACCTGGTGACAGATTCTCTTTAATGGGCATGTCATCCAAAATGTGAGATATTAGTGTCCCTTTAAAAATCTGTTGTGCCATACTTTCAATGCAGGAAGGAAACTGAACCCTTGACAACAGATTGAGTTTCAGAATACGAATGTGTCTATAAATATATCTTTGATACATCGTAAAGTATTTGTCAGGTATGAAATAAGCTGAGATAGACAGAAGGTTTATGTGAAGACAAACACTACAATACAAAATTACGTTCACAGGGAAGGAACGGAGCTGTTTTATAGTGAAGCGGGATGCATTTTATTTCCTGATATTCACATAGAAGCACCATATTCCACAGTGCTGTACTCAGAATAAAATCACACTGCAGGTCAATTTCCGCATGTGTTAAGAAAAAAAAAAGAAATTAAAAAGCACAGTGAGCTTGAGATTTCTATAAATCCCATCCACTTCGCTGGAACTGGAAGACAGTTTTTTCACACGAAAATACACAGTGGAAACAATGCACAACATATTTATCATGGAAACCTAGCCTTAATTGCCACTGTTTTTGGCAGTGTGCTCGAACGTGCATTTTAGATTGAAACCAGATGCAACTGCACCGGGGTCCGGAGGTGGAGGGGGGCCCTTGCAGGGCGGCTAATACTGAGGGCAATCTGGCCTGTTTCAAAACCCGAGGCCAGATTGCCCTCATCATATGCGGTGGGCAGGGAGCAATCCCTGCAGCTCCGCTGTCTACAGGAGAAAATAGCAGCGGAGCGGAGCTAAAGGGATTCGTCCTCTGCTTCCTGCCTGGCAACTTCTCCCTGATACCGGTGCGCGCGGCTTGATGACGTCAGCATGCAGCGTGTGCCTGTGTCAGAGAGAAAGTTGACGGCGACGATGATGCTGCGGGGGAACAGGCAGAGAGGTGAGTGTTTTTTTTTTTTTAACAAATACACTGGGGAGACCAGGAGAGAACATTAAGGTGTGGTGGGGCAGAACAATGATGGTAGTGAAGGGGTAGAGAACACTGAGGTGTTATGAGAGAGAACACTGATGGGGTGGGGGGGGAACAATCATGGAGGTGGTGGGGGAGAGAACACTGAGGTGTGGTGAGTGAGAACAATGATGGGAGTGGTGGGGGAGAGGACAATGAGGTGTGGTGGGGAGAACAATCATGGGAGTGGTGGAGGAGAGGACATTGAGGTGTGGTGGGGGAGAAGACTGATGGGGGTGGGGGAGAACAATGATGGGGGTGGTGGAGAGGAAAATGATAGATGTAAGGGAGAGGGCAATGATGGGAGTGGTGGAGAGGACAATGAGGGAGGTGGGGGAGATGACAATGATGGAGGTGGGAGGAGAGGACAATGATGGGGTGGGGGAGATGACAATGATGGATGTGGAGGAAAGGAAAATGATGGATGTGGGGAAAGGAAAATTATGGATGTGGGGGAGATGACAATGATGTATGATGGGGTAGTGGAGAGGACACTGAGGTGTGGTGGGGGAGAACAATGATGAGGGTGGTGGAGAGGACAATGATGGGGGTTGGGGAGAGGAAAATGATGAGGGGTTGAGGAGAGGAAAATGATGGGGTGTTGGAGAGGACAATGGGGGGTGGGGAGAGGACAATGATGGATGTGGGAAAGAGGACAATGATGTATGATGGGGTAGTGGAGAGGACACTGAGGTGTGGTGGGGGAGAACAATGATGAGGGTGGTGGAGAGGACATTGGTGGGGGTGGAGGAGAGAACAATGATGGGGGTTGGGGACAGGAAATTGATGGGGTGTTGGAGAGGACAATGAAGGGGATGGGGATAGGGCAATGATGGATGTGGGGGAGAGGACAATGAGGGGATGGAGGATTGGGATGGGAGTAAGGGAGACTTATAATGGACTTATGAACAGAGGGAGGAGGACGTTAGATATGGATGTAAAATTAATTAGGTTGTGGAGGAGGGTGCTAAGCCCCTGATAGCATCCTCCTCCATCTTACAATTCATTATTCCCCATAAAAATTATTGGGGAGTGGGTAAGGTGCATAGGACACTTTATAATGAATTGAAAGGTGGGAGAAGATGCTCTCAGGGACTTGTAATGAATTGGGAGGTGGCGGAGGATGCTCAGTACCTGATAATGTCTTCTCCCAGCTCTCCCACTTCTCCCTCATTATGATCCTATCAAGGACTTACATGTGCTATGGCTCTGGGAACAAGGGGAGCAAAAATGGAAAATCCCAGGGTTGCGAAGGGGTTAACAGAAATAAACACTTGAAATAGATCACTCTGTAATGACTCTATATAATATGAGTTTCACTTTTTGTATTGAAGAACTGAAATAAATTAACTTTTTGATGATATTCTAATTTTGTGAGAATCACTTGTACATTAAATCTTTTTTAATATTCATTCCGTTAGGAACACGACTATTTAACTTCAGAATCCATGAACCTTATCTGTGTCTCAAATTCCTAAGTTTGTCTCCTCCTCTTTTAGGTGGAAAAACCCGTTCTGCTGCATTAACTCTTAGAGAGCCAACATCAACATTATGGTAATTACAAAAGTGCTGTGAAGCACCTGAGAGGCTCCAGGTAGTGCAGTTTTGGTCATCATATATATGTTCCGAAATACATTTTCTAAGGGTCCTGGTAGTATAGCCCACGTACTGCAATTCACATTTTTCACACGTAATGTCATACACCACATAGGTTCTACTGCAATTTATTAAGCTTTTGATAAGATATTTCTTTTTTATCTGTAGTTGACAAACATTTAGTTGTATTATACATGTAAGAGCACAAACCGCACATTTTTTTACCGCATCTATATGAACCGTTTATAGAAAGCCAATTTTTTGTATTTATATGGTCGTCTATATTAGTGTGATCACTGGGGGCTACTCTATTACCAATGGTGAGTCCTCATTTAGATTTATGACATCCTTTATCAAGGATGATTTTTAGATTTTCATCTGTTCGCAAAATAGGTAAATTTCTTTTGATAATATTGACTATCTGATAATAGTTTACACTATAATTGGTGGAGAAAATGATAGAATGTTTGTTTAAATCATCTATATCACAAAATGTATTTTTTTTGTGTCAGGTATTCTTGTCTGGTTTTGGAATTTACTTTGTCTTTAGCTTTATTTAGTATTTGATTAGAATATCCTCTTTTAGAAAAAAGAGAATCAATTATAGTACACTCCTTATAGTAATGACTTTCTAAGGTACAGCTGCGTTGGGCACGTATATATTCTCCCACTGGTAAATTACGGACCACATGTCCAGGGTGACAACTCGTCGCATACAGCAGAGAATTACCAGCTGTTCATTTTCTAAAGAGGCTTCAAATCACGGCTCCCGTTGAAATATCCCCACACATATGAATGTCCAAAAGAGACCCTTCAAACCGATCACAATGATAAGTAAAATTTACATTACAATTGTTGTCATTGATGTAGTCCATGAATTTTGGTATGAAGGCTTCATTGTCGCGCCATATAATGAGTGTCTCTTCTATGAAGCGTCCATACCAAAAAATGGATGATAGAAAGGGATTTGAAACATTATAAATATATCTATGCTCCCACCAATTCATGAAGATATTGGCAAGGGCGAGTGAAAACTTAGCTCCCAGTCCCATCGCACAACCTTGACATTGGATATAAAAATCCCCTAAGGAAGAAAAATAGTTGTGAGTCAGTAGAAACATCATTACATGCAATATAAATTCCATAAGATCATTAGAATAGTTAATATATTTATGGAGTTGTTCTGACACTGACAATAAAGCGGTATTGCAGTATATGAAGAGGTAACATCGCATGTAACCCATGAGCATTCTTTACACCATTTGATATTATCCATAATGTTAAGTACATGTTTACTATCGTTGATATTACTAGGTGATATCAGTACCAAAGGTTGTAATCTTTCATCTAACCATTTACCCAAATTTTCTAATAAAGAGCCAATACCAGAAACTATGGGTCTGAATGGTGGTGGAAAGGTCTGTTTGTGCGTTTTTGGGATAGCACGGATTAAGGGAATCCGTGGACATTCCGGATTAAAATACTCAGCTTGTTTTTTGTTGATCAATCCCAGTTCCATACCGTCATTCAAGATGTGTTTCAATTTATCCTTGATTTGTGGTGTTGGATCATTATTTATCTTACGATATACCCTTGTGTCTTTTAACATTTCCAAAAGTTTTCTCTCATAAAGTCCTCTATCCAAAATTACTATTGAACCATCCTTGTCGGAATCTTTAATCACAATATTTCCATTATTTTGTAACAATTTCATAGCACGTCTTTCTCGTCCATTGGTTTTAGACAATTCTCTTTCCACCATATATTGAAAGTCAGCCATAGCTGTACTGCGAGTTTGTGCAGGATAAAAGTCCGGAATGGGTATCCTGTCATTAAAGTTGTTATGGAGGGATGACTGTTTGAAACCAGTTTCCAACAGGGATTGTAAATTAATTACAGAAAGTTGTTCCATGAAAGATAAATTGGAATATTCATTCTCATAACTGTCTTTTATATCTGTATCAGTTGGTATACTCAGATCTTCGTCTTGCATAAAATGTTTTTTTTACTGTCAATCGTCTTATAAATTTATTCACATCCATTATAGTGGATAATAGATCAAATCGTTGCGTTGGTACAAACACCCTTTTTCAGAACATCAATTTGTGCTTGATTTAAAACTGTGGCAGATAAATTAACCACTGTTAAATCGTCCTCTAATTCTTTTGTGATAATTTTTTCTGTCGTGTTGAAGTAATTGTGCGTTTGTTTTTCGATGTTTTCTACCTGCCCTTTTCCTTTTTTTTAGATGTTGTCATTGATTTTTGGATGAAATAAAATCCGTTATGTTTTTTGAAGTACTTTGTTTAGACTGAAAAAATTCCGTTATTCCTGATTCGTAATCTTCCAAATCTATATTGCCATCTATGGTTTCTAAATCAGAAGATGTAAAGCTGACTCGTCTTTGATGATTTTTATTTTTATTTTTGAAAACTCCTTTTTTATAATTATTTCTCAATATTGATTTAGGTCTTTCATGGTATTGATGCTAATCATAAACATGATCATTTTCATAGTCTACGATATCTCATTTGAATTTCATTTGTTTAATGGAAGTTATAGAATCGTTTAGTTTTCCGAAGATTTTCATTGATTTGAGATTTAGTGGCAATATAGTGTGACAAAGTCACTGGCAGTGTTGAAAGGGAGATATGTGTCACTGAGGCTGTTAGCCTCAGTGATGTGAAAACATGGAAGTTTCTCCTGGACATTAAGTGTCGAGATGATTAACGGCCCAGGTTTACAAGGGGATGTTTTTAGCGGATGACGAAGTGCAGGGCGGGACGTCATACACCATATCTCCATCCAGGGAGTGCTCTGGGCTTTAAATAGCCAGCCCTGACACTCAGGTGTGTTCAGTACCTGGGGAAAACCTGCTCCAGACAGGAGCTCACACGTGTTGTGCTGAACCGTGTGTGCTTAATCGTGAGTGGCCAGACCTTGGCCGATATACGGACTGTGCTGCAAGTTTTGTATTTTGTTTTGCCACTTTAGCCGAATGGGCTGTGTTTTTTCTTTATGGACTACCGGGTAGTTTATGACACTGAGTAAACTAACCCAAAATTTAAAGAGACAGTGTCCTGTGTCTACCTCCGCCTACAGCCGAGCTTGTCGGTTTACCACAATAGGTATCAGTAGTGACAGCTGATGTGTAGGGGTTTGGTACTCACTCAGCCACGGTTCAGGTTGGAACAGGAAACGTTTTCATAAAAATGTTCAGGCAGGTTTATTCTGACTTCATAAACCATTTAGCATAGGCAAACAAAAAGACAGACTTTTCTGGCACAAATGGAAAACACAAGCAAAATGTCCATGCAATGGTGCGGGTTCGCCTGCTGGAGGTCAGTGTCCAGTTCTCACGGCCTTAGCACAGACCAACACACTGGAGATCCACACGTCTCCAGATACAGACACCAAATGAGACACTTGGCCTCCATTTTATTCACAACAAACCACGCCCCGGGGTGGGGATATGTGAGCAGCCACTCCCACCCATCTCTTATGACTGCTCGTAAAAACCAGCCCTGATATGCCCTATTAAACCTCTCAGCACTATGTGTGCTGGAGCATGCTTTCCTCGCTTTACATCACTGAAGCTGCCAACCTCAGTGATACATATCTCCCCTCAAGGACATGTCCGACAGCCATCTTACATCTTAGCCTCTCTGCTAACATACAGTGGACAATTGACAAAGCGTCAGCATTGGCATGCAGTTTTGCAGGCCTATGCACTACATGGAAGCTAAAGTCCTGGAGGGCTAGGAACCACCTGGTCACTCGGGCATTGTTCCCCTTCTTCTCTCTTATCCACCTTAGTGGGGCATGATCTGATACCAGCCTGAACTTTCTGCCTGAGAGGTAGTATCTCAGGGTGTCCAACTCCCACTTGATGGCCAAACATTCCTTCTCCACTATGGAGTAATTTTTCTCACAAGATGTCAGCTTCCGGCTTTGATACATTATGGGGTGCTCCTCCCCGTTCACCTCTTGTGATAGGACAGTCCCCAGTCTGACATCTGATGCGTCTGTCTGGACCACAAACTCTTTTGAGAAATCCGGTGCCACCAGCACTGGCTGTTTACACAGCGTCTGCTTTAGCTCCTGGAAAGCCGTCTCAGCTTCTGCAGACCACTTAGCCATAGCCGACTTTGTCCTGTTATGATCTGCTACAAGCACTAAGGAAAGAAAGGAGATCTGTCCCTACAATAGAACTAAGCTAGATCCCTACGATGTAACGGGGAACCTGATCCTGCGATCAGACCCGCTAAAGTCCTCGGCTAGTCTGTACGAAGACCTATAGATGCAAGGGAGGGATCCCTACAAGAACTAGGGACTGGGATAAAGTTGGACACCTCCTAGCAGAAATTGTAGCAGTAAAAGACAAACACACAACATAGAACATAAAGGTCCGAAGACCTAGGTAAACTGACTGAGAAAGGTAACTAAGCACCAGGCTAACTTAAGAGTAGAAATTACAATGAAGTCCAGCAAGGCCAGGAGGGCGGAGCAGGATTAAATAGGCAAAAAAGGTCATGTGACAAGCAAGATAGAAAAAACCTAACAGGATAGTTCTAACATGTCCCTTTCAGGAGGTCTGTCAAAGGGGCGGCTATCATGGCGAAGTTAGGAATGAACCGGCGGTAGTAGCCCACGATGCCCAGGAAGGCTCTGACCTGTTTTTTTTGAGAGAGGTTGTGGCCAACCCTGGATCGCTTCAATTTTATTTATTTGGGGCTTTATCACGCCTCTGCCTACGACATAGCTTCACCACATCCCCCCAGTCACTTCCACCTCCTATCCATCCACGATCTATCACAAACTCTCGCAACCCTTCTAACCTTATACCCATCCGCCCAGCCCCCGCTTCTGCAGTCCCTCTAATAGGAGTTCTATGGAACGCTCGCTCCATCTGCAACAAACTTTCCTACATTCACGATCTCTTCATCACTACCAAGCTTTCCTTCTTCGGCATCACTGAAACCTGGCTCACCCCCTCCGACACAGCCTCTCCTGTTGCACTTTTGTATGGTGGATTCCACCTTTTCCACACACCCTGCTCCAATGGCAAGCATGGCGGAGGAGTAGGTTTCCTCCTATCAGATAACTGCTCCTTCACCCAAATCCCTACAACACCACAACAGCTGCAGCTCTCAATTCGGTCGCCCTCCTCACACATACCAAAGCTCGCACAATCAACAGGCAACCCTGGCACACCAGCCTAACCAAAGAACTGCGATGGGTCTCCAGGGTTGCTGAGCGTAGATGGAAAAGGTCCCACTCCAGTGAGCACTTCATCGCATTTAAACAGTCCCTCACTACCTTCAAGTCCACACTCACTGCAGCAAGACAAACATACTTCTCATCTCTCATATCCTCCCTGTCTCACAACCCCAAACAAATATTTAACACCTTCAATTCTCTCCTCCGTCCTCCAGTGCCTCCTCCCTCTCCTCTTATTTCAGCCTCTTCAAGCAAAAGATTGACACCATCAGACATGAGGCTTCGTAAGCAACTCATATTCTACGATCTGAGTACACCAAGGTACATCCGAGAACAGGTCCTTGTTCCGTTGCAGCAACTCTTGGCATTGTTGCTTCTGGGCACATGACAGCGATTCTGCCACCTTGACGTCTCCCACGTTGGCCTCCGACTTCGTCACCAAACACGGAGCTTCCACGGGCTCCCTATCTTGCCATAGCTTTATCAGATTGACGTGGTACACCTGGTAGGGCTTCCTTCTCCCAGGTTGGTGGACCCTATAGTTGACATCGCCAACCTTTTCAACCACTTCATAGGGGTCCTGCCACTTGGCCAGGAATTTTCTCTCCACTGTAGGTACCAGTACTAGTACCCGATCCCCAGGGTTGAAGTGTCTCACCCTCGCCGATCTATTGTACACCCTTGACTGTGCCTCTTGTGCTTTGAGGAGGTGTTCTTTCACAATGGGCATCACCTCTGCAATCCTCTCTTGCATCTGGGCCACGTGTTTGTTTACACTCCGGTAGGGTGTAGACTCCGCCTCCCAGGTTTCCTTCGCTATGTCCAGGAGTCCGCGGGGGTGTCGGCCATATAACAGCTCAAACAGGGAGAATCCAGTAGAGGGCTGTGGGACTTCTCTAATGGAAAACAGAAGGTACGGCAGTAGGCAGTCCCTGTCCCGGCCATCTTTTTCCACGACCTACTTCAACATGGCCTTCAAGGTTTTATTAAACCTCTCCACCAAGCCATCTGTCTGTGGGTGGTAGACTGAGGTCCTGACTAGTGTGATTTGCAGGGTTTTGCACAACTCCCTCATCATCCTTGACATAAATGGGGTCCCTTGGTCCGTTAGGATCTCCTTAGGCAACCCCGTTCTCGAAAAGATGTGGACCAGCTCCCGGGCTATGCACTTGGCAGAGGAGTTTCATAGTGGTACAGCCTCCGGGTACCGGGTAGCGTAGTCCAGTACCACCAGGATATACTGATGTCCTCTAGCGGAGTTGACCAGGGGCCCTACTAGATTCACGGCGATGCGATTGAATGGGACCTCAATGATGGATAGTGTCACTAAGGGGCTATGGAAGTGAGCCACAGGGGAAGTCAGCTGACAAGTGGGACTGGACCTACAATAATTCATGATCTCTTGGTGATAACCTCTGGAGGATCCTTTCCTGGGATTTTTCTACCCCCAGATGCCCACCTAAGACATGTGTATGGGCCATATCTAACACCTTGCATCTGTACAGCCCTGGCACCAGTAACTGTTCAATTACCTCCCCTCTGAGCTTGGTGACCCGATATAGCAACTCCCCATTCACAACAAAGTATGGATATCGGGTGTCAGCCCCCGGCTCTTGAGCAACACCATTCAGAACAGTGACATTATCAAATGCCCCTTTTAGAGTTAGGTCCCTGAGTTGGGCGGTTCCAAAGTTTCCCCCGGACACCTCCAGCTCAGGGATTTTGGCCTCCGGGGATGCTGCCTCATCCTCATCCCCAACAAGCACACAAAAAGGAAACCCGTCGGCAGTGGCCTGCGATGAGGTTTCTTCAGGAGCAACCTGGTTGTTGTCCGGACAACCTGGCTTCTTCCCTTTCTCCTCCAAGTTACAAAACAAGGCAAAGTCCCGCCCTATTATCACAGGGTGCAGCAGATCCTTGACTACGCCGACCTCATGGGACTCGATGCCACAGTTTGTGTCTATCACCACTCACGTCACAGGGTAGTCCTTAGCATCCCCATGGATACAATGGACGCTGACCTTTTCACACGGAACCAGCTGATGAGAAACTGTGGCCCTAACGAGGGTCACCAAACTCCCCGAGTCTAACAGAGCAGTCACTTGCATACCATTCACCGACACAAGGCATGCCTGCAGTCCCTCATCTGGTTGAGGGACAGCACTGCAGGCAGGATATGCAAAATATGAGCAACGCCGAGTCCATTGGCTCAATTGGCATGGGGCACCCGGCGGCTATGTGACCTGGGTGTGACATTGACAACATACTATGTTAAGGGGCAGGACCTTTGGCAGCAACTCAGACCCCTCCTGGGCTCTACAGCGTCCCCCAGATGTGGCTCTAGTTCCCCTCTTTTGGGTGTCCACCCCCTTTTGGGAGTCCCAGTATGGAGACGCTACGACCCTGGGCTTTCCTAAGGAACTTTCCACCACCTGGTATCTTTCCACCAACCCCACCAGATGCAATGGTGCTGGTACGCCCGCTAGAGGTCAGTGTCCAGTTCTCACGGCCTTAGCACAGACCAACACACTGGAGATCCACACATCTCCAGATACAGACACCAAATGAGACTCTTGGGCAGCCACTCCCACCCATCTCTTATGACTGCTCGTTAAAACCGGCCCAGATACGCCCTATTAACCATCTCAGCACTATATGTGCTGGAGCATGCTTTACCGGCTTTACATCACTGAAGCTGCCAACCTCAGTGATACTCAAGGACATGTCTGGCAGCCATTTTACAGATGTCAGAGTATTTTCAATTTCTTTAATATTGACTTCTATCAATTCAATTTTATCTTTCTCATTTTGAATTATTAGTGTCATTAATTTAATAGAATACTCTGAGAGAATTTGATCCAATTTTTTTCACAAATTCATCACTCTAAATGGAAGTGGGGCGTTTTTTCAATCTCAAAACTCTTGGTATCATCGATTTAGCTATATAGTTTTGTAGCGTTACAAAATCCCACCAGATTTTAAGTTTGCTGGTCATATGTTTCTCAAGTTGTTTAAGGATTCTTTCATATCACCTTGATCAGCAGAGATATCCTTATTTGAAACTGAAAAAATATTTGCAGCTTTACGTAATTTAGCTTGATTATCAATATTGAAAAAGTCATTTTCCACAGAAGTTGGAGGATCCATAATAATAAATATCTTTCAGCATTAGCTATGTATATACAGTACATAGGTGAGCACGGAAAACTTGCCAACAATAATATGCGGGACTCAAAAAGGAAAAAGATGGAATCCAGCTCACCAGTCCTTTAATGATATTCCTGTTTTTAACCATTACCTAATTTTTTCGGTTTTTCGGTGCTGGACCCCCTTTCTATTTTCTTGGATTTCGTTACTTGTTGGCGACACAAGTCTAAAGAGTCCAGTGTGAATGGATTAGAGCAGTGTTCCCCAACTCCAGACCTCAAGAGCCACCAACAGGTCATGTTTTCAGGATTTCCTTAGTATTGCACAGGTGATAATTGGAGTACCTGCACAGGCAATAATTCCATCACCTGTGCAATACTACGGAAATCCTGAAAACTGACTTATTGGTGGCTCTTGAGGTCTGGAGCTGGGGAACACTGGATTAGAGGTTGATCAGGGACCCTGCTGCTCCAATCATTCATAAAGGGAGCGGTGGAGTTAGCTGAGCACTGCACTTGACTGGTCTTCAGCACTCTCATAAGAAGGAATTAAGCGGCAGTACGCATGATTGACCACCACTCCATTCACACTGGGCTCTTCAAAGCCCTCATTCTCGGCATCAGTGCTAATCCAGCAGTTGGACCCCAGCAATTGGGAAGTTATCCCCTACTCTATGGATAGGGGTAATTCCAAACGTTAGAATATCCCTTTATTAAACACCCGATATTCATTCTATTATGACATTATAGGCGACTATCATAAAAAATAATTATAATTATAATAAGACCATGCAGAACAGCATGGCTGCAGGTAACAGAGTTTTCTGCACAGAGTAAATTAAGCTGAGAAGTAAGTAAACCAGTAAAAAGGGTAAAGAAATACTAGATTGTATATTTGCAAATTTATAGCCGAAGGTGGAGTTTCTCTTTGAGAAATGTGTTATTGCCTCTCAAGAACCATATCAATATTTTGGAATGTTCATCAAGGTTGAGCTAAAAGCAACTGGACACATTTGAGATAGATTAAATACCAAAGCAAGCACACTTGTAGAAACAGCCCTGCAGCAAGCAATTTACTGTGAACAACACAGAAGAGTGCAGCTTTGTGAGGACTGAAGAACCTGCTCTGGTGCTTCTAACTTTGTGTACCTAAAATACGTAGTGCAAGCTCACACCCATCATGGTCATAGCCAGTGTGGGAGTGGGGTGCCAAGGGCCCACCAGTAACCAACTCCAGGACCCCACTTTTCAGCTACATGCAAATGTGACATTATCCTCAATCACAAATTTATATAACAATGAACTAGGTAGATTGTTAAATGAATAAGATCCTGCAGTGGTGACCCACTTTTGCACAGGGGCCTACCAGAGGATTCTCCTATTTTCCAGTGGGCCAGTCCGAAACTGGTCATAGCAGCCATTGCAGTGGGACTCAGAGGCTGAGGGTGCCCAGTAAGGTGCAGGAACGCCGCTGCACCCACACAGCCAGATTGTTGGTGCATGCAGTCACAGATAGGGTTGCTCCTTACATACCAATTTGTGCGGCTAGTCTTGAGTGGATTTAGAGCTGTATAAATCAGTATTCCCTCTCACACTGATCTTGCGAGACAAGATGTAATAACACAATTCTTGAGCACCATGGACATTACAATTAATGGGGTTCTCTGCTCATGTAACAATTCTTAGGAAAGGACAACAATATCAAATCGTGGGGGTACTATGGCCACTGCTACTATTCTCTTGAATAATAGGTAATAACAGTTGACAGATGACAGATGGGGTGCCAGGTGTTGGACCCCCAAAGATAGGTCATCAATATAATATGACTGGAGATCAAACCTCTCTATCTGCTATGTTAGGCTGAATTCAGACATCTGTGAAACATGGTCCTCATAAAGTGGGGAAAATAAGTATTTGATACACTGCCAATTTTGCAAGTTTTCCACCCTATTAAGAATGGAGAGGTCTGTAATTTATATCGTAGGTACACTTCAACTGCGAGAGACAGAATCTTAAAAAAAATCTTGAAAATCTCATTGTATGATTTTTACATAATTAATTTGTATTTTATTGCTTGAAATAAGTATTTGATACAATAGAAAAACAGAACTTATTATTTGATACAGAAACCTTTATTTGCAATTACAGAGGTCAGACGTTTGGTATAGTTCTTGACCAAGTTTGCACACACTTGCAGCTGTGATTTTGGCCCACTCCTCCATACAGATCTTCCCAGATCTTTCAGGTTTTGGGGCTGTCGCTGGGCAACATTGAGATTCAGCTCCCTCCAAAGATTTTCTATTGGGTTCAGGTCCGGAGACTGGCTAGGCCACTCCAGGACCTTGAAATGCTTCTTACGGAGCCACTCCTTAGTTGCCCTGGCTGTGTGTTTTGGGTCATTGTCATGCTGGAAGACCCACCCACGATCCATCTTCAATGCTCTTACTGAGGGAAGGAGGTTGTTGGCCAAAATCTTGCGATACATGCTCCCTTCAATACGGTGCAGTAGTCTTATCCCCTTTGCAGAAAAGCACCCCCAAAGTATGTTTTCCCCACCATGCTTCACGGTTGGGACGGTGTTCTTGAGTTTGTAATCATCCTTTTACTTCCTCCAAACCAGGTGAGTGGAGTTGATACCAAAAAGTTCTATTTTGTTCTCATCTGACAACATGACCTTCTGCCATGCCAACTCTGGATTTTTGTTTTATTTTTTACCATTTTTATTATTATTTTAACTATTAACTTGGTCACACTATATAAATCCATGCCGGTTGCATGGATTTATATAGTGTGACCAATTTGTCAAGCACTTTTCTAAGTGATGCTAAAATCGCTTGGAAAAGCGCTTGATAACCCACATTCAAAAATGCATGCAAATACACTTGACAAACGCTTCTACCTGGCAGGAAAAATCAGGAGCATTTCTGCATCGTGGGCACTTAGCCTAAGTCCATATATTTTCCAGAACGGGGTTGCCTAAGGAGATCCTAACGGACCAAGGGACTCCTTTTATGTCGAAGGTCATGAGGGAATTATGCAAGACACTACAGATTGCACTGCTCAGAACCTCAGTGTACCATCCCCAGACGGACGGTGGAGAGGTTTAACAAAACCTTGAAGGCGATGTTGAGGAAAGCAGTGGAGAAGGATGGCCGAGATTTGGACTGTCTGCTTCCCTATCTGTTGTTCTCCATCAGGGAAGTTCCCCAAGGTTCCACAAGCTTCTCCCCATTTGAACTACTTTATAGCTGACACCCTCGAGGACTCCTGGATGTGGCAAAAGAGTCCTGGGAACCTGAGACCACTCCCTATAGGAGCGTGGTGGAGCATATTGCCCAGATGCAAGAGAGGATTGCCAACATGATGCCCATTGTGAAGGAGCACCTCCTCAAGGCACAGGAGGCACAGTCCAGGGTGTATAATAGATCAGCCAGAGTGAGACAGTTCAACCCAGGAGATCGAGTACTTGTGTTAGTTCCCACAGTGGAGAGCATCGGATGTCGGGCTGGGAGCAGTCTTGTCCCAGAAGATTAATGAAGAGGAACACCCTGTAATGTAAGTCGGAAGCTGTCCACATGTGAGAAGAACTACTCCATAGTGGAAAAAGAATGTTTGGCCATCAAGTGGGCCTTGGACACTCTGAGGTATTACCTGTTAGGTAAAAGGTTCAGATTATTGTCAGACCATGCTGCACTGAGGTGGATGCGATAGAAGAAGGGGGACAATGCCTGAGTAACTAGGTGATTCCTAGCTCTACAGGATTTTAGTTTTCAGGTGGAGCATAGGCCTGGGAAACAACATGGGAATGCTGATGTCCTATCAAGGGTCTATTGTATGTTGGCACAAGGTGCCAAGCCCCACGGCTTTGGGCGGGGGGGTATGTAAAGTTGCAGTCGGACAGGTCATGGACAGAAGGTATGTGTCCCCGAGGTGCCAAGCCTCGGTTATGTACGACTTGGAAAAGCAGGCTCCAGAGGTGTTTTTTGAATCAGATAAATTTTTATTAACGAAATTCAAGCAAAGAAACAGAGTCCAGACATTACAATGTCCAACAAGGTCACAAATTTTCAATTGCAGCGCATCCCCTCCCTCCCCTCCCTTATAAAAACATCAATAACCAATAGTCAGAAGTGCATCCTCCTTTTGGGATCATTGTCTCCCCACCCACGGTGTCCACAATGCATTGAATGTTTTTTCCCTTTTTATTTTGGCATAAATACCTTTTTCCATATTTACAATCAAGTCTGATTGTCTAAAAACTTCTTGTATTGTCGGCGGTTCTTCATTTATCCAATGCCTGGCTATTAATTTATGTGCAATGTATCACAACCTAGCTATCGCCAATTTGAACTGATTTTGAATCTGGATCTCCTCCACATAACCTAAAATACAAACCTCAGGATCCCTCTCAATTCTACCGTCATACACTCCCTCTATAGTGTTAATAACTGCTGTCCAGTATGAGTCCAGTCTGGAGCACTGCCACAACATATGTAAGATCCCGGCCCCATCAGCCTGACAACGAAGGCATTAAGAAGTCTGTCTCAGTCCTGCCGTATATAGTCTTTCAGGGGTCCTGTATACTCTATGGAGCACATATATTTGTGAGAGTCTACCTGGCTCACTCAGTGACAATTGGGGTATGTATTCCATAATAGCCTCCCATTTATCCTCTTCTATCGGCCCCAATTTGTCTTTCCACTTTTCTTTAGCCTTAATCGGGTAATTGATTAAAAAGGTGTGCATTAAGTCCTTATAAATACCTGACATAACTCCTTTTGTTCCCCCATCACTATACACATAGTCCACCAACAGCGCCGCACTGGGGTGTCTGGGGCCCACCAGGGAAATTGACTCCAGGGGCCCACCCACCCGGGCCAACCCACCCGGGCCAACCCACCCTTCAGCTATTTGCAAATACCTGTTAGCCGTTATACCCATTATATTAGCGGCTCCTGCACATCACTGTGCGCTCACCAGAACTGCGATGTACAATTACTGTAGTTTGCATTAAGGGGTTTTATTGGTGAAAACAAGTTATCAGCGATGCACAGGTTGGGAAGGTGATCACTTATTTATTGGTGGAATCCGCACTGTCAGAAGATTGTGGCACATTGAGTATTTGGTGAGATTTTTACCTCAGTATTTGTAAGACAAATCCAGGAGTGGAGCAACCAGAGGTAATGTTTTATGCATTTCTCACCCACTCCTGGTTTTGTCTTATAAATACAGAGGTGAAAATCTCACCAAATGCCAACTTGCTTTCTCTGGTGAACCTCTGTAACTGCATCTCTGCTGCTGTGTAATAGTTACAGGACAGGGAGGGGTTAAACATCCAAGTATTTAATATCTATTGGAAATAAAGAGGTTTCCCCTTATTGATATCAGATAAAACAAATGACCAACCACAATCCACTCTACCAAGACCAATATTACCAGATAGAAGGCAGAAATACTACCACACCGTGACCAGATCACATATTACCACCACATAGTGCCCAAATAATGCCACATACATGGCACAAATACCGCCACACCATGACTAAAGCACATAATACCACCACATAGTGATCAAATACTACCAGATACAAGGTATAAATACTGACACACCATGAGACCACATATTACCACCACATAGTGACCAAATAATACCACATACAAGGGACAAATATCGTCATGTCATGACCAAAGCACATAATGCCACCACATAGTGACAAATAATACTAAAATAATAAAAATGTAAAAAAGCTCTGTATATTGGGTCAGTGTACAGGTAATACAGTGATCACCAGTGACATTATACACAGGAGCTCTGTATATAGTGTACAGGTTATACAGTCATCACCAGCGACATTATACACAGAAGCTCTGTATATAGTGTCAGTGTACAGGTATGCAATGATCACCATTGATATTATACACAGGAGCTCTGTATATAGTGTCAGTGTGTGTGTATAGGTAATACAGTGATCACCAGTGATATTACACACAGGAGCTCTGTATATAGTGTCAGTGTGTGTGTATAGGTACTACACATACTCACCAGTGATGTCTCTAGGTGAAGTTCTTTATCTGCAGACTGATATATCCCATCTTCTATGCAGGACTTATCTCTGCAGAAAATAACATAGTTAGCTATAACTGATCACTTCCAGAGCACAATCTACACTTTTCCCAAGACTTCTACACTACATGAAATGACAAAAAAAGAAACCTAGTGCCGCACTACACAGTAACAGTGCTCCAGTGTCATTCTGTACCTGCTCATCTCTGTCAGCAGATATATTTGTCTGATGGCAAAGATGTAGCAGAGCTGAAGACAGAAGATCTATGGATTACGTTGGAGTGAGGATTTTTCTTTATTAAAGATGGAGTCCCTAAATGTGTTTTATTTTTAATAAAAAAAAAAAAATTCTGTCTTTTTTTTCTGTTTACTAGAAATTCATGGTGGCTATGTCTAATTTGGCGTGACACCATGAATTTCGGGCTTAGTACCAGCTGATAATACAAAGCTGGCCTGGTACTAACCCTATTATTACCCAGGGTGCCACTCACCACCAGGACCGCTGGAAGAGGCGGGTAAAGCACCTGGAAATGGTGCTATGATGGATGCGCCATTTTCAGGGGTGGCTGCGGGCTGCGATTTTCAGCGTGGGGGGCCAAGAACACTTGGGCCTTACCATGCTGAGAATCCCAGCCCCCAGCTGCCTTGTTTTATCTGGCTGGCGATCAACATATGGCAGAAGCACACGCATTTTTTAAAAAAAAGTTAAATACGTTTAAAACAAATATTCGGCTTCTTTGTCTTTTGATCGCCAGCCAAGGTAAAGCCAGGCAGCTGGGGGTGGCAGACCTTAGTTGTCTGCTTTATCTGCGGTGAGAATCGAAAATTCTGCGGAGTGCTACATCGTTTTTAAAAATTTCTTTTAACACTTCTATATGTGACAGACCCAACAGCCAATCGCAGATGCTGTCAAAGAGGATGGGCGTCTGTGATTGACTGTTCGAGTAATGTACAATTAGCCCATATATTCTAGTATGGTACTATGTATGGGCTGCTTTCAGGTTACTCAAGCAGCCAATCACAGACGCCCATTCTCTGTGTCAGTGTCTGTGATTAGCTGTTGGGACTGTCACACATATAGAAGTGTGAAAATAAATAAATAATAAAACAAAAATGACATAGAGCTCCACAGAATTTTTGATTCTCAGCGCAGATAAAGCAGACAGCTACGGGCTGCCACCTCCAGCTGCCTGGCTTTACCGTGGCTGCTGATCAAAAGTCAGGAAAGGCCAATGTTTTTTTTTAATTATTTAAAAAAATAATTAAAAAAAAAAATGCGTGGGCTCCCGCCATATTTTGATTGCCAGCCCGATAAAACCAGGCTGCTGGGGGCTGGGATTCTCAGCATGGTAAGGCCCAAGCATTCTGGGCCCCCCACACTGAAAACGGCAGCTCGCAGCCACCCCTGGAATTTGCACATTCATCGTAGCGCCATTTCCAGGCACTTAATCCGGCTCTTCCAACGGCCCTGGTGGGGGTGGCACGCTGGGTAATAATGGGGTTAGTACCAGCTTTGTATTATCAGCTGGTACTAAGCCTGAAATTCATGGCGTCACGCCAAATTAGACATGGCCACCATGAATTTCTAGTAAACAGAAAAAAAAAAAACACAACACAGAGAAATTTTTTTTTTAATAAAAATATAACACAAAACACATGTAGGGACTCCATCTTTAATAAAAAAACAAAATGGGCAATGGGCATGCATGATGGTACCACCAGTGGCTGGCAGGACATGCTGGGCATGATAGTACCACAGAGGCTGATAGGACATACTAGGCATGATTCATGCCTTGTATGTCTTGCCAGCATCTGTGATACTATCATGCCCACCCGGGATGTCCTGCCAGCCAGCCACTGGTGGTAGTAGTACTAGCATGATAGTACCACAACACCACCAGTGGCTGGCAGGACATGCCAGGTGGGCATGATAATACCACAGAGGCTAGCAAGACATACTAGGCAGGCATGATTCATGCCTAGTATGTCCTGCCAGCCTCCGTGGCACTATCATGCCCACCCAGCATGTCCTGCCAGCCACTGGTGGTAGTACATGCTGCTGGGCATAGCACCAGTAACCAGAGGCTGGCAGCAGGACATGGTGGGCAATGGGCATGATGATAAGCATGCCCATTGCCCAGTAGTATTTACTGCCAGCCTCGGCCAGGGGTCCTCGGCCAGGGGTTCTCCCCCACCCCCCGCTTTTCATGCTCACGCGTCGACGTCGGGTCCGTCCTCCACAGTGCGCACAGGAAGCAGTCTCAGGGCGATGATGTCATCGCCCTGAGACTGACCTCCTGCGCACGCGCTGGCAGTGTCGCGCTGCGCAGAGGAGGCAGAGGGGCACTGCGGCAGCAGGCAAATCGCTCTCCCTGCTTTGCCGCTGCAGAGGGCCCATCACTAATCATATCGGCAGTGCTGCCGATATGATTAGCGAATCGGGGGGCCCTCTGTTCTCTGTACAGGGCCCAGGGGGGTAGGGGGTGGGGCTTGGGGGCGTGGCCATCGGGACTCGGGGGCCCACCGGGGGTTTTCCCGATCCTCCGGTGGGCCAGTCCGCCCCTGTCCACCAATATGTCTTTTTGGACCCTCATAGAAGCTGAGAGATGTTTAATGGGGCCGGGTTTTACAAGCAGCTGAAAGAGCTGGGTGGGATCAGCTGCTCACTTACCTCCAGTCCAGGTCTTGGAAGGTCTGATTTAAGACTGCTGCGCCTGTCTCAGTCTGTCTGTGTGTTTTGTAAGGTAAGCAGGCTTGCATAGGCAGCTCAGACTCTGCTGCAGACAGAGAAAAGGACTTAATTTAAGCGGCTTTATAGACTGGTTATTTTTGAGTTTTGTTTTGTTATACCTTGTTTTGTGCTGGGAAAAGGCTGTTTTGTGTTTGTCTCCTGAGTGGTTTATGCAAGCAAAATAAACCAACCTAGATTTCTAATGAAAACGCTCCCTGTGCCTACCTCAACCGCAGCCGAGTGAGTACTAAACCCTACAACATGTATATACACACTAAACATACATACACATGTATATACAGTGGTGTGAATAGTGTTTGCCCCTTTCCTGATTTCTTATTCTTTTGCATGCGATGCGCACAACAGCAGCAACAGCTGGGGAGCTGGAGGACGCTGAACCGGGACCGTGGCGGTGAGGGGAATGGCATCTCTGCCCGGCAGAAGGCAGAGACGCCGACGCTACAGTACCCCCCCCCCTTTACGCCTCCTCTTCTTTAGGCCCGCAAATTTTTTTTATAGAATACGAGGGGCATGAATGTTCTCCCTGGGCTCCCAAGACCTTTCCTCAGGACCAAACCCCTTCCAATCCACAAGAAAGAAAGTCTTTCCTCTTACCCGCTTGATGGCCAAAATGTTTTCTACCTCAAAGACGTCCTCAGCAGAGACTGGAGCTGGAGTGGTACCTGGATCTTCAGAGAAAGAATTAAGGACAACCGGTTTGAGGAGAGACACGTGAAAGGAGTTGGGGATCCGTAGGGAGGCCAGGAGTTTCAGCTTGTAAGCCACTGGATTTATTTGGTTCAGAATCTCGAACGGACCGATGAACTGCGGACCCAACTTGTATGATGGTATCTTGAGACGGACATATTTGGAGGAAAGCCAGACCTTGTCTCCCGGACGGAATTGAGGCTTATCCAGACGTCTTTTATCCGCAAGCTTCTTCATCCACTCGGAGGACTGAAGAAGCGCAGATCTAGTATCTTCCCAAATCACAGAAAATTCACTGACGAGAGACTCCGCAGCAGGATTGTTCACTGAAGAGGAGACGGGAAACGGAATCCGGGGGTGTCGACCGTAGACCACAAAAAACGGAGATTTAGCTGAAGACTCACTAACATGGTTGTTATAGGAAAACTCGGCCCAGGGCAGGAGCTCAACCCAATCGCTATGGTGAGCGTTGACAAAGTGCCAAAGAAAACTTGTAAGGATCTGATTGATACGTTCTACTTGATTATTTGACTGAGGATGATAGGCCGAAGAAAAATCCAAAGAGACATCCAGCAGCTTGCACGTGGCTCTCCAAAAGCGAGAAGTGAACTGAACTCCTCGGTCCGAGACAATGTTGAGGGGCAAGCCGTGGAGATGGAAGATGTGACGGATGAAGTCCTTAGCCAGCACAGGTGCAGACGGAAGGCCAGGCAGAGGGATGAAGTGAGCCATCTTGGAGAAGCGGGCGGCCACCACCCAAATGACAGTACAACCGGCCAATACAGGAAGATCCGTGATGAAATCCATTGCAATAGGTTGCCACGGAGCGGAAGGCAAGGGAAGAGGAAGGAGACGACTGGCTGGAATGTGCCTAGGTATCTTGTTACGGGCACAAGAGGAGCAAGCCGCGACAAAATCCACAACATCCTTGCGCAGGGTGGGCCACCAATAATGCCGGGTAATGAGCAGAAGCGTCTTCCTCTGACCGGCATGGCCAGCCAGTTTGGACGAATGGCCCCAGAGTAAGAGCTTCTTCCGATCCTGAGCCGCTACAAAGGTCTTACCAGGAGGTAGATGAGACAGATCAAATGGAGCAACAGTCATAATTCTGGAGGGGTCAAAGATGTGTAGAGGCCCCTCTTCTAGGTCGGAAGACAGAAAAGAGCGGGATAGAGCATCGGCTTTAATGTTCTTGTCTGCCGGCGGTAATGGAGAGTGAAGGAGAATCGAGCAAAGAACAAAGACCATTTGGCCTGACGCGGGTTTAGTCTTTGGGCAAATAAGCGAGGTTTTTATGGTCAGTGTAGATGACCACCAGGTGCAGAGCCCCCTCAAGCAGGTAGCGCCACTCCTCCAGCGCTAATTTGATGGCCAGCAGTTCTCGATCCCCTATGGAGTAATTGCGCTCGGACAGAGAGAAGAGTTTGGAAAAGAAGCCGCAGGTCACTATTCGCCAGGACAAGGATTTCTGGGTAAGCACTGCTCCGGCTCCAGAGCAAGAGGCATCAACCTCCAGGAAGAACTGTTTATTGACGGTGTAGCACAGGAGAGGAGGAGAAGGCTTGTTTAAGAGAGATAAAGGCATTTTCTGCCTCGGGAGGTCACTCCCTGGGGTTTGCTCCCTTACGGGTAAGAGCAGAGATGGGAGCTGTCCGGGAGGAGGAATGAGGAATGAAGAGGCGGTAATAGTTAGCGAATCCCAGAAACCGCTGAATAGCCTTCAAGCCCTCCGGTCGGGGCCACTTTAAGACGGCAGACATCTTCTCTGGATCCATCCGCAGACCGGTCTCAGAGATGATATACCCCAGAAATGGCAGGGAGGTCTGCTCAAAGACACATTTCTCGAACTTAGCATACAGGCATTTTTTCCGGAGCCTCAGCAGGACCTGACGAACATCCCTCCGGTGAGAGGGCAGATCAGGGGAGAACACCAAGATATCGTCCAGGTTGACCACTACGCAGGAATACAGGAGATCTCGAAAGATATCGTTTACTAACTCCTGGAAGACGGCTGGAGCATTACAGAGACCGAAGGGCATCACGCGGTACTTGTAGTGACCATCCCGATTGTTGAGTGCTGTCTTCCACTCGTCTCCCTGGTGAATCCGGACCAGATTGTACAGCCCACGCAGGTCGAGCTTAGTGAAGATCTTAGCACCTTTTAGGCAGTCATACAGCTCCGAGATGAGAGGCAGGGGGTACTTATTCTTGATAGTAATCTGGTTTAGGCCCCTATAGTCGATACAAGGACGAAGAGAGCCGTCTTTCTTCTTGACGAAGAAGAATCCTGCTCCAGCCGGAGAGGTGGATTTCTGGATAAATCCCATAGCAAGATTTTCTTCTATGTATTCAGACATGGCACGGGTCTCGGCCAACGACAAGGGGTAGTTTCGCCCGCGAGGAGGTGAAGCACCAGGTATTAGGTCAATGGGGCAATCATACGGCCTATGAGGTTTTAGTGTCTCTGTCTCCTTTTTATCAAAGACATAGGACCGCATAGGACCAGTAGGGTGCAGGCTGGCAAGGTAGGTTAGCCGGAGTAGACAGGGGTCTAGCAGGACGAACCGGAACCAGACAGGTCTTATGGCATTCCTGACCCCAGTGGAGCACCTCACCAGAGCTCCAATTCAGGACGGGCTCATGTCTCTGTAATCAAGGCAGGCCAAGCAAGAGGGGACCGGACAGTACGTAAAAGGAGATCTTCTCCGAGTGCAGCATTCCCACCTGAAGAGTTACCGGCTCAGTAACCAACAAGATGGTTTCAGGAAGAAGCTTTTCATCCACAGAAGAAACCGCTAAAGGATCCGCCAAACGTATAGTAGGAATCTGAAAACGCTCCACAACGGCCTGTTGGATGAGATTCCCAGCGGCTCCGGAATCCAGATGGGCAGTCTCGAAGAAGCGGGTCTCACCACTGGTAACGGAAACGGACAGAGTCAAGGGCTCTTGCCTAGGACGACCTCTCCGAGCGCTCCTAGACACTGGAGTTTCCCGGTCTCACCGGGCAAGAGCGGATCTGATCCTCTATATTGCCACAATAGAAGCAACTCCCCTCGGCACGACGGGTCTCCTGGTGAGACTTGACCATCTTAACCTGATCAATTTGCATAGGCTCTGGAGAAGACACCCGGGGGAGTGCAGGTTGCGAGACTGGACTTTGGAAGATGGGAGCGAGGCGCGGAGGTTTCCTCTCACGGGTCATCTCCTTAGCGCGTTCCAGAAAACGGATGTCAATCCGCGTGTAGCATGCCTGGCGGCGTTCTTGCATGGTGTTCCATCTCTCATCATGCAAGATCGCAAACTTCATCTCCCGCCCAGCTTCCTGGTCTGGCTTATTTCCTTGTGCTCTGCTCTGCTCCACTTTGGCTGCATAGGGCGACGCCCGCTGAACTTCCTGTTTCTTGTACCTGCTGCGGACACGCCCCTGTTGCACCTTCAGCCTATTGCTGTCCATCTTTGGGTATTTATACCACCTTCTTCCTCAAGATGGCACCTGAGCATTGTTTCTTGTCAGTTGGCTTTTTGTCTCTGACATGCTAGGTCCTATCCTGTTTTCCTGCCTGTTTTCCAGTTCTGTGTCTGAACTGTGGTCTGTTCTTGTGAACACGCCTCTTGCCTGTTCTTTCGCCTTCTAGGGGCCGTATTCCTAGATCTGCCTGTCTGTGCCTTGCGGTATCTGTTCCCGTCTGAACAGAGTCCTGTTTTTGTCTCTGCCTTGCGGTATCTGTTCCCGTCTGAACAGAGTCCTGTTTGTGTCCCTGCCTTGCGGTATCTGTTCCCGTCTGAACAGAGTCCTGTTTGTGTTCCTGCCTTGCGGTATCTGTTCCCGTCTGAACAGAGTCCTGTTTGTGTTCCTGCCTTGCTGTCTCTGTTCCCGTTCCTCTGTTCCCTGTTGTCTGTGCCTCGTTTCTACTTTAACCTTGTCTCCCTTTTCCCTCTATGTCTGTTTTCTGCGTCTTTCTGCAGAGTCTGAACCCGCTCCTAAATTCCTTCTCGTCGTCTCTGTACCTCTGTTGTGAATTTAGTGTACGCTCGCTACTTCTATGTAAGTACTGTGCGTGCTTCTGGTTCTGCCTTTCCTTCTCCGTCTGTTCTTTTTGAACAGAGTCCTATCCCCTTGCCTTGTTTACCGCTCTGCGGTGTCCGCTCTGCTCCTGCTTAGCTTGCCGCTCTTGCGGTTTCTGCTCTGCTCCTGCCTTGTTTACCGCTCTGCGGTGTCCGCTCTGCTCCTGCTTAGCTTGCCGCTCTTGCGGTTTCTACTCTGCTCCTGCCTTGTTTACCGCTCTGCGGTGTCCGCTCTGCTCCTGCTTAGCTTGCCGCTCTTGCGGTTTCTGCTCTGCTCCTGCCTTGTTTACCGCTCTGCGGTGTCCGCTCTGCTCCTGCTTAGCTTGCCGCTCTTGCGGTTTTCACTCTGCTCTTGCCTTGCTTGCCGCTCCTGCGGTTTCTGCTCTGCTCCGGCAGTCCTGTCCTGCCCTGCTTGTGCTCGCTGCTCCTGCAGCCCCGTCCTGCTCTGTTCTTGCCCACCGCTTCGGGCGTTCCCTCTCTGCTGTGGTTGTCTACCGCATCTGCGGTTCTGTGACCCAGTCTGTACTGGGTCTTAACCTCTCTGTGCTCCAGCCCGTCCTTTCGGCCAGTACCTCCCTGCCTGCATACTCGCCTGTATCCACCCATCTGCATACCTGCCGTGTTTGCTTACATCCACCAGTCTGTGCCAGCCTAACCTGCCTGTTCCAGTAATCCCAGTGTGGGTCAACCCCCGTGTCCGGAGTTTGACCTGGAGTAGCACCTGGTCCCTCTGCCCGGTTTCTCCCTGGTGCACTGGCGTCGTATGCCGTCGTGCCACCTTGGTCGGATCGGCCAGATACTTAGTCACGCCCCTCCAGGCACTCTCCGGTCCATGGTCCAGTGGAACCACAACACCCGCACACGCCAGTCAGTCCGGGCGTGTGCATAACAGCATGCTCAGGCCATGGTTCCCGTTGAGCCCCACGGCCTTCGCTCTCTGAGACGTTTTCCAGCTAATACGTGCATTAAAAATAAATAAATATTTTTTTTTTTTTCTCTAGCTGAGTTCCAGGCTAATTTCGCACCCGTCCAGATGGAGCTTTCTGCACCCGTTCCTGCGGATCCGCCCCAGTACTATGGGGATCCAAAACAAAGTCGTGCATTTGTGGAGCAGTGCATGCTGCACTTCAAGTTCTACCCTCTTTCTTTTCCTTCTGATTGGTCTAAAGTGGCATTTATAATTGACTACCTAGCGGGGGATGCCTTGAAGTGGGTCACCCCCCTATGGGAAGCTTGGGATCCTATTGTCCTTGACCTGCAGGCCTTCCTGATGGCCTTCCTAATGGTCTTCGATGACCCCAACCCTGGAGTCCCTGCTGAAGCTGCACCTGCTCCCGCGGATCCACCACGGTACTACGGGGATCCAAAACAATGCCGTGCGTTTGTGTGGCAATGCTTGCTGCAGTTCCGGTTCTATGCTAATGCCTATTCTTCTGATCGGGTTAAGGTGGGATTTATAATGTCCAACCTAGCGGGTGATGCCTTGGAATGGATCAACCCCCTATGGGAAGCACAGGATCCTATCGTTCTTGACCTACAGGCCTTCCTGGTGGCCTTCCTTTTGGCTTTCGATGATCCTAACCCTGAAGTCCCTGCTGAAGCTTCACTTCCCTGTATCCCGGAGCAGCCCCGACGGGTAATGTGCATAGGTAGCGCACAAGTTCTCCTGCCCGAAAAGACTGTTGCTTGCCCTGAATCCACTCAGGATGCCTACACTCTCCGGAATACTGCTCCCAACCTCAAGAGGCAGTCCAGACATGCTAGACGCAGAGGCAAGCCGTCACGCCAGGGTCTGTCCTCCCTGAGACCTCCTGACCCCAACCTTGAAGTCCCTACTGAAGCTTCATCTTCCTGTATCCCGGAGAAGCCCCAGCGGGTGATGTGCGTGGGTGGTGCACCAGTTCTCCAGCCAGAAGAGACTGCTACCCATCCAGAGTCCACACAGGAGAGCTTCCTGCACCTGGCATCAGATTCTACACCCACTTTAACCAGTGTGCATGTCCAAGGATGCTCCGAAGCTGTGTTTACCTCCGAGTCTGTACACCTCTACTACCTGGCGGAGGACCCCTTGTTGCCTCCTGAATCCTCCGGGATACCACTCGATGACAATTGGAGAGAGACTTCCCTACACCCGGTACCCGATACTTCGTCCGCTCAGTCCTGTGGGCCTGACAATGGGTGCCTCAAAGTGGTAGTTACTCCCGAGTCTCTACACCCCTCTGACCAGTCAGAGGACCTCCAGTTGTCTCCAGAACCCTTCGGGGTGCTACCTGGTAGCGAAAGGACAGAGACTCTCCTATTCTCTGTACCTGATACCTCGCCCGCTTCTTCCAGTGAGTCCGACCTAGTGTACTCCGAAGCAGAGGTTACCCCCGAGTCTCTACACCCCTCCGACCAGGCGGAGGACCTCCAGTCATCTCCTGAACCCTTCAGGGTGCTACCTGATAGCGAATGGACTGAGACTCTCCTTTACTCGGTACCTGATACCTCGCCCGCTTCTTCCAGTGAGTCCGACCTAGTGTACTCCGAAGCAGAGGTTACCCCCGAGTTTCTACACCCCTCCGACCAGGCGGAGGACCTCCAGTCGTCTCCTGAACCCTCCGGGATGCTACCTGATAGCGAATGGACAGAGACTCTCCTTTACTCGGTACCTGATACCTCGCCCGCTTCTTCCAGTGAGTCTGACCTTGTGTACTCCGAAGCAGAGGTTACCCTCGAGTCTCGGTATCCCTCCAACCTGGCGGAGGACCCCCAGTTGTTTCCTGAATCCTCCGGGGTACCACCACATAACAAAGAGGCAGTGTCTTCTCTACACCTTGTACCTGATACTTTGCCCATTTCATCCTGTGAGCTTGACAAGATGTACCCTGAAGCAGAGGCTACCCCCGAGTCTCTGCACCCCTCCAACCCGGCAGAGGACCTCCAGTTGTCTCCTGAACTTTTTGGGGTGCTGCCTAAAAATAAATGTAGAGAGACTTTTTTGTGTGCTGTTTCTGGTACTTCACCCGTTTCATCTGTTGCTGAAGATGGCTGGATGGGAAGTCGCATCCTAGCCATCCAGATTATAAGACCAGTTTTGTCTCCTCCTGTGGACAATAGAAGTATTCTCCTTGAAGAGAGGGATTGGCCCCCAAATTCCCTGCGGAAGATCCTTGCAGGCCTGAAGAAGAGGGGGCGTAAGGGGGGGGGTACTGTAGCATACCTGGCGGCGTTCTTGCATGGTGTTCCATCTCTCATCATGCAAGATCGCAAACTTCATCTCCCGCCCAGCTTCCTGGTCTGGCTTCTTTCCTTGTGCTCTGCTCTGCTCCACTTTGGCTGCATAGGGCGACGCCCGCTGAACTTCCTGTTTCTTGTACCTGCTGCGGACACGCCCCTGTTGCACCTTCAGCCTATTGCTGTCCATCTTTGGGTATTTATACCACCTTCTTCCTCAAGATGGCGCCTGAGCATTGTTTCTTGTCAGTTGGCTTTTTGTCTCTGACATGCTAGGTCCTATCCTGTTTTCCTGCCTGTTTTCCAGTTCTGTGTCTGAACTGTGGTCTGTTCTTGTGAACACGCCTCTTGCCTGTTCTTTCGCCTTCTAGGGGCCGTATTCCTAGATCTGCCTGTCTGTGCCTTGCGGTATCTGTTCCCGTCTGAACAGAGTCCTGTTTTTGTCTCTGCCTTGCGGTATCTGTTCCCGTCTGAACAGAGTCCTGTTTGTGTCCCTGCCTTGCGGTATCTGTTCCCGTCTGAACAGAGTCCTGTTTGTGTTCCTGCCTTGCGGTATCTGTTCCCGTCTGAACAGAGTCCTGTTTGTGTTCCTGCCTTGCTGTCTCTGTTCCCGTTCCTCTGTTCCCTGTTGTCTGTGCCTCGTTTCTACTTTAACCTTGTCTCCCTTTTCCCTCTATGTCTGTTTTCTGCGTCTTTCTGCAGAGTCTGAACCCGCTCCTAAATTCCTTCTCGTCGTCTCTGTACCTCTGTTGTGAATTTAGTGTACGCTCGCTACTTCTATGTAAGTACTGTGCGTGCTTCTGGTTCTGCCTTTCCTTCTCCGTCTGTTCTTTTTGAACAGAGTCCTATCCCCTTGCCTTGTTTACCGCTCTGCGGTGTCCGCTCTGCTCCTGCTTAGCTTGCCGCTCTTGCGGTTTCTGCTCTGCTCCTGCCTTGTTTACCGCTCTGCGGTGTCCGCTCTGCTCCTGCTTAGCTTGCCGCTCTTGCGGTTTCTACTCTGCTCCTGCCTTGTTTACCGCTCTGCGGTGTCCGCTCTGCTCCTGCTTAGCTTGCCGCTCTTGCGGTTTCTGCTCTGCTCCTGCCTTGTTTACCGCTCTGCGGTGTCCGCTCTGCTCCTGCTTAGCTTGCCGCTCTTGCGGTTTTCACTCTGCTCTTGCCTTGCTTGCCGCTCCTGCGGTTTCTGCTCTGCTCCGGCAGTCCTGTCCTGCCCTGCTTGTGCTCGCTGCTCCTGCAGCCCCGTCCTGCTCTGTTCTTGCCCACCGCTTCGGGCGTTCCCTCTCTGCTGTGGTTGTCTACTGCATCTGCGGTTCTGTGACCCAGTCTGTACTGGGTCTTAAACTCTCTATGCTCCAGCCCGTCCTTTCGGCCAGTACCTCCCTGCCTGCATACTCGCCTGTATCCACCCATCTGCATACCTGCCGTGTTTGCTTACATCCACCAGTCTGTGCCAGCCTAACCTGCCTGTTCCAGTAATCCCAGTGTGGGTCAACCCCCGTGTCCGGAGTTTGACCTGGAGTAGCACCTGGTCCCTCTGCCCGGTTTCTCCCTGGTGCACTGGCGTCGTATGCCGTCGTGCCACCTTGGTCGGATCGGCCAGATACTTAGTCACGCCCCTCCAGGCACTCTCCGGTCCATGGTCCAGTGGAACCACAACACCCGCATAACACCGCGTAGCTAAAGACACCAGGTCTTCCAGGGAGGGAGGTATGTCACGACCGGCTTGCTCATCCTTGATCCGTACGGAAAGGCCCTCCCAAAAGGTGAACACCAGGGCCTCATTGTTCCAGGCAAGTTCAGATGCGAGGGTTCGGAAACGCACAGCATACTGGCCCACAGAGAGACTCCCTTGGCGGAGTCGAAGTAGTGAGGAGGTAGTAGAAGATTTTCGTCCAGGCTCATCAAACACCTTCCAGAAAGCCGTGAGGAAAGCCTGGAGATTGGACACCAGAGGATCCCCTCTCTCCCACAGAGGGTTAAGCCACGCCAATGCCTCTCCGGTGAGGTGAGACATGATGAATGCCACCTTGGCCTGGTTGGAGGTGAACTGGTGTGCCAGGAGTTCAAAGTGCAGCGTGCACTGATTTATGAAGCCCCGACATACGACAGGGTCACCACCAAAACATGGAGGTGCAGAAAGCCGGGATCCAAAGCCGGGTGTCACAGCGCCACTGGGTTGAGGTGCCGCCGGAGCGGGTGCCGCTCGGTTAGAGGCGGACACAGTCGGGGTGGACAGCACGTCCAAGCGGGAGTTGACTGTCCGCAGATAGGACAGGATAGTATCCTGTTGGGATCTCTGACGAGAGACCTCTTGGTACAGGTCTCAGAGCGAAGGAGCCTGGGAGCCACCGAGTTCCATGGCCTGTGCAAACTGTTACAGATCCAGGTGGTGGAACCTCTGTGCTGCGATGCAAGGAGAGACCAGGGGGCGTAACTAAGTGCCAACTCGGACTGACCCTGGCCACATGGCGGCTTAGTCCACTCCATGAACCAAGGAGGGACCGGGCAGGTGAACCAGGTGCCACTCTGGGACCGACCTTGTGTGAGAGCAGGCGACTCCCATGGGTCAGGCGGCTGAGGCTGACAGGTACAGCGGATGAGCATGGCTGGTAGCCTGACAGGTGATCCGGTTAGGCAAGCAGGCGGGCATGGCAGGTAGCCAGACAGGTGATCCGGGTAGGCAAGCCGGCGGGCATGGCAGGCAGACAGGCTGGCGGGCACAGCTGATAGACAGGCTGGCGGGCACGGCTGATAGACAGGCAGGCGGGCACGGCTGATAGACAGACTGGCGGACACTGGAACCTGAGGGCTGAGGAGATTGTTAGCACACAAACAACAACCTTGCACAGGCACCTCCATTTTGGAGGAGGTGCTTTAAATAGGAGTGGTCCTCCGGCCATTGGCCGGGGACTCTTTAGGATAGCACGCGCGGCCCCTTTAAGAGGGAGGGCGCGCACGCGCCTTAAGCACAGTGACCGGGAAGCTGCGCGTGGTGCGCGCAACAGCAGAAGCTGCAGGGGAGCTGGAGGACGCCGGACCGGGACCGCGGCGGTGAGGGGAACAGCGTCTCTGCCCGGGACGCTGGGAGCACCTAAAAGACTGGGGGCCTTCGGCGATTCCCAGTTTGATGTTTGACTCCCCCTAATGTTGGCCCAGACTGTATGGCTTATTTTTGGAGTAGGGCTTATATTTCAAGCATACTCCAAAAATCTTGTAAAATCATGCTATGGCTTATTTTTGTGGTAGGTATGAGTTCTAGATATCCCTTTGGCTATTGCTATCATTAATTAACAGATTGTGATGTCAGCAGCCTAGACACCAACAGCCTATGCTATAATATATGGAGTATCCCTATAGCAAAGTAAAATCTTATACTGAAAAAAATAATATTCCATGTCCAACAGGTAGACAAAAGTCAACAGTGCAAGAAGATGACAATCTTAACTGCAGTCCAAAATGAGAATTGAAGAAAAATGGCTCCTACTGAGTCCAGTATATGTGGAGTTGTCATTCTCTGGCACTTTGCAGATTTTCACACACCAAGGCTTCTGACTGCATGCTTGAACTATTTGCTGAGTGAGTGTAACTTTAACCCCTTCACCCCCGAGGGTGGTGTGCACGTTAATGAACAGGCCAATTTTTACAATTCTGACCAGTCACTTTATGAGATAATTACTCTTGAACGCTTCAATGGATCCCGCTGATTCTGAGACTGTTTTTTCGTGACATATTGTACTTCATGATAGTGGTAAAATTTCTTCGATATCACTTGCGTTTAATTGTGAAAAAATTGGAAATTTGGCGAAAACTTTGCAATTTTCAAAATTTTAATTTTTATGTCCTTAAATCAGAGAGATATGTTACATAAAATAGTTAATAAATAACATTTCCCACATGTCTACTTTACATCAGCATAATTTTGGAACCAAATTTTTTTTTTAGTAGGGATATAAGGGTTAAAAGTTGACCAGCGATTTCTCATTTTTACAACAAAATTTACAAAACCATATTTTTAGACACCACATCACATTTGACATGACTTTGAGGTGCCTTTATGACAGAAAATACCCAAAAGTGACACCATTCTAAAAACTGCATCCCTCAAGGTGCTCAAAACCACATTCAAGAAGTTTATTAACCCTTCAGGTGTTTCATGGGAATTTTTGGAATGTGGAAGAAAAAAATTAACATTTAACTTTTTTCACAAAAATGTTACTTTAGACCCAATTTTTTTTATTTTCGCAGGGGTAACAGGAAAAAATTGACCCCAAAATTTGTTGTGCAATTTCCCCTGAGCACGCAGATACCCCATATGTGGGGAAAAAACACTGTTTGGGACATGGCAGGGCTCGGAAGGGAAGGAGCTCCATTTGACTTTTTGAATGTAAAATTTGCTTGAATAATTAGCGGACACCAAGTTGCGTTTAGGGAGCCCCTGATATGCCTAAACAGTGGAAACCCCCCATAAGTGACACCATTTTGGAAACTAGACCCCCCAGGGAACTTATCTAGATGTGTGGTGAGCACCTTGAACCCCCAGGTGCTTCACAGAAGTTTATAACATTGAGCCGTAAAAATAAAATTTTCACATTTTTCCATTAAAAATGTTTTCAGCCCCCAATTTTGCATTTTCATAAGGGAAGGAGCGTCATTTGACTATTTGAATGGAAAATTTGCTTGAATAATTAGCAGATGCCATGTTGCGTTTGGGGAGTCCCTGATGTGCCTAAACAGTGGAAACCACGCTCCCTACCCCCAGTGACTCCATTTTGGAAACTACACCCCTCCAGGATTTTATCAAGGGGTATAGTGAACATTTTGAACCCAGAGGTACGACACAGAATTTAATAACATTAGGTCATCATATTGAATAAGTTGTCATTAGTCTTGAGTGCAAGTGCTCGCTATTTGAGTTTGCATCGGGTGCTCGGGTATGCACCAAGTATCGCGGGTGCTCAAGTGACATGCTCGAGTTCCTGCCCCGCATGTTTCACGGTTATTGGACACCCAAAAGAAACCATGCGGGGATCGCTCATGCATGGCAGCTGCAAAAAATTTGGGGCGGAGACTCGAGCATGTCACTCGAGCACCCGCTATACTCGGTGCATACCCGAGCACCCGATGCAAACTCAAGTAGCGAGCACTTGCGCTCAACATTAGTCGCCATATTGTCGTCACTTTTTTTTCTTTCCTTCTGAAAAAATCCCAAGCCCAACTCTAACCTTAGCCCATCCCTAACCCTAGCCCAACCCTAACCCTAGCCCAACCCTAACCCTAGCCCAACTCTAACCCTAGCCTAACCCTAGCCCAACCCTAACCCTAGCCCAACTCTAACCCAACCCTAACCCTACCCTAGCCCAACCCTAACCCTAACCCTAGCACAACCCTAACCCTAACCCTAGCACAACCCTAACCCTAAAGTTTATTTTTTACGCCGTTCCTCGTGCATTATAAGTGATTAGACGTCTTTATTCTTCAGGGCGGTGCAATTACAGCGATGCCAGATTCATATCGGGTTTTTATGATTGACAGTTGTCACACACTAAAAGACTCATTTTTTTGTAAAGACTAGTTATTGCATCGCCATATTTTGAGAGCTATAATTTTTCCATATTTCGGCCAACAGAGTCATTTGATGGCTTGTTTTTTTGCGGGACAAGTTGACGTTTTTATTGGTACCATTTTTGGGCACGTGACATTTTTTGATCGCTTTCTATTCTGATTTTTAGAAGGCAGAATAAACAAAAACCAACAATTCAGGAATTTATTTTTTTTTTTATGCCGTTCTGCGTGAGGTAAAATTGATAAGGTAGCTTTATTCTTTGGGTCAGTACGTTTACAGCGGTACCACATTTATATATTTTTTTATATGTTGGTGCTTTTACACAATAAAAACTATTTTATAGAAAAAAGAATTGTTTTTGCATCGCTTTATTCTGAGAGCTATAAATTTTCCATTTTTCGGTTGTTGGAGCTGTATGGCGGCTTTTTTTTGCGAGACAAGATGACGTTTTCAGCGGTACCATTTTTATTTACATTCGTCTTTTTGATCGCGTTTTATTCCATTTTTTGTTTGGCGGTATGATGATAAAACATCGTTTTATGTTTCGTTTTTTTTTTTTTTTTCTTACCATGTTCACTAAAGGGGTTAACTAGCAGGACATTTTTATAGGTCAGGTCATTCCGGACGCGGCGATACCAAATATGTGTACTTTTATTGTTTTGTTTTTTTTTCATAAGATTATTTATTTATGGGTACAATATGTTTTTATTTTTTTTATTATTATTGTTTTCATTTTTTTATATATTTACAATTTTTTTTTTCACTTTCTGACATTTTTATTACTTTTACACTTTGTCCCACTGTGGGACTTTCACTTTTTGCAACCTGGTCGGCTGTATAGCACGGGAATGCGGAACCATCCCTGTGCTATGCAACCTGTCAGCGCTGCACAGGGAGAAGTTACTTTGGTCGCGCACTGCGCATGACCAAAGCAACTTCCTGCCTCCTGGTGACCCGAATGTTGTCATGATGACATCGGGTCACCATGGCAACATCCGGGACCGGACTCAGATGCCGCGGCACGCCGGCAGAGAAGGTAAGTATAGCGCAAACCTCCTCTTGCCACCGGATGCTGCGATCGATTTCTATCGCAACATTTCGAGGGTTAATGTGCACATAGCACCGGGTGTCAGCTGTAACAATCAGCTGACACCCGGTGGCGATTTCGCCCGCACCGCTTGTGTGCGGGCGAAATCGCCAGGATGTACTAATACGTATCAGGCCCATAAGGCCCAGGGCACAGATGTGTGACGTGCCCCCAGGGCCGTGGGGTACTCGGCAGCCGGGCCTCTGGTTGCCTGTATAGGGGATATCACGGTGGCTGGCCCGGTCCGTGACGCAGGGCGGTCACTCAAAAAGGGGGGAATATTATAGGAGATTTGGGAAAGTTCGTGACGCCACCTGTGGTACCTGGTGAGGATCACCAGCGCTGCAACAGTCCTCTGAGGCAGATGTTAGGGCAGCTTGAGATGTGACGGCTCACCACAGGTGGAGCAGGCCTCAGGGCAGTGTTGTCGAAGAGAGTGGGTCGCGCTGGGCGTTGTAGTGCAGGGGGAACAATAGTAGAAGAATGGACAGAGGCAGTGCAGTGCAGTCATCCAAGATTTTACTCACAGTTCTTTTAGACACTTCACAGGTGCACTATACAGGTAAAGCCCTCCCACGTCACGCTGCGTTCACTGGGCCGAGGATCAATCCTTCCTCAGGCAACTTGGGAATACCTGGCAGAACCCCACCTTCTCGTGTTCCTATTTTGACCGTCTTTACTCTGGTCCTTCTCCCTCCTGCTCTGCGCTGCTCACTCTCAATCCCGCTCGGGTGCTCTGAAGTCCTTCCTGTACGTCGGATCCGGGACCCACTTGACCCTCCTGGGGGATTAGAATGCCGCAGCGATCCCTCTGTCTTCTGACAGATGCGGGGCATACGGGTGCCGTCCTGAACGCGCCGTACCCCCTGGGATCCTTTCTGTAGAATGGAGCCTACTCCCTGCTCCCCTCCGGGGCCTTCTGACCTGGCCCTAACTGTGGAGCAGATCTCCTAATGAGACTCTGCTCCCGGACTGTTCTTCCGAACAGTCCTGAGCTGTTCTCCTGAACAGCTCCCTAGAACTGACCCTTACTCAGAACTGAACTGAACTGCCACGCTAAGATGGCTTCCCTCTTTTATGCTCCTACTAAAGTGCTCCCTCTAACTACTTCCTCCACCCACACCCACTACTGGTTCCCCCCTACCTTTGGGTTCCCCCCACTCCAGCCAGGGTCAGGGCTCAGCAGAAACATACATTGAGTCTTGCCCCTCCAGCCGGCCTGGAGCAGTGTAGTGTTGGATGCAGGTGTTTTGGGGTTCCGTGCAGCACTCCCATCTTACCTGAGAGAAGGGAGACACCACACCTCTGGGTGAGGTGCAGTACCTCTGTGGCGACTGAACCCTCAGGGGCGCCACATTCCCCCCGGGCAAAACACTGCATGTCCGCGGGCTGGAACAGAGCAAAAACAGGGATATATGACATGCAAAATTTTAAGAATGCATTCGCATATAAGATTATAAAAACACTTTTTCCCTTTATGGGAGGCACACCACTTTAAGAAAACACTATTTTAAACTTTCAACTAATGTACCCTTACGGGTGACTATGTACAGTTCTTAGTCCCACCTACTGGACTAGTAGTGGGGTCCCCGCCTGGGGTAGGCCTGGTTCTTGCCGACTGACCCAGCCGGGTCATCAGCCTCAGGCTGCAGGGGCATGTCCTTTTCCTCCTTGACTCTGCGGCTCAGCTCCTGCACCTCTGCTTGGAGGAATTCGGCATCCTCTGGGGACAACTTTTCAGCTTCACCCTCCAGGGTGAGGGGGGGTCACTTGACGCTGTGGCAGGCTAGAGGCGGTGGCTGGACTTTTGCTCCCTTCCATTCTGGCTGCCGGGTGCGGTTTGGCCAGACTGAATAAGGCCACACCTTGTCTCCATTCCTTCTCTCCTCCTCCTCTCTTCTTTTGGGGGTGGTCCCATGGTGATTTGCTGTCGGTCACTCTCTGTGACGGCCTTCCTGCCTTGACGGACACATCTATGCGGACAGTCACTGTTGCAAGTGGCAGGGTATGCTTTTGGCGCCATTCTGGGACCCGGCCCACGATGGGAGGTTCCATACTGTTGTCTCTGATCACGCACATAATTGCGCCTGTTCTTCTGGGGCGAGCGCCACATTCAGTAACATCATACAATTCTCTAGGCACACTTCACCCGCCGATACGGGCTGGTCATGCATCCTGTTCGTGACGCATGAAGATGACGCGCCCCCAGGGCCGTGGGGTACTCGGCAGCCGGGCCTCTGGTTGCCTGTATAGGGGATATCATGGTGGCTGGCCCGGTCCATGACCCAGGGCAGTCACTCAAAAAGGGGGGAATATTATAGGAGATTTGGGAAAGTTTGTGACGCCACCTGTGGTACCTGGTGAGGATCACCAGCGCTGCAACAGTCCTCTGAAGCAGATGTTAGGGCAGCTTGAGATGGGACAGCTCCCCACAGGTGGAGCAGGCCTCAGGGCAGTGTTGTCGAAGAGAGTGGGTCGCGCTGGGCGTTGTAGTGCAGGGGGAACAGTAGTGCCGATGAAGAATGGACAGAGGCAGTGCAGTGCAGTCATCCAAGATTTTACTCACAGTTCTTTTAGACACTTCACAGGTTCACTATACAGGTAAAGCCCTTCCGGGTCACGCTGCGTTCACCGGGCAGAGGTTCAATCCTTCCTCAGGCAACTTGGGAATACCTGGCAGAACCCCACCTTCTCGTGTTCCTATTTTGACCGTCTTTACTCTGGTCCTTCTCCCTCCTGCTCTGCGCTGCCCACTCTCAATCCCGCTCGGGTGCTCTGAAGTCCTTCCTGTACGTCAGATCCGGGACCCACTTGACCCTCCTGGGGGATTAGAATGCCGCAGCAATCCCTCTGTCTTCTGACAGATGCGGGGCGTACGGGTGCCGCCCTGCACACGCCGTACCCCCTGTGATCCTTTCTGTAGAACAGAGCCTACTCCCTGCTGTCCTCTGGGGCCTTCTGACCTGGCCCTAACTGTGGAGCAGATCTCCTAATGAGACTCTGCTCCCGGACTGTTCTTCCGAACAGTCCCGAGCTGTTCTCCTGAACAGCTCCCTAGAACTGACCCTTACTCAGAACTGAACTGAACTGCCACCCTAAGATGGCTTCCCTCTTTTATACTCCTACTAAAGTGCTCCCTCTAACTAATTCCACCACCCACACCCACTACTGGTTCCCCCCTACCTTTGGGTTCCCCCCACTCCAGCCAGGGTCAGGGCTCAGCAGAAACATACATTGAGTCTTGCCCCTCCGGCCGGCCTGGAGCAGTGTAGTGTTGGATGCATGTGTTTTGGGGTTCCGTGCAGCACTCCCATCTTACCTGAGAGAAGGGAGACACCACACCTCTGGGTGAGGTGCAGTACCTCTGTGGCGACTGAACCCTCAGGGGCGCCACATATGTATTAGTATGCCCTGGGCCAGAAAGGGGTTAAAGTGTAACTGTCTTTTTAATTTTTAGTCCATAAATCAATAGTACACATGAAAATAAGCAATTTTGTAATATATCTCATCATGCCAGAATTGATCAGTCATTATCAAAGTTCTCAATTCTGAGGCAAAAACTGTATTCAGTGAAGACAGACTGTCCCATTACTGAGATGGCAGTTGCTACTGATGAGATTCTATGTAGACAGGAGGAGGTAGAAGCTAGAGGCTGAGCCCCTCACTCCTACTCTCCATCCTATCTGGATAGATGTGTTAATAAGTGAAATATAAACAGTAAAATATAAATCGTTGAAAAGGGGGAGGAGGTTTAAAATAGAGTTTGGGAGACTCCGCAAGCTTTCATTCATAATAAATGTCTGGAAAGCACGGATCGCTGGAAGGAGGCTTCAAAGCAATTCAAATCTTTTTTACAGAAACAAGTGGATAACAAACGGATGTTCTTAACACAACAGTTCTATGAGGAAGGAGAAACCACAGGTCGATTGTTGTCAAAGTTAGCGCAGACACAGAGAGAAAATGCTTATATATACCGATTAAGGGATACAGAGGGGACTGTTAGTACCCAGACTTCTGCTATACTACAGACCTTGCATAGATTCTATTCGAGTCTATACTCGTCTAAGGTTAACTACTCTCAAGAGGATCTTTCTGAGGATCTAGCAGGGATAGGTCCTCCCTCTTTGGAGAATAAAAATAAGGATTATTTAGACATGCGGATGTCTTTAGAAGAAGTCCAACAAACAGAGGAGGAAATGGTAAATGATAAGGCTCCTGGGTCCCATGGCCTCCCAATAAAAATATACAAAGTATTTGAAGGGGATCTATGGCAGCGCTATTTGGTCAATGGTGCTTTTTTATCGGGGGAGCTTCCAAGATATTTATATGAGGCAGTAATTGTGGTTCTGCTGAAAGAGGGGAACGATAAACTACCAGATTCATATAGACACATATCATTACTGGCATCAGATGTTAAGAACCTGGCCAAAATCCTTGCAACAAGGCATCAGTAATCCACTCTGATCAAGCCGTCTTCATGTCCTCAAAATCCACAGCCATTAATTTATGTCAGCTATTCCTTAATATACAAGCAGTGCAGACGGACCCTGGGGGCAAGTCTATTCTATCCCTAGATGCTACAAAGGCCTTTCATAGTGTGGACTATATTTGGGCGGTGCTAAAATAAATAGAGTAAGAGCCAATGGAGATATTTCTGAGAGTCTAGTACTTCATAGAGGTACGAGACAGGGTTGCCCTCTGTCATAGCTGCTTTTCGCTGTTGCAATAGAACCTCCAGCATGTATTATTAGAAGACATCCCGAGATAGAGGGATTTAGCTATGGGAGCAAAGAGGGAAAGATCGCCTTATATGCTGACGACCTGCTGCTTTTTGTAAATAATTCATGTATTTCCCTTCTGGTTATTATAGAAGTAATAGAGAGATTTGTGATATCCTCGGGATTGACTCTTTAGTCATTCATTGATCACAATCTGCTCTACTTCCCTTAGGTGGCAAAGATAACACTGTTCTACAGACAAATTGCTTCAGAGACAAAAACAGTTGAACTTACTAATTTTGTGGTGCTGAAAATGAATATGATACTTACATTTGCTGATTGGCTCTAATTTTCAAAATCCAGAGGAACTTGTAATTACTTATGACACCTTTCATGCAGACTTATGGTAAACTGCATCTTTATTATTTCATCATCATTATTGCCTTGTTAGTAGCTAGTCTATTACATCATCTATTTAGCCTATTGAGCCTTCAGTAGTCTATCATCTTAGGGTGACCAATCAAAAGACGCCAACTCAGCCCCGATGACGTAGCCCTAATTACAGGTTGCATCACCTACTCTTATAAATGGTCTCTGTGTAAGGTATACAGTTTTAACATTTCTTAGCTTAATTTCTTAGCATATTGACATGTTTCTATATGTTTTTTTCAGATATGCCTTGTTCTTGCATTAACAAATCGGATAGTTTTTGCTACATATGCGGAGAAGTCACTTTTGTGTCACAATGGTGTAACTTGACTACCGTGATATGGAAAGCCTACAACTTGTATTTTGGCTGCAATAGGAGATCAGGACAAGAGTTGGGCTCCCCACATATACTGCAAATGATGTGCATCACATCTTACCCAGTGGGTGCATGGGAAGAGGCAATCTATGCCTTTTGCAGTTCCAATAATCTGGAGAGAGCCAGATCACACTACCAATTGCTGTTTCTGCATGGTGCCCCCCCTTCATTAGGAAAGGAGTTTCAAGGAAGAAGTGGACTTTACAGTGTCCTAACATTCCATCTGCAATACGCCCAGTACCACAAACAGAAGAACTGCCTATCCCAAAAGTACCAGAAACATTTTTAGTCGTATCAAGTGAGGAAGAAGAGGGCGCTTGGTGTCATGAAGCATCTTTCTCTCACAACCCAGACTTTCTGTCAGGAACCTTAACTGAACTACACCTTATAACACAAAGTGAACTGAATGATCTTGTTACAGATTTGGATCTGCCCAAGAGTTAGGCGTAGCTCTTAGGTTTCAGGCTACAGCAGTGGAATCTCCTAGCAGGCGATGTTCGGATTTCTTTGTTCCACAACCGTGATAAAGATCTTGTCCAATACTTCTTCATGGAGGGCAATCTTGTGGCATGCAACAACATCAACAGTTTAATGGAAGCTCTGGACATAAGTCATAATCCAGAGGAATGGAGGCTTTTCATCGATTCGTCCAAAACAAGCCTAAAAGCCGTCTTGCTGCATAATGGTAATGCGCTACCTTCAATTCCAGTTGGTTATGCAGTCCACATGAAAGAAACCTATGACAACATGAAACAGCTATTGAGGTGCCTGAACTATGACCAACATTTGTAGCCCCTCTGTGGTGAGTGACTTAAAGGTTGTTGTCCTCTTACTTGGTCTTCAAGGAGAATACACAAAGTACTGCTGCTTTTTGTGTGAGTGGGATAGTCGTGCAAGAGAATATCACTACAATAAAAGAGACGGGCCTCTCTGACATTCACTTTAGGAGTAAAAATGTTCTGTATCCAGCACTTGTTGACCCACATAAGATTTTGTTACCACCATTACATATCAAGTTGGGCCTAATGAAGAACTTTGTAAAGGCAATGCATAAAAATGCAATAGCATTAAAGTATCTCACTGATAAATTTCCAAGGTTGAGTGAAGCAAAGATAAAGGAAGGAGTCTTTATTGGACCTCAGTTTCTTAAGCTTCTTCAAAATGAGGAGTTTCTCCATTTATTGCAGGGCAAGGAAAAGGCTGCATGAGTAACATTCGCATTAGTGGTGACCACTTTTTTGGAAAACTCAAGAGCAGATAACTATAAAGAATTGGTGGAAAATCTCTTCAAAACATATAAGGATCTTGGCTGTAACATGTTCTTAAAGATTCATTTCTTACATTCGCATCCAGACTTTTTCCCACCAAACTGCAGAGCAGTGAGCGACGAGTATGGTGAGAGATTTCACCAAGATATTGAAGCTATGGTGAAAAGATATCAAGAAAAATGGAATCGATCAATGCTTGCAAATTACTGTTGAACAATTGTAAGGGATGATCCAATGCAGGAGTACAAGAGACAAGCAAAAAAGAATTGTCACTGAATGAGGACCAAATTTTGTAGTGCAATTTCTGTAACTGTCTATAATTCTCAATAGTGCTCAGACATGTTTTAGTTATTTGAATTGTTGCCAAGTTGTAGCGCTTGATGGTTTTTGCCACTGCACTTGGGGACACTTTCAAAGTTTGCCCAATTTTTCGGACTGACTGACACTCATTTCTTAAAGTAAAGATGGCTACTCGTTTTTCTTTACTTAGCTGCTTTTTTCTTGCCATAATACAAATTCTAACAGTCTATTCAGTAGGACTATCAGCTGTGTATCCACCAGACTTCTGCACAACACAACTGATGGTCCCAACCCCATTTATAAGGCAAGAAATCCCACTTATTAAACCTGACAGGGTACACCTGTGAAGTGACTACCTCTTGAAACTCATCAAGAGAATGCCAAGAGTGTGCAAAGCAGTCATCAAAGCAAAAGGTGGCTACTTTGAAGAACTTAGAATATAAGACATATTTTCAGTTGTTTCAAACTTTTTTGTTAAGTATATAATTCCACATGTGTTAATTCATAGTTTTGATGCCTTCAGTGTAAATGTACAATTTTCATAGTCATGAAAATACAGAAAAATCTTTAAATGAGAAGGTGTGTCCAAACTTTTGGTCTGTACTGTATATATACATATATATATATATATATATATATATATATATATATACAGTGTATACAGGGTGGTCCAAAAGTAGGTGGACAGAAAGTGTAATAAAGTTATGAAGGGGGAGATCTATCAAACATGGGTGTAAAGTGAAACTGGCTCAGTTGCCCTTAGCAACCAATTAGATTCCACTTTTCATTCCTCACAGACTCTTTGGAAAATGAAAGGTGGAATCTGATTGGTTGCTAAGGGCAACTGAGCCAGTTTCACAGATCTAGTTTTCACAGATAGATCTCCCCCAAATCTGTTTTCTTTTCAGATAATTCAGATAACACATAATGGCAAATAATTTAAATACAGATCAAAGAAAATGGATTTTAACAGAGTATTGGAAATCTCAAAATTCTGAAACCGAGCAAATTGGGTTGAAACATTTGGTACTCAAGCCCCAACGAGACAAACCATTTACCGCATTCGTGACAAATTCAATGCCACTGGCTCAATCCTTAATGCTCCAAAAACTGGTTGACCCAAAACAGTCTGTACAGAAGATAATAAACAACTTGTTGCTGAAACATTTGTTCAGAGTCTAAGAAAGTCCACCAGAAGAGCCTCTTTGGAATTAGGAATTTCACAAGCTTCTATCATGCGAATCCTGGAATCTATTAGGTGGAAAGCTTATCGTACACATCTAATTCATGGTTTATTGGAGGATGATCCAGACAGGCGGCTGCAATTTAGTGAGATTGTGCTTAACGAAATTGAAGAAAATCCAGTAATTTTAGATAACATTATGTGGAGTGATGAAGCTTCTTTCAAATTATCCGGCCATATTAACAGACATAATTGTATTTACTGGTATAATGAGAACATGCATTTAACATTAGAGCAACAACTAAATGAGCCTGGTGTCAATGTTTGGGGTGGTATTTCAAGTTTTGGTGTTTTAGGACCAATATTTTTTGATGGAACAGTCACAGGAGATAAGTATCTCGAAATTCTAATGAATCAAGTTGTTCCCCAGTTACAGCAACAGCCTAATTCAAATGACCTCTATTTCCAACAAGATGGGACCCCTCCACATTATTTAAGAGTAGTCCGCGAGTATCTTGATGAAACGTTTCCTAATAAATGGATTGGCCGAAGAGGCCCACTTGATTGGCCGACACGTTCACCAGACTTGACCCCAATGGATTTTTTCTTTTGGGGAGTACTCAAGGACAAAGTTTATAGTCGAAAACCAAAAAGTGTAAGTGATTTGAAAAATTACATAAGAGATGCATTTCAAGAAATTAATACCCAAAGAGACTTGTGCAAAAAAGTTTGTCGAAGCATAAGAGGCAGACTTCAAAGCTGTGCAAATTGTAACGGAAAACAGTTTGAGCACCTGCATTGATAAAATTTAAGGGCTTTTGTATTATTGTTCAGAATAAAATTTAATTGTCAATGTTATGCTTGTGTTAGTAAATATAATTTTAATTTTATATATAAATCAAAAAAATATTATTTTCTGTCCACCTACTTTTGGACCACACATTAATTATAAAAAACACTTACAGGTGGTGTCCATGGTTAGAGTGGGAGGCTAAATCCATGTGTCCATCAGCCAACATACACAGCTGAGCCACATATATGCGCCGTTACATTGGAACGCCAGCACCTACTCAGACTGAACCAGAAGTGCGTATTACCCAGATGAAGTATCCAGGGATGCGACCACATGAGAGCCAGAAGCGACATAGCACTCGGTAACTACTTGCGTCTTTGGTAACCATGGACGCAGCCGCATAAAGCCGTGCATCACAGCCCTGGAAAGGCTCCAGCACGTACTGGGCGGATTATGGCGCTGGCTAAGTAAGATCGCAGTGCACGCAAGTCAGCCACACAGTATACTAAACCTGTGCCACACAAAGTGTATATGGCCTATTTTACATGACATCAAAATAACTGCAAGTCATTCTATACTATAGCCCACGTTTTTACTAACCTCCTCAAACTACACATGTCTCCCAATGCTTGAATATTAATCCCTCTGTATAATGTCCTAAATTCAATATTCCCACTTGTATATTCCATGGACCCATAATACAGGTGAGTACAAGTATTAATCATTCTGCATAATAACCTGAATTCAGTGTTCCCACTCATATATTACATTACATAAACCCATAGAACAGGTGAATAAAGGAATAAAAGTAAGAGGCGGTCAAGATGTTGCACAAGGAACATACTTGTCCACTATGGCCGTGTAAGGGGGAAGACCGGGGTGTAAGTACTTTCAAAACAAGGGATCCGGAACTGCCGGGGACGTGCCTCTTGTTGCAGGGGGAAGACAGACTGCGAAACAGGAGTCAGGTGACTGGGAAGCTGGGGGTGTGTCCAAAGAGAGAGCTGAGGAGTCAGGTGACCGGGGAGCTGAGCTCGTGTCTAGGAAGAGGGTGGAAAAGGAGTTTTTGCGCAGGAAAAGCGTCAGTGGACAGTGGGAGTCAAGCCCGACTAGAGGGAGAAGAGACGCAGGATCCCTGGAGCCGAGCAAGTGAGGTGCACTGTTATGGACTAGGGGCTCAGCGGGTCAAACGGGAGACCGCCCGCTGCCGCCAGAAGACGGAGCATTGTTAAGGTGGGAAGCCGGAAGAAAGCAACACCGGCACCAGCAGGCAACTGCCTTGTGAGGAGCAAGAGTCAGTTAAGTGAAAAAACTGCCGATTACAACCGTCTCGACTCTGCTACATCTAGCCCAACTGTGGATTGTCAGTTATAGCATATTACCTGCTACTTCCTTGTTGTCCCCATATTTCCCCTGTTACTCCCTGCGTGGAGATTGACCCTGTTACAGTAAATCCCCCTTGTTTATTAACCCTGTACTGGCTGCTCTGTGTTTCTGTGTCACTGCATCTAAAGTACCTGTGTTACATTTGGCGTAGTCGGCAGAATGCAGTCTTTAGACTCAGACACTGCAGATCAGTCCATCCTGGGAGCCCCTAGATCTAGCTTGACACTGGGGGCCATGCTCAGCAATCTCCCAAAGTTCACCGGGGACAATATGATGCTGTGGGACTGGGTTGAGAGAGTTAGGAGTATGTTACGTATGCATCCGATGAGCCCAGCTATGCAAGCCGAAATAGCCTTACTGGCCCTGGACGGCGAGGCCCGACAATCCGTGATGTACTGCCCTCCCCATGACCGGGATACTGTAGAAAAAGTGGTGCTCATATTAGAAGAGATGCATGAGGATCCCACCAATGTAGGAGAGCTGAGGATATGACTGTTTCACCAAGTGCAGCAGGAGGGGGAGACTGTGACGCAATATGTTAATGCATTACAGAGGGTGCATGCCTATATCACTAGAAAAGATGACATGGGGAATTTGGGAATGGGCCCCCCGATGTTATCTTAAGGGACCAATTTGTGGCAGGCCTCAGGGATGTGCAGCTGAAGCAGGCCTTGCGGTAGCGCCTGCGCGCTAACCCACGTATGACTTTTCTAGAAGTGGGGGCGGAGGCACATGTGAGAGAGCAGGAGATGGGGGTGACGGCCCTGGCAAGGATGGTCCGAAGTAAAAAGGTACCCACCCTGCCTGCAGCTGAACCGGAATGGGCTCGAGAGATGCGAAAGGAGATACAGGAGATGCGGGGTGAATGGTCCAGGCTCAAGATGACCCTGTTAGAACTCTCCTGTTAGTTTTTTTTTTAGTTTGCTGGTCACATGACCATTTTTGCCTATTTAATCCGGCTCCACCCTCCTGGCCTTGCTGGACTTCATTGTATTTACTACTCTTGAGCTAGCTTGGTGCTCTGTTGCCGTTCTCTGTTAGTGTTGCTAGGTCTTCTGACCTCTATGCTTTTTGTTGTGTGTTTGTCTTTGACTGCTACTATTTCTGCTAGGAGGTGTCCAACTTATCCCAGTCCCTAGTTCTTGTAGGGATCCCTCCCTCACATCTATAGGTCTTCGTACAGACTAGCCGAGGACTTTAGCGGGTCTGATCGCAGGATCAGGTTCCCCGTTACATCGTAGGGATCTAGTTTAGTTCTATTGTAGGGACAGATCTCCTGTCTTTCCTTAGTCCCTGTAGCAAATCATAACAGTAAGTCCAGCCCTAAAAGAAAAAAAAAAATTTTCTCTAAGGAAAGACCTCCAGTTTTCCATCATGGTCTCGGTTCAAGATTTGGCTCAACGCTTGCAGGGACTCTCTCTGGAGGTGGCCAAGCTCCAACAACACGTGAGTAGCTGTTCTGGAGCACATTTTGTGGAACCAAAAGTACGTCTGCCTGATTTACTTTTTGGCGAACAACAAGATTTTTTTTCTTTTAAAAATGCTTGTTTATTGTATTTTCGTTTGAGACCCGGATCCTCTGGTGATGAATCACAGCGCATAGGGTTCATAATGTCACTTTTGCGCAAAGATCCTCAGGGATGGGCCTTCTCTCTCCAACCTAGTGATCCGTGCTTTAGATCAGTGGATAGTTTTTTTTCTGCTTTGGGTTTGTTGTACGATGATCCTGATCGTGTCTCATCTGCTGAGTCTGAATTGAGACATCTGAGGCAGGGATCAGGTAATGTGGAAAAATATTGTTCTCACTTCCGTCGGTGGTCTGCCCAGGTGGGGTGGAACGATTCAGCTTTGAAAAGCTTGTTTCTTGCAGGGCTAGGTGAAAGGGTTAAGGATTTACTGATTGCTTATCCCACACCTGGAAACTTGCAGGAGGCAATGCAATTAGCTATACGGGTGGACAGGAGACTGCGTGCAAGGGTTAATGAGAGAAAATCCTCTGCTATGTCAGCTCCGAGCCCTGAGAGGGTCTGTGCTGACAATGGAGAGCCGATGGAGATTGGGGCGATGGCACCCCGCTCTCAGGAAAAAGACCGCAGGCTTTCTGAAGGCTTGTGCTTCTATTGCGGAAATTCTGGTCATTTTATTAAGAACTGTGTGCTTCGTATGAAGAAAGAAAAAAAAATGGTCAGTCATGCACGTATAGCCTGTTTAAATTCTAAGGGAGTATTCCTATCTGCCACTACTGCTGCTCAGGATGAATTAATTGAATTTCGGGTATTTGTGGATTGTGGTTCTACTCTGAATGTGATTGATGGGGGATTCTTGGAAAAACTTAGATTAGAACCTAAAACTTTGTCATCCCCTATTGCTGTGGTTTCTGTTGATGGCTCTCCCTTGAAGAGTGTTACTCATAAGGTCTGTGAATTTCCCCTCACTATTAATGGTATTCATCAAGAGAATTTGGATTTGGTGGTATTGGATAATTTGCCTTCTCCAGTAATATTGGGGTTACCCTGGTTAAAATTGCACAATCCTGTACTGGATTGGTCTACCAATGAAATTAAGTCCTGGAGCCCTAAGTGTTATGACAAGTGTTGTAACGGGCGCATTGCTGCTGTGGATAAAGGGGAATTACCTGTACCTATTCAGGATTTTTGGAGAGTTTTTTCTGAGGAGGAGTCGCAGGCTTTGCCTCCCCATAGAGACTATGATTGTACCATTGAATTTGTCCCTGGAGCGACTCTTCCTAAAAGTCGTTTATTTAATCTTACTATTCCTGAGAGAAAGGCTTTGGAGGAATACATACAGACAAGCTTGGCCACTGGTCACATTAGGCCTTCCAAGTCTCCTGTGGCTGTTGGATTTTTTTTTGTAAAAAAAAAAGATGGCGGTTTACGTCCTTGTCTGGACTTTCGTGAGATTAATAAAATTACTGTACGCAATCCTTACCCACTGCCATTGATTCCTGATTTATTTAACCAGTTAGTGGGGGCCAAGTGGTTCTCTAAAATTGATCTCTGGGGGGCATACAATTTGTTGCGCATGAAGGAGGGTGATGAATGGAAGACTGCTTTTAACACTCCTGTGGGTCATTTTGAGAATCTGGTGATGCCTTTTGGTCTTACCAATGCTCCAGCATTTTTTCAAAATCTTATTAATGACATCCTTAGACCTTTAATCGGCAAAAATGTGGTTGTGTATTTGGATGACATTCTGATTTATTCGCCTGATCTGGAGTCTCATTGGCGGAGCGTACGTGAGGTATTACAGTTATTAATGGACAATTCGCTTTTTGCTAAGCTGGAGAAATGTGAGTTCGCTGTACAGAGAATTAGTTTTTTGGGCTACATTATCTCTAGGGAAGGTTTTGAGATGGACCCGGTTAAAGTTCAAGCTGTGCAGGAATGGCCTAGGCCTATTGGTTTGAAATCGATACAGAGGTTTTTGGGTTTCGCCAATTATTACAGAAAATTCATAAAAAATTTTTCTATTATTGTCAAACCGCTGACCGATCTCACCAGGATAGGTGCTAATGCGGTTCAGTGGACTTCTGAGGCCATTGAAGCTTTTGTGTTTCTAAAGGAGAGGTTCACCTCTGCTCCCATCCTTATGCAGCCTGATGTGACTAAGCCGTTTTTGGTTGAGGTTGATGCTTCTTCGGTGGGGGTCGGTGCGGTGTTGTCTCAGGAAAACAAAGATGGAGTACATCCCTGTGCCTTTTTTTAAAAAAAAAATTTCTGAGACTGAACTTAATTGCGATATTGGTAATCGGGAATTGCTGGCGATTAAACTCGCATTTGAACACTGGCGTCACCTCTTGGAAGGTGCTGAATTTCCCATTCAGGTTTTCACTGATCATAAAAATCTGATCTATCTCGATGCTGCTAAGCGCTTGAATGCCCGTCAGGCTAGGTGGGCACTTTTTTTCTCGCGGTTTAATTTTTCCGTTACTTACATCCCGGGTACCAAGAATGTTAAAGCGGATGCTTTGTCTCGCAGCTTTTCTCCCATGGTCGGTGTTGAGGAGGAAGAGGAGAGCATTTTACAAGAAGGTGTTGTGATTGCTGCTTTGGACTCCGTTTTGGAGGATGAGATTCTTAAAGCTCAGGAGAATGCCCCATCTAACACTCCCCATGGGAGGTTGTTTGTGCCTAGGACCTTTAGGAGAGATTTGTTTGTTGAGTGTCATGAGTCTCGGTTGGCAGGTCATCCAGGAATTTCTGAGACCAAGAGACTTGTGGGTCGCAGTTTTTGGTGGCCTGGATGGCAGAAGGAAGTTATTAAGTGGGTGCGCCAATGTACTGTGTGTGCTAGATCCAAGTCTTCGCATGCTCCTGCGGCGGGGTTGCTTTGCCCTCTGGAGGTTCCTAGTGCACCTTGGACACATCTGGCTATGGACTTTATTACTGACCTTCCCCCCTCTGAAGGTTTCACGGTCATCTGGGTGGTCATGGACCGTTTTAGCAAGATGTGTCACTTGGTTCCCTTCATCAAACTGCCTTGTGCTAAGACACTCGCTAAGGCCTTTGTCAAGGAAATTGTCAGACTACATGGTGTTCCTACTGACATTGTTTCTGATAGGGGACCTCAGTTCGTGGCTCGTTTTTGGCGTGCCTTTTGTGACAGGTTGGGAGTTCATTTGTCGTTTTCATCCGGATATCATCCTGAGTCTAATGGCCAGACAGAAAGGAAGAACCAGGATGTTGAGCAGTTCTTGCGTTGTTTTGTGGCAGACAATCAAGAGGGGTGGTCTGAGTTTCTGCCACTTGCTGAATTTGCTCTTAACAACCATACATCCTCTTCTGCTGGGTGTTCGCCTTTTTTTTGTTGTTCTGGGAGACATCCGTCTTTTGGGTCATTCTCCAAATTGGTTTCGGCTGTGCCTGAGGAGGAGAGTTTTTCCGGTGATTTGGAGAGAGTTTGGACGGATGTGCGTGGTAATCTTCAGGAGGCTAACAAAAAATCTAAGAGGTACTTTGATAGGAAACGGCAAGAGGTTTTGTTTGCTGTTGGTGACATGGTTTGGTTGTCCTCTAAGAATCTGCGATTGAGGATTCCTTCTAAAAAATTGGGTCCCAAGTTCATAGGGCCCTTTAAGGTGCTTCAGATAGTTAACCAATCTGCTGTTAGGTTGGAGGTTCCTACGTCCTGGAAAATTAACCCGGTGTTTCATGTTTCTCTGTTGACAAAAGCTGATGTGTCGGATGGTGACGCCTCTGCCACTGTTCCTCCAGTGGTGGAGGACAGGGAATATGAAATTTCCCGCATCCTAAATTCTAGACGGTGTAGAGGGAGTTTGCAGTATCTCGTCGCTTGGAAGGGTTTCGGACCTGAGGATAACTCATGGGTGAGAGCGGATGATGTTTCTGCTTCCAGACTTGTCAGAGCGTTTCACAGGAGGTTTCCTGGTAAGCCTGGGCCTAGGGGATCCGGAGGATCCTCTTAGAAGAGGGGGTACTGTTAGAACTCTCCTGTTAGGTTTTTTTTTAGTTTGCTGGTCACATGACCATTTTTGCCTATTTAATCCCGCTCCGCCCTCCTGGCCTTGTTGGACTTCATTGTATTTACTACTCTTGAGCTAGCTTGGTGCTCTGTTGCCGTTCTCTGTTAGTGTTGCTAGGTCTTCTGACCTCTATGCTTTTTGTTGTGTGTTTGTCTTTGACTGCTACTATTTCTGCTAGGAGGTGTCCAACTTATCCCAGTCCCTAGTTCTTGTAGGGATCCCTCCCTCACATCTATAGGTCTTCGTACAGACTAGCCGAGGACTTTAGCGGGTCTGATCGCAGGATCAGGCTCCCCGTTACATCGTAGGGATCTAGTTTAGTTCTATTGTAGGGACAGATCTCCTGTCTTTCCTTAGTCCCTGTAGCAGATCATAACAGACCCCTGTACCGACACCAGAGATACCCAGATCGATTGCTCCAGTTAGGGAAAGAATTGAATTCTGGCCCCGCCCCTCAGGAGAGTTCCGTAGAGAAGTGAGGCAGCCCTACACAGACAGAGACACGACCTGCTGGAAGTGTGGAGGCACAGGACATTACGCCAGGGCCTGTGCTAGCTGAGGGCGGCCCCTGTCGCGGCAGCCGTTAAACTAGCTGGCTCCGTGTTTGGGGGACACAGCCCAGAGCCTAAGGAAGGGGAAAGAAAAAGAGGAAGTCCCAAGGACCTAGTTTCCACCAGCCCGAATGTCTGGGCCGAAATGAGCGGTCGGGCTGTTCACTGCCTGATTGACACGGGATCCCAGGTGACTACGATGACAGAAGCCTACTTTCAGCAGCGATTTCCATAGATAGCGCGGCCTGGATGGGGACCAGTAATTAGACTCACGGCAGCTAATCAATTACCCATCCCGGTCGCAGGGGTGGTGTGGATGAAGATCCGAGTGTGTGGAAAAGATGTGGGAAAAAAAAGGGGTCGTCTTGGTCGCAGGGGGAACCCCGTAAGTGGACCCCCGGTGACCCTCGGAATGAATGTGCTGAAAGAGATGGGGCAAATCCTGATTAGTGAGCCGAAGGAGATTCCTCTAGACCGGTGGGACCTACGAACCCCCCAAAGGAGGGTCTTTCAACAATTAATCCGAGCCGCCCAGGCTCAGGAGACGTTGAGTGAAGGGAAGGTCCTGGGGAAAGTAATAGTACCAGCAGCTACGACGCTCACCTTACCGCCAGGACAAACTGTAATCACGTTACCTGCATGGGCCTGATGCACACCTGTTGAGGTGGTCGAAGTACAGATAGAACCAACATCGATGGACAAAGTACCCCCCGGACTCTTGGTGGCTCGGACACTGGCCACTGTCCAGGGTGGCAATGTTATAGTGCGGTGCATTAATCTGGGAGAAGGTGATCTCACACTCCCTCCCAGGGCGGAAATAGCCCAGATTCTGGGAATGCGGTACAGCTGTCTGCTGTACGAGGAGACCCCTGGAGTCTGGCGGTCACCGTGTCGCCGGAATCCCACCGTGCTGGTGCGAAGGGTGGACGAAGAATCCGAGAATGAATGCGGGTTGAATTGATGGGACTTTCACCTCGACAGGTGCAGCAGGTTGAGGAGGTACTGGAGCGGTACCAGGAAGTCTTTGCTCGCGATGAGGATGATTTTGGTTGCACCAAAGTCATTACCCACGAGATTCCCACGGGGAGGGCTGCCCCAGTGCGGGAGAGATACCGGCAAATACCTCCCCAGATGTATAAAGAGGTTAAGGAGATGGTAGCTCATATGTTACAAAATGGTGTGATACGGGAGAGTCAGAGTCTGTGGGCAGCCCCGATTGTCCTGGTCCAGAAGAAAGATGGGACCCTGCGGTTCTGTGTGGACTATAGACAACTGAATTCCTGTACAGTACGAGACTCTTACCCACTACCCCGAATCAAAGAGTCTCTGTCGGCCTTAGGGAAGGCAAGATACTTCTCTTCCTTGGAGCTGGCCAGCGGGTACTGGCAGGTGACAGTCGCCGAACATGACCGTGCGAAGACGGCATTCATATTACCCATGGGACTGTTCGAGTTCAATCGGATGCCCTTCGGCCTGACTAACGCCCCCGGGACGTTCCAGCGTCTGATGGAGATGTGCCTGGGCGATTTGAACTTCGAGGCGACACTGATTTATCTTGACGACATAATTGTCTATGCCGCCACCTTCGAGGAGCACCGCCAGCGACTGGAGCAAGTACTGAGCCGCCTACAGAGTCATGGTCTAAAGGTGAAGCCCCTGAAGTGCCACCTGTTCCCAAAACAGATTGAATATCTCGGTCATACTGTGTCCGGTGAAGGAGTCAGGCCCAACCGGGAAAAGGTGGCCGCTGTACAGGAGTGGCCTACCCCAAAGACAGTGAAGGACGTTCGGGCCTTCCTGGGACTTGCCGGGTACTACCGAAGATTCGTGAAGAACTTCACCCGCATAGCCAACCCATTGTTGGAGCTACTTAAGGGAGTGCCGGCTGGCTCCAAGAATCGGGCGATTCGGTGGCAAAGCAGCCAGGAAGAGGCCTTCCGTGCCCTAAAAGTGTCCCTGACCGAGGCCCCAATACTTGCCTATGCGGATTTCTTCCAACCATTCATACTCCACACTGACTGGAGCCTACATGGTCTGCGAGCCGTGTTATCCCAAGTACAGGAGGAGAAAGAGCGCGTGATTGTGTATGCCAGTCGCTCCCTTCACGACTCCGAGAGGAACCCAGATAATTATAGCTCTTTCAAATTAGAGTTGCTGGCTCTGGTTTGAGCAATGACCGAGAAGTTTGCAGAGTATTTGTCCGGGTCCGAAGTACTGGTGAGAACAGATAACAACCCACCTGGAGAATGCGAAGTTAGGGGCCCTGGAGCAGCGGTGGGTGGCCTGCATGGTCAGGTACCGGTATAAAATCGCCTACCGGTCTAAGGCAGAGAATACTCACACTGACGCCCTCTCCAGAGTAACATATGAACGGCCTGATCATGACCGCGATGAAGATTTGGAGGCAAATGAGATCTCTAGCTTTCGAAGTTTTGTGGGACCGCTGGTCGCGGCGCAGGGACAGATCGGAGAGACGTCGGAAGAACAAGTGCTAGGGCAGCCAAAAGATGACTGAGTCCGACTTCAACAGACTGACAAAGAAGTTGCCCAATTACATCAATGGGTGGCTTTGAGACAGGTCCCCAGTCGAAAGGAAAGGAGTACCCTGTCCCCGGGAGCACTGAAAATGCTGGGACAATGGGAGAGACTGTGTTTGCGAGACGGGCTGCTGTACCGACGGGTACAGCTACTGCGAGAGTTCGGGACCACCTGGCAAGTGGTGACCCCAGAGAAGTTGGTCAGAGTAGTGGCTAAGGAGGCTCATGAACGAGGGGCTCACTTCGGACCAGAGAAGACATTTCAGTAGTTGCTGAGGCTGGTGTATCACCCCGACTGCGAGCAACAATAGAAGACACTTGTCGAAGATGCCAGAGCTGTGAGCTGGTTTAGCCCCCAGAGCAGCGGGTCCCCATACAAACCATTGTGACTTCTGCCCCCTTGGAGGTGCTGATGATCGACTATTTGACTGTTGGACCGGCGCATCTCGGGTATGAACATTGCCTGGTAATGACAGACCACTTCACAAAGCTTGCAGTGGTGACCCCGACCAGAGATCAGACCTCCAAATCAGCTGCGCAGGCCATCTGCCGAGACTTCATTCGGGTGTACGGCTGCCCAAAGAGGATCCATTCCGATCAAGGTGTCTGCTTCCAGGGCCGGGTGATGGAAGAGCTGCACCGGTTGTACAGGATTGAGAAGTCACGGACTACTCCTTATCACCCTCAGGGAAATGGGGCCTATGAACGCTTTAATCGGACACTGATCCAAATGCTCCGCACGTTGAAGGAAGATCGGAAGGTGCGATGGCCTGAGTTTGTAGCCGAGTTGGTGTGGGTCTACAATAGTGAATAGTACGACGGGGTTCACTTCTTATACCTTACTGTTTGGGCGAAAGGGGCGAGAGATTACCGAGTTAGAGCTGGACCCCGAGGAGGACTACCCACAGACGGGGATGTCTTTCTGGATCCGAGAACACCGGCATCGACGGCAGACCCTCCGACGGTTGGTACAACGAAAGTTTTGGGAGCTCAAACATCATGAGACATTGCCTCTTCGAGGGACAGCTCTGAGGTCCGGGGAGTGGGTGTTGGTTCGAGACAGGCGGCCCAAGGGCAAATTGAGTAGGCGGTGGGAATGGACCCTGCACCGAGCGAAGAGCAAGTTTGGCGCTGAAGGACCTGTGTATGAAGTTCAACCCGAGGGGGCTGAAGGAGCCCCCACCAGAGTGGTTCATCGTAGTATGCTGCGGCCCTGTCTGTCTAAAGATGACGAGGATGAAGAAGAATCACCTGCTTCTAGAGAGGGTCCTGTCACAGTTGCCCCAAGCCACGATGTGGGTGAAGAAGAATTGTTGATTCTACCTCCGAGCCCCAGCACTCGATTACCTGCAGTCCCCAGTGCATACGGTGAGGGAACACCATCGGTTGAAGCCACCAGGCAGGCGGAGATTGGGAATCCAAGTGACCCTGCACCCCCCATCGGTCAAACTGAGTTACGCCGGTCAGAACGGACAACAGCAGGAGTGCCTCCTCACCGTTACGAACAAGATCAATTTATATGGCAACGTATAGTCTGTAGTATTGGCGTCTCTGCCCCCTGACAGGCAGAGACTTCGTCTCCCTTACCGTCGCGCTCCCGGCCCGGCATCTTCCGGCTCTCCTGCTGCTGCCGACGCACGCAGCTTCCTGGGCACTGTGCTTAGGGCACGCGAGCGCTCCCTCCCTCTTAAAGGGGCCGCGCGCGCCATCCTAAGGAGTCCCCGGCCAATGGCCGGAGGACCTCTCATATAAAAGGCTCCTCCTCCAAAATGGAGGTGCCCGTGCAAGGTTGTAGCTTTGTGTCCTAAACTCTGCTTCAGCCCTCAGGTCCCGCTGCTAGTCTGACTACCAGTCCAGTCCGCCAGCCTGACTACCAGTCCAGTCCGCCAGCCTGACTACCAGTCCTGTCCGCCAGCCTGACTACCAGTCCAGTCCGCCAGCCCGACTACCAGTCCAGTCCGCCAGCCCGACTACCAGTCCAGTCCGCTAGCCTGACTACCAGTCCGCCAGCCTGACTACCAGTTCTGTCCGCCAGCCTGACTACCTGTCTCCGCCAGCCAAGTGTACTCTCCAGCCCGACGGTCTGCCTACGATCCAAACCTGCCAGTCTGTCTATGGGCCTGGCTTGCCTGCCTACCCGGAGAACATACCAGTTACCTGCCATGCCTATCAGCCAGCCTACCTGGAGGCTCCTACCAGTTACCTGCCGTGCCTACCCGGAGGCTCCTGCCAGTTACCGGTGGGAGTCACCTGCTCTCATACAAGGACAGGCCCAGAGTAGCACCTGGTCCCTCTGCTCGGTCCTTCCCTGGTGTCCGATCTTCCGGCTTTCCTCACTGCCTTCCGGAGGGTCTTTGATGAGCCCGGACGAAGGACTTCTACTGCCTCCTCATTGCTCCGTCTCCGCCAAGCGAGTCCCACCATGGGCCAGTATGCCATACAGTTCCGTACCCTCGCTTCTGAGCTTGCCTGGGACAACGAGGCCCTGGTGTCCACCTTCTGGGAGGGTATTTCTGGTCAGATTAAGGACGAGATAGCCAGCCGGGACATTCCTACCATCCTGGATGACCTGGTGTCACTAGCTACCCTGATTGACATCCGTTTCCTAGAACGTGCTAAGGAGACTACCCGGGAGAGAAGGTTTCCTCATCTTGCTCCTGTCTTCCAGAAACCTGCCTCCCAACCAGCAACTCCCCGGGCACGCTCGCCCGAACCCATGCAGATCGACCAGACCGAGATGGTCAAGTCTCGCCAAGAAACACGCCAAGCCGAGGGGAGCTGTTTCTACTGTGGTAGTAAGGAGCACCTGATCCGTTCCTGTCCGGTGAAGCCGGGAAACTCCAGTGTCTAGGATCGCTCGGATAGGTCATCCTAGGCAAGAGTAAATCCTCTCCGTTCTTGACTTTATCCATCTCTATTTCCTGTGGAGAGAACCGCTTCTTTGAAACCGCCCATCTGGATTCCGGAGCCGCTGGGAATCTCATTTCCCAGTCCCTTGTAGAGAAGTATCAGATTCCTACCAAACCTCTGGCTGAACCATTGGCAGTCGCTTCCGTGGATGGAAGACTCCTTCCGGTGACCATCTTGCTCGTCACTGAGCCCATAACCCTTCAGGTGGGAATGCTGCACTCAGAGAGGATCTCCTTCCATGTGCTTTCCGGACTCTCTCACTCCCTTTTGCTAGGTCTACCCTGGCTACAGAGACATCAACCCTTTCTGAATTGGCAATCCGGTGAAGTGCTCCGTTGGGGGCAAGATTGCCATGAGACCTGCCTGGTCCCGGTTAGCCCGGCTCGACCTCTGTCTACTCCGGAAAATTTACCTGGTCTACCGGCACCTTACTGGTCCTATACAGATGTCTTCGACAAGAAGGAAGCAGAGACACTGCCACCTCATAGACCATATGATTGCCCTATCGACTTGGTACCCGGTGCCACTCCACCCCGTGGGCGTATTTACCCGTTGTCATTGGCCGAAAGCCGGGTCATGTCGGAGTACATCGAAGAAAATATGGCTAGGGGATTCATTCAGAAATTTACCTCCCCAGCTGGAGCCGGATTCTTCTTTGTACAAAAGAAAGACGGTTCACTATGCCCCTGTATCGATTATAGAGGACTCAACCAGATTACTATCAAAAACAAATACCCCCTGCCGCTCATCTCTGAGCTGTTCGACTGCCTTAAAGGCGCGAGGATCTTCACCAAGCTCGATCTTCGTGGGGTGTATAACTTGGTCCGGATCCGCCAAGGAGACGAGTGGAAGACGGCATTCAATACCCGGGATGGCCACTATGAATACCGTGTGATGCCCTTCGGCCTCTGTAATGCTCCAGCCGTCTTCCAAGAATTAGTTAACGACATCTTCCGTGACCTATTATATTCTTGCGTGGTGGTGTACCTGGACGACATCTTGGTCTTCTCTCCAGATCTTCCCACACACCGGAGGGATGTTCGTCAGGTCCTGCTTATGCTCAGGCAGAATCACCTATATGCAAAATTTGAGAAATGCCTCTTCGAGCAGACCTCTCTTCCGTTCCTGGGCTATATTATCTGTAAGACAGGTCTACGGACGGACCCCAAGAAGGTCTTTGCCGTCTTAAAGTGGCCCCGTCTGGAGGGGTTGAAGGCGATTCAGCGATTCCTTGGCTTTTCGCCAACTATTACCGTCTCTTCATCCCACATTTCTCTTCCCGGACTGCTCCCATCTCTGCGCTCACCCGTAAGGGAGCAAATCCTAAGGAATGGCCGTCCGAAGCGGAGGAGGCCTTCCTCTCCTTAAAACAAGCCTTCTCTTCTGCCCCAGTGCTGCACCGTCAGGATTGCAACAAACAGTTCTTTCTGGAGGTTGATGCTTCCTCTTCCGGAGCCGGAGCGGTCCTCACCCAGAAATCTCCGTCCGGGAGAATGGTAACCTGCGGCTTCTTCTCCAAGCTCTTCTCCTCGTCCGAGCGCAACTACTCCATAGGAGACCGAGAACTGCTAGCCATCAAATTGGCGCTGGAGGAGTGGCGTTACCTGCTTGAGGGGGCTCTGCACCCGGTGGTCATCTACACTGACCACAAAAACCTGGCATATCTACAGAATGCCCAAAGACTCAATCTGCGTCAGGCCTGGTGGTCTTTGTTTTTCGCCCGCTTCAACTTTACCCTACATTACCGCCCTGCGGACAAGAACGTTAAAGCCGTCGCCTTGTCCAAATCCTTCCTGTCTTCCGATCAAGAGGAGGAGCCTATGCATATCATTGATCCCTCCAAAGTGATGAATGTAGCCCCCTTGGACCTCTCTCATCTCCCACCCGGTAAGACGTTTGTAGCGGTTCCGGATTGTAAGAAGGTTCTTCACTGGGGTCATTCATCTAAACTAGCCGGCCATGCTGGCCAGAAGAAGACCTTCCTGCTCATTACCCGGCATTACTGGTGGCCTACCCTGCGCAAGGATGTGGTAGACTTCGTCACGGCCTGTTAGTCCTGTGCCCGCAACAAGGTTCCCAGACATCTTCCAGCCGGCCGTCTCCTGCCTCTTCCCGTACCTGCGGCCCCATGGCAACACATTGCTATGGACTTTATTACAGATCTCCCTGTTTCTGCCGGTTGCACTGTCATTTGGGTGGTCGCCGACCGCTTTTCTAAAATGGCCCACTTCATCCCTCTGCCTGGTCTCCCATCTGCATCGGTGCTGTCTAAGGACTTCATCCATCACATCTTTCGTCTCCACGGCCTACCCCCTCCATATTGTGTCTGATCGCGGGGTCCAGTTTACTTTGCATTTCTGGAGAGCTACGTGTAAGCTGCTGGATGTCACCCTGGATTTCTCCTCTGCTTACCATCCGCAGTCCAATGGCCAAGTGGAACGTATCAAGCAGATCCTTACCGGCTACCTCCGGCACTTCTTCATCGCTCACCATACCGATTGGGTAGAGCTCCTACTATGGGCCGAGTTCTCCTATAACAACCATGAGAGCGAATCTTCTTCCAAGTCCCCGTTCTTTGTGGTCTACAGTCAACATTCCCCGGATTCCGTTTCCCGTCTCCGCTTCTGTGGACAACCCTGCTGCGGAGTCTCTGGTCAGCGAATTTTCCACCATTTGGGAGGACACTAGATCCGCACTTCTTCTATCCTCCGAGCGGATGAAGAAACATGCTGATAAGAGACGCCTGGACCCACCTCAATTCCATCCGGGAGACAAGTTTTGGCTCTCCTCCAAACATGTTCGTCTCAAAATACCCTCCTATAAGTTGGGTCCACGGTTCATCGATCCATTTGAAGTCCTCAAGCAAATCAGGTACCTCCCCAGCTCCGGTCTCCGCTGAGGACGTCTATGAGGTAGAGAACATTCTGGCCACCAAGGGTAAGAGGAAAAACCTTTTTTCTGGTGGATTGGAAGGGGTTTGGCCCAGAGGAGAGAACTTGGGAACCCAGGGAGAACATCCACACCCCACTTCTCCTTAAAAAATTTTTTTTACGGCCTAATAAAGAGCAGGCGTAAGGGGGGGGTACTGTAGTATCGGAGTCTCTGCCCCGAATGGCAGAGACACCGTCCCCCTTACCGCTGCGCTCCCGGCCCAGCGTCTTACGGCTCTCCTGCTGCTACTGCCGGTGTGCGCAGCTTACCGTGCACTGTGCTTAGGGCGCGCGTGCGCGCTCCCTCCCTCTTAAAGGGTCCGGAAGCACCGTCCTAAGGAGTCCCTGGCCAATAGCCGGAGGACCTCTCATATAAAAGGCACCTCCTCCAAAATGGAGGTGCCTGTGCAAGGTTGTAGCTTTGTGTCCTAAACTCTGCTTCAGCCCTCAGGTCCTGCTGCTAGTCTGACTACCCATCCAGTCCGCCAGCCTGACTACCAGTCCAGTCCGCCAGCCTGACTACCAGTCCAGTCCGCCAGCCCGACTACCAGTCCAGTCCGCAAGCCCGACTACCAGTCCAGTCCACCAGCCTGACTACCAGTTCTGTCCGCCAGCCTGACTACCTGTCTCCGCCAGCCAAGTGTACTCTACAGCCCGACGGTCTGCCTACGATCCAAACCCGCCAGTCTGTCTATCGGCCTGGCTTGCCTGCCTACCCGGAGAACATACCAGTTACCTGCCGTGCCTATCAGCCAACCTACCTGGAGGCTCCTACCAGTTACCTGCCGTGCCTACCCGGAGGCTCCTGCCAGTTACCCATGGGAGTCACCTGCTCTCATACAAGGACAGGCCCAGAGTAGCACCTGGTCCCTCTGCTCGGTCCTTCCCTGGTTCACAGAGTCGATTGAGCCGCCGTGTGACCTTGGTCAGTCCAAGTTGATACCTAGTTACGCCCCTCTGGTCCCTCCTTGCACCGCAGCACAGAGGTTCCACCACCCAGATCCGTAACATAGTCCAGGAAGTCCAAGAATGTGAACGTTTGGTGAAGGAACTCTCGCCCGTGGAATGGCGAGTTAAAGGAGAGCGGGAGTGTAAGTGAGAAGACCAGGGTGTAAGTACTTTCAAAACAAGGGATTCGGAACTGCCGGGGCAGGGGGAAGACAGACTGCGAGACAGGAGTCAGGTGACCGGGAAGCTGGGGGTGTGTCCAGAGAGAGAGCTGAGGAGTCAGGTGACCGGGAAGCCGAGCTCGTGTCTAGGAAGAGGGTGGAAAAGGAGTTTTTGTTGCAGGGGGAAGACAGACTGCGATACAGGAGTCAGGTGACCGGGAAGCTGGGGGTGTGTCCAGAGAGAGAGCTGAGGAGTCTGGTGACCGGGAAGCCGAGCTCGTGTCTAGGAAGAGGGTGGAAAAGGAGTTTTTGCGCAGCAAAAGCGGCAGTGTACAGTGGGAGTCAAGCCCGACTAGAGGGAGAAGGGACGCAGGATCCCTGGAGCAGAGCAAGTGAGGTGCACTGTTATGGACTATGGGCTCAGCGGGTCAAACCGGAGACCGCCCGCTGACCCCAGAAGAAGGAGCATTGTTTAGGCGGGGAAGCCGGAAGAAAGCAACACCGGTACCAGCAGGCAACTGCCTTGTGAGGAGCAAGAGTCAGCTAAGTGAAAAAACTGCCGATTACAACCGTCTCGACTCTGCTACATCTAGCCCAACTGTGAATTGTCAGTTATAGCATATTACCTGCTACTTCCTTATTGTCCCCATATTGCGCCTGTTACTCCCTGCGTGGAGATTGACCCTGTTACAGTAAATCCCCCTTGTTTATTAACCCTGTACTGGCTGCTCTGTGTTTCTGTGTCACTGCATCTAAAGTACCTGTGTTACAGCCGGCCGTCCCAAAGAAGGTAAGTAGTATGAATCAAAAGAGCGACACTTAGGCATATATATAATTATCATTTTACCCATAAACAAAATGAGACAACCAAGATAAGTAAGGACATAGGAAATACATGAAGACCACATATTCTTAGAAAATTCTGATGAATACAGAGGCGGCTTTATAGATTGGTCTCAATATACATCCAAAAAAGAATCTAATGTGGATTATAGACCTATAAAGTCAACCCAATTCTAGTATAGTGTAATAATATCCACCCGCATAATATCTATTGTGAAGCATAATGCAACTTGTTTCATAAAGAGAAAAGTCCCAGTGGACCAATTATAGAAAATGTTAAAATAGGCCTTTTCTCTAGATCAAATATTTCTCTTTCCCAAGATCAGGAGGTCATAGCACTCCTCCATAAAATGGAGTAAGTTCAGCCCATATTCAGTATAACTATCATATAACACTTAGTCCAAAAAGAAGAAACCGCGACATCCCTCTGGCTCCCCCGTAGCAAGTACAATCCCTCTGGGAGACGAAACAAGTTATATTATTATAAGATCAAAAATCCATTGTTCAAAATTACAGGCTCAAATGTCCACCCCTATAACTTATTCCATAAGTCCTTATCGTCAGTTCTTCATAAATTCTCCACAGATCATAATGCGATTCCTGAATGGACATTGACAGTTCATCATACGGATGTATTGTATTGATTATAAAATTCCATAGGCATCCATGAAGTCCCATAGCCGTTATACCTAGTTGAGTAGATTGGCTTCAAAAATCCAGCTACATGTATCGTCCTAATAGATCCATCTTCTTGACTATAGTGTCCCATTTAGTCCATATACTGCAAAGAAGATTTGAAGGACGTCACTCATATGATATTGTACCATACGTTCCATGAGATCATCCCAGAAAACCTGTCTATAAAAGTTCCTCATTTAGACCTTTAGGTGCTACAGCAACAAGATCAAAAATCCATTTAGATTCCATTTGTAACAATTTTCTTTGGCAATTTCCGCCCCTAAAGTTTCAACATGCCTATCCAACCCAATCACTCTCATGTTGTTGGGCTTACCTCGACATTGGAGGAAGTGTGCTGCAACCGATGTTAATGTCCTGCCTTTCATCATATCCGTGTGAGCCAAATTGATCGTCGATACATGCTTTTGGATGTGTTTTCTCAATTCCTGTGACGTCTGTCCAATGTACAGTACATCTTGCATAAGATCATAAGATGGCATAGATGGTGTTAGCCGTCTTACAATTAATGTATGTTTTCAAAGGAAATCGCCTTGCTGGTGTCATAAATTGGCAGATATTACAGTCACCCAATGCAAAAGATCCTTTCAAGGAGATGCCATGATTTAACCTCTTGGTAGGCCTCTGGAAGTGACTTTTTGTTAGATGGTCTCCCAAATTCAGTTCTCTTCTAGCTGTAAGGAGACAATCGCCAATTAACTGTTTAGTTTGTGAATCGACCCGTAGTATACCCCGATGTCTCTGAAGAATACCCCCCACCTCCGACCACTGATTGTTATATTGTGTAATAAGTTGAAGATGGCCATCTTCCATCCGCTCTCTTGAGGCCAACAAAGAATTTTGGGACTGCAATTTAGCCCGTCGAAAGGCCGTCAATATAACTCTTTTTGGGTAACCACGCTGTTTAAAACGATCCGTCAGGTCCCGTGCCTGTTCTGAATAGTCCACATCAAGTGTGCAATTTCTCCTTGTATGATAAAATTGGCCCATTGGTACACCCCTCCTAGTATGAGAGGGATGAAAACTAGATTAGTGTAATACACTATTGGTCGCAGTGGGTTTACGGAGCAACTTGATGCATACCTGATGGTCATGGATATACACCTCCAAATCCAAAAAAGGGATGGTCATATCAGAAGAATTACACGTCAGGAAGCTGTTACATGCATTCTGATTCAAGGCAGCGATGAAGTCCAGACATTCTTGCTGTGCACCTGTCCAGATAAAAACATGTCATCAATGAATCTGTGCCAGTGGTTCATGTGTTGTCCATATGCTGGTAAGGAATAGACATAATTGGCTTTCCACCAACCTAAGAAAAGGTTGGCGTAAACCGGTGCACAACGTTCACCCATTGCCACACCCGACACCTGACGACGAAATGTTCTATCGAACACAATGTAATTATGACGCAGTATGAAGTCAAGAAGATCAATCAAAAATGAGTCATGCATTCTATCAGAGTTCTCCTGCAAGTCCAGAAAGTATGTCACAGCTTCCATACCATCCTTATTCGCTATACTAGAATACTGCACATCACATGTTACAAGGAGGGAGCCAGGAGGAAATGCTGTATCTTGCATAAGTTGTAAAAAGTGAGTAGTGTCCTTCACATACGATAGTAATGACTTCACCATTGGTTGCAAAAAAAAGTCCACATATGTACTGGCCTTCTCGCATAGGCTCCCTATGCTTGAGATGATTGGCCAACCCGGAGGTTTGGTAGCATCCTTATGCACCTTGGGTAGCATATAATATGTCACAATCACTGGATGTTCTACCTAAAGAAACTTTCTCTCTTTAGCCGTTATAATACCATGTTGACAAGCACTGTCCAGAAGATTGTAATATCTGGCCGAGAAAGTATCGGTAGGGTCCGATAGTAACTTGCTATAAAATCGAGTATTATATACTGTAGTTGTCTGTGCGCCTCCTCAAGGTACTCGGGAGGTCAAAATCATTAAAAAATGGCTCATTTCATAACTGAACCTGTCAACTTTTGAAAATATGTAAAACAGTGAAACAGTCATTAAAACCCAGCTGATTTTTCATCGTGCAGGACTCCATAATGGAGACAGTGACTGTAAGAATCACAATACTACTGACTCAAACATTAACTTATACAATTGGAATAGACTGACGAAAAAAACCCGCTATTATTATTATTTATTTATATAGCACCATTGATTCCATGGTGTTGTACATGGGAAGGGGTTACATACAAAATACAGATATGACTTACAGTAAACAAACTAACAATGATAGAGAGGTACAGAGAGAAGAGGACCCTGCCCTTACAAGCTTACATTCTACAGGATGATGGGGAAGGAGACAGTACGTTGGGGGGTTGCAGTAGCTCCGGTGGTGTTGAGGTGGCAGCGTGGTCATTGCAGGTTGTAAGCTTTCTTGAAAAGCTGGGTTTTCAGGTTCCATCTGAAGGATCCGAATGTGGTGGCTAATCCGACATGTTGGGGCACATAATTCCAGAGGATGGGGGATATTCGGGAGAAGTCTTGGAGGCGAATGGGTGAGGAACGAATAAGTGTGGAGGAGAGAAGAAGGTCTTGGGAGGCCCAGAGATTATGTGAGGAAAGATATCGGGATATTAGTTCTGAGATGTGCAGAGGAGAAAGGTTATGGATGGCTTTGTAGGTCAATCTTAGTAGTTTGAACTGGATACGCTGGGGAATTGGGAGCCAATGAAGGGATTTGCAAAGGGTAGAAGCAGAGGAGTAGCGAGGAGACAGATGAACAGTCGGGCAACAGAGTTAAGGATGGAATGGAGAGGTATGAGAGTGTTAGCAGGTAGGCCACAGTGCAGGATGTTGCAGTAGTCGAGGCAGGAGATTATGAGGGCATGCACAAGCATTTTAGTAGATTGAGGGTTTAGGACAGGACGAATTTTGAAAATATTTTTGAGCTGGAGGTGGCGAGAACTTGGATGTGCGGTTTGAAGGATAGGGCAGGGTGAAGGGTTACTCCGAGGCAGCGGATTTCCGGGACAGGGGACAGTATGATGTCGTTTATTGTTATAGATAGATCAGGCGGGGAAGATATGTAAGATGGTGGAAAAATTAATGAGTTCAGATTTGTCCACATTAAGCTTGAGGAAGTGAAAGGAGAGGAAGGAGGGTATGGCTGATAGACACTCCGGGATTCTGGACAGCAGAGAGGTGACGTCTGGGCCAGAGAGGTAGATGTAAGTGTTGTCAGCGTACAGATGGTACTGGAAGCCATGGGACTTTATGAGTTGTCCCAGGCCAAGGGTATAGATGGAGAAGAGTAGGGGTCCTAGGGTGGAGCCTTGAGGGACTCCCACAGAGAGAGGGCAGGGTGAGGAGGTAGTGTGGGAGTGGGAGACGCTAAATGTGCAGTTAGAAAGGTATGAGTAGATCCAGGATAGGGCATCACATTAATAAAATGCAATGCAGTGGTGAGCCCTGATGTGAATGCAATTAAATATCACTACAAAAATTATAAAAGTTATACAAAAATGGGCCGATCGGTGTGCTTAGCGTGTCGATACAGTTAAATTCCGTGGTTGAGCAGGCTGGGTCTCCCTGCACTACTGCTCTACATTCTGCAGTACACAAGTCAATTTAGGCCTGCAGTCAGGCCCGGCACCAGCACCCGGCTCACCCGGGCAAGTGCCGGGGCCCTGAGCAGGCGGGGGGGGCCCACTCGCCGTCGGGCACCCCGCCACGCTATGGTACCTGTGAGCGGAGGACAGCGGTACCAGCACCCGTCCCCCTCCTACTCAGGGCCCCGGTAGCCGGAACAATACTTACCCCTCCCCGTGCCTCCTCAGCAGGTCCTGCATCTTCCATGGCTGCTGCACTGTGACGTCTTTCCACCGCGCCCTCTGCTGAGCCGTCACAGGCAACGCAGAGCAGGAAGACGTCGGCGACACTCGATTCCAGAGATGAGCAGCGGCAGCAGGTAAGAAGTGAGGTGAGTATTTGATTTTTTTTTTTAATGTATGGAGGCAAGGGGCATTATAAGGGAGGGGGGGTGACATCCTGCATGGGGCATTATAAGGGGAGGTGACATTCTGCATGGGGCATTATAAGGGGGGGAAGTGACATCCTGCATGGGGCATTATAAGGGGGGGTGACATCCTGCATGGGGCATTATATGGGGGGGAAGTGACATTCTGCATGGGGCATTATAAGGGGGTAGGGGTGACATCCTGCATGGAGCAATATAAGGGAGGGTGACATCCTGCATGGGGCATTATAAGAGGGGGTGACATCCTGCATGGGGCATTATATGGGGGGAACAGCCTGCATGGGGCATTATGTGGGGGGAGGTGACATCCTGCATGGGGCATTATGTGGGGGGGGGGTGACATCCTGCATGGGGCATTATAAGGGGGTGGGGGTGACATCCTGCATGGGACATTATAAGGGGAGGTGACATCCTGCATGGGGCATTATATGGGGGGAACAGCCTGCATGGGTCATTATGTGGGGGGAACAGTCTGCATGGGGCATTATGTGGGGGGAAGAGCCTGCATGGGGCATTATGTGAGGGGAACAGCCTGAATGGGGCATAATGTGGGGGGGAACAGTTAGCATGGGGCATTATGTGGGGGCACAGCCTGCATGGAGCGTTATATGGGGGCCAGAATTCTGTATGGAGCGTTATATGGGGGCCAGTATCCTGTATGGAGCGTTATATGGGGGGCAGTATCCTGTACAGAGCATTATATGGGGGCCAGTATCCTGTACAGAGCATTATATGGGGGCCAGTATCCTGTATGGAGCATTTTATGGGGGCCAGTATTCTGTATGGAGCGATTCGCCGGTTTCTGAGCTATTGTGGAATTTACAATAGATATCGCTCATGTAATGTAAGAAGTGAAATCTTTGGCCTTGTACTATACCTATATTTCTCTGCGGTATCTGTGCATCATGAATCGTGGTATGTGTTAAAGGGACCCACAGAGACCCTTTTGCCCGGGGCCCACAAAAACCTGAAGCCGGCCCTGCCTGCAGTCTACAGAAAAGCAGGGAGACACACGGATGAGGTGGGGGCGGAGTTGTATCACCGTATTGGTCTGCCTACGCCTTGGTCCTGTCTGGTGGCGGACTCTTCAGGATCCATGGTTAGGTGAGTATAAGATATTTTTGCTCTTGAAGGGGACTACAGGGGGCCATCCATACATTGTGGAGGGAATACTGGGGGCCATCATACAGTGTAGGGGGCTACTGTATGGCCCATCATGGTGTGTATAAGAAACTGTAGTCCCAACATGCTGTGTATATGGGAGCTGTGGGAGACATCATGCTGTGTATATGGAGCTGTGGATCCATCATGCTGTGTATGTGGGGGCTTCATGCTGTGTAGAGGACAACTATATATGGAAGGACTTTATTAAATGTTAAGTGGACACTAAAGAAGCATAATTGTTATAGGGCACTCAGGGTATTGTGTCTGTAAAATGGGCACACTGGGGGCATTATAACTTTCTAGAGGGCAAAATGTGGGCACTGTTGCCTAAGGCATTTGCACCGGGCATTAATATGTTCAAGTGCACAATTTTATCATATGTAGGGCAAAATAGAGGCATTTTATATAGTAAGAGGCACAATGATGGGCATTATTATGGGGGGTACTAAGAGAATCTGCAATAGGGACACATACGGCAGCAGCTGCTCAGCATCGGGGTGACAGTAGGATGGTGAGTTTGTGCAGGTTGCAAATAGATGGGGACAGGGTTGGAAATGTGTAATTGTTGTAATCTCTGCAGACAAGTCATCTTTGCTGGAGAAGCCATGATATCGGCTTGGACCAGATGGAATAGATTAGAAAAGTGAACGATTCCATCAGAAAGAACGTCACCTGTAAGTTACCATCTATAACTGCACTGTAATCTTTTACAGACATGGTTGAAAGTGTTGGCACCTTTGAAATTGTTCCAGAAAATGAAGTATTTCTTCCAGAAAATGATTTCAATTAGACATGTTTTGTTTTCCACATGTTTAATTCCTTTGTGGGTATTGAAACAACAAAAGCAGAGAAAAAAAGGCAAATTGGATATCATTTCACACAAAACCCCCAAAAATGGGCCAGACAAAATTGTCAACTTAATATTTGCCTGCACACCTTTTGGAATAAATAACTGCAGTCAATCGCTTCCTATAACCTTCAACAAGCTTCTTATACCTGTCAACTGGAATTTTGGACCACTCTTCTTTTGCAAACTGCTCCAGGTCTCTCATATTTGAAGGTTGCCTTCTCCCAACAGCAATTTTAAGATCTCTCAATGGGTGTTCAAAGGGATTTAGATCGGGACTCATTACTGGCCACTTCAGAACTCTCCAGTGCTTTGTTTCTATCCATTTCTGGGTGCTTCTCTAAGTATCTTTGGGGTTATTGTCCTGCTGGAAGACCTATGACCTAGGACGCAAACCCAGCTTTCTGACACTGGGCACTACATTGGGACTCAAAAATCCTTTGGTGATCTTCAGATTTCATGATGCCTTGCACGCAGTCAAGGTACCCAGTGCCAGAGGCAGCAAAACAATCCCAAAACATCTTTGAATTACCACCATATTTGATTATACCGTGTTATTTTTTTGTGGGCCTCATTCCATTTTTGGTAAACAGTAGAATGATGTGCTTTACCAAAAAGCTCTATCTTGGTCTCATCTGTCTACAAGAAGATTTCCCAGAAGGATATTGGCTCACTCACGTATATTTTGGCAAACTGCAGTCTAGCTTTTTTACGTCTCTGTGCCCACAGTGGGGTCTTCCAAGGTCTCCTGCCATAGAGTTTCATTTCATTCAAATGTAGACGTATAGTTTGTGCTGACACTGATGCACCCTGAGCCTGAAGGACAGCTTGTATTTCTTTGGAACTTGATTGGGGTTGCTTATTCACCATCTGGACTATCCTGCGTTGCAACCTTTCATCGATTTTTCTCTTCCATCCACGTCCAGGGAGATTAGCTACAGTGCCATGAGTTGTAAACTTGATTATGTTGTACACCGTGGAGAAAGGAACATCAAGATCTCTTGAGATGAACTTGTAAGCTTGAGATTGTTGATATGTTTGAACCATTTTGTTGCTCAATTCCTCAGACAGTTCTCTTCTCCTCTTTCTGTTCTCTATGCTTAGCGTGGCACACACAGACACACAATGGAAACATTTAGTCAACTTCTCCCCTTTTTATCTCGTTTCAGGTGTGATTTTCATTTTGCCCACACCTGTTACTTGCCATAGGTCAGTTTGAATGAACATCACATGCTTGAAACTAAGTTGTTTACCCATGTTTTTGTAAAAGGTGCCAACATTGTCTGGCCCATTTTTGAGGTTTTTATGTCCAATTTGCCTTTTTTCAGTTTTTTTTTTGTGTTCTTCCAATACACAAAAAGGAAATAAACATGTGTATAACAAAACATGTGTAATTGCAACAATTTTCTGGGAGAAATACTTCATTTTCTGGAACAATTTCAAGGGTGCCAACACTTTCAGCCATGACTTTATATGTTCTGTAGCACTGGTATTTACCACAATATGGTCACTATATGATGGTAATATTGGTGTCAATCTTTGTACAGAGATTTTCAGTAAAAGCATAGTCATCTGCTGGGGTTCCCCCAGGGCCGGCTCCAAGTTTTTCTGGGCCCCGGGCGAAAGAGTCTCAGTGGGCCCCTTTAACACATACCACGATTCATGATGCACAGATACCGCAGAGAAATATAGGTATAGTACAAGGCCAAAGATTTCACTTCTTACATTACATGACCGATATCTATTGTAAATACTACAACATCTCAGAAACAGGCGAATCGCTCCACACAGTATACTGGCCCCCATAAAATGCTCCATACAGAATACTGGCCCCCATATAACGCTCCATATGGAATACTGGCCCCCATATAATGCTTCATACAGAATACTGGCCCCCATATAACACTCCATACAGAATACCAGCCCCCATAAAACGCTCCGTACAGGATACTTGCCACCATTTAACACTCCGTACTGGATACTGGTCCCCTTATAACGCTCCACACAGGATACTGGCCCCCACATAATGCTCCATGCAGGCTGTTCCCCCCACATAATGCCCCATGCAGGCTGTTCCCCCCCTATAATGCCCCAAGCAGGCTGTTCCCCCCTTTATAATGCCCCATGAAGGATGTCACCCCCCCCATATAATGCCCCATGCAGGATGTCACCCCCCATATAATGCCCCATGCAGGATGTCACTTCTCCCCCCCATATAATGCCCCATGCAGGATGTCCCTCCCCCGCCCATATAATGCCCCATGCAGGATGTTACTCCCCACCCATATAATGCCCCATGCAGGATATCACTTCTCCCCCCCATATAATGCCCCATGCAGGATGTCACCTCCATATAATGCCCCATGCAGGATGTCACTTCTCCCCCCATATAATGCCCTATGCAGGATGCCCCTTTCCCCTCCATATAATGCCCCATGCAGGATGTCACCCCTCATATAATGCCCCATGCAGGATGTCACTTCTCCCCCCCATATAATGCCCCATGCAGGATGTCCCTTCCCCCCCCCATATAATGCCCCATGCAGGATGTCACTTGTTCCCCCCCATATAATGCCCCATGCAGGATGTCCCTTTCCCCCCCAAATAATGCCCCATGCAGGATGTCACTTGTTCCCCCCCATATAATGCCCCATGCAGGATGTCACCCCCCCTCTTTATAATGCCCCATGCAGGATGTCACCCCCCTCTTTATAATGCCCCATGCAGGATGTCACCCCCCCTCTTTATAATGCCCCATACAGGATGTCATCCCCCCATATAATGTCCCATGCAGGATGTCACCCCCCCCCTCTTTATAATGCCCCATACAGGGAAGTGGAGTGTGTCAACCAGGTTCTGGGCAACTACCTGTAACACTTCGTCAATGCCCACCACAATGATTGGGTGAAGTTACTTCCCTGGGCTGAGTTCTCGTATAACAATCACGTTGGTGAAGCCTCGGGAGAGTCTCCTTTCTACAATGTTTTCAGTCGGCAACCCAAGGTTCCTCTGCCGGTGATGGTTCCTTCTGATGTTCCTGCAGCAGATGTTCTCTCCAAGGATTTTGTAAAGTTGTGGGAGGACACCAAAGCCGCTCTAGAAGCGTCCTCCACCCGTATGAAGAGACATGCGGACAAAAAGCACCAGGATTCTCTTTGCTTCCACCCTGGCGACAAGGTAAGGCTCTCGACCAGGTACATGTTGCTGAAGGTTCCCTCTTACAAGTTGGGTCCTCGTTTTACCGGTCTTCTTGAAGTGTTGAAGCAGATCAACGAGGTCTCCTATAAACTGAAGTTGCGGATTCCGAATACCTTCTACGTATCTCTGCTGAAGCCGGTCATCCTGAGTAGTGTTGAGCCACCCCAGTAGTGTTCGAGTTGGGTTCGAACACCCGTATGTTCGCCGAACTGTTCGTCGAACACCTTCGAACACCGTTAAAACCAATGACAGGCAAACAAAAACACATAGAAACACATAGAAAACACATAGAAAACACTTCAAAGGAGTCCAAAAGCTGACAAATTGCTCAGAAGACACAACTAACACATGGAAAAGTGACAAGTACATATAGTCATGCGAAAAGAAAAGAGGTGGAGGAGTAAAAGGAGGGGGAGACACAGATATAGGCATGTCATGCCCTTCTAAAATCAAGAAAGGCTGGAGTAAAAATCTAAAATCAGCCTACCAACACCCAGACGTCGTGACAAGAAAATGAAAAAAATAAATATCTTTAGGTAGAATGGCGGTTCCATTCAGAACACTTTCCTTACAAGACGTAGTGGTATCCCCGTTGTGAGTTGTGCCAAAAACAGAACCCAATACATTCGGACTAATTCACCATTTGTCATATCCAAGGGGCAGGTCCGTAAACGACAACATCGAAGCGGAACCAAGTACAGTAGTATATACTGTACATCCTTTGACAAGGCAATCAGGCGGATCAAGAAGATGGGAAGGGTCACCCTAATGGCCAAAACAGACATTGATGCGGCGTTCCGGTTACTTACTACCTGTGCCTCCGAATAGTGTCCACCTATTGGGCTGCTTCTGGGAAGGAGCATACTATATAGATCGCTGTTTGCCCATGGGGTGCTCCAGATCCTGCTCACTATTTGAGGCGTTTACTTGCTTCCTCGAATGGGTTGTAATGGACGTTTCTAAGGGGGCACATATTATCCATTACCTCGACAACTTCTTATGCCTGGGCCCAAAAGATTCGCCACAGTGTGAATACACGCGGTAGTCCACCTGTGAGAAGGAGAGAGCTGGAGGGAGAGCGGACACTACAGAGCCGAGGGGTTAGAAGGAGAACGGAAGAAGGAAAGAGGGCGAGGAAGGTAAGGGAGTACAGTGGAAGGCCGACCTGAGCTCCCCCACGTTCCTGCTGGGTGGGGAACAGCCCTGGGAAGAAAAGCCGCTTGCGCATCCCTTTGAGGTTACGGGCGCGAGCAGGCAGAGGGACTACGCTGGAGTGCAAAGCCGACACGGCCAGTCCGTTCCTGCCCGTGCGACCTCCGTGTCTCCGGGTTTGTGCCAGAGCCGCGGTGGATCCTGACGGCCAGCCCCCCTCTCCCAATACTGGTGCCTGTCCGCTGGTGGGTCGAGCCCCCCCGCGGTGTGGGGGATTAACATCTGCAGAAGAAAGACCATCTTCCAGCCAAACTAAGATGTCTACTTCTTTTCGTGGACAATGTGATACAATCCCTTTCTTACGGACACGCCCATCGCTACAAATTCCAGATGAGGCACAAAAACAGCAGGTGCTTCAACGGATATCAAGTGCTCCTTCAAGTGGGCTCTCCTCCACCTCAACTTCAACATCACAAATACTCCAGTCCTCAGAGGTGTCACCCCAATCGCACTTGCTTCCTCACATCTCCCAAGTCTCCAGCTGCCCGTCTGAGTATGGGGTAACACAGATGGTTGAGTCTGCACAGCTGTTTACTCATACTATAGCCTGGGAAACGGAGGTCTGCTCCAGAGCTTCTGTTAATCCAGACGAGGAAATGATCTGCACTGATGCCCAGAATCTTTATGAGTCTGATCCAGGACCAGATGAAGAAGGTTCTGAGCATAATGTAGACCCTCGTTCCCAAACTGCAACTCCTGTTGGTGGAGACAATGATGAAGACGATGATGAGACTCAAATACCTGATTGGAGCGACAACTTGACTTTTCGGTCAGGGCAGGAAGAGGTTGGCTCTGAGGACGACGGGTGTGAGAACACACAGGGTGATGATGATGAGGTTGGAGATCTCACTTACTGTCAACCCACAGTCAGCCAGTCGATGAGGTCAGCAGAGGTGGTGGAGGAGGATGTGACTAGCCCAGGGGATGGGGATGACTCGGTACCCGGACCTTTGCCTGGCCTTTGGGATGTCGCGGTGGTCGGCTCCCGGGCCCGTACCCTGGGGTCACTTTTTAAAAGGGTGGATAATTGTTAATTTTATAAGAGTTCGTGACGCCACCTGTGGTATCTGGTGAGAAGCACCAGCGCTGCAGCAGTCCACTGAGGCCGGTGATAAGGCAGCTCGATGGTATAGCTCCCCACAGGTGGAGCTAGGCCTCAGAAAAGAGTATGCAGGGGGAATGCAGGACAGGCGAGACCCAGCTGGGTCAGAGCAAGAACGGGAAGGGACACGGTAGTCACTTCAGTACCTTTTACTGGTGGAAATTCAGGCACATCCCGGAGCACTGTAGGGTGAAGGGTGCATATCAGGATCCTCCCCAATGAGCGGGTGTAGGGCCTCCTGTTTCTTGCCTCTGCGTAGTAAGTTTCTGACCTGCCTGGAGCTAGGCCTAACTTTGTCTCTGTCCTGCGCTGACTGACCTTGTGGTAGGGCCTTGTCTTGGAGTTCACGCTCCCAGTATGCGGGGCCTAAGCGTCTCCTGGCTCTGTTACGTATCAGCACCTTAGCGATCCTGGGACTTGTAGTTCTCCAGGGATTCCGGTTATGCCTTACTGGGTCATAGAGATCCCGGTAAGCTCGGATCCGGTGTCCGGTAAATGCTTTGGGGTGAGCTGGTTAAGCTCCTCTGCCCCCTATGTACTAACTCTCCACTCGCCTTCGGCCTACTCGGGCCCTCACTAGGCTATACACACTAACGGCAGCTTGCCGCGCTTCACCGATCTTATGGCGCCGGCACACCTTAAACTCTAACTGGGCTCCCTGAATCTAGCTAACAGGAGCCTCGTGCTCCACTGCTGAACTATTAACTGAGTTCTCTAGACTAGACTGAGCTCCACTGCAGACTGACCTCTCTTAGGCTTCTCTACTGCAGGAACTCTTCAGAGGAACTGAACTGCCTAGCTCCACCTTCCCTATTTATATCCCTAACGGGCTCCCTCTGCTGGTCTGAGGTGGAAGGTGGAGATGTGTGAATGTTTATGGGGGCCTCTTGTGGAGGATATCATCAATGCACTCTTCTAGGATCTGTGATACCAACTGCAGCTGGGCGTCACAGATGCTATTGACGATGAGGTTAGGTTGCGCCTTCCTGGACAGAGACGGAGTATTGAAAGCACGTCAACAACTGCATCCTCAACCACAACTCTGCCTCTGACCACAAGTCGTAGTGGCTCTTCAGGTCGCATGGGCTCTAAGCCTTGCATAGCCTGGGCATTTTTTCAGATCGATAAGGATGATCCAACTCGTGTTATCTGGAATATTTGTCACCAAAAGCTAACTAGAGGCCATAAAATCCATAGTTTGAGTACTTCATGCATGAACCGTCACATGGATATGAAGCATAAGTTGCAGTGGGAAGCTCACTGTGCTACAATGCGGCCTAGCGGGCCGGGCCAACCACCGTCTACCCCATCTTGTGCATCCGCGGCCTCTTCATCCTCTGTGACTGGGGGGACAGCAGTCACACATGTTTTTGGACGCAGACCTGCCACTTCTTTACCCGCAACAGCCAGTGTGATTGGCAGGTCATCATTTCATTTGGAAGTGGAAACACCAGCTGGTGTTGAGCGCTATCCGACATCGAGAGCACCACCTTTGGATCAAGGCAACCTAACTTTTCCGCCTGCATCTTCCTCACAGACCGGCAAGTTTGCCGGGGACACCCTACTCAACCCCGTCTAAGCACAACAGCCAGCCCTCGGTCCCTCAGATGTGGACAAGTAAAAGACCATTTCCTCCTAGTCATGACAAAGCTAAGAGGTTGAATTTCACCATCTGCAAGCTGTTGGCTACAGAAATGCTGCCTTTCCGCCTGGTGGACACAGAGGATTTTCGAGACCTTATGTCCGTCGCAGTGCCCCAGTACCAGATGCCCAGTCGGCACTACTTCTCAAAGAAAGGTGTGCCTGCGCTCCACCAGCATGTTGCACACAACATCACCGCTTCTTTGAGAAACTCTGTGTGTGACAGGGTGCATTTCACCACAGACACTTGAGCGAGTAGGCATGGACAGGGGCGTTACATGTCGCTGACTGGGCACTGGCTAACTATGGTGACAGCAGGACAAGGGGCTGCTGTCCAAGTCTTGCCGTCCCCACGAGTTGTACGTCAATCCTCTTTATCTAGAAGTTCCTCCACTGCTTCTGCCTCCTCAACCTCCTCTCGGTCCTCCACCTGCACCCAAAGCCTGTCTGGTAATGCCACCCGCTTTCTAACTGCGCAGAAGGAATCCTGCACACCTCCTTACTATGCTGGCAGCAGGGCTCAACGGCATCAGGCGGTGTTTACTTTGAAATATCTGGGAAATGTGAGTCACACAGCTGAGAAGTTGTGGTCAGCTCTGGAGACCCAGTTTCATGAATGGTTGTCTCCACTGGACCTGCAACCAGGGAAGGCCGTGTGCGACAATGCTGCAAACCTGGGTGCGGCCCTTAGCCGGGGCAATGTCACACACGTGCCTTGTATGGCTCACGTGATGAACCTGGTTGTCCAGCAATTTTTAGCCCACTATCCCGGACTAGATGGCCTTCTGCAGAGGGCACGGTCGCTGTGTGCTCACCTCCGCCGTTCGCATCCCGCAGCTCAACGACTTACATCTCTACAGAAGTCGTTGGGCCTGCCAGTTCACCGACTGAAATGCGATGTGCCGACACGGTGGAATTCAACTCTGTACATGTTGCAGCGACTGTGGCAGCACCGACAAGCCCTGGTGCAATACGTTCTGACGTATAGCCTGGGCCAACGAGATCCAGAGGTGGGGCAAATCACGCTGCAGGAGTGGTCTAAGATCAGGGACCTATGAAGTTGACGCGCCCCCTGGGCCGTGGGGTACCCGGAGCCGTGCCGGTAGACGCTGGGGGTTGTAGGCACTGTGGCGGTGACCCGGTCCGTGACCCAGGGCGGTCAATCCAAGGGTAATTTGTATATATGGGTTTTATAATGTCCGACTTCGCCACCTGTGGAGTGCGGCCAAAGGGACCGCCGCTGCGGAACAGTCCTCTGAAGCTGGTGGTTTTGCAGTAATGGTATTATTACTCCCCACAGGAAGAGTGTAGTTTCAGGGCAGCGTGGGTGGATGATGGTGGTTGTAGTGCAGGGAGTCAGTAATGAACACAGAGTCCGTGTGATGCAGTCCCAAGATCTTTACTCACAGTTGTTGCAGTCCAGATTACAGGTACCAGAGCAATCTCCCCCATCGTGCTGTGCGTACTCAGTGAGGGGCTCAGTCCACCCCCAGATAGCTCCGGAGTACTTAGCAGGACCCCCTTCTGTATGTCCTTTCTCTGGCCTTCTCCCTGCACCTCACACCCAGTGACACTTCTATCCGGTATCCTCGGGCCTTGGCGGGTGACGTGTGTTCCGTCCCCTGGGTCCTATGTTGCTGCCTTCTTAGTGAGACTGGTGTGGACTTTGGCCTGCAGTACATGAAATGCTGCAGCCTCCGGTTTCTAGTTGAGCCTTGCTGTTTCTCCGCTAGTTGAGGGACCGGTTCCCCTTATCTGGCCTGACCCCTATACCTCCTGGTAGCAGCGGGCGTACAGGTGGCCTTCTGCACGGCCCGTACCCCTAAGGTCCCTTCGGTTCCTGGAGCCTTCCTGCTCCCACTCCTCTCTTCTCTCCTTCAGTCCTGGGCCTCCCAGGCTAGGCCCGCCTCCGGAGCAGAGCTCATGCAGAGCCTCTGCTCCTGTCACTTCTCCTCCTCTGACTGGCTTGCTCTTTCTAAGATGGCTTCCTATTTATACTCTCCCTGTCATGTGCTCCCCTAAGCTGCTTTCTCCACCCACACCCACTGCATAGGACCCTCCCGCCAGCTAGGGACCTGGGACTGTGCTCTCCCTTAGGAGCAATCTCGCCCTACCCCCACTGCGGGTATGTGTTGGATGCAGGTCTTAGGGTCCCGAGCCATACTCCTTCCTTACCTGAGGGTGAGATACCACACCTCTGGGTGAGATGCAGTACCTCTGTGGTGACTGAACCCTCAGGGGCGCCACACACCCTTCTGCACAGTTTTGAAATGGCGACGAAGATGTTTAGTGCTGACGCCGATGCCATTATCAGCATGACTATTCCGGTGATTCACATGCTGGACCACACGTTAAACAGAATTCAGAGTCAGGTGGTGGGACAAGAGGAGGTGTAGGAAGTAGAGGAGGAGTTGTATGCGGAAGGGATAACATCTCCAAGGTCCAGACGGTCGGCAGCACCAAGGCGGCAGGCATGGGAGGGTGGGGGAGAGGGATTAACCAGGGCGCATGGTAGCAGACAAACTGTTGAGGAAGGTGCAGGAGCCGAGGAAGAAGTGGAGGACGAACTGACGATGGGCATGTAAGACTCATCAGATGAGGGAGACCTTGATCACATTTCTGTTGTGTGAGGTTGGGGGGAGAGGGCAGAGGAAGGAAGCATGATTCTTACCTCGCTACCAACACAACTAGGACTTGGTCCTCCTGGATGCGCAAGACACATGAGTGCCTTCTTGCTGCACTACCTGCAACATGACCCTTGGATTGTCAGAATTCAAAGTAATCCCGACTACTGGGTTGCCACACTCTTAGATCCCCGGTACAAAAGTAAATTTGCCGAAATAATTCCTGCCATAGAAAGGGATTCACGCATGCAGGAGTATCAGCAGAGGCTGTTGCAGAATCTTACATGTGCTTTTCCACAAAACACCAGTGGTGCACGTAGTGAATCTCACAGTTCTAACTTGCAAACCGTGGGACTGTGAAGTCTTCATCACTCAAACCGTAACAGTAACACAGTATCTGCTGGTAACAGCAATTTTGTGGAATCGTTTCACCACTTTTTTAGACCATCCTTTGTAAGGCCACAGGAGACAAGAAGTCTGACACATAGTCAACGCCTAGAGAGGATGGTGCAGGAGTATCTCCAAGTGAACATCGAAGCCATGACTGTGTCACTGGACCCTTGCTCATTTTGGGATTCCAATCTGGAAAAATGTCCGGAGCTCGCCACTCACGCCTTGGAGATCTTGTCATGCCCTGCAGCCAGCGTTCTCTCTGAATGTGTGTTCAGCGCTGCTGGTGGTGTGCTGACAGATAAGCGCACGCGGCTGTCCACTGAGAATGTAGACAGACTCACGTTCATAAAGATGAACAAATCATGGATCCGCAAGGACTTTTCTACCCCTGTGTCATCCTGGGGAGACTAAAAGCTTGAGGATTTGGTAAAATCACCTCACCAACCTTTTTAAGCAACTCTGGGGCAATTGATGCCACTTAAGTGGTGTCTGTGCCACAATTTTTGGAAAAAATGGAGACTCTTTTTGGAGTCCCCTTGCTGTGTTTTACGTGACGTTGGCATCGTCAATTCCAGGTGTAGTTTCTTTAACTGTAAGAAACTACATACACTATGGCTTTGGTTAACACAGATGGTTGAGTCTGAAGAGCTGTTTACTCAGAGGTCTGCTCCAAAGCTTCAGTATCTGCTAGTCAGCGTAGAATTTTTAACTGCATCTAGCTTAGGCAATACTTTGGGCGCAGTAGCCCAGCTGCGAAGCAAGCTGCACCGCCTGTGTATCTAATAAGAATTTTTAAATGCATCTAGCCTAGGCAGACTGTGGGGACCCCCAACCAAACCCAGACGCTCAGCCCCCCTACCGCCCCCCTTTCCTTGACAATACAATAATGTAACTCTTACAACTGGATGGGTGAGGATCGGTCACAGCTTTATTAACTCTTTATACTCATTCCATTAGAAAGGCATTTTATTTCTAAAATAATTCAGCTTGTTGCAGCATACCCTGGGTCTCCACACCGGCAAGTTGGCCAACAAGTGTAACTCTCCGACATGTCCTTTCTATTTCCAGGCCACGGAGGATCCTGTGTACTCGTATGCAGGACTCTGACCCCCATCCATCACTCTTAACACTTCTTCCACTCCGTCCTGGAGTCCTGACAGGAATATGTCCAGTCCAATATCCATTAAGTGAACACCGTCGGGCCGTATGAGGCCTGCTTTATCTCCTTCCAGTTGTCGGTGTTGTATCACTACACTGCCTCTGTCTCTTCTAAATTTTGCCATCCGAATATTTATTACCCGCCTTGTCCGTTCGATGGCCGTGATGTCTCACGCACCTTGCCATACCGCTATCGGCACAATCTCTGACCATACTATAGTTAGTTTTGTGAAAAATTCTCTGAAGCGCTCAGTGTCTAGTTTCATTATTGCCATTTGTTATGCGCTCTTGTGATGACCTAGATCGTTTCCCCCGGCATGTATAACTAAGATGACTGGACCTCTTGCCTCTCTCCCTACCTTTATTACCTCCATTAGTACCTGTGGCCATAGCAGGCCTCTAATACCTCTCCAGTTGAAATATGTGTTATGAAACTCTAATTTCCTCCCGCCTGAGCGGACTTTCGCCCTTTTTTCTGCCCAATATATATACGAGTGGCCTATCACCCACACTGTTGGCTTAGCGTCACCTGTAAAAGAAACAAACCACGTTAGGATAACAAGTCCGGTCTTATGTATCTCGCCAAACACGTGGATCGCCATCTCCCTATCCTCTGAACTTCCGTTTCTGACAGTCCTGCTCTTGCTGCTTCCGTGGCCGCGCCTATGCGGAATGAGTGTGTCCCGTAATCTTTGGGGTGGTTCCCTGCCGATGTTAGGCATTTATTAAATATAGCTTGGAACTGGTATCTTGATAATGGCGGTCCATCAATGTGTGATAGGAAGAAATTACTTTGTGATCTGATGGTTATATATGTTTTTACTATTGTTACCCGACTCAGTGTACCGTTTGTGGGTTGAAGAAGTACCCAAGTGCCCCTGCCCGCTGGAACCGTTTTCGATTTGCGTATGCGTAGACGTATTGCATTATTGGCTATGACTACGTCCTGGTGTAATAAGCCTCCACTGGTGGTAATTTTGGATTGAGGGACTAATTCGCTTATGCATAGTGCCCTGAAGAAGGCGATCGCAAATGCGGTAGACAGTAGTGTTGCTTCAAATTGTGAGTGTCATGTTAATGGTGTTAGGGATATGATGTGAGAAATCAGTTTTAGTGACACAGGACGGGACGTCTACACTCCTGACTTGGCTGACCCCTTTTCCACCCTTTTATGGATTGTCTGATGATGAATCTCTTTGTCACATCTCCCCAATTCAGTAGTTGGAAGTGAAATGCTACTCCGGTCAGACACCGCTGCGCTGACGCCCCTGATATGCCCTTCATCATTAGCTGGTGGAGAAATTCTATGGTGACTAGTAATCTGGCTTGGTCAACCCGTCTGCCTGCTACTAGTCGTGTCCACTCTTCCCATGCCATACCGTATGCTTGCCATGTCGACGGGGCAACTGACGCTCTGATTAATGGCATCAACTATTCGCCACTAGATCCCATAGGGAGGGTGGACAACTGTTGCCCGATGGGTGGGCGTTGGGGAGGAGCTCTGTGAAAATCTGCCAATTGAATTGTGATAAAGCGTTAGCAGCAGAGTTAGACCCCTCAGCATCGTGGCTAGCGCGGACCCATACATTGTGTTTTAGGCACAGGAATGCTAGCCAGCGTAGTAGGCCTAGAACTGGGAGAGACGATGATGCCATCTTATTAATGCAGTGCGCTAGGCTGATGTTTTTTGTTATGAAGCGTATATTTTTGTTAGCCAGGCGCGTGCCCCATATTTCTATTGCTACCACTATTGGGAAGAAAAATTATTTTCCGGGCTAGATGCAGCTAAAAATTATTATTAATTTCAAAGCTGGTGGAGCTTGGTATAGATGGCCTAATACAATGAGTACCACACACTGCTACAAGCCCAAATATTTTTTCAGAGCTAGATGCAGATAAAAATTATTTTGAATTTGCAACCTGGTGGAGGTTAGTATAGATGGACTAATAGAACAAGTCCCACACACTGCTACAAGCCCAAATATTTTTTCAGAGCTAGATGCAGATAAAAATTATTTTGAATTTGTAACCTGGTGGAGGTTAGTATAGATGGACTAAAAGAACAAGTCCCACACACTGCTACAAGCCCAAATATTTTTTCAGAGCTAGATGCAGATAAAAATGATTTTGAATTTGCAACCTGGTGGAGGTTAGTATAGATGGACTAATAGAACAAGTCCCACACACTGCTACAAGCCCAAATATTTTTTCAGAGCTAGATGCAGATAAAAATTATTTTGAATTTGCAACCTGGTGGAGGTTAGTATAGATGGACTAATAGAACAAGTCCCACACACTGCTACAAGCCCAAATATTTTTTCAGAGCTAGATGCAGATAAAAATTACTTTGAATTTGCAACCTGGTGGAGGTTAGTATAGATGGACTAATAGAACAAGTCCCACACACTGCTACAAGCCCAAATATTTTTTCATAGCTAGATGCAAATAAAAATTATTTTGAATTTGCAACCTGGTGGAGGTTAGTATAGATGGACTAATAGAACAAATCCCACACACTGCTACAAGCCCAAATATTTTTTCAGAGCTAGATGCAGATAAAAATTATTTTGAAATTGCAACCTGGTGGAGGTTAGTATAGATGGACTAATAGAACAAGTCCCACACACTGCTACAAGCCCAAATATTTTTTCAGAGCTAGATGCAGATAAAAATTATTTTGAATTTGCAACCTGGTGGAGGTTAGTATAGATGGACTAATAGAACAAGTCCCACACACTGCTACAAGCCCAAATATTTTTTCAGAGCTAGATGCAGATAAAAATTATTTTGAATTTGCAACCTGGTGGAGGTTAGTATAGATGGACTAATAGAACAAGTCCCACACACTGCTACAAGCCCAAATATTTTTTCAGAGCTAGATGCAGATAAAAATTATTTTGAATTTGCAACCTGGTGGAGGTTAGTATAGATGGACTAATAGAACAAGTCCCACACACTGCTACAAGCCCAAATATTTTTTCAGAGCTAGATGCAGATAAAAATGATTTTGAATTTGCAACCTGGTGGAGGTTAGTATAGATGGACTAATAGAACAAGTCCCACACACTGCTACAAGCCCAAATATTTTTTCAGAGCTAGATGCAGATAAAAATTATTTTGAATTTGCAACCTGGTGGAGGTTAGTATAGATGGACTAATAGAACAAGTCCCACACACTGCTACAAGCCCAAATATTTTTTCAGAGCTAGATGCAGATAAAAATTATTTTGAATTTGCAACCTGGTGGAGGTTAGTATAGATGGACTAATAGAACAAGTCCCACACACTGCTACAAGCCCAAATATTTTTTCAGAGCTAGATGCAGATAAAAATTATTTTGAATTTGCAACCTGGTGGAGGTTAGTGTAACATACCTGGCGGCGTCCTTGCATAGTGGTCCATCTCCCACTGTGCTAGAGCGCGCACTTGATCTCCAGTCCAGACTGCCACTCTGGCTTCTTTCCATGTTGTCTGCTTTGCTTTGCTCTTGCTGTTTAGGGCGACGCCCGCTGAACTTCCTGTTTCTTGTAGCTGCTGCTGACACTCCCCTGATGCGTCCTCAGCCTATTGCTGTCTGTCACCTGGTATTTAACCCAGCTCCTCCTTGGAATCCTTGCCTGAGCATCTTGTTCTGTCAGTTGGCTTCTTGTCACTGATGTGCCAGGTCCTGTCTATGTTTCCTGCCTTGCGGTATCAGTTCCCGTGTCTGAACTGTGTCCTGTCTGTGTACTCTAGCCAGCTGTCTGTCTCCCTTCCTGAGGCTGTATTTCCAGGCCTGTCTGAACACGCTCCTAGCCTGTTCGTCTCGCCCTCTGGGGGCCGCATACCCAGACTCGCTCCTGTATTTGTTGCAGTGCAGTTCCTGTCTGAACTGTCTCCTAGCTTCCTACCTGTTTTGTCTTTATGTCCGTTTGTTCCCTTTTTCTGCAGTGTCTGAACCAGCACTTGGCTTTACCTAGGCTCGTTCCTGCATTTTGTTGCAGTAACTGTTCTTGTCTGAACTGTCTCCTAGCTTCTTACCTGTTTTGTCTTTATGTCTGTTTGTTCCCTTTTTCTGCAGTGTCTGAACTAGCACTTGGCTTTACCTAGGCTCGTTCCTGCATTTTGTTGCAGTAACTGTTCTTGTCTGAACTGTCTCCTAGCTTCTTACCTGTTTTGTCTTTATGTCCGTTTGCTCCCTTTTTCTGTAGAGTCTGAACCTGCACCTAACTTCTACTCGTTGTCATTGTACTTCCGTTTGTGAGTTGGAGTCCTTTTGCTACTTCTTTGCAAGTACCTTGTGTGTATCTGGTTTTGCCTTTCTTTTCCAGTCTGTTCCGTGTGAACAGAGCTCTGTCCCCTTTGCTTTGTCTTTGTTTACCTCTTCGGCGATTTATCTCAGCCCTGTCCACCGCGTCTGCGGTTTCGCTCTGCTCAGCCTTGTCCACCACGTCTGCGGTTTCCCTCTGCTCAGCCCTGTCCACCGCGTCTGCGGTTTCGCTCTGCTCAGCCTTGTCCACCACGTCTGTGGTTTCGCTCTGCTCAGCCTTGTCCACCGCGTCTGCGGTTTCGCTCTGCTCAGCCCTGTCACCGCGTCTGCGGTTTCGCTCTGCTCAGCTTTGTCTACCGCGTCTGCGGTTTCGCTCTGCTCAGCCTTGTCTACCGCGTCTGCGGTTTCGCTCTGCTCAGCCTTGTCTACCGCGTCTGCGGTTTCGCTCTGCTCAGCCTTGTCTACCGCGTCTGCGGTTTCGCTCTGCTCAGCCTTGTCTACTGCGTCTGCGGTTCTGCTCTGCTCTGCTCAGCCTTGTCTACCGCGTCTGTGGTTTCGCTCTGCTCAGCTTTGTCCACCGCGTCTGCGGTTTCGCTCTGCTCAGCCCTGTCTACCGCGGCTGCGGTTTCGCTCTGCTCAGCCCTGTCTACCTCGGCTGCGGTTTCGCTCTGCTCAGCCCTGTCTACCGCGGCTGCGGTTTCGCTCTGCTCAGCTTTGTCCACCGCGTCTGCGGTTTCGCTCTGCTCAGCCCGGTCTACCGCGTCTGCGGTTTCGCTCTGCTCAGCCTTGTCTACCGCACCTGCGGTTTCGCTTTACTCTGATTACCGCATCTGCGGCTCTGAACTCGTCTCCCAGTCTGTACTGGACCCTACTCAGCCTGCGCTCTAGCCTGCCTGTTCCTGTATTCCCCGGTGTGGGTCAACAGCCGTGTCCGGAGTCTGACCTGGAGTAGACCCTGGTCCCTCTGCTCGGTTCCTCCCTGGTGCACTGACGTCGTATGCCGTCGTGCGACCTTGGTCGGATCGAGCAGATACTTAGTTACGCCCCTCCAGGCACTCTCCGGTTCATGGCACAGTGGAACCTCTAAACACGCACACGCCAGTCAGTCCGGGCGTGTGCATTACAGTTAGTATAGATGGACTAATAGAACAAGTCCCACACACTGCTACAAGCCCAAAAATTTTTCAGAGCTAGATGCAGATAAAAATTATTTTGAATTTGAAACCTGGTGGAGGTTAGTATAGATGGACTAATAGAATGATGCTATGCCCAAAAGGTTTTACTTGGCTAGGTGCAGTAAAAAAATTTGTATTCTATACACAGGTGGTGTAGCTTGCAACACAGATAGGCTACTCCACTGACTAAGACACACTGCAAGAGGCCAAAAAGGATTTGCTTAGCTAGATTTAGTCAAATGCTGTGAAAAAAACTTGCACAGCACTGGCACAGACCTGCCTGGCAAACAGTGATAGGAACTGATGTAACCTAGCCCTCAAAAGGACTGCAATTACAATTAGTCTTTACTCCCAACCTATCCATTTAAGAGCACAGACCTGCCTGATAAAAGTCGTAGGAAATGATGTAACCTAGTCCTCAAAAGGACGGCAATCACAACTATTCCCTACTCCCAAGCTATCTGTAGATTTGTGCGAAAATTGGCTTGAAATTAACACTCAAAGTATAGCGCACATAGCAACAGCGGTGCGGTCTAACACGCAGCTGCAGCAGTGAGAAAATGGTGGCTATGTGGAAAATGGCTGGGTCTTATAGGGCAAGGACATGTGACATACACTGCCAATGACACGTGCCCTTGCTTGTGTGAAAAAAAGCAGTTCGCTCCGTGTGTGCGCTGCTGATTGGCTGACAGATTGCACCTCCCCACTGTAAATGCGGGAAAGAGAAAAAAAAATGGAGATCTTCATTATTTATGCAGAGATCCATCCCCTGCCCCTCCCCCCGCCCCGCTGTACACTCAAACTGCGTATTAACATTAATTTTCAGCATTACTGAGAAAAAATCCAGCTATGATTTTGGTGCAAGAACAGTTATCGAACATAACCTCGAACAGACGCATTTTTTACAAATTGTTCGTGTTCGCCGAACGGCTCGAACACAGCCCAAAACAGCTCGAATTTGAGATTGGCGAACAGTTCGAGTCGAACACCGCTCATCTCTAATCCTGAGTTACTTCTTCAAGGATTCTGGCACCACGCCCGTGCCAGTCAACTCAGATGAAGTTTTTGAAGTGGAGAACATCTTGGCCTTGAAGAGGGTGAGAGACAAGATTTTCTTCCTTATTGACTGGAAGGGTTTCGTTCCGGAAGGGAGGTCCTGGGAGCCTAATGAGAACATTCACACTCCGATTCTCCTCCAGAACTTCCTCGATGGCCTGAAGAGGGGGGGGGGGGGCACTGTTAGTGCCATGCTGGATTCCCGCTCTGACAGGCAGGGACTCCGGCGTGTCGGTACACTTACTCGTGCGGCCAGCGCTTTCCCCTCCAGTGCTCTGCCTGCTTTCAACAGGACTTGCGGCCTTGTCCTTAAGGCACGTGCACTCTCCCACCTTCTTAAAGGGCCAGCGTGTGCACTTGCTATTACGTTTCCAGCCAATGGCTGTGGGACATTTCATATACAGTACAGACCAAAAGTTTGGACACATCTTCTCATTTAAAGATTTTTCTGTATTTTCATGACTATGAAAATTGTACATTCACACTGAAGGCATCAAAACTATGAATTAACACATGTGGAATTATATACTTAACAAAAAAGTGTGAAACAATTTAAAATATGTCTTATATTCTAGGTTCTTCAAAGTAGCCACCTTTTGCTTTGATGACTACTTTGCACACTCATGGCATTCTCTTGATGAGCTTCAAAAGGTAGTCACCGGAAATGGATTTCACCTCACAGGTGTGCCCTGTCAGGTTTAATAAGTGGTATTTCTTGCCTTATAAATGGGGTTGGGAGCATCAGTTTTGCTGTGCAGAAGTCTGGTGGATAGACAGCTGATAGTCCTACTGAATAGACTGTTAGAATTTGTATTATGGCAAGAAAAAAGCAGCTAAGTAAATAAAAACGAGTGGTCATCATTACTTTAAGAAATGAAGGTCAGTCAGTGTGAAAAATTGGGCAAACTTTGAAAGTGTCCCCAGTGCAGTTGCAAAAAACATCAAGCGCTACAAAGAAACTGGCTCACATGAGGACCGCCCCAGGAAAGGAAGACCAAGAGTCACCTCTGCTTCTGAGGATAAGTTTATCCGAGTCAGCAGCCTAATAATTCACTGGTTAACAGCAGCTCAGATTAGAGACCAGGTCAATGCCACACGGAGTTCTAGCAGCAGACACATCTCTTCAACAACTGTTAAGAGGAGACTTTGTGCAGCAGGCCTTCAAGGTAAAATAGCTGCTAGGAAACCACTGCTAAGGACAGGCAACAAGCAGACGAGACTTGTTTGGGCTAAAGAACACAAGGAATGGACATTAGACCAGTGGAAATCTGTGCTTTGGTCTGATGAGTCCAAATTTGAGATCTTTGGTTCCAACCACCGTGTCTTTGTGCGACGCAGAAAAGGTGAACGGATGGACTCTACATGCCTGGTTCCCACCGTGAAGCATGGAGGAGGAGGTGTGATGGTGTGGGGGTGCTTTGCTGGTGACACTGTTGGGGATTTATTCAAAATTAAAGGCATACTGAACCAGCATGGCTACCACAGCATCTTGTCGCGGCATGCTATTCCATCCGGTTTGCGTTTAGTTGGACCATCATTTATTTTTCAACAGGACAATGACCCCAAACACACCTCCAGGCTGTGTAAGGGCTATTTGATCAAGAAGGAGAGAGATGGGGTGCTACGCCAGATGACCTGGCCTCCACAGTCACCAGACCTGAACCCAATCGAGATGGTTTGGGGTGAGCTGGACCGCAGAGTGAAGGCAAAAGGGCCAACAAGTGCTAAGCACCTCTGGGAACTCCTTCAAGATTGTTGGAAGACCATTTCCGGTGACTACCTCTTGAAGCTCATCAAGAGAATGCCAAGAGTGTACAAAGCAGTCATCAAGGCAAAACGTGGCTACTTTGAAGAACATAGAATATAAGACATATTTTCAGTTGTTTCACACTTTTTTGTTAAGTATATAATTCCACATGTGTTAATTCATAGTTTTGATGCCTTCAGTGCGAATGTACAATTTTCATAGTCATGAAAATACAGAAAAATCTTTAAATGAGAAGGTGTGTCCAAACTTTTGGTCTGTACTGTATGTTGCTTCCTCCCTGATGGGGAGGTGCCTGACTAACCTTCCTGTTCTACAGTCTATGGGTACTAGTCCACGCTACTACGTCTGACTATCTACCTGCAATCCAGCCTGTCGCACTCCGGTGCAATCCAGCCTGTCGCACTCCGGTGCAACCCAGTCTGCCGCACTCCAGTGCAACCCAACCTGTCGCACTCCGGTGCAACCCAGCTTGCCGCATTCCGGTGCAACCCAGCCTGCCGCACTCCGGTGCTATTTTGCTTGCCGCCCTTGGGAGTCATCCTGTCTGTCCTACTGGGTCAGGCTGCTGGGCGTCCGTTGGTCTGTTCTGGAGCGGCACCTGGCACCTGGCGTTCATCGGGAGCCAAGCCTAACCTCACCAACAGAGGCTCTAGCGAACAGTCAGGTGCTCACTTAGTCTCGCCCCTCCAGGCTCTCCGTGGTCCGTGGCACAGTGGTTCCACAAACCACATTGGCACGTTGCCCCTCGGGAGGGGGCCAGTTGGCTTTGTGTTATAAAAAGTGTGCTGCTTATCTGATGGTTAGTGCTGTGCTCACTTATTACATGTACAGTCATGGCCAAAAGTATTGAGAATGAGACAAATAGTAATTTTTCCAAAGTTTACTGCTTCATTTTTTGTAATGGCAATTTGCATATACTCCTGAATGTCAAAGAGTGATCAGCTTAACAGCAATTACTGTACTTGCAAAGTCAATATTTGCCCAGAAAATGAACTTTAACCCCGAAAACACATTTCAACATCATTGCAGTCCTGCCTTAAAAGGAGCAGCTAACATCGTTTTAGTGATTGATCCATTAACACAGGTGTGGATGTTGATGAGGACAGGGCTGGCGATCAATCAGTCATGATTAAGTAAGAATGACATCACTGGACACTTTAAAAGGAGGCTGGTTCTTGGTATCATTGTTTCTCTTCAGTTAACCATGGTTATCGCTAAAGAAACACCTGCAGCCATCATTGCACTGCACAAAAATGGCCTAACAGGGAAGAGTATCGCAGCTACAAAGATTGCACCTCAGTCAACAATCTATCGCATCATCAAGAACTTCAAGGAGAGAGCTTCCATTGTTGTCAAAAAGGCTCCAGGGCGCCCAAGAAAGACCAGCAAGCGCCAGGACCGTATCTTAAAACTGTTTCAGCTGCGGGATCGGACTACCAGCAGTGCCGAGCTTGCTCAGGAATGGCAGCAGGCTGGTGTAAGTACTTCTGCACGCACTGTGAGGCGGAGACTCTTTGAGCAAGGGCTGGTTTCAAGGAGGGCAGCAAAGAAGCCACTTCTCTCCAGAAAAAACATCAGGGACCGACTGATATTCTGCAAAAGGTACAGGGAGTGGATTGCTGAGGACTGGGGCAAAGTAATTTTCTCTGATGAGTCCCCTTTTCGATTGTTTGGGACATCTGGAAAACAGCTTATTCGGAGAAGAAGAGGTGAGCGCTACCACCAGTCTTGTCTCATGCCAACTGTAAAGCATCCTGAAACCATTCATGTGTGGGGTTGCTTCTCAGCCAAGGGAATCGGCTCACTCACAGTCTTGCCTAAAAATACAGCCATGAATAAAGAATGGTACCAGAATGTCCTCCAAGAGCAACTTCTCCCAACCGTCCAAGAGCAGTTTGGCGCCCAACAATGCCTTTTCCAGCATGATGGAGCAACTTGCCATAAAGCAAAGGTGTTAACTAAATGGCTCATGGAACAAAACATAGAGATTTTGGGTCCATGGCCTGGAAACTCCCCAGATCTTAATCCCATTGAGAACTTGTGGTCAATCATCAAGAGACGGGTGGACAAACAAAAACCAACAAATTCTGGCAAAATGCAAGCATTGATTATGCAAGAATGGACTGCTATCAGTCAGGATTTGGTCCAAAAGTTGATTGAGAGCATGCCAGGGAGAATTACAGAGGTCTTGAAGAAGAAGGGGCAACACTGCAAATATTGACTTGCTGCATTAACTCATTCTAACTGTCAATATAACCTATTGGTACTCATAATATGATTGCAATTATATTTCTGTATGTGATATAAACATCAGACAAACACTAATAAAAACCAGAGGGCAGCAGATCATGTGAAAATATAATTTTGGTGTCATTCTCAAAACTTTTGGCCATGACTGTACAGGTGCTTTTCACAAAATTAGAATATCATCAAAAATGTAATTTATTTCAGCTCTTCAATACAAAAAGTGAAACTCATTATATAAAGTCATTACAAACAGAGTGATCTATTTCAAGTGTTTAATTGTGTTAATGTTGATGATTATGGCTTACAGCCAATGAAAACACAAAAGTCATTATCTCAGTAAATTAGAATAATTAACGAAAAACACCTGCAAAGGCTTCCTAAGCATTTAAAAAGGTCCCTTAGTCTGTTTCAGTCGGCTCCACAATCATGGGGAAGACTTCTGACTTGACAGATGTCCAGAAGGGAGTCATTGACACACTCCACAAGGAAGGTAAGCCACAAAAGGTCATTGCTAAAGAAGCTGACTGTTCACAGAGTGCTGTATCCAAGCATATTAATGGAAAATTGAGTGGAAGGAAAAAGTATGGTAGAAAAAGGTGCACAATAGGGTTGAGCGAGTATGTTCTGTCTGAGTATGCTCGGGCCGAGCTCCGAGTATTTACAGCTGCTCAGTGATATGGTTGAATCGCTCCCGTGTGCATGATTTGCAACTGTTTGACGGCTTTATTACATGTGAGGAATGTGTAAGAAATAGAGCTCGGCCCGAGCATACTCGGCGAAAGGGTTAATAGAACATACTCGCTCAACACTAGTGCACAAGCGACCGGGATAACTGCAGGATTGTTAAGAAAAGGCCATTCAAAAATTTGGGGGAGATTCACAAGGAGTGGACTGCTGCTGGAGTCATTGCTTCAAGAGCCACCACAGACAGACGTATCCAGGACATGGGCTACAAGTGTCACATTCCTTGTGTCAAGCCACTCATGACCAATAGACAATGCCAGAAGCGTCTTACCAGGGCCAAGGAGAGAAAGACCTGGACTGTTGCTCAGTGGTCAAAGGTGTTGTTTTCAGATGAAAGGAAATTTAGCATTTCTTTTGGAAATCAAGGTCCCAGAGTCTGGAGGAAGAGTGGAGAGGCACACAATCCAAGCTGCTTGAGCAGCCTAGTGTGAAGTTTACACAATCAGTGATGGTTTGGGGAGCCATGTCATCTGCTGGTGTATGTCCACTGTGTTTTATCAAGGCCAAAGTCAGCGCAGCCATCTACCAGGAAATTTTAGAGCACTTTATGCTTCCCTCTGCTGACAAGCTTTTTGGAGATGGAAATTTCATTCTCCAGCAGAACTTGGCACCTGTCCACACTGCAAAAAGTACCAATACCTGGTTTAAAAACAACAGTATCACTGTGCTTGATTGGCCAGCAAACTCACCTGACCTTAATCCCCATATCTATGAGGATATGAGAATCTATGGGGTATTGTCAAGAGGAAGATGAGAGACATCAGACCCAACAATGCAGACGAGCTGAAGGGTGCTATCAAAGCAACCTGGGCTTCCATAACACCTCAGCAGTTCCACAGGTTGATCGCCTCCATGCCACGCCGTATTGATGCAGTAATTGCTGCAAAAGGAGCTCCGACCAAATATTGAGTGCATTTACTGAACATACTGTCACAGTTGTGTCAGAAGTAACAGACAGTCACCCTGCAGTTGGTTGCAGGAGATCTCTTTGTTTGGCATTACAGACAACTTCTTAGAAGCTGTATCTCTAGGACCCAGTGGCTACCTTCCTTTGGCTAATTAGTACACTGGCCTGGGTGTATAAATACCTGCTGTGTGCCAGAGAGAGGTGCCAGCCATATACATTACCCCTTGTGAAGGCTTGAGCAAGAGCAATACTTCTTCCTCTCTGGTGATAGAGGATGTGTGCGCATTTGTCTGGAGTCGACTAAAGCTAAGCAATTTTCCCTTGTTTGTCTCTCCTTGTTGTCTTTAGTGTTCAGTGGGGATCGACTAGTGCTTATCCCCTCCCTTCCCTTGCCTGAGTCTTACGCCAGGAAAAGACAAGGCGAGGTACACGTGCGTCGATTGGTTAAGAACCAACATAGGGATGTTAGTGGAGAAAGGTTGACACTAGATAAGCCTAGGAGGTCTCCACTCCCCCCTTTCCCTAGAGTCTGGGCTCCCTTTCCCTCTTCCCTTTGTGTTGCACTTAGTCTTTCCCACACCTTGCGTGACATTATCGCCGGCCAAGCACATTTTGAAAAGGAAAAAAAAAAACTTTTTTTGACACTTTGTTTGTTTTTTTTCTTTGTGTGTTTTTGGGCGTGGACCTTTTTTTTCCTTTTCTCCTTGGTTGGGTTTAGTTGCAGAGCTCGCAGAGCAGTTCCGCTGTCTGTCCCTGTAGGTGAATGACCTCCGCTGTGAGGTTCAGCAGCAGCATCAGCGGCTACATGTCGCCAATGTGGGGTCTCTGCAGGTAGGCCTGTCCAGCCTGAACCCAAGGTTGCCCTCCCGGACAAGTTTTCAGGAGGTAGGGACAAGTTTTTTGTTTCCAAGGAAGCCTGCAAATCGTATTTTAAACTTCATCCTTACTCCTCTGGAAATGAGGAGCAACAGGTTGGATTTGTGATCTCTCTACTGCAGAGATATCCTCAGTCATGGGCGTTTTCTTTACCGCAGGACTCGGTTTGTCTCCAGTCTGTGGAGGGGTTTTTCGGGGCTCTGGCCCTCATCTATGATGACCCTGACCAAGTCACCTTGGCTGAGTCTAGGCTACTCCGCCTTCAGCAAGGGAATCTGTCAGTGGAGACTTACAGTTCGGAATTCCTTAGATGGACAACGGATTCCAAATGGAATGACTCAGCCCTTAGAAGTCCTTGGAGGCTGCAATGTCGTTGGCCATGTGTCTTGATAGACGCCTTCGGGATAGACGAGTGACACAACCTTCTCCAGGGCCTTCTTGTTGGGGCTGTGAACCTCTGCCGGGGGAGCGGTCTGGTCGTGAACCAGTACTTGGGGAGGTGGAGGAACCCGTGCAGTTAGGGGGTGTCTCTGCATCATACATCTCCCCAGAGATTCGCAAGAAAAAAGGCGTATGTTTTTTTTGTGGGGAAAAAGGGACATTTTGTTGAGACCTGTCCTTCAATTCCTAAACAAAAGGAGACTCTATTAACTCTTGGTAGTCTGGAGTTGGATAAACAAGGGGTGCATTTGTTGCCAACCTGCAGTTCCTGCTTTGTCCTGACAGCATAGGCGGTGCTAGAGAGCAAAACGGAGAAAATTTCTGTGTTTGTTGACAGTGGAGCCGGAGTCAGCATGGTTGATGCTGAGTATGTGAAAACTCATGGTCTTGCTTGCTATACTTTAGCTAACCCTATTTCCATCTTTGCCATCGACTCGGCGCCACTTGCACAGAAAGCATTTACTCAGATTATACATAATGTAAAATTCAGGGTGGAGTCAATTCTTTGTGGAATAATCCCTTGCTATGTCCTGGACAATCTTCCCACACCTATTGTTTTGGGTATTCCTTGGCTTGTTAAACATAATCCGTTGGTAGATTGGCAAACCGGGGAGATTATTGAATGGGGAGATTACTGCCATGAGAACTGTTTAGATATTTCCCTTGCTACTGTCTCTATGGAACTATTACCTGCTTTTCTGTCTGGTTTTGAGGACTTTTTTCTGAGAGGGGGTGTCAGGATTTGCCTTTTCATCATGCATATGACTGTCCTATTAACCTGACCCCCGGAGCTAAACTACCGAAGTCCAGACTGTAGTATAATCTCTCTGGCCCTGAGAGACAAGCCATAAAGGATTTCATTGCGGAAAGTCTGGAGAAGGGACATATTAGACCCTCATCTTCTTTGTGAAGAAAAAAGATGGTGGTCTACCCTCCCTGTTTAGATTTCTGGGAAATAAATCAAATTACCATCCGTGATCCACACCCTCTTCCTCTGATTCCTGATTTGTTCAGCCAGGTTATAGGGGCTAAGGTATTCTCCAAGTTGGATTTAAGAGGAGCCTACAATCTGGTTAGAATCAGAGAAGGGGACGAATGGAAAACAGCATTCTATACCCCGGTGTTATGCACACGCCCGGACTGACTGGCGTGTGCGGGTGTTGTGGTTCCACTGGACCATGGACCGGAGAGTGCCTGGAGGGGCGTGACTAAGTATCTGGCCGATCCGACCAAGGTGGCACGACGGCATACGACGCCAGTGCACCAGGGAGAAACCGGGCAGAGGGACCAGGTGCTACTCCAGGTCAAACTCCGGACACGGGGGTTGACCCACACTGGAATTACTGGAACAGGCAGGTTAGGCTGGCACAGACTGGTGGATGTAAGCAAACACGGCAGGTATGCAGAGGGGTGGATACAGGCAAGTATGCAGGCAGGGAGGTACTGGCCGAAAGGACGGGCTGGAGCACAGAAAGGTTAAGACCCAGTACAGACTGGGTCACAGAACCGCAGATGCGGTAGACAACCACAGCAGAGAGGGAACGCCCAAAGCGGTGGGCAAGAACAGAGCAGGACGGGGCTGCAGGAGCAGCGAACACAAGCAGGGCAGGACAGGACTGCCGGAGCAGCGGGCAGAAGCAGGGCAGGACAGGACTGCCGGAGCAGCGGGCAGAAGCAGGGCAGGACAGGACTGCCGGAGCAGCGGGCAGAAGCAGGGCAGGACAGGACTGCCGGAGCAGCAGGCAGAAGCAGGGCAGGACAGGACTGCCGGAGCAGCGGGCAGAAGCAGGGCAGGACAGGACTGCCGGAGCAGCGGGCAGAAGCAGGGCAGGACAGGACTGCCGGAGCAGCGAGCAGAAGCAGGGCAGGACAGGACTGCCGGAGCAGCGGGCAGAAGCAGGGCAGGACAGGACTGCCGGAGCAGCGGGCAGAAGCAGGGCAGGACAGGACTGCCGGAGCAGCGGGCAGAAGCAGGGCAGGACAGGACTGCCGGAGCAGCGGGCAGAAGCAGGGCAGGACAGGACTGCCGGAGCAGCGGGCAGAAGCAGGGCAGGACAGGACTGCCGGAGCAGCGAGCAAGGAGTCAGAGCAGGACGGACAGGGCTCTGTTCACACGGAACAGACAGGAAGGGAAAGGCAGAGCCAGATACCCACAGGGTACTTGCAGTGAAGTAGCGAGGGGACCACAAACTCACAAACGGGAGTACAGAGACAACAAGCAGGAGTTAGGTACGAGTTCAGACTCTGCAGAAAAAGGAAAGGAACGGACATAGAGGCAAAACAGGTAAAGGATAGGAGAGAGTTCAGACTGGAACTGAGTGTACGGAAGAGACCGACACTGCAGCGGGATACAGGAGCGGGTCTGGGAATACGGCCCCCAGAGAGGCGGGACGAACAGGCAAGGAGCGTGTTCAGACAGGACAGACAAGATACAGGAACGGATCTAGGTAATCGGCCCCTAGAAGGCAGGAGGAACAGGCTAGGAGCGTGTTCAGACAGGCCTGGAAATACAGCCTCCAGGAAAGGCAGCAGGCAAGAGTACACAGACAGGACTCAGTTCAGACACGGGAACAGATACTGCAAGACAGGAGAAATAGACAGGACTCAGTTCAGACAGGAACAGATACCGCAAGGCAGGGACACAAACAGGACACTGTTCAGACGGGAACAGATACCGCAAGGCACAGACAGGCAGATCTAGGAATACGGCCCCTAGAAGGCGAAAGAACAGGCAAGAAGCGTGTTCACAAGAACAGACCACAGTTCAGACACAGAACTGGAAAACAGGCAGGAAAACAGGATAGGACCTGGCATGTCAGAGACAAAAAGCCAACTGACAGGGCACAATGCTCAGGCGCCATCTTGAGGAAGAAGGTGGTATAAATACCCAAAGATGGACAGCAATAGGCTGAAGGTGCAACAGGGGTGTGTCCGCAGCAGGTACAAGAAACAGGAAGTTCAGCGGGCGTCGCCCTATGCAGCCAAAACAGACAAACAGACAGCAAGGAGGGAAGCCAGAGAGACATTCTGGACTGGAGATCAAGTGCGCGCTCTTGCACAGTGGGAGATGGACCACCATGCAAGGACGCCGCCAGGTATGTTACAGTACCCCCCCCCCTTACGCCCCCTCTTTTTCAGGCCTGCCAGAATCTTCCGCAGGGAATTCGAGGACCAGTCGTTCACTTCAAGGTGATCACTTCCACTGTCCACAGGAAAAATTGATCTCATCTGGTTAGCTAGGATGCTACCTCCTATCCAGCCATCCCTAGCAACAGACGAAACGGGTGGAGTACCAGGAACAGCACACAAGGAAGTCTCTCTCCACATATTTTCAGGTGGCACCCCAGAGGGTACAGGAGACGACTGGAAGTCCTTCACCGGGTTGGAGGGGGACAGAGACTTGGGGGTAATCTGTGCTTCGAGGTACATCTTGTCAAGCTCACAGGAAGAAATAGACGGGTTATCAGGTACATAATGAGGAAAAGTCACTGTCTCTTTGTTATCTGGTGGTACCCCGGAGAATTCAGGAAACAACTGGAGGTCCTCCGCCGGGTCAGAAGAGTGCAGAGGCTCAGAGAAAACATCTGCTTCAGAGTACACTAGGTCGGACTCACTGGAGGAAGCAGGCGAGGTATCGGGTACCGAGTATAGGAAAGTCTCTGTCCATTCACCACCAGGTGGCACCCCGAAGGGTTCTGGAGACAACTGGAGGTCCTCCGCCTGGTCAGAGGGGTGTAGAGACTCAAGGGTAACCTCTGCTTCAGAGTACACAAGGTCGGACTCACTGGACGAAGCAAGCGAGGTATCAGATCCAGGATATAGGAAAGTCTCTGTCCATTCACCACCAGGTGGCACCCCGAAGGGTTCTGGAGACAACTGGAGGTCCTCCGCCTGGTCGGAGGGGTGTAGAGACTCGGGATTAACCTCTGCTTCGGAGTACACTAGGTTGGACTCACTGGACGAAGCGAGCAAGGTATCAGGTACAGAGTAAAGGAGAGTCTCTGTCCTTTCGCTACCAGGTAGCACCCCGAAGGGTTCTGGAGACAACTGGAGGTCCTGCGCCTGGTCGGAGGGGTGTAGAGACTCGGGAGTAACCTCTGCTTCGGAGTACACTAGGTTGGACTCACTGGACGAAGCGAGCGAGGTATCAGGTACAGAGTAAAGGAGAGTCTCTGTCCTTTCGCTACCAGGTAGCACCCCGAAGGGTTCTGGAGACAACTGGAGGTCCTGCGCCTGGTCGGAGGGGTGTAGAGACTCGGGATTAACCTCTGCTTCGGAGTACACTAGGTTGGACTCACTGGACGAAGCGAGCGAGGTATCAGGTACAGAGTAAAGGAGAGTCTCTGTCCTTTCGCTACCAGGTAGCACCCCGAAGGGTTCTGGAGACAACTGGAGGTCCTCCGCCTGGTCGGAGGGGTGTAGAGACCCGGGGGTAACTACCACTTTGGGGTACCCATTGTCAGGCTCACAGGACGAAGCGGACAAAGTATCGAGTACCGAGTGTAGAGAAGTCTCTCTCCATTTGTCATCGAGTGGTATCCCAGAGGATTCAGGAGGCAACAGGGGGTCCTCCGCCAGGTAGTAGAGGTGCACAGACTCAGAGGTAACCACAGCTTTGGAGCATCCTTGGACATGCACACCGGTTAAAGTGGGTGAAGCATCTGATGCTGGGTGCAGGAAGTTCTCCTGTGTGGAGTCTGGATGGGCAGAAGTCTCTTCGGGCAGGAGAACCGGAGCACTACCCACGCACATTACCCGTTGGGGCTTCTCCGGGATACAGGGAGATGAAGCTTCAGTAGGGACTTCAAGGTTGGGGTCAGGAGGTCTCAGGGAGGACAGACCCTGGCGTGACGGCTTGCCTCTACGTCTAGCACGTCTGGACTGCCTCTTGAGGTTGGGAGAAGTATTCCGGAAAGCGTAGTCACCCTGTGAGGATTCTGGGTGGGCAGTAGTCTCATTGGGCTGGAGGACTATTGCGCTACCCACACACATTACCCATCGGGGCTGCTCCGGGATATTGGGAGGTGAAGCTTCAGCAGGAGCCTCCGGGTTAGGATCATCGAAGACCATTAGAAAGGCCACCAGGAAGGCCATTAGGTCCAGGAGGATCGGATCCCGTGTTTCATATAGGGGGTTGATCCATTCCAAGGCATCACCCGCCAGGTAAGACATAATGAATGCCACCTTAACCCGATCGGTGGGAAAACATAGAGGGTAGAACTTGAAGTGTAGCATGCATTGCTCCACAAATGCACGACTTTGTCTTGGATCCCCATAGTAACGTGGCGGATCCGCAGGAACGAGAGCAGATAGATCCATCTGGACGGGTGCGTAATTCGCCTGGAACTCAGCTGAGAAAAAAAAAAAAGTAAATTTTATTTATTTATTTTTAATGCATGTATTCGCTGGAAAACTTCTCAGAGAGCGAAGGCCGTGGGGCTCAACGGGAACCATGGCCTGAGCATGCTGTTATGCACACGCCCGGACTGACTGGCGTGTGCGGGTGTTGTGGTTCCACTGGACCATGGACCGGAGAGTGCCTGGAGGGGCGTGACTAAGTATCTGGCCGATCCGACCAAGGTGGCACGACGGCATACGACGCCAGTGCACCAGGGAGAAACCGGGCAGAGGGACCAGGTGCTACTCCAGGTCAAACTCCGGACACGGGGGTTGACCCACACTGGAATTACTGGAACAGGCAGGTTAGGCTGGCACAGACTGGTGGATGTAAGCAAACACGGCAGGTATGCAGAGGGGTGGATACAGGCAAGTATGCAGGCAGGGAGGTACTGGCCGAAAGGACGGGCTGGAGCACAGAAAGGTTAAGACCCAGTACAGACTGGGTCACAGAACCGCAGATGCGGTAGACAACCACAGCAGAGAGGGAACGCCCAAAGCGGTGGGCAAGAACAGAGCAGGACGGGGCTGCAGGAGCAGCGAACACAAGCAGGGCAGGACAGGACTGCCGGAGCAGCGGGCAGAAGCAGGGCAGGACAGGACTGCCGGAGCAGCGGGCAGAAGCAGGGCAGGACAGGACTGCCGGAGCAGCGGGCAGAAGCAGGGCAGGACAGGACTGCCGGAGCAGCGGGCAGAAGCAGGGCAGGACAGGACTGCCGGAGCAGCGGGCAGAAGCAGGGCAGGACAGGACTGCCGGAGCAGCGGGCAGAAGCAGGGCAGGACAGGACTGCCGGAGCAGCGAGCAGAAGCAGGGCAGGACAGGACTGCCGGAGCAGCGGGCAGAAGCAGGGCAGGACAGGACTGCCGGAGCAGCGGGCAGAAGCAGGGCAGGACAGGACTGCCGGAGCAGCGGGCAGAAGCAGGGCAGGACAGGACTGCCGGAGCAGCGGGCAGAAGCAGGGCAGGACAGGACTGCCGGAGCAGCGGGCAGAAGCAGGGCAGGACAGGACTGCCGGAGCAGCGGGCAGAAGCAGGGCAGGACAGGACTGCCGGAGCAGCGAGCAGAAGCAGGGCAGGACAGGACTGCCGGAGCAGCGAGCAAGGAGTCAGAGCAGGACGGACAGGGCTCTGTTCACACGGAACAGACAGGAAGGGAAAGGCAGAGCCAGATACCCACAGGGTACTTGCAGTGAAGTAGCGAGGGGACCACAAACTCACAAACGGGAGTACAGAGACAACAAGCAGGAGTTAGGTACGAGTTCAGACTCTGCAGAAAAAGGAAAGGAACGGACATAGAGGCAAAACAGGTAAAGGATAGGAGAGAGTTCAGACTGGAACTGAGTGTACGGAAGAGACCGACACTGCAGCGGGATACAGGAGCGGGTCTGGGAATACGGCCCCCAGAGAGGCGGGACGAACAGGCAAGGAGCGTGTTCAGACAGGACAGACAAGATACAGGAACGGATCTAGGTAATCGGCCCCTAGAAGGCAGGAGGAACAGGCTAGGAGCGTGTTCAGACAGGCCTGGAAATACAGCCTCCAGGAAAGGCAGCAGGCAAGAGTACACAGACAGGACTCAGTTCAGACACGGGAACAGATACTGCAAGACAGGAGAAATAGACAGGACTCAGTTCAGACAGGAACAGATACCGCAAGGCAGGGACACAAACAGGACACTGTTCAGACGGGAACAGATACCGCAAGGCACAGACAGGCAGATCTAGGAATACGGCCCCTAGAAGGCGAAAGAACAGGCAAGAAGCGTGTTCACAAGAACAGACCACAGTTCAGACACAGAACTGGAAAACAGGCAGGAAAACAGGATAGGACCTGGCATGTCAGAGACAAAAAGCCAACTGACAGGGCACAATGCTCAGGCGCCATCTTGAGGAAGAAGGTGGTATAAATACCCAAAGATGGACAGCAATAGGCTGAAGGTGCAACAGGGGCGTGTCCGCAGCAGGTACAAGAAACAGGAAGTTCAGCGGGCGTCGCCCTATGCAGCCAAAACAGACAAACAGACAGCAAGGAGGGAAGCCAGAGAGACATTCTGGACTGGAGATCAAGTGCGCGCTCTTGCACAGTGGGAGATGGACCACCATGCAAGGACGCCGCCAGGTATGTTACACCCGGAAGGACATTTTGAGAGTCTGGTTATGCCTTTTGGTTTGACCAATGCACCTGCGGTATTCCAACATTTCATAAATGTCTATCTGGATGATATTTTGGTTTACGCACCTGATTTGAAGAAACATCGGGGGCATGTTAAGCAGGTGCTCCTGATATTAAAGGATAACAAACTTTATGCCAAACTGGAAAAATGTGTTTTCGCTGTTCAGGAAGTGCAGTTTTTGGGGTACTTGTTGTCATCTTCGGGTTTTCGGAAGGATCCGGAGAAGATCCATGCAGTCCTTGATTGGGAAGGTCCCGAGAACCCGAAGGCTCTACAACGATTTCTGGGCTTTACTAATTTTTACTGGAAATTCATCCAAAATTACTCTGTAATTGTGAAACCCCTTACTGACATGACTAAGAAGGGGGTCTGATTTTTCCAAATTGTCGGATGCCTCCCTCCAGGCTTTCTCTTCCTTAAAGAATAATTTTGTCACTGCACCTATAGTCAGTCAATCCGATGTTTCCCAACCCTTTATTGTGGAGGTTGATGCGTCGGATGTCGGGGTTGGGGCTGTGTTGTCTCAGGGTCCATCCCCTGGTAAATGGAGTCCATGCGCCTTCTTTTCTAAAAAATTGTCATTGGCTGAGAGAAATTATGATGTGGGTAATAGGGAACTTTTGGCGATCAAATTGGCGTTCGAAGAATGGCGACATTGGTTGGAGGGGGCTGTTCATCCTATTACTGTTATTACAGACCATAAGAACCTGTCATATCTCCAGTCAGCTAAACGCCTCAACCCTAGGCAAGCTAGATGTTCCCTGTTTTTTACTAGGTTCAATTTTGTTGTCACTTTCCGTCCAGGGGTCAAAAATGTCAAGGTTGATGCTTTGTCCTGGAGTTTCCCTGGTGGTGGTGACCATGAGAACCCTGCCCCGATATTACAGAAAGTGGTAGTCATTTCGGCACTGTATCCTGAACTGTTGGGTGAGGTGTTGGAAGCTCAGGGGGACGCCCCTGCCTCCTGACCTTCAGGAAGGTTATTTGTACCATCTAATCTGCGCCACAAAGTAATTAAGGAACATCATAACTCTGTGCTTGCTGGGCATCCAGGTGGTAAGGCAACCGCTGACCTCCTCTCTCATCGTTTTTGGTGGCTGGGGTTGCATCGAGATGTGATTGAACACGTAGCTGCTTGTAGTATTTGCACGCATTCTAAGATTTTGCATACCTGTCCATCTGGTACTCTTCTTCCGCTACCTATCCCTAGTAGGCCATGGACACACTTGTCCATGGATTTTAATACTGACCTGGCAAAACAGTGGTGTGACAGAGTCACTGGTATTATACACTACCGTCCAAAAGTTTGGGGTTTCCCAGATAATTTTGTTTTCCATGAAAACTCATACTTTTATTTATCAAATGAGTTGTAAAATGAATAGAAAATATAGTCCAGACAATGACAAGGTTAGAAATAATGATTTTTATTTGAAAGAATAATTTTCTCCTTCAAACTGCTTTCGTCAAAGAATGCTCCCTTTGCAGCAATTACAGCATTGCAGACCTTTGGCATTCTAGCTGTTAATTTGCTGAGGTAATCTTGAGAAATTTCACCCCATGGTTCCTGAAGTCCCTCCCACAAGTTGGATTGGCTTGATGGGCACTTTTTGCATACCATACGGTCAAGCTGCTCCCACAACAGCTCAATGGGGTTGAGATCTGGTGACTGCGCTGGCCACTCCATTACAGATAGAATGCCAGCTGCCTGGTTCTTCCCTAAGTAGTTCATGAATAATTTGGAGGTGTGATTTGGGTCATTGTCCTGTTGTAGGATGAAATTGGCTCCAATCAAGCGCTGTCCACAGGGTATGGCATGGCGTTGCAAAATGGAGTAATAGCCTTCCTTATTCAAAATCCCATTTACCTTGTACAAATCTCCCACTTTACCAGCACAAAAGCAACCCCAGACCATCACATTACCTCCACCATGCTTGACAGATGGCGTCAGGCACTCTTCCAGCATCTTTCCAGTTGTTCTGCGTCTCACAAATCTTCTTCTGTGTGATCCAAACACCTCAAACTTTGATTCGTCTGTCCATAAAACTTTTTTCCAATCTTCCTCTGTCCAATGTCTGTGTTGTTTTGCCCATATTAATCTTTTCCCTTTATTAGCTTTTTCTTTGCCACTTTGCCCTGAAGGCCTGCATCCCAGAGTCACCTCTTCACTGTAGACGTTGACACTGGCGTTTTGCGTGTACTATTTAATGAAGCTGCCAGTTGAGGAGCTGCGAGGCGTCGATTTCTCAAACTGGAGAATCTAATGTACTTGCCTTGTTGCTCAGTTGTGCAGCGGGGCCTCCCACTTCTCTTTCTACTCTGTTTGTGCTCTCCTCTGAAGGGAGCAATACACACCGTTGTAGGAAATCTTCAGTTTCTTGGCAATTTCTCGCATGGAATAGCCTTCATTTCTAAGAACAAGAATAGACTGTCGAGTTTCACATGAAAGTTCTCTTTTTCTGGCCATTTTGAAAGTTTCATACAACAAACAAATGTAATGCTCCAGATTCTCAACTAGCTCAAAGGAAGGTCAATTTTATAGCTTCTCAAATCAGCCAAACCGTTTTCAGCTGGGCTAACATACTTGTGCAAGGGTTTTCTAGGGTTTTCTAAACATCCATTAGCCTTCTTACACAGTTAGCAAACACAATGTACCATTAAAACACTGGAGTGGTGGTTGTTGGAATGTGCCTCTATACACCTATGTAGATATTGCAATAAAAACAAGACGTTTGCAGCTAGAATAGTCATTTACCACATTAACAATGTAGAGAGTGTATTTCTGATTCATTTAATGTTAGCTTCATTGAAAAAAAAATGTGCTTTTCTTTAAAAAATAATGAAATTTCTAAATGACTCCAAACTTTTGAAGGGTAGTGTATACGAGGGGGGGTATGTGTCACTCAGGATGCTCTCCTGTGTGAACTAAGACCTACTGAATTTTTGCCAGCATGTTATATGCTGGAGGTTAACTCTTTTAAAGGGTGTGGTTTTATGGGAATGACATTGGGAGGGAAGTCATTCCCCATACCTCCACCTCAGGGTGTGACTAAACAGGGTTTAAATGTTCAGTCAGTTTGTTTTCCTGGGTAGAGTGTGTGGTCTGGAGATTGAAGTCTCCAGTCTGTGTGTGGCTGACGCCAGAGAGCAACACTGGAGGACTGGTGTTGCTGAAACTTCACAGGACTATCTGCAGCCGGCAAAGGCCTTGCTGACTAGAGGACTCTGTTATATTTCATCTTTTGTTTTTCCGTTAACCCTGAAAGGGACTGTTTATTTTTATGCGACGCTGCTGGAGTTTATGCCGCACAATAAACCCGTAGGAAGTTTACCCAACTCGTGTGTTCTGTGTCTGCCTCCAGAGAGCCGAGCAAGTCGCTTTACCACAGTTGGTGTGAGAGTGCGTGCAAGATTCCAGGAACACGTGTACCTGCCACAGAGACCGGTGGATGTCCTGGGTGAAGGCCGCCAGCCAACCAGAGAAGTCCAGCAGCATGGAGGAGCTCATTAACCCCTTTACAACCCAAGGTGGTTTGCACGTTAATGACCAGGCCAATTTTTACAATTCTGACCACTGTCACTTTATGATGTAATTACTCTGGAACGCTTCAACGGATCCCCCTGATTCTGAAAATATTTTTTCGAGACATATTGTACTTCATGATTGTGGTAAAATTTCTTCAATATCACTTGCGTTTATTTGTGAAAAAAATGGAAATTTGGCGAAAATTTGGAAAATTTTGCAATTTTCAAAATTTAAATTTTTATGTCCTTAAATCAGAGAGATATGTCACACAAGAGAGTTAATAAATAACATTTCCCATATGTCTACTTACATCAGCACAGTTTTGGAACCACATTTTTTTGGAGCTATAAGGGTTAAAATTTGACCAGCGATTTCTCATTTTTCCAAAAAAATTTACAAAACCATTTTTTTAGGGACCACATTACATTTGAAGTCACTTTGAGGGGTCTATATGACAGAAAATACCCAAAAGTGATACCATTCTAAAAACTGCACCCCTTAAGGTGCTCAAAACCACATTCAAGAACTTTATTAACCCTTCAGGTGCTTCACAGGAATTTTTGGAATGTCGAAGAAAAAAATTAACATTTAACTTTTTTTCACAAAAATGTTACTTTAGACCCATTTTTTTTTTTTCAGAGGTAACAGGAAAAAATGGACCCCAAAATTTGTTGTGCAATTTCCCCTGAGCATGCAGATACCCCATACGTGGGGAAAAAACACTGTTTGGGCACACGGCAGGGTTCAGAAGGGAAGGAGCGCCATTTGACATTTTGGTTGTAAAATTAGCTTCAATAATTAGCAGACGCCATGTTGCGTTTGGAGAGCCCCTGATGTGCCTAAACAGTGGAAACCCCCCACAAGTGACACCATTTTGGAAACTAGACCCCTCAGGGAACTTATCTAGATGTGTGGTGAGCACCTTGAACCCCCATTTATATAGTTTTTCTATGTCTTGGCGCTTTTACACAATAGAAAAAAATATTTTTTTGCATCGTTTTATTCTGAGAGCTTTAACTTTTTTATTTTTCGGCTGATGGAGCTGTATGGCGGCTTGATGATTCCCACGTCAGGAAGGCAGTAAGACGGGCCATTCAGAAGATGACCCCTGGGGATGATATAGAAGCATTTCTGACTGTCTTTGAGAGGGTGGCTGATTGGGAGAGACTTCCACCAGAACAGTGGGCAGAGGTTCTGGCGCCTTATTTGTCTGGTGAACCCCAAAAGGCATATTATGACTTGGCACTGCAGGTTGCCAAAGAACACGCCAAGCTAAAGACAGAGATCTTAGCACTGCTGGGAGTGAATATGGCAGTGAGAGCCCAACGAGTCCACCACTGGCCATATCCCAGCGACAAATCCCCTCGCTCACAGATGTTTGACCTACTGCATCTCGTTCAGAAGTGGTTGCAGCCAGAGTTCTCCACTCAAGCCCAAATGGTCGAGCGGGTGGTGATTGTGCACTCCCTTCCCAAGCCAGTACAGACTTGGGTTGCCCAGGGCGATCCCCAGAACGTAGATGAATTCATCGGCCTGGTAGAGAGGTACCAGGTGGTTGAGAAATCCCTCTGGAAACCGGATATAGTCACTTCTCCATACTGGGATACCCAAAAGGGGACGGGTTCACCACGGAAGGGGTCTAGAGCCACCACTGGGGCGAGTCCCACTCCCACTGAAGGTGCCACAAGGACTGTTGCTAAAGATATAGTCTGTTGGCGGTGCCACAACCCTGGACATGTAGCCGCCAGGTATCATATGTCCCCCAAGCCCATGGACTGCAGCCTAGGCAGATGTGTTTTCTATTATGCTTATCCAGCCTGCAGTGTGGACTGTCGACCCGGCGAGGGGCCGCAAGCGTGTGCCGTGTCCATTAATGGGGTAGAGGTGCTTGGACTGTTGGACTCTGTGGGAGTCTGGTGACTTTAATCAGAGCTACCCTTCCCCACCAGTTGATCCCTTCCAAAACTGTGGGCATTCGGTTCATCCATGTGGGCATTCGGTTCATCCTAGTTTGTTTCCAAGTTCTGGAAGGCATTCTGTTCTCGACTGGGGGTGCAGCTGTCCTTTTCCTCTTCCTTCCACCCTCAGTCGAATGGACAGACCGAGCGTGTCAATCATAATTTGGAGACCTACCTCAGGTGTTTCGTCTCCGAAAATCAGGAGCATTGGGCTTACCGCTGGCAGAATTTGCCATTAATAATCATCGTCAAGAATCCACTGCCAGGTCACCGTTCTTCTGTGCATATGGTTATCACCCACAGTTTGGTTCCTTTAGTGGGGGAGGAGCTTCAGGAGTTCCTGAGGAGGAACGGTTTGCTTTGTCGCTCTCCTCTAATTTAAAGATCATGGGAGACAGGTATAAACGTATGGCTGACAGAAAACGCTTGCCAGGTCCGGACCTGAATGTGAATGACTTTGTGTGGTTGGAATATAAGATTGAAAGTTCCGTCTTGGAAGCTGGGACCTAGGTTTATTGGTCCCTATAAAATAACCACCGTCATTAACCCAGCAGCTTTTAGTCTTGAACTTCCTCAGGCCCTTAAGGTCCACAATGTGTTCCACAGGTCCTTTCTCAAGAAGTATGTGGAACCTCTTAAGTAGTGTTGAGCGAGCACTAAAATGCTCGGGAGCCCGAAGCTCGGGCCGAGCTCACTGTGATACTCGGGTGCTCGACCCGAGCAACGAGCCCAATGTTAGTCTATGGGAGACCCGAACATTTTTGCGGCGGCTCCCCCGGCAGTCTGTAGAAAGCCTAAAAAGTGCCCAAAACGATAGTGACAGTGCTCAAATGACACGGGGACAGCATGGGGATCGCCCCTGGAAGCATTTCGGACCCCCAGGTCACTGCTGTCAACAATGTGGTCAGAGGTATTAAGCCACTTTTACAGGCTCACAATAAAACGTTCAAAAACGAAAGTGAAAGTGCTTTCCTGTGAAATATGTTAACCCCTTAACGACCATGGGTCTTTCTGTTTTTGTGTTTTCCTTTTTTGCTCCCCTTCTTCCCAGAGCCAGAACTTTTTTAATTTTCGTTCAGTATGGCCATGTGAGGGCTTATTTTTTGCGGGACGAGTTGTACTTTTAAACACCATCACTGGTTTTACCATATCGTGTGCTGGAAAATGGGAAAAAAATTCCAAGTGCAGTGAAACTGCAAAAAAAATGCAATTCCACAGTTGTTTTTTGTGTCCTTTTTTTACCACGTTCACAGATTGCTAAAACTGACCTGCCATCATTATTTTCCAGGTCGTTACGAGTTCATAGACACCAAACATGTATAGGTTCTTTTTTATTTAAGTGGTGAAAAAAAAATCCAAAGCTTGCTAAAAAAAAAACCCCCAAAAAATGACGCCATTTTCCGAGACCCTTAGCTTCTCCATTTTTCGGGATCTGGGGCCAGGTGAGGGCTTATTTTTTGCGTGCCGGGCTGACGTTTTTATTGATACCATTTTGGGGTAGATCCGATGTTTTGATCGCCCGTTATTGCATTTTATTGCAAAGTTGTAGCGACCTAAAAAACTTAATTCTGGCGTTTAAAATTTTTTTCTCGTTACGCCGTTTACTGATTGTATTAATTCTTCTTTTATATTGATAGATCGGGCGATTCTGAACGCGGCGATACCAAATATGTGTATGTGTTGTTTTTTTTATATGTATATATATTTTATTTTGAATGGGGCGAAAGGGGGGTGACTTAAACTTTTATATATTTTTTAAAAACTTTTTTTTTTACACTTTCTGCTTGCTTCTATAGTCTCCAGAGGAGACTAGAAGCAGCAGTTGTGTGATTGCTTCTACTGCATACAAGCGATGAGCAGATCGCTTGTATGCAGGAGAAATGCTCACTTGCTATGAGCGCTGACCACTAGGTGGCGCTCATAGCAATTGAGACATGACAACCACAGGCGTCTGCTGCAGACCCTGAGTTGTCATGCCCACCCATTGGTGACCCGCGATCACGTGACGGGGTCACTGATGGGCAGGGCTTAGGACTCCCGGAAGCGCGAGTTAAATGCCACTGTCAGAGATTTAACATGTTAACAGCCGCAGGTGGATTGCGATTCCAATAATCAGCTGACATGTGCTCACTTCAGTGCGGGCTCACCGCCGGAGCCCCCGCTGAACCGGCCTTCCCGACCTGGTGCGTACTATTACTGACCAGGTCGGAAAGGGGTTAACGAACATCCTTTCCAGGGTAAAGACTTGTGTATAAGGTAAAATAAATAACCAAAACCAAAAATACTCCTCCACACCTTGGGCTATGTTCACAAGTAGCATTTTTTATGCGTTTTTGCACGTTTGTATTGCTTTCAACCGTGACAAATGCATTCACCGGGAAATGTCATTTAAACATTTTACAACCTTATCTGGCCATGTGCTATGTGACACATGCATACAGTGCTAAAAAGACATGGCAACAGCATGGGGAAGACCCCTGGAAGCATCTCTGACACCCAGGTCACTGCCTAAAAGTGTGCCCATCAGAAGTGATCCTTGCCGCATAAGAAGATGCAGACTTGCAACTATCCCCGTGCAAGTCCTTGTCCCAGGGCAGTGTTCAATTGTACCTCCCCCATAACTTGCAATACAAGCGCAAGTATGCAGCCTGTCACCCACCCACCCCCAGGCTGCAATACCATACTGCTAGCTTGCTTGCACTTGAAATTGGGCCTTTTAGGCCTGTGGAAGTGGAATCTGGCCACCACGTCATGGCTGAGTCGGTAGCCTGGTATTCATACTCAGTCCCCAGCCGCCCGGCGGCCGGGTGTCCACGCTTGGTCCCCAGCCGCCAGGGGGCGGCCGGGTGTCCATACTCAGTCCCCAGCCGCCCCGCGGCCCGGTGCCCACACACAGTCCCCAGCCGCGTGGGGGTGGCCGGGAGTCCATAAACGGTCCCCAGCCGCCCCTATTTGTCCCGGTGCGCCTTATACACAAGCGAGCATACCAAAACATTACCTGTGCCCTCCCCAGTGCATTTAGTGGGAAGGACAGCCTAACCACAAACACGTGGACAAGTGAATGTGGCCAGGAATGGTCCATCTCACTGACGCCTTCACACTGGGTTAATATTGTGGAAGCCGGGACACAGTTGGACACTGGGATGCAACACGTCCTCCAGACATAGAGGATTGCGGGTCCTGGGTCAATCAGGCTTCAACACAAAGTTCAGAAGGTAGACAGCAGCAGTGGTCGGCCTCCTACACAACGAGTAAATTATTCATGATCATGAGGCCATCCACCTCCTTAGCTTTCTGTTCCTTGGAATGCAAGCGCATGTATGTAGTAGCAGCTAGGCCTGAGGTGGTCAGCGTTTTGGCGCATATTCTACCTCCTTCGAGGATTTCTGGATGTTTTCCTGCTACTATCCCAGTTCTATGACTCCAGTTAAAACAAAGCTTCAGGTGATGAATGATGGATGAGGTGGTGGCAAAGGAGAAAGAGCAGGAGGAACAGTGACTATTCACATCAATATCAGGCCAGCCAACCACACATGTCTTGTAGGATATGTTTCTGTACCAAAAGGAGCGGTTTAGCTACACAGTTATAAGGCATACAGTGAATGCAATGCCTACCAAAAATTTCGAGGCACTCCAATGCCCCTTGGAAGTGACATGGAGGTCAGATAGCCTTAACTAAACCGTTTTTTTCAGTTATAGCAACTGGGTCTCCTGTACACTGTTGGCCTAAGCAGGGAATGGAAGGCTTTCCAAAAATTATTAGGCACTGCAATGCCCCTTGAAACAGACGTGGATTACAGCGTATTAAAAACCTTCTACCCATTATTGGGGAGTGGGTCTCCCTTAGTGTTCGCGTATGCATTGAAAAGCAAAAGCTGACAAAAATTAGGAGGAAATGCAATGCCCGTTGCAAGAGTCGTGGAGGTTAGAGGTAATTAAAAACAACATGTCAATGCCCCTTGGAAGAGCTGTGGAGTTCAGAGTGGTTTAACAAGACGGTTTTAATGCTCCTTAGAAGAGACGTGGAGTTCAGAGTGGTTTAACAAGACAGTTTTAATGCCCCTTGGAAGAGATGTGGAGGTCACAGTAGCTTAACAAGATGGTTTTAATGCCCCTTGGAAGAGACGTGGAGTTCAGAGTGGTTTAACAAGACAGTTTTAATGCCCCTTGGAAGAGTAGTGGAGGTTACAGTGGAATAAAAAGACAATATCAATGCCCCGTGGAAGAGACGTGGAGGTCACAGTAGCTTAACAAGACGCTTTTAATGCCCCTTGGAAGAGTGGTGGAGGTCGCAGTGGAATAAAAAGACAATATCAATGCCCCTTGGAAGAGACGTGGAGGTCACAGTAGCTTAACAAGACGCTTTTAATGCCCCTTGGAAGAGTGGTGGAGGTCGCAGTGGAATAAAAAGACAATATTAACGACCCTTGGAAGAGACGTGGAGGTCACAGTAGCTTAACAAGACGATTTTAATGCCCCTTACAAGAGCCATGCAGTACAGCATATTAAAAACATTATTCCCATTATTGGGGAGTGGGTCTCCCATAGTATTTGCCTATGCCTTCCAAGCAAAAGCTTCCAAAAATTAGGACAGAGGAACTTGCAATGCTGGTAACATGAACCACGGTCACCCTGGTGGTATAGTGGTCGTGGAGGCTGAGGATAAGGAGAAGAGCAAAAAACAGCCGAAATGAGGAAGCGTATACCCATGTGTGGGTGTGAAGCGATGCATGGGAATACACCTCCCGAAATAACACAGTGGATTTGACTTTATGTTACTCTGCTGTCATTTGGTGGTGATGAGAAGTCTGGCCCAATCCAGCCCTTGTTCATTTTGATAAGGGTCAGCTTGTCAGCATTGTCAGTTGACAGGCGAGTGCGCTTATCAGTTATAATTCCCCCAGCGGCACTAAAAACACGCTCCGATAACACGCTAGCGGCAGGGCAGGCCAGGACCTCCAAGGCATACAGAGTGAGTTCATTCCAAGTGTCCAGCTTGGATACCCAATAATTAAAAGGCACAGAGGAATCACGGAGGACGCTGGTACTCCCTCACCATCTTTTGAAACTTTCCACTCCTTGTGAGAGTACCCTGCGCCTCAGGGCCTGTAAGCTGGGCTGGTCTCAGAAAACTGTCCTAGAACATTGACAGTGTTCCCCTGCCTCTGCTGGATTGGAGTTGCGTCTCTCTCGCCTGTATGCCTTAGTTGGGCAGCGAACTGTGACCTCTGACGCTACCGTGTTCAGATGGGAATTTTTTTAATAGTTCTGCAGCAAGTGCCTTCTGGTACTGCCCCATTTTTGTAGACCTCTCCAACTCAAGAATAAGAGAGTGAAAGTTCTCCTTGTAGAGGGGGTCTAAAAGTGTCATCAACCAGTAATGACTGTCACCCAACATTTTGACAATGCGAGGGTCACGGTTAAGGCAGCGTAACATAAAGTCAGCCATGGGTGCCAGACTGGTAACGGGCAAGATTTCCGTGTCCTCACCAAGATGACGACTGATAGTGTTGAGCGATCACTAAAATGCTCGGGTGCTCAAAGCTCGGGCCGAGCTTACCGTGATACTCGGGTGCTCGACCCGAGCAACGAGCCCAATGTTAGTCTATGAGAGACCCGAGCATTTTTGCGGCAGCACCCCCGGCAGTCTGTAGAAAGCCTAAATAGTGCCCAAAACGATAGTGACAGTGCTCAAAAGACATGGGGGCAGCACGGGGATCTCCCCTGGAAGCATTTCTGACCCCCAGGTCACTGCTGTCAACAACGTGGTCAGAGGTATTAAGCCACTTTTGCGGGCTCACAATAAAACGTTCAAAAACGAAACTGAAACGGTTTTCCTGTGAAATATGTTAAGGAATTTCCTTTCCAGGGTAAAAACTTGTGTATAAGGTAAAATAAATAACCAAAAACAAAAATACTCCTCCACACCTTGGGCTATGTTCACAAGTAGCATTTTCATGCGTTTTTGCACTTTTGTATTGCTTTCAACCGTGACAAATGCGTTCACCGGGAAATGTCATTTTAACATTTTACAACCTTATCTGGCCATGTGCTGTGTGACACATGCATACAGTGCTGAAAAGACAAGGGATCAGCATGGGGAAGACCCCTGGAAGCATCTCTGACCCCCAGGTCACTGTCTAAAAGTGTGCCCATCAGAAGTAATCCTTGCCGCATCAGAAGATGCAGACTTGCAACTATCCCCGTGCAAGTCCTTGTCCCAGGGCAGTGTTCAATTGTACCTCCCCCATTCCTTGCAATGCAAGCGAAAATATGCAGCCAACCACCCACCAGCAGGCTGCAATACCATACTGCTAGCTTTCACTTGAAATGGGGCCTTTTAGTTTGGAGGAGGCAGAAGCTGGCCACTACCTCATGGCCGCTTCGGCAGCGAGGTATCCATACTCTGTCCCCAGCCGCCCGGCGGCCGGGTGTCCACGCTCGGTCCCCAGCCGCCAGGTGGCGGCCAGGTGTCCATACTCGGTCCCCAGCCGCCCTGATTTCTCCTGTCACCTTCCCCCACACTTTTCTTAGCCTGGCCTGCTTTAGGGCAGCATTGGACGAGCCCACCAGAGAACCAGACTCCTCCGGTGGGCCCTGGCTTCTCCATCAGGGGAGTTGAGAGTGCCTAGGTGAGGAGCATGATGATGATGATAGAAGTTAGCATCTGCTTTGTTTTCTTGGAATGTAAGCGCATGTATGTAGTAGTGGCTAGGCCTGAGGTGGTCCGCGTTTTGGCGCATATCCTACCTCCTCCGAGGATTGCTGGATGTTTTCCTGCTACTATCCCAGTTCTATGACTCCCGTTAAAACAAAGCTTCAGGTGATAAATGATGGATGAGGTGGTTTTAAATACTCGAGGTGACGCTGTGCGGCCAGCCAATCACTGTAATGCCCACAAACAACATGGCTGCGGCATTACAGTGACTGGCTGGCAATCCCTGCATGTTCATTGGCTCTGTAAAGAGCGCCAAACATGCAGGGCGGAGACCCGAGCTCCCGCCCGAGTAACCCGGAAATGCTCGGTGCTCACCGAACATCCCGAGTAGCGTGATGCTCGGGCGAGTACCAAGCAGTGTCGAGCATGTTCGCTCAACACTAGTCCTGATGGATGTGGTTGATTTTTTCAAAGAAATAAGTGGCCAGATCCTCCCCGCTGAGGTTGGTGGTGGGGGCCTGTGCTTTAGGTTTCAGGAGGGAGTTTAAGGTTTCGAAAAGTGGTTTTGGATTGTTGGACATTGAAGTGATGAGGGTGGTGAAGTAGGATTGTTTGGCCAGATGAAGGGCAGAGTTATAGGTTTTGAGCATGAATTTATAGTGGATGAAGTCCTCTGCTAAAAGAGATTTTCTCCACTGACGCACAGCACACCTTGAGCAACGTTGAAGAAAACGTGTTTGCATCGTGTGCCAGGGCTGCCGTTGTCTGTGTCGGATCTTTCTGCGAGTAGAAGGAGCTGCTTCATCTAGGGCACTCTTCAGTGTATTATTGTAGTGTGACAATGCTAAGTCTGGACAGGAGAAGGAGGAGATGGGGGCTAAAGATGTGTGGAGATTGTCCATAAGCTGCTGGGTATTAATGGCACGTGTATTCCTATAAGTGTGGTAAGTGGGGGTGTCCCGGGTGAGGAGACAATTCTTAACAGAGAAGGAAAGAAGGTTGTGGTCCAAGAGTGGGAGAGGGGAGTTGGTAAAGTCATCCAGCAAGCAGAGACTGGAAAAAAACAGGTCCAGAGTATTCCCGTCTTCATAGGTAGGAGAATTAGTAAACTGTGAGAGACAGAATGAAGAGGTTAGAGAAAGTAGATGAGAGGCAGATTGGGAGAGGGGATCATCAATGGGGATGTTAAAGTCGCCCATGATGAGGGTGGGGATGTCACAGGATAGAATGTGAGGAAGCCAGGTGGCAAAGTGATCCAAGAACTGGCAGGAGGAGCCTGGAGGGCGATACACAACTGCCACTCGCAGGGAGAAGGGTTTAAAGAGTCTGATGGTGTGGACTTCAAAGGAAGGAAACATAAGTGAGGGAACCGGGGGGATGATCTGGAAAGCACATTGTGAGGAAAGGAGCAGACCAACACCTCCACCCTGTCTGTTGCCAGGTCTGGCGGTAGGTGAAAATTTCAGCCCACCAAATGAGAGAGCAGCAGCAGCGGTGGTGTCTGGCTGCTGAATCCAGGTTTCTGTGATAGCCAGAAGGTTAAGGGAATTAGAGAGGAAAAAATCATGGATGTAAGTTAGTTTGTTACACACAGATCGTGCGTTCCAGAGAGGACAATGGAAATCGATAGGAGAGGGCATGCACTGAACGTTAATAAGATTAGCAGGGTTTCTATATGCAGCTGGAGGAGAGTGGTGTATGCTAATGGAGGGGGGCCCAGGGTTGGGGGAGATGTCGCCTGCGACTAGTAAAAGGAGAAAGAAGAGAAGGAGCAGGTGGTGCAATGATTTGTATGAACGTTTTGAGTGCTGTATGGAGGTAGAGGATGGTTTGCAGTGCGTGAGGAATGTCAGTAGAGCCTCAGAGTTATACATGGGAGAGGGGAGTGGCTGATATAGCTGTATATAACCAGCTATGGGGGGCTCATACTGTATATAACCAGCTATGGGGGGCTCCTACTGTATATAACCAGCTAAGGGGGACTCATACTGTATATAACCAGCTATGGGAGGCTCACACTGTATGTAACCAGCTATGGGGGGCTCACACTGTATGTAACAAGCTTTTTTTCCATCTACAGATCTGCACCAAAGCACCTGTGTGTTGCTCACATGACCGATCACATGATTTATCAAAGGGGATCATGTGACCTCTCACGTGACACATCAGGTACCCGGGGGGGGGGCCCGCCTTCTGAACTGCCCGGGGCCTTGGCTACTCTTAATCCACTCCTGATTGGAACCATAGGAAGGATGACACTACAGGTAGAGAGGTGACAGTCTTATAGCCCAGCTCGACTACCCACCTCTCCTGAAGACCCTTTCAGCCTTTTGAGACTTGGGTGGAGGACATCAACTCTGAAAACAGGGTCCCACAGCTGCACCCCAACAGTTTGAGCAGCAGTCTTAGAGGAGTCAATGCCCTGAGATCAAAGAGAGAAATAGTACCTCCATTGATTGCTGAGGGTGAATTTATTCTCCAGGGATTAATCCATAGTGGTTCTTGTGGGGGGATGCAGGTCTGGACAGCTGTCATCATCCTATTAGATAAGATAAGAATGGATATACAGTACAGACCAAAAGTTTGGACACACCTTTTCATTTAAAGATTTTTCTGTATTTTCATGACTATAAAAATTGTACATTCACACTGAAGGTATCAAAACTATGAATTAACACATGTGGAATTATATACTTAACAAAAAAGTGTGAAACAACTGAAAATATGTCTTATATTCTAGGTTCTTCAAAGTAGCCACCTTTTGCTTTGATGACTGCTTTGCACACTCTTGGCATCCTCTTGATGAGCTTCAAGAGGTAGTCACCGGAAATGGTTTTCACTTCACAGGTGTGCCCTGTCAGGTTTAATAAGTGGGATTTCTTGCCTTATAAATGGGGTTGGGACCATCAGTTGTGTTGTGCAGAAGTCAGGTGGATACACAGCTGTTAGTCCTACTGAATAGACTGTTAGAATTTGTATTATGGCAAGAAAAAAGCAGCTATGCAAAGAAAAACGAGTGGCCATCATTACTTTAAGAAATGAAGGTCAGTCAGTGCGAAAAATTGGGCAAACTTTGAAAGTGTCCCCAAGTGCAGTTGCAAAAACCATCAAGCGCTACAAAGAAACTGGCTCACACGAGGACTACCCCAGGAAAGGAAGACCAAGAGTCACCTCTGCTTCTGAGGATGTTTATCCGAGTCACCAGCCTCAGAAATCGCAGGTTAACAGCAGCTCAGATTAGAGACCAGGTCAATGCCACACAGAGTTCTAGCAGCAGACACATCTCTACAACAACTGTTAAGAGGAGACTTTGTGCAGCAGGCCTTCATGGTAAAATAGCTGCTAGGAAACCACTGCTAAGGACAGGCAACAAGCAGAAGAGACTTGTTTGGGCTAAAGAACACAAGGAATGGACATTAGACCAGTGGAAATCTGTGCTTTGGTCTGATGAGTCCAAATTTGAGATCTTTGGTTCCAACCACCGTGTCTTTGTGCGATGCAGAAAAGGTGAACGGATGGACTCTACATGCCTGGTTCCCACCGTGAAGCATGGAGGAGGAGGTGTGATGGTGTGGGGGTGCTTTGCTGGTGACACTGTTGGGGATTTATTCAAAATTGAAGGCATACTGAACCAGCATGGCTTCCACAGCATCTAGCAGCGGCATGCTATTCCATCCGGTTTGCGTTTAGTTGGACCATCATTTATTTTTCAACAGGACAATGACCCCAAACACACCTCCAGGCTGTGTCAGGGCTATTTGACCAAGAGGGAAAGTGATGGGGTACTACGCCAGATGACCTGGCCTCCACAGTCACCAGTAAAAATAGTGCACTTTTTTTGCCCTCTTAGTAAAAAAAAGTCTGATTTTGTTTCAGCTGAAGAAACTTATACAGCTTATTTTGACTGGATCCTACAAATAGGGCATAGAGTAAAAAATCCACCAATAATAATAATAATAATAAAAAATGTATACTTTATTAGTAGATGCAAAATAGTCATAGATAAATATAAAATTAGAGATGAAGACTCAGGTATAGTAAAAAATGGGACAAGGTCTGCATACATAGAGTAAGGGAAGGGTCAGTACGGATAAGAATGATAATTGCATATATTAATGTCAGTAAATAAGTACAAGGGAAACTCAAATTAAACCCATAATAATTAGGTAATAAAACATTGTTAAGATCATAAAGTCCATAGTGGATTTAAACAACATCATCCTGCTTACCCACTGTTTCCTGTATTTGGACCTATGAATAAGTGCGCCCAAGTACTTCAGAAATGCGTCAGGTGTTTCCTTTGGTTTTTATGATGATCTTTTAACTAATAAAGGAAGCCATTTATATTACCTGGATGGTTGTGCTGCAATCACCACTTCTTCTACTCTGTATTTGGACCGCATAATCAAGACCCCGACACGAGTTTTACGTGGGCTTCCTTGGGGGGGGGGGGGCATGTTACATTGTGTATTGACTGGTTTAAATGATGTATTCCACAGGTGGAATCAATCTGGCCGCCGGAAGCGGCACATTCGTGTAACTGCTCTCACCCTAAAATGCATCACTTAAGGCAATCAAAGTGACACGGCGGGTCAGGGGGAACTCCTATGACGTCAATAGACCCAAACATGTCATCATTTGATGACATTAGCAATGCGCAGTGCAATGAGCCACGACGCGCATAGGCAGGCGCCATGTTAGTAGAGGGCAAATCGTTCAATGTTGTGGGAAACGAAAATATATATTTATAAAGTGCAACTGCATATAAATGCCATATCAATGAAGAACATGCATACAGTACAGACGACTAAAAGTTTGGACACACCTTCTCATTTAAAGATTTTTCTGCATTTTCATGACTATGAAAATTGTACATTCACACTGAAGGCATCAAAACTATGAATTAACACATGTGGAATTATATACTTAACAAAAAAGTGTGAAACAGCTGAAAATATGTCTTATATTCTAGGTTCTTCAAAGTAGCCACCTTTTGCTTTGATAGGTACCAATAGTACCAATAGGTGCTTCATATCGCTGTCCCTTGACCCACCACGCAATCGGTCTATGCCACGAACACTCAAATCATTAGGCTTGCAGTTGTGGTAGGCCTTAAAATGTCTTGGAATGGTTTTGAGTAAGGTGACGTCATCCACTCCACGTGCCGCCTGGATATTTCTGACGTGTTCACGGGTACGTATGTGTATCTCGCGAGAACGTAAATTAATTTACATGTGCAGGTCATATAGTAAATAATATAAGTAGTGGTACATAAGATGTAATCTGATTTTAAACATCAAAACTGCGTTTTTAAATGGTGACATTAACCCTTTCACCCCAAAGCCTGTTTTCACCTTCCTGACCAATCCAATTTTTACAATTCTGACCACTGTCACTTTATGAGGTAATTACTCTGGAACGCTTCAACGGATCCCCCTGATTCTGAGACTGTTTTTTTCGTGACATATTGTACTTCATGATGGTGGTAAATTTTATTTGATATGACTTGCGTTTATTTGTGAAAAAAATTGGAAATTTGGTAAAAATTGTGACAATTTTGCAATTTTCAAACTTTGAATTTTCATGCCCTTTAATCAGAGAGATATGTCACACAATAGTTAATAAATAACATTTCCCACATGTCTACTTTACATCAGCACAATTTTTACAACAAAATTTACAAAACCATATTTTAGGGACCACATCACATTTGAAGTGACTTTGAGGGGTCTATATGACAAAAAATACCCAAAAGTGACACCATTCTAAAAACTGCATCCTTCAAGGTGCTCAAAACCACATTCAAGAAGTTTATTACCCCTTCAGGTGCTTCACAGTAATTAATGAAATGTGGAAGGAAAAAAAAAAATTTCACAAAAATTTTACTTTAGATCCAATTTTTTTTTTTATTTTCACAAGGGTAACATGAAAAAAATGGAACCCAAAATTTGTTGTGCAATTTCTCTAGAGAACGCAGATACCCCATATGTGGGGGAAAATCACTGTTTGGGTACACAGCAGGGCTCGGAAGGGAAGGAGCGCCATTTGACTATTTGAATGTAAAATTTGCTACCATAATTAGCGGAGGCCATGTCGCGTTTGGAGAGCCACTGATGTGCCTAAATAATGGAAACCCCCCACAAGTGACACCATTCTGGCAACTAGACCCCTCAGGGAACTTGTATATATGTGTAGTGAACACCTTGAACTCCCAGGTGCTTCACAGAAGTTTATAATGTTGAGCCATGAAAAAAAAAAAAAAAAATTAAATTTTTCCCACACAAATGTTTTTTTAGCCCCATATTTTGCATTTTCACAAGGGTAACAGGAAAAAATGCACCATACAATGTGTTGTGCAATTTCTCATGAGTACGCAGATACCCAATATGTGGTGAGCACCTTGAAACCCCAGGTGCTTCACAGAAGTTTATAACGTTGAGCCGTGAAAATGAAAAAAAAAAAAAACATTTTTCCCGCAAGAATATTTTTTTAGCTCCAAAATGTTGCATTTTCACAAGGTTAATAGGAGAAAATGGACCCCAAAATTTGTTGTCCAATAGTTCCTGATTAACCAGATACCCCATATATGTTAGAAAACTAATTTTGAGGCATAGAAAAAAATGAAAGGGAAGAAGCGCCATATTGTATTTCATATATTTGCTAGACTGGTTTGAGCCCCTGAGTTGCCAAATCAGTCGAACACCCAATAAGTGACCCCATTTTACAAACTACACCTCTCATTGAATTCATCTAGGGGATCATATTGACATCACAGGTGTGTCACAGCATTTTACTGTATACCATTGCGCAGTGAATAAAAAATAATAAAATTTTTACTACCAAAATTTTTTTTTTACCCCAGGTTTTACATTTTCACACTGGGAAATGGGTAAAAATGGTACCAAAATTGGTCCCACAATTTCTGCTGAATGTAGAAATACCCTATATGTGGCTGTGCAGTATTGCTTAGCCATACGGAGAGACTCTGTAGGGACGGAGCACTTTTTGCCTCCTGGAGCGCAGATATTCCTAAAATAGTTTGCGGACTCCATATACAGAGCCCTTACTTGCTAGAATAGCAAAATCACCCTCAAGTGACCCCATTTGGGAAATGATACCCCTTTGTGAGTTTATCTACAGGCGTAGTGACGATTTTGACTTAGTGGGTGTTTTCCAGAAACAAGCAGCAGTGAATGTTACTAAGTAAAGAGTACATTGTAGTGACCAGTACGTTGTACCCAGCTCATGCTTCCGGAGACATGCGCACGTAAATTAGGCAGGCTCTCATCACTACAGGAATGCCAAACATGTGGACGCTAACTGTGGTTTAGGCACACTGTAGAGCTCAGAAGGGAGAGGGACATTTGGATTTGGAAGCGCAGAATTTGCTGGATTTCTTTTGGAGGGCGAGGAGTCGTTTCGTTTTTCTAGAGCTTTTGTGCTACCAGTAACGTGGAAGCCCCCTATATTTCCGTTAACAGATGACGGACCTGAGTGGGGACTTGCTTTTTTTGTGAAAGGAGTTGAAGCTTTTATTGGTAACATTTTACATAACATTTGGGTTCACATTTATCCTGCGCTCTACGTTGAGCACTTATATCAAGGTTTCCATCTAAATCTCCAAGTGACGTGATTCAGATGAAACCCCCGAGGGATCCATTCACTATAATGAGGCAGCAGAGTTACTCTGGACTCAGTCTGGCCTCTGATTCAGTGTTATCTTTCTTTTCAGAAGTGCACAAAACTGTGGCTGACGGCACTTTTATGCACGCCTAATAAAAAGACAGACACCGCCGGATCATAGGCCAGATGGCGTCCGCAGTGCCTCCATCTGCCTCATTACAGGGAATCTTCCGCCGGGGTTTCTGTAGGAATCACGTATTTCAGAGATTTACACGGAAACCCCGGTATAAGTGCTCAGTGCAGATAGCAGGATAAATGTGAGCTAAGCCTTACTGCAATCTTTAGGAGGAAGAAAGAACAAATCAAAAGAACGTGAAGAATTAGTTTCATTTATTTTTTACGCCATTCTTCGTGCGGTATAAGTGATTAGGTGACTTTATTATTCGTCGGTGCGATTATAACGATAATGATACGATATTTATATCTGTTTTTTCTGATTGGTAGCAGTCACACACTAAAAGACGCTTTTTATTGTAAAAAGAAGTTTTTGCATATGTTTTTACACAATAAAAACTTTTATAAAAAAAAAAAATATTTTTGCATTGCTTTAAAGTTGTAACTTTATTTTCCGCTGACGGAGCTCTATGGCAGCTTGTTTTTTTGCGGGACAAGATGACGTTTTAGCAATACCATTTTTATTTACATTTGTCTTTTTGATTGCGTTTTATTATACATTTTGTTTGGCAGTATGATAATAAAGCATAGAAAAACAAGGCAAAAAAACGTTCTTTTTTACGGTGTTCACTGAAAGGGTTAACTAGTTGACAGTGTTATAGGTTGTGTCATTCCGAACGCTGCGATACCAAATAGGTGTATATTTATTGGATTAATATCTTCTTTTTTTTTGTTCTTTATTCTGTGATTTTTATTCATATTTTTGTAATTTGTATTTATTTATTTTTTTCTGTTTCACATTGTCCCAGTATGGGACTTCAACTTTCCCTGCTCTGATCGCTGATCTAATACTCTTCAATGGGGAGGAGGCGTCTCAGCTTCAGCTCTCTGAGACGCATCGCGCTGTGCTGATAGGAGCAGACAGGGAGCTCACTCCCTCTGCGATGTCACTGTCACTATTGACAGCAGCATCACAGGGGTTAAATACCCGCGATTGGTGCTAGCACTGATCATGGGCGTTGCTGCGGGGTGTCAGTTGTCACAATGAGCTGACACCCACACTCGATACCGACGGCGCTCAGCGTGAGCATGCGCGATCGCGGCGCCGTAAACATAAGGTGCATGTTGGGAAGGAGTTAAAGAAGACCTGTACATGACTCAACCTGAGCGTTATATCAAAGAGAGTGAAGAGAATCTCTATGGTCTTAAGCAATTGGCAAGGGCATGGAGCATCAAAATGTACAGTCTTTATTGGAAGAAGGATTTAAAAGAGGTCAAGGAGATCCGTCTTTATACACAAAATGTACTGACGGAAAGTGGATGTATATTCTTTTATATGTGGATGATTTGATTATGGTTCATCAAGAGGAAACAAATTGCAAAGATGGCAAATTCTGAATCATCATTTTTAAACTAAAGACCTTGGAAATGTGATATATCTAGGAATCCAGGTCCAAAGAGAAGAAGATGGAAGCTTTGTACTAAACCAATATGCAAAAATCAACTCAATTCTGAATCAGTTTGGAATGTCAGAAGCCAAAAGGTATACAGTGGGGGAAATAAGTATTTGATCTCTTGCTGTTTTTGTAAGTTTGCCCACTGACAAAGACAAGAACAGTCTATAATTTTAACATTGAGAGATAGCATATCCCCAAAAAGAAAAAAAAAAAAAATCAAGAAAATCACATTGTATGAATTAGATACTTATTTCTCACTGCAAAATGCAAATAAATGTATTTGATCCCCTACAAACCATTATGAGTTCTGGCTCCTGCAGACCAGTTAGACGCTCCTAATCAACTCGTTACCTGCATTAAATACAGCTGTCTTACACAGTCACCTGTATAAAAGACTCCTGTCCACGGACTCAATTAATCAGTCAGACTCTAACCTCTACAACATGGGCAAGACCAAAGAGCTTTCTAAGGATGCCAGGGACAAGATCATAGACGTGCACAAAGCTGGAATGGGCTACAAAACCATAAGTAAGACACTGGATGAGAAGGAGACAACTGTTGGTGCAATAGTAAGAAAATGGAAGAAATACAAAATGACTGTCAATCGACATCGATCTGGGGCACCATGCAAAATCTCACCTCATGATCCTTGATCATGAGGAAGGTGAGAGATCAGCCTAAAACTACACGGGGGAAACTTGTTAATGATCTCAAGGCAGCTGGGACCACAGTCACCAAGAAAACCATTGGTAACACATTACGCCTTAAAGGTTTAAAATCCTGCAGTGCCCGCAATGTCCCCCTGCTCAAGAAGGCACATGTGCAGGCCCGTCTGAAGCTTGCCAATGAACACCTGGATGATTCTGTGAGTTATTGGGAGAAGGTGCTGTGGTCAGATGAGACAAAAATTGAGCTCTTTGGCATTAACTCAACTCGCCGTGTTTGGAGGAAGAAGGATGAGCACAACCCTAAGAACATCATCCCAACCGTGAATCATGGTGTGGGAAACATTATACTTTGGGGGTGCTTTTCTGCAAAGGGGTGTGAGGCAGTGACCGGGATCGTATACGAAGGACATTATATATCCCCCAGAATGTGTACAGAGACCTATTAAATCCATTGGGGTGCATTACAGTCACAAACTCACCTGTGGCTGCAATGCAGGAATGAAGGTGAGCAATGACCTGGTCAGACTACCTGGCTAAGGCAGATTAAGTAAAACCGGGCAGGGCCTTCATTTCTTGGAGGAGGTCACAGGAGGCAGTGGGGCGGCCTCCTCCCTCCAACCCGGGTTTTCCAGTGGCTCTTGCCACAGGTCCTTTAAAATCCTGCACTAAGGATTAGTGTTGTTCTATGTTGGAACCTGCTGGGAGCACAGCAGGAAAGCTCAGCAGGATTGAGGGTGGCTGAACCCACGCCTGGGAAGCCTCTGCACCTGTCAGGCTCTGAGCGGCCCGGCGTGGCCGTTGCCCACGGCAACCGTTGTTTAAAGACTTGTGTTAACCCGGCTGCGAACCGAAGGACTGTCCTGTTTACCCATGAGTTGCCGAATAAAGCGGTTTATGTTGGACTTGCTTGGGTCACTGCCTCAGTTACTGCACGGTGTGAACACCGCCGCCTTACAGGGGACATGACGACTGCACGGTACTTAAGGGAAGATGGATGGGGTCATGTATCGCAAGCTTTTGGCCAACAACCTCCTTCCCTCAGTAAGAGCATTTAAGATGGGTCGTGGCTGGGTCTTCCAGCAAGACAATGACCCAAAACATACAGCCAAGGCAACAAAGAAGTGGCTGAAAAAGAAGCACAGTAAGGTAAGAGAGTGGCCTAGCCAGTCTCCAGACCTTAATCCCATAGAAAACTTATGGAGGGAGGTGAAGCTCCGAGTTGCCAAGCGACAGCCTCAAAATCTGAATGATTTAGAGATGATCTGCAAAGAGGAGTGGACCAAATTTCCTCCTGACATGTGCGCAATCCTCATCATCAACTACAAACAACGTCTGACTGCTGTGCTTGCCAACAAGGGTTTTACCACCAAGTATTAAGTGTTGCTTGCCAGAGGGATCAAATACTTATATCTCACTGCAAAATGCAAAAAAAAAAATATTTAAATTTATACAATGTGATTTTCTTGATTTTTTTTTGGATATTCTATCTCTCAATGTTAAAATTAACCTACTCTTAAAATTATAGACTGTTCATGTCTTTGTCAGTGGGCAAACTTACAAAAACAGCAAGGGATCAAATACTTATTGCCCCCACTGTATCAACCCCAATGGAACCATCCTACACAAAGTTGGAAGGAGAAGATGATCTGTTACCTGACAATCAGAAATACATACAGACAGTGGGGGCACTACTATACAGAGCAACTATGACTCGACATGATATCACAGCAACAATTGGCATTCTCTGCAGATATGTGGAAACACAGTGTCAAAAAAGTGTATTGCTGTTAGAGTTCTTCGATATTTGAAAGAGACTCAATACATAAATTTAAAGATATCTACAACAGGAGATCTAAAACTAACAGGGTATGTGGGTGCAGCTTGGGATGGTGACTTTAGTGAACATATATCGACAAGCAGCTATTTGTTCAAGCTTGGACAAAGTTCAATTTCTTGGGTCTAGCAGAATACAGTTGTCTGTAGCCTTGTCATCTACAGAAGCAGAGTATGTGTCTGCAGCCCACGCAAGTCAAGAGGTCATTTGGTTAAATCAATTGTTAGGCGGTCTTGGTAAGCCATCAACTCAACTAACGGTGATTTATGAAGACAACCAAGGATGTATTAAATTTACATGCAGTGAGATCAATGCGAGAACCAAAACACATTGATGTTAAACATGCGTGTGTCACGGGTGTGTCGCCACGAAGATCGTCACGAGTACACAGCCTGACTTCTCGCAGCTGACTTGTTGGTGCTTTGTGTGTTTCGGCAGTGAGGGAGTTAATTCTCTCTCTCTCTGTGCTAGACGAGGTCCAGCCTCGCCCAGCTGCAATCAATACTGCTGTAGTGAGACTCCTTCAAATGCCTGCTGGTCTGTTTGGGAAGTGTCGGTGAAAGCATTTCATTCAGACTAACAGAGCGGATCGTGGTGTTTGGAGTTTCTGAGATAAGTGTATTTGGAGTGTTTTTTCCCTTCCTCGCTTTATCATTTATCTCCTTTCCCGTTGGTGTTCCCTCTGTTGTAGCTGTGTAGTTGTTGTATGCAAGGTGGTTTTGGTTTTTCCCTTGTACTGTCTCGTTCGTCTAAGTACTGTGTGTGGGCATATTATTACTTGTCCCCTTTTGTTGTGATCGGGGTCCTTCTCAGGACTAGATTACTTAGGTGCAGGGATCCTCAGGAGGTAGGGGTTACGCTGGCGGCCTGGACCTCTGTACCTTTAACAGTACCTCCAGGTTGAGGGACTAGTCAGGGCCCCAGCTTAGGGTCAGCTTAGGCCCCCTACCTCCAGTATACAGAGACAGCGTGACATTTTCACCGACCCACTTAGTTTTTCTCCAGCTACCATGGATCCAGTAGCCGGTCTAGCTCGGCAGTTGCAGAGTTTGTCCATGGAGCTGGCGGACGTTAGGTCCAAGGTTTTGCATCCTCCGGAGCAAGCCGGACCAGAACCTAAAGTAGCTCTCCCTGACAGGTTCACTGGGGGGCGGGACAAGTTTTTTGTTTTCCGGGAGGCATGCAAGTTGTACTTTCGGCTGCGGCCTCGGTCATCGGGGAGTGAAGAACAAAGGGTGGGAATTGTCATCTCGCTCCTACAAGGGGACCCACAATCTTGGGCGTTCTCTCTTCCCCCGGGCTCCCCGGCTCTCCAGTCAGTGGATAGGTTTTTCGCTGCTCTGGGACTCGTATATGATGACCCAGATCGGATCTCCCTTGCTGAGTCTAAGTTACGTAGGATCCAGCAGGGAGATCGTCCGGCGGAGGAATTCTGTTCGGAGTTCCGTAGGTGGGCCACGGACACCCAGTGGAATGACCCGGCTCTTAGGAGCCAGTTTTGTCATGGTTTATCCGACAAATTACAGGATGTGTTGGCACAGTATGACTCTCCCGCGTCACTGGAAGCCGCTATGGCCCTTGCTATTCGCGTTGACAGACGGCTTCGGGAGAGGTGCGGGATAACTCTACCCCCTGTGATGACTCCACCTCCTACAAGGTCCCCTCATATGGTGGTTCCCCTGGTCAGTCCAGAGGAGCCTATGCAATTAGGAGGGACATCATTTCGGGGGAGGGGACCGGTGGTGCGCCATAAGACAGGAAGGTGTTTCTTCTGCGGGAGAAAGGGACATTTTATTGGGGGGTGTCCATCCCGTCCCTTGCAGAGTGAAGAGTCGTCGGAAAACTGTTGATCCCAGGTTGTGTGGTGGACGGCAATCTGGGAGTAGGTATTTCGTCCCTAGGTTCGTCTCAGTTTCTCGTACCGGCGGAGGTGGTGGTGGGTACGAGAACTGAGAGGATATCTGTTCTTCTGGATAGTGGGGCCGGGGCTAATCTGGTTGATGCTCGGTTTGCCCGGGTTCAAGGTATGCGATTGAGTGAGTTGGCTAAACCCATCCCCATATTCTCGATCGATGCCAGGCCTCTCGGTCAGGGAAGTTTTTTGCAAGCTGTGCATGACTTAAAACTTCAAGTGGGGGCGATACATAAAGAACTGTTGTCTTGCTACGTGTTGGAGGGTCTTCCCACCCCTATAGTGTTGGGCCTTCCTTGGTTAGCTAAGCATAACCCGGTTATTAATTGGCAAACCAGAGAGATAAGCCAATGGAGTAAATTCTGTAATAAAAACTGCATGAACACGGTCATCGGTGCGGTTACTCCTTGGGTCTTACCTCCATTTCTGGCGGACTTTGAGGATGTATTCTCGGAGAAAGGGTGTCAGGAACTACCTCCTCATCGCGAGTATGACTGTTCTGTAAAACTGCTCCCTGAGGCCAAGTTACCTAAAGCTAGGTTGTATAACCTTTCTGGTCCTGAGAGGCAGGCCATGAAGGATTATATTTCAGAAAGTCTGGCTAAGGGGCATATTAGACCTTCATCTTCACCGGTGGCTGCGGGGTTCTTCTTTGTTAAGAAGAAAGATGGAGGCCTACGCCCTTGCCTGGATTTCCGTGAACTTAATCGGATTACGGTCCGAGATCCGTATCCGCTCCCACTTATTCCCGATCTCTTTAATCAGATCGTGGGCGCCAAATGGTTCTCTAAGTTGGATCTCAGGGGGGCGTACAATCTGATTAGGATGAAGGAGGGGGATGAGTGGAAGACGGCGTTTAACACTCCGGAGGGGCATTATGAGAACCTTGTCATGCCATTCGGTCTGACTAATGCCCCGGCGGTGTTCCAACACTTTGTTAATGACATTTTTCGCCGCCTGGTGGGACAGTTTGTTGTCATATATCTGGATGATATCTTAATTTACTCGCCGGATCTGGTGTCTCATCAGGAGCACGTTAGGCAGGTGTTACAGATCTTGCGGGATAATAAACTGTATGCCAAATGGGAAAAGTGTGTGTTCGCCGTACAGGAACTCCAGTTTTTAGGCTTCCTGGTTTCAGCGTCCGGTTTTCGTATGGACCCTGGGAAAGTGCGGGCAGTTCTTGAGTGGGATCGGCCAGAGAATCTTAAGGCACTACAACGTTTCCTGGGGTTTGCTAATTATTACCGGAAGTTCATTCGTAATTTCTCGTCCATGGTTAAGCCTCTCACAGACATGACTAAAAAGGGGACGGATTTTTCTAGGTGGTCTGACAAGGCTTGTCAAGCATTCTCCTCCTTGAAAAAATGTTTTGCCTCGGCACCCATACTCATTCAACCTGATGCGTCACAGCCATTCATTGTAGAGGTAGACGCTTCCGAGGTAGGGGTGGGAGCAGTATTGTCACAAGGTTCGTCCCCTGGTAAGTGGCATCCGTGCGCCTTTTTCTCTAAAAAATTGTCGTCCGCTGAGAGGAATTACGATGTCGGCAATAGGGAACTCTTGGCCATTAAGTTAGCTTTTGAGGAGTGGCGCCATTTTTTGGAGGGGGCAGTCCATCCGGTCACCGTCATCACCGATCACAAGAACCTGCTATATCTGGAGTCCGCGAAACGTCTGAATCCCAGACAAGCTAGGTGGTCATTGTTTTTTACCAGGTTTAATTTTGTCGTTACATATCGTCCTGGGACAAAAAATGTAAAGGCGGATGCCTTATCTCGTAGTTTCCCTGGGGCCGGGAATACGGACGACCCGATTCCTATCCTTCAGGAGGGGGTGGTGGTTTCGGCAGTATGCTCTGAGCTGGAGGAGGAGGTATTGGAGGCTCAGGGGGACGCCCCTGTTGGACCTCCGGGGAGACTGTTTGTTCCAGATCAGTTGCGACAAAAGGTGATCGAGGCACACCATAACTCAGTTTTTGCAGGACACCCGGGGAGTAGAGCAACTGTGGATCTCCTCTCGCGTCGGTTTTGGTGGCCTAACTTACATAAGGAGGTGGTAACTTTTGTCGCGTCCTGTGGGGTTTGTGCGCGCTCTAAGACCTCACATACCCGTCCGTCTGGGGCCCTCTTACCTTTGAAGATCCCGGAGCGTCCTTGGACTCATCTGTCTATGGACTTTATTACGGACCTCCCTCCGTCTTCGGGTAAAACGGTCATACTCGTTGTAGTGGACAGGTTCAGCAAGATGGCACATTTTATCGCTCTTCCGGCTCTCCCTAATGCTAAAACTCTTGCGCAGGTGTTCATTGGGGAGATTGTGAGGCTTCACGGGGTACCCTCCGAGGTGGTGTCTGATCGGGGGTCTCAGTTTGTGTCCAAGTTCTGGAAGGTGTTTTGTGCACGGCGGGGGATGCATTTGTCATTCTCATCGGCTTTTCATCCTCAGACCAATGGTCAGACGGAACGTATGAACCAGAGCTTGGAGACATATCTCCGGTGTTTTGTGTCAGAGAACCAGGAGGACTGGGCTTCTTTCTTACCTCTGGCAGAGTTTGCTCTTAATAATAGGCGGAGCGAGTCCACTGGTAAGTCCCCGTTTTTTGGGGCATATGGTTTTCACCCCCAGTTTTGTACTTTCAGTAGGGGGGGCTCTTCGGGGATTCCTGAGGAGGAACGATTTTCCTCATCACTCGCTTCAGTATGGAGAGGGGTGCTGAAGAATCTGAATACTATGGGGAACAGATACAAACGTATGGCTGATAGGAGGAGAGTGTCTGGTCCGGACCTAAGTGTGAACGATCGGGTATGGTTGTCTACCAGGAATATTAAACTTAAGGTTCCCTCCTGGAAACTGGGTCCCAGGTTCATCGGGCCGTACAGAATCAGTTCTATTATTAATCCGGTGGCATTCCGTCTTGACCTCCCCCCTACGTTTAAAATTCACAACGTGTTCCACAGATCGTTGCTTAAGAGGTATGTGGCGCCGGTGGTACCGTCACCTTTACCTCCCCCTCCAGTGGTGGTCAATGGTAACTTGGAGTTCCAGGTATCGAGGGTCATCGATTCACGCTTTAATCGCCGGTCCCTTCAGTACCTGGTTCATTGGAAAGGGTATGGTCCTGAGGAGAGGATGTGGGTTCCCGCGTCGGATATTAACGCAGACCGATTAGTTCGGGCCTTCCACACGACGCACCCGGATAAACCTGGCCCTGAGGGTCCGGAGGCCCCTCGTAGAAGGGGGGGTACTGTCACGGGTGTGTCGCCACGAAGATCGTCACGAGTACACAGCCTGACTTCTCGCAGCTGACTTGTTGGTGCTTTGTGTTTTTCGGCAGTGAGGGAGTTAATTCTCTCTCTCTCTGTGCTAGACGAGGTCCAGCCTCGCCCAGCTGCAATCAATACTGCTGTAGTGAGACTCCTTCAAATGCCTGCTGGTCTGTTTGGGAAGTGTCGGTGAAAGCATTTCATTCAGACTAACAGAGCGGATCGTGGTGTTTGGAGTTTCTGAGATAAGTGTATTTGGAGTGTTTTTTCCCTTCCTCGCTTTATCATTTATCTCCTTTCCCGTTGGTGTTCCCTCTGTTGTAGTTGTGTAGTTGTTGTGTGCAAGGTGGTTTTGGTTTTTCCCTTGTACTGTCTCGTTCGTCTAAGTACTGTGTGTGGGCATATTATTACTTGTCCCCTTTTGTTGTGATCGGGGTCCTTCTCAGGACTAGATTACTTAGGTGCAGGGATCCTCAGGAGGTAGGGGTTACGCTGGCGGCCTGGACCTCTGTACCTTTAACAGTACCTCCAGGTTGAGGGACTAGTCAGGGCCCCAGCTTAGGGTCAGCTTAGGCCCCCTACCTCCAGTATACAGAGACAGCGTGATTTGATAGAACGTGGCATAATTGAGTTTGTTTATTGCGAGACTGACCAGATGATAGCCGATGTTATGACAAAGCCACTTCCAAGAGCCAATTCTGAAGAATTCAGAACCACTATGGGACTAACAGAGTAAGTAGTTGTTGAGTGGGGGTGTGGAAATAATTCTTATTATTGTATATATTGCATCGACTACTATTTACTACTGTTAAATACTGCATGGGTTTCTGTCTGTAGCAATAGTGTTATATTCCCAGTGAATCACTGTTAAAACCCCCCCCCAAAAAAACAGTAAGTTCCTGTTCACTGTGTGTGTAGCTGAACCACGTTTTTCACTTTGCAAGCTGACAGACAAGATGCTAAGAGCCTAAGCTATAAGAAATACCAGTTGTAAGCTGTGTTATCTTTGTTCCTGAACAAACATATATTCACTGTTGAACGGCTGGACAGTACAGAGATTAATCCGCTGCCAACAATTTCTATGCGCGAAAAGACTAACACCTCAAGCATAGTTAGAATACACAGAATGAACACTATATCCCATCCAAGGCTTATGTAGCAAATTAATGATTTCCCTGGTCATATGTGTTTCCTGCAGCCCTATAATTGCAGGATAAAGTTTCCGAAGATAAATCAAATATCGCTTGTGTTTTAGAACCTTTAGGCTCCGAATATTCCACGACAGGAATGTTACTGTTAAACCCATTTTCTCACCTTAGAAATTTTTATCAGGATATTAACCAGTACATCAGATAACAGAATGAATTAATAAACCCAGAATTGGAACGTGAGAACACCAAAAGAACCCCTTCCACATCCTACCCCTTCCCCCGCAAAGAAACCCCTCCCCAACTGATGTAACCCTGCTCTTACTCATAAGGGATTGGGCATAAGAACATATAGAACCATCTGATATGCTCTCTTACTGTAATGGAGTGCGACTTTCCCAATTACCGATGCCTCCGGAATAGAGCTCACACACTACTGCAAAGGAAAAATCTAAATCTGCACACAAAATTAACTCATATTTTTAGCACAGAAATTTCTAAATGGATACTGTTCCAATGTGGCAGTAACTTCCCCACTAATGTCCCTCTACATCTTCCCATTTGATGCACATGCGCCATCTTGAGATTCCGTTTGCATCGCACCTTCCTCCTTGCCATTCTTCTTACTGCTGGTCATTTCGCCCCCCTGTCCAGGAGTCTGCTATCTCAACTCACAGTCCTTTTAGCACTGGGGAAGCCTCCCCACCCCGTGGATAGATATTTCCTAGGACCGCTGTAATACAGGAGGTATGTGGCCGTGTAAAAACGGCCCCAAAACTTCCTCTCAGGGGCAAGGTAGAGAGTGACCACCACACACTTACCACAGCCTTCTGCAGACCAGGTAAATGGAAATTGTTCCGTCAATAGCAGTCTACAGTCTTCCGCTCTCTCAAGCAGACGGCTTTTTTCAGACTGGGAACTCTCTGGCTGCAATAACTGGAGACTAGAGGCACCAGGACCTAGCGGTGTCACCTCCGCTTGACAGACCTTCCGGGTGTATAGCAAATTTACAGTCACCGCAGGTGAGCCACAGAACCTGGAACCTCTAGAGTAGCTGTAATCTCGGTGATTTAGGTAGGTCACCTCCTAAAATGGCCACCGTCCTCTCAACAGCGCGTGGCAGGGAGAAAATTTTCAAGAGATGGCAAATTTATTTGCTCCAGCAAATCTCCTCAGTCAATTAAAGTCTCCTCACTCTCAGGTGATCTCCCACAGAGTCCAATTTATGCAGGATTTCTGGCTATTTATAAACAGGATACTAGGAGCGCTGCTCTGATGCAACCTCTCAGCTCCAGAGCATAACCTCGCCCACCCAATAAAGATTATTTTTAATCTTCATGCTGTTTCCAATGGAGTGAAGTGTTGCAGTCCTATTGGTTTCCCACTTTTAGGCTGCGTTCACACATTGCGTATTTTCAAAAAGCGCGTGAAAATACGCAATGTGCTTTGTGTCTGCCAGCAAAGTGAATGGGAAATTCACTTTGCCGTTCAGACACTGTGTGATTTTACGCAGCGGGAAAGCGCAGCTGCGTAAAGAATTGGCATGTCAATTCTTTACGCACCGCGGCCTGCGCTTTCTCTCTATTGTGCCCATTATAAGCGATGGAATTACGCAGCGGTGTTCACACACTGCGTAATTCCATCGCTTTTTTACGGAGGCGCAGGATGGATACTCACCTACCCGATGTCAGCGGAGAGGCGTCCAGTCCGGTCCGCTCCAATCCCGCGCTTCCAGCATCTGCCGGTGAGCCGATCAGCTGTTAGCTAACCGGCTTGTAACCGGACGGTCAGCTGATTACAAGCCGGTCACGTGACAGTCAGCTGATCGCTTCACGGCAGATGCTGCAAGCGCGGGACGGAGCAGACGCGTCTCTCATCCATCGGGCAGGTGAGTATCCATAGTCTGTACATACACTGCTAGGGACACACACACAGGACACAGACACAGACAGTACACACAGGACACACAGACAGACAGTACACATGTCACACTGAAATGAAGTGTGACATTACACATGTCACCCTTCATTTTCACACTGCGTTTTTTGCTGCGCTTTTTTACGCAGTGTGTGAATGGAGGTGCTTTTTTTACCTGCTTAAAAAAAACGCAGGTAAAAAAAGCAGGAAAATACGCAGCGTAAAAAAATGCAGGGAAATACGCAATGTGTGAACGCAGCCTTACACAGGGAAATATGTCCAGTGACACCCTAATGACACTACGTCGGAAAATTGCCCTTTTACCTTTTATGTCCCAGTGCATTTCAGGAGGGATTAGCTTGCTTCTTCAAAAATTTGGAATATCCGCTTAGTTTCCACTCCAAAAACGCAACAAAAAGACTCAGTGCACATACCCTAAGGCAACAATTTCATAGAAAGTATTTGATGCTGAAGATATCATTGAGAAGAAGTTGCTGGCTAGCCGCACATCTGCACTAACATCCGTAGCATAAATTAAAATGCGGTGGGTTTCAAACCCGCCGTTCTTGTCAATTTCCACTGTGGATAGTTTTTTGAAGCACGTGCATGAGATTTGTTAAAAGCTTATGCTCTTTGCTGGCACCGTAAGATGAAAAAAAACAAATAGGATGTGGAAATCTGCTATTGAAACCTGGTATCCTCACAATCGTGTAAGATGCCCGGCAAGGAAAACCTTTAGTTCAGCCTGGTAAATAAAACAATTACGGATCACAAAAGACAAGGCAAACGTAATTGGAATATTTTAATTAGCGTTCTTAGAGCACTAACAGTAATTTCGGGAATAAGCTTGTTTTCTTCCAATCGACAGAAGACTTGATATGACTGGGCTCCTGCATTATCAATGCAGCAATGATAAAATGCAGAAAGGCAATATAAGACAATTGTGTGAACATATTCAATGGGCTAAAAGGAGAATAAAGCAAGATAAATAAATAAGAATTGGTGATCTATTCATAAGGGACACAGAGAACGTATCACAATTGCAGTTTTTTTCATATGGCTAGAAGGTATATCGAGGTTAGTGCACTAAGCTGCCTTTCTGGCCAGTCCATAGTTCTCGTAGGTCTACCTTACAGCCAAGGTCTCGTAGAGCCGCCTTGGCGACATCATCACAGTCCTTGTGGGTGCTGCGGGCTTGAAGAATTAAAGACTCCGCTCCCATTTCCAGAATGGGCTGTGAGAAATCACGAGTACGTGACACCAGGTTCCTGATCACCATGCAGGCTTGTTTCTGAAGTAGACATGAATAGCAGACATTATTAGGACAACTTTACACATTATTATGAATATCGAAATATAACATCATATCGACTTTAGGTACAATATTTGGCACAGATTAAAAATTTAATATTTCTCTAGAAGGGTCTGAGACTTGTATTTATGGTACAGAACACAAAATCCTGTTTATACATAAAGTTAATTATGCGAATTGCCTCTTCAGAGAGGAAGAGGACTAGAACTCTAGCACCACCTATATGAACTAGCAATCCTAAAAGTCAATATCGACCCTTTAACGAGCCTTATCATATGACTTAGGATAAAAACCAAACCAGATATTTGCAGACACTGTGTTTCGGGGAACTGCCCCTCTTCAGAGCAAAGTGTGAGATCTGGTTTGGCTGGGCGAGAGGCGCCTGACCGGGATCCAAGGGGTAACGTTTCTCTTTGCGGAGAGTGACATGTGAAGCCTGACATGCCAAGGTGAAGAGACTTTAAAACAGTTAAATGACACAATTATGGCCACCTGTTACCACTACTAGGGGATATTCCTGCACACTGTTTTATTATTAGGGTCAATGTAATAAACGTATGCAGTAAGTCCCAAGCTTCCCCTGGTGGTCAAACAGACAGAGTTTTAGTATTTCTAGTGAATTTTGGCGTTACCAGAAGAAAATTTTAATTTAGATCAAAAGGGTATTTCCACAATTGAAAGTTTTCCACTATTCATACATTGGGGCAGCACAGCACGATTTTACCAAACCTCATCCGCATACAGGGGGAGAATAATCAAGATAAATGTGCCAGAATTGTGTCACAATTTGTGCCAAGTAACTGTCTTCCATGACTTGCACCATATTGTGTGGCTCAGGCTGCGTGCCCACGTTGCGTATTACAAGCGTATATGCTGCGGAATTTCCGCAGCGTAAACGCTTGTAAAACGCATGTATATCCGCACCCCATGGTCCCCAATGGCATTCCGCAATGTCAATGCCCATGCTGCGGATTTTTCCGCAGCGTATATGCTGCGGTCAAAAATCCGCAGCATGTTCATTAATTTTGCGTTTCCGCATGCGGATGGTACCCAAGTCTGGAGGAGAGGAGACTCTCATCCAGACCTGGGTACCAAAGAACCTGCAAAAAAAAGAATAAAATAAAGTTTATACTTATCTTCTGATGTTTTCCCTCCGTCGCGCTGTTGTGTGAAGGACCTTCGGTGACGTCATTGAGTCATGTGACCCATCACATGACTCAATGACGTCATCGAAGGTCCTGCACACAACAGCGTGAGCCGCTCAAGACTCCGGAAGGGGCAGAGAATGCATCGGTAGGTGAGTATAAACTTTATTTTTTACCATTCTGATTCTTTTTTTTAAACTATTACTTGGTCACACTATATAAATCCATGCCGGTTGCATGGATTTATATAGTGTGAACAAGTTGTCAAGCACTTTTCCAAGTGATGCTTAAATCACTTGGAGAAGTGCTTGATAACCCGCATGCGGAAATGCAAGTGAAGACGCTGCAAAGATGCCTCACAAACGCTTCTACCTGGCGGGAAAACCGCATGTAAAATCCGCATGCGATTTTCCAGCCAGGGAGAAGCGTAAAAAATATGCTTCATTTCCGCAACGTGGGCACATAGCCTAAGGGTATGTGCCCACGATGCAGAAATGAAGCAGAAAATTTCTGCAGCGTTTCTGCATGCTCTTGGCAGTCAAAACCGCTTGCGGATTTTACACGCGTTTTTACATGCGGATTTGACTTGCGTTTTTCAAATGCATTGGGACCTCAAATCCGCATGCAGAAACGCACAAATAATGGACATGCTGCAGATTTTCCGCTGTGTAAAATTCCGCAGCATGGGCACAGAACATGCAGATTATCATTGGGGATCATGGGGCACGGATTACCAAGCGTTTTGCAAGTGTTTACGCTGTGGAAAATCCGCATCAAAAAGGCATAGTGGGCACACAGCCTTAAAGAAACGGTATGGCCTAACTATCGACACTGTGAGACAACATTTCTGGCACAAAGTAATCCAAATTATAGCTGATATAAATGTAAGACTAGACAGTCTAAAGATGCCCCAGATTTATCTAACAGCATGAACCAGTATGCAGAGAAAATACGAAAAGGATTAGTATCGCTACACGTGTGGACGTACCCTAAAAATGGTTTATTTCTACCAGCACTGAATACATTAGATGGCATTCTGAAAGGACAATAAAATAACACCAGGGGACCATCACTTTGTAAGAGAATTTTTTTTTGCTTGTGTCGCCATTTTCCCGAGACCCGTAACACTTTACATTTTCAGGATATAAGGGCTGTATGAGAGCTTATTTTTTGCGCCGAGCTGATGTCTTTTTATGATACCATTTTGATGTACAGTACAGACCAAAAGTTTGGACACACCTTCTCATTTAAAGATTTTTCTGTATTTTCATAACTTTGAAATTTGTACATTCACACTGAAGGCATCAAAACTATGAATCAACACATGTGGAATTATATACTTAACCAAAAAGTGTGAAACAACTGAAAATATGTCTTATATTCTAGGTTATTCAAAGTAGCCACCTTTTGCTTTGATGACTGCTCTGTACACTCTTGCCATTCTCTTGATGAGCTTCAAGAGGTAGTCACCGGAAATGGTTTTCACTTCACAGGTGTGCCCTGTCAGTTTTAATAAGCGGGATTTCTTGCCTTATAAATGGGGTTGGGACCATCAGTTGTGTTGTGCAGAAATCAGGTGGATACAAAGCTGATAGTCCTACTGAATAGACTGTTAGAATTTGTATTATGGCAAGAAAAAAGCAGCTAAGTAAAGAAAAATGAGTGGCCATCATTACTTTAAGAAATGAAGGTCAGTTAGTCTGAAAAATTGGGCAAACCTTGAAAGAGTCTCCAAGTGCAGTTGCAAAAACCATCAAGCGCTACAAAGAAACTGGCTCACATGAGGACCGCCCCAGGAAAGGAAGACCAAGAGTCACCTCTGCTTCTGAGGATAAGTTTATCCGAGTCACCAGACTCGGAAATCGCAGGTTAACAGCAACTCAGATTAGAGAACAGGTCAATGCCACACAGAGTTCTAGCAGCAGACACATCTCTACAACAACTGTTAAGAGGAGACTTTGTGCAGCAGGCCTTCATGGTAAAATAGCTGCTAGGAAACCACTGCTAAGGGCAGGCAACAAGCAGAAGAGACTTGTTTGGGATAAAGAACACAAGGAATGGATATTAGACCAGTGGAAATCTGTGCTTTGGTCTGATGAGTCCAAATTTGAGATCTTTGGTTCCAACTACCGTGTCTTTGTGCGACGCAGAAAAGGTGAACGGATGGACTCTACATGCCTGGTTCCCACCGTGAAGCATGGAGGAAGAGGTCTGATGGTGTGGGGGTGATTTGCTGGTGACACTGTTGGGGATTTATTCAAAATTAAAGGTTTACTGAACCAGCATGGCTACCGCAGCATCTAGCAGCGGCATGCTATTCCATCCGGTTTGTGTTTAGTTGGACCATCATTTATTTTTCAACAGAACAATGACCTCAAACACATCTCCAGGCTGTGTAAGGGCTATTTGACCAAGATGGAGAGTGATGGGGTGCTACGCCAGATGACCTGGCCTTCACAGTCACCAGACCTGAACCCAATCGAGATGGTTTGGGGTGAGCTGGACCGCAGAGTGAAGGCAAAAGGGCCAACAAGTGCTAAGCATCTCTGGGACCTCCTTCAAGATTGTTGGAAGACAATTTCCAGTGATTACCTCTTGAAGCTCATCAAGAGAATGCCAAGAGTGTGCAAAGCAGTCATCAAAGCAAAAGGTGGCTACTTTGAAGAATCTAGAATATAAGACATATTTTCAGTTGTTTGACACTTTTTTGTTAAGTATATGATTCCACATGTGTTAATTCATAGTTTTGATGCCTTCAGTGAGAATGTACAATTTTCATAGTCATGAAAATAGAGAAAAATCTTTAAATGAGAAGGTGAGTCCAAACTTTTGGTCTGTACTGTAGATACGATGCTGCATTTCATTGCAAAGTTGGGCAGCCAAAAAACATAATTGTGTTTTTTTTTTTTATTTTCTCCGTTTTGCCGTTTACCAATCGGATTTACTTTATATCTTGATAGATCAGACGTTTCTGAACGCAGCGATATCAAACATGTATTTTTTATAATTGTTTTATTTTTAATGGTGCAAAGGGGGGTGATTTGAACTTGTGTTTTTCTATTTTTTTCATATTTTTAAAAGGTTTTTCACTTTATACTGTATTTAATAGTCTCCTTAAGGTACTTGAAGCTGCAGTCGTCTGATTGCTTGTGCTATACATAGCAGTGCATGTATAGAGAAAATCACTCTCTCTAAATGCTGGTTTTCAAAGGAGGATCGTAATGACAGGAACAGGGGTCATCAGCAGACCCCCAACACTCATGACAATCCATCGGTTCCTCACAATCACGTCATGGTGGGAGCGTGGAATGGTGCTCTCAATGCGACATGTGTTAAATGCCACTGTCAGAGATTGACCCGCAGCTGTTAAAGGCACATGATGTCAGATTAAATCAGCTATCATCTGCCGAGAAAGATGTGGACTAGGCATGCAAGCTCACATCAAAGGCAGGGACATGACTATGTACATGTATGTCAAAAGTTGTGAAGGGTTTAAAGTCTAAAAGTGTATTATTTCAATGTGTAAAGCATCCTTAGCTACTACACCTAGAGGTTTTAATTAATGCAAAACAATTTAGGTGATGCCTTCCCTTTTAATGGGAGTAACTAAAAAAAATATATCGTATTTTTCGGACTATAAGACGCACTTTTTTCCTCCAAAATTTTGGAGGAAAGTGGGGGGTGCGTCTTATAGTTCGATATACATAAATACTGTGGCTGGTGGGGGAAGCGACAGTGGCGGAGGAGCAGTGCACAGGAGGCAGCAGCCACCTGCTGCAGCCTACACTGTGCCCGCTACTAAAGAAAATGAATATTCACTGCTCCCCACGCCTATGGGCCTGGGGAGCAGTGAATATTAATTTTCCTTAATAACCGGCACACTGTGCCCTCAGCGCGGCTCCTGGTATGTATGGCACCCTTCATCCCTGTATGAATGGCCCCCCTCATCCAGGTATGCATGGCACCCCCTGATCCCAGTCACGCTGCACAGAAAAAAAAAAAAAAAAAAGCTTTCATATTCACCTCCTCTCTCCTCCAGCGCTGTGCCGGAATAGTCACTGCTCCCCACACCGCGGCTCCTGCTGCGCTCGGCTGTCAGCGTGCCCGCTATTAAAGGTCATGAATATTCACCACTCCCATATACACACACACACATTATAATAAATATATATATATACACACATACAGTACAGACCAAAAGTTTGGACACACCTTCTCATTTAAAGATTTTTCTGTATTTTCAGGACTATGAAAATTGTACATTCACACTGAAGGCATCAAAACTATGAATTAACACATGTGGAATTATATACTTAACAAAAAAGTGTGAAACAACTGAAAATAAGGCTTATATTCTAGGTTCTTCAAAGTAGCCACCTTTTGCTTTGATGACTGCTTTGCACACTCTTGGCATTCTCTTGATGAGCTTCAAGAGGTAGTCACCGGAAATGGTTTTCACTTCACAGGTGTGCCCTGTCAGGTTTAATAAGTGGGATTTCTTGCCTTATAAATGGGGTTTGGACCATCAGTTGTGTTGTGCAGAAGTCAGGTGGATACACAGATAGTCCTACTGAACAGACTGTTATTTGTATTATGGCAAGAAAAAAGCAGCTAAGTAAAGAAAAACGAGTGGCCATCATTACTTTAAGAAATGAAGGTCAGTCAGTGCGAAAAATTGGGAAAACTTTGAAAGTGTCCCCAAGTGCAGTTGCAAAAACCATCAAGCGCTACAAAGAAACTGGCTCACATGAGGACCGCCCCAGGAAAGGAAGACCAAGAGTCACCTCTGCTTCTGAGGATAAGTTTATCCGAGTCACCAGCCTCAGAAATCGCAGGTTAACAGCAGCTTAGATTAGAGACCAGGTCAATGCCACACAGAGTTCTAGCAGCAGACACATCTGTTCAACAACTGTTAAGAGGAGACTTTGTGCAGCAGGCCTTCACAGTAAAAATAGCTGCTAGGAAACCACTGCTAAGGACAGGCAACAAGCAGAAGAGACTTGTTTGGGCTAAAGAACACAAGGAATGGACATTAGACCAGTGGAAATCTGTGCTTTTGTCTGATGAGTCCAAATTTGAGATCTTTGGTTCCAACCACCGTGTCTTTGTGCGACGCAGAAAAGGTGAACGGATGGACTCTACATGCCTGGCTCCCACCGTGAAGCATGGAGGAGGAGGTGTGATGGTGTGGGGGTGCTTTGCTGGTGACACTGTTGGGGATTTATTCAAAATTGAAGGCATACTGAACCAGCATGGCTACCACAGCATCTTGCAGCGGCATGCTATTCCATCTGGTTTGCGTTTAGTTGGACTATCATTTATTTTTCAACAGGACAATGACCCCAAACACACCTCCAGGCTGTGTAAGGGCTATTTGACGAAGAAGGAGAGTAATAGGGTGTTACGCCAGATGACCTGGCCTCCACAGTCGCCAGACCTGAACCCAGTCGAGATGGTTTGTGGTGAGCTGGACTGCAGAGTGAAGGCAAAAGGGCCAAAGCATCTCTGGGAACTCCTTCAAGATTGTTGGAAGACCATTTCCGGTGACTACCTCTTGAAGCTCATCAAGAGAATGCCAAAAGTGTGCAAAGCAGTCATCAAAGCAAAAGGTGGCTACTTTGAAGAACCTAGAATATAAGACATATTATCAGTTGTTTCACACTTTTTTGTTAAGTATATAATTCCACATGTCTTAATTCATAGCTTCGATGCCTTCAGTGTGAATGTACAATTTTCATAGTCATGAAAATACAGAAAAAGCTTTAAATGAGGTGTGTCCAAACTTTTGGTCTGTACTGTACATACATACATGTATGTATATTACACACAGTGAAGGAAATAATTATATGATCCCTGGCTGTTTTTGTAAGTTTGCCCACTGACAAAGACATGAACAGTCTATAATTTTAAGGGTAGGTTAATTTTAACATTGAGAGATAGAATATCCCCCCCAAAAAATCAAGAAAATCACATTGTATTAATTACATAAATTTATTTGCATTTTGCAGTGAGATATAAGTATTTGATCCCTCTGGCAAGCAACACTTAATACTTGGTGGTAAAACCCTTGTTGGCAAGCACAGGAGTCAGACGTTTTTTGTAGTTGATAATGAGGTTTGCGCACATGTCAGGAGGAATTTTGGTCCACTCCTCTTTGCAGATCATCTCTAAATCATTCAGATTTTGAGGCTGTCGCTTGGCAACTCGGAGCTTCACTCCCTCCATAAGTTTTCTATGGGATTAAGGTCTGGAGACTGGCTAGGCCACTCCATGACCTTACTGTGCTTCTTTTTGAGCCACTCCTTTGTTGCCTTGGCTGTATGTTTTGGGTCATTGTCTTGCTGGAAGACCCAGCCACGACCCATTTTTAATGTCCTGGCGGAGGGAAGGAGGTTGTCACTCAGGATTTCACAGTACATGGCTCCATCCATTCTCCCATTGATGCGGTGAAGTAGTCCTGTGCCCTTAGAAGAGAAACACCCCCAAAACATAATGTTTCCACCTCCATGCTTGACAGTGGGGACGGTGTTCTTTGGGTCATAGGCAGCATTTCTCTTCCTCCAAACACGATGAGTTGAGTTAATGCCAAAGAGCTCAATTTTGTCTCATCTGATCACAGCATCTTCTCCCAATAACTCACAGAATCATCCAGGTGTTCATTGGCAAACTTCAGACGGGCGTGCACATGTGCCTTCTTGAGCAGGGGGACCTTGCGGGCACTGCAGGATTTTAAACCTTTAAGGCGTAATGTGTTACCAATGGTTTTCTTGGTGACTGTGGTCCCAGCTGCCTTGAGAACATTAACAAGTTCCCAACGTGTAGTTTTAGGCTGATCTCTCACCTTCCTCATGATCAAGGATTCCCCACGAGGTGAGATTTTGCATGGTGCCCCAGATCGATGTCGATTGACAGTCATTTTGTATTTCTTCCATTTTCTTACTATTGCACCAACAGTTGTCTCCTTCTATGATCTTGTCCCTGACATCCTTAGAAAGCTCTTTGGTCTTGTCCATGTTGTAGAGGTTAGAGTCTGACTGATTAATTGAGTCTGTGGACAGGAGTCTTTTATACACGTGAGTATGTAAGACAGCTCTTTAATGCAGGTAACGAGTTGATTAGGAGCGTCTAACTGTTCTGTAGGAGCCAGAACTCATAATGGTTTGTAGGGGATCAAATACTTATTTCTCACTGCAAAATGCAAATAAATTTACCTAATTTATACAATGTGATTTTTTTTTGGATATTCTATTTCTCAATGTTAAAATTAACCTACTCTTAAAATTATAGATTGTTCATGTCTTTATCAGTGGGCAAACTTACAAAAACAGCAAGGGATCAAATACTTATTTCCTTCACTGTATAATATATATATCTCCATCACATATACATATATATATATATTTCTCATGTATGAGTTCAGTTCATTGTTACCTGTACACTTGAGTCCTTAGGATGAGCTTTCATTGCTTGTAGGGCAGCCAATGCGCCACCTCCTTCCATAATGACTTTACAGTTTTCTGGCTTACGCAGAGCTAACATAGCAAGTGCAGCACAGCCCTGATCACAGATCTAAGGACACAGAACAGTTTAGATTTTCAGTTTAATGGAAGCTATTTATTGGATGCAGTGCATTTATATGCACTAACGGGGCACACTGAGTGAATAGTTATGTCTATAGCTATAGCACAGTTTCTTAAAAAAAGAACAAATGCGCTTTGCTCACCATACGCGGAGTCTCTGGCACTGTTCCCAGTGTCCAGTATTGGCTGCGGCACTGACAAAACTTTAATAGCAGGGTAGCCAATCAGTGAGCTCGGCGGTTTTGAGGGAGGCATTTCTTCTACACAGGCAAAGCTGCTAAGCTCACTGATTGGCACCGACAGCAGTGCCGCAGCCAATACCAGCCAAAACATGTGAAAATTGTATTTTTATTTTACATTCCATGTTACAAGGCATACGGGGTAAATAGATTTTTTTTTCTCATAAGAATTAGTATACTTTCAATTTAAGCAACAGCTAAATTCACCAGATATCAGATGACAGATGATAATACATTTCTATACAAGCTAAATGCACCTGAATACTTCTGCAATTTACACACACACAACAAAGCAGCACACACGCTCACATTTATTAACCCCTTCCCCCAGCGGACAATTTTCGTTTTTTTGTGCTTTCGCTTGTTCCTTTTTCAAGAGCCATAAAACTTTTTCATTTTTCCTGTCCATAGGTATTGAGGCTTGTTTTTTTGTGGGATAAGTTGTAGTTTTGAATAACACCGCTCATTATATTACATAATGTACTAAAAAAACTGGGGGAAACAAAATAGTTTTTACAGTGTTGATTGTCCAGTATAAATGATCTGACAACATTATTCTCCAGGCCGTATGACTGAAGGGTTGTCAAACTTGCATAGTGGTAAAGAAAATTAGAAAATGTGGACAAAAAAAAATAAATAAATAAAAATTGGTGTTTTTGACATTTTTGGAGATTGGAAACCTTTTTTATTTTTACAATAGAGCTGTGTGCGGGCTTGTTTTTAGCATGGCAAGCTGATATGTTTATTGGTATCATTTTTAGGTACATATGACTTTTGATTGCTTTTTATTATGGAGGTGTTGTGACTAGAAAAACACAATTCTGGCGTTTTGATTTTTTTCTCTTTATGGTGTTGACAGTACCAGTCATTCTCTATGACTAAGGGCACACAGAGCCAGAAAAGCGTCAGAGTGTTTTTCTATCACCAGCATGTGGATTTTAATTTCTTGATACTTATAATAAAATTTGAAGATTTTATCTACATTTTGGATGTGCCGTTCAACGTTACTTTTACTTGGACCATACCAGTTAATAAACTTTATATTTTAGTAGACCAAACTATTATGGATACAGCAATATCAAATATGGCCATTTTTTTTTATTTATTTTTTATTATTTTCGAAAGGGTAAAAAGAAGTGATTTGAAAATTATATTTTTTTATTCGGTAAAGAGGTTTAATGTTTCAAGCATTTTTTTGCTTTGTTCAACAGGGGGGCATGTTGGAGCAGAGCACGCCAATCAAAAGGTGTTGTAAGCTTAGACTAGACAGGCTAAACATGCACCAAATTTATCATCCATCATGAGCCATTGTTATAAATTAGGTGCATTTTTGGACTGTCAAGTCTAAGGGTGCTTTCAGGTTGCGTTTTAAAACACATTCAGTGGCCCCGTCGGGGCTTATGTCCAAAATCTCCTGCAAAACAGGATTCAGGTGTATGCGCCGACGGGGCCATAGACTATAATGGTGCAGACGGAGTCAAAGTGTGCTCTGTCATGCATCATTTTCGACACAGGCTTCTCTCCGCCTGCTGACAGTGACTGGCAAACCCCTGCCTATACGTGCGTTTAGACAGAGACCACCGCAGCGTTTCAGAGTTAAAAATACATAGCTATAATCATACAGCCAGTGGCTGATACATGATGACCACGGTTTGGGCAGCATGTATCACCTGTCAAGTTCCCTTTAAATAAATAAGGAGGTGCAAGTGCGCTGTAGGGCTGCAGTACAAACACATGCGGTACATGCAAACACTAAAACAGCTCTCTACAAGCACAGAATATATCTAGTGCTACACAAATAAAAACAGGAGATTCTTAGTTTACATTTTAATCAAATTGTGTGAGCCCAACTGCCAGGAACAAGGTGACCTTTTTAGGTGGGACTCTAAATTGAGCAGATCCACCTCTCTTTGTATCTAGGCCTCAAATGTACTGGAATAGGATCCAGCTATACTTTGTGATGATCAAAAACACAGTCTTGGAAAGATAGATGGATAGACAGGACTGTACATAAGATTAATAAAACATACAGACTGGATTTAATTAAGTAAAAAAAAAAATACCTGAGCATTGCAGATGTGTCGGGTCATTGCAAGAACAATCAAGTCTGTCCCACCGGAGTTCACAATGGCATCTTTGACATCATCATTCCCTGCAACGGCTCGGACAGCACTCAGGACCTGTTTCACAAGCTCCTTACAAAATCATAGATGAAATTCATGACTATAGGTTACAAAAAAACCTGCAAGATTAGTGATACTACAAGATCAGCTCACATACACAGAATACTTTCAACTTCTGAACCCCATTGATGACTTGTTCGCACATTAGGGCTTAATTGTTTTGTCGCAAAACAATTCAGTGTGTATTTATTATTATAGAGAAAATATGATTACAACAGATCTGTTATCGTAGTCAATATCATTACACCTATTAGTCACCCACATTAGCGGACTAAAACAACAGTTTTCTGGCTCTGCGTACAGCAGATATCACATGTAGGGATGGACAAACCGGTGGAAGTTCGGGTTCTGGTACCAGAATAGTACCCGAACTTCCACCAGAACTCGAACCCCATTGAAAATAATGGAGACCCGAACTTGTAAGAAAAGAAAAAAAATCTCTCTCTCTTCTCCGCGCCACCACAGACTTACCCCAAACACTGCACCCGAGAACTTCAGGAGAAAGTCCATGCTCGGCGTTCAGACCCCAACAGTGACAGTCCCATACAAACGCTGAACATTTCTGTTTCGGGTTCGACCATCTCTAATCATATGTCTCCGACTACACCAAAAATCAGCAGCACTGATCAAGATCATATAGGTCTCCGAAGAACCAGAAAGTGGTTGACTCTCGGTTCTGCTAGGCATTTATTGGTGAATTTTAGTTGGGACAATTGTATCCACCATTTTAGGTCTCAGGGTATCACTGATGTCCATATCGGAATAGGCTTGTTATAATGAAAAGTTATCATTTGGTGCAAGATCCGCACAAAGATCAGTGTGGAGAGTTTAGGCAGCAAGTCCACTACTGGTGAAAATACCCTAGGTCTGAGGGAACTGCGGTTATGCAGCAGCTTATGTCCCTGCGCAACAAAGGACTGAGCAGTTTGAAATTCAACATGCCCAATCCTTCTTCCACCTGAAGGACAGTCAGTGCCTACCATACACATTTGGTTGTAGGCAGATTGTGATATGTATATGAACAACTTAAGAAGATTTACATGTGAAACAATTAGAAAATAGCAAAAGGCAATGGTACTCACCAGCCAAGGTTTCAAGAAAAATGCACACCAGGACACGGCCGGCCCCCTTTTGTTAGAAGGAGGTAACACAGGGGCAGAATGCTGATGAACAATCACTCTCACCCACTCTCACTGGAGGAGCAATTGCCTAGCACTAAAGCTGCACACAGATGAAACTTGCAGTAGGGTGCAATTCACACACTCGCGGCACCGTGCCTAGTCAGCATCCTGTTACACGCCCCTACTATTCGATTAGGCGGGATGCCCGGCACCCTATCCGTGCATCGCAGAGGTGCGAAGCCCCAACTCACAAGGTCACCATTACTGGAGCTGGCCGTGCCCTGGCAGATAAAAAGTGCAAAAAATATCATATGAGGTATTAGTTAATATTTTGGCCAAAATACGTAAGCTCGCAACCCATTGTCAAGGGTCCTCACGGGTTTGCGAGTCCCTACTCTAACATTAAAAACAGACAGCATAGCCAGAACAATAAACAGAATTTTTTTAAAAATTCCAAAGTCAAATTAGAAAATAGCAAAAGGCAATGGTATTCACCAGCCAAGGTTTCAAGAAAAATGCACACCAGGACACGGCCGGCCCCCTTTTGTTAGAAGGAGGTAACAGGTGCAGAATGCTGATGAACAATCACCCTCACCCACTCTCACTGGACGGGCGACTGCCTAGTACTAAAGCTGCACACAGATGAAACTTGCAGTAGGGTGCAATTCACACACTCGCGGCACCGTGCCTAGCCAGCATCCTATTACACACCCCTACTATTCGATTAGGCGGGATGCCCGGCACCCTATCCGTGCATCGCAGAGGTTTTTAATGTTAGAGTAGGGACTCGCAAAACCGTGAGGACCCTTGACGATGGGTTGCGAGCTTACGTATTTTGGCCAAAATATTAACCAATACCTCATATGATCTTTTTTGCACTTTTTTATCTGCCAGGGCACGGCCAGGCCCAGTAATGGTGACCTTGTGAGTTGGGGCTTCGCACCTCTGCGATGCACGGATAGGGTGCCGGGCATCCCGCCTAATCGAATAGTAGGAGCGTGTAACAGGATGCTGGCTAGGCACGGTTCCGCGAGTGTGTGAATTGCACCCTACTGCAAGTTTCATCTGTGTGCAGCTTTAGTGCTAAGCAATCGCCCCTCCAGTGAGAGTGGGTGAGGGTGATTGTTCATCAGCATTCTGCCCCTGTGTTACGTCCTTCTAACAAAAGGGGGCCGGCCGTGTCCTGGTGTGCATTTTTCTTGAAACCTTGGCTGGTGAGTACCATTGCCTTTTGCTATTTTCTAATTTGACTATGGAATTTTTTTAAAAATTCTGTTTATTGTTCTGGCTATGCTGTCTGTTTTTAAACAATGTGTAACATGACTATGAATTTAAATAACTTTCTCTATGTAAGCAACTTACATACCAGAAGTGGTTATTACCTGATGGTCGATGCAATCAGCTAACAAGGCAAGCATGAAGTTCAGCCCACCCAGGTCGACCACATCTTGGCAGAACTCATTACGAACACAAAGTCGGGCAACAGTAGAACACAGTTCACTTAAGACTATGCTGTTATCTGTGAAGCCTGGAAGACAAAATCACAATATACGGAGACCACAACTAACACGTATTCAGCTAAAGCTAAACCATACACATTAGATATAAGCAAAATAGGAGGAACCAGCCTTGGGTCTAAAGCCGGCCATAAACATTATACATGAACAAGGAATATCAGATCCTCAAAGAACAAGCAATTAGAGGAAATATGTTTTGACTTGATCATTTAGCTATCTCACAGACATCAGAATTTGGGCTTCACCTGCTACACCATAATATATGTATATACCTGATATCTTATTCATTATTATTCTGTATTATAATAATGACATAGGCATAACAGTTGTCCAGAGAATCCATCTATGCACATGAAGAAACACTTCCTTTGATTGTACCACAGCAGGTCTGGGGTCTTGCCTTCCATTATTCTCCTCTGTTCTGATTTTCTAATGTTCTCCTTCTCTAACCTGTCACCTTTACAATCTCACACCTCAATAGGTAGACCACATCATCCACCTGTACAACCCCTGGCAAAAATTATGGAATCACCGGGCTCGGAGGATGTTCATTCAGTTGTTTAAAAAAAGCAGATCACAGACATGGCACAAAACTAAAGTCATTTCAAATGGCAACTTTAGGGCTTTAAGAAACACTAAAAGAAATCAAGATAAAAAATGTGGTACTCAGTAAGGGTAATTTTTTTCAGACCAAGCAGAGGGAAAAATTATGGAATCACTCAATTCTGAGGAAAAAATTATGGAATCACCTTGTAAATTTTCATTTCCAAAACTAACACCTGCATCAAATTAGATCTGCTCTTTAGTCTGCATCTAAAAAGGAGTGATCACACCTTGGAAAGCTGTTGCACCAAGTGGACTGACATGAATCATGACTCCAACAGGAGAGATGTCAATTGAAACAAAGGAGAGGATTATCAAACTCTTAAAAGAAGGTAAATCATCACGCAATGTTGCAAAAGATGTTGGTTGCTCACAGTTAGCCGAGTCTAAAATCTGGACCAAATACAAACAACATGGGAAGGTTGTTAAAGGCAAACATACTGGTAGACCAAAGAAGACATCAAAGCGTCAAGACTGGAAACTTAAAGCAATATATCTCCAAAACAGGAAATGCACAACAAAACAAATGAGGAACAAATGGGAGGAAACTGGAGTCAATGTCTGTGACCAAACTGTAAGAAACCGCCTAAAGGAAATGGGATTTACATACAGAAAAGCTAAACATAACCCATCATTAACACCTAAACAGAAAAAAACAAGGTTACAATGGGCTAAGGAAAAGCAATAGTGGACTGTGAATGACTGGATGAAAGTCATATTCAGAGATGAATCAAGAATCTGCATTGGGCAAGGTGATGATGCTGGAACTTTTGTTTCGTGCCGTTCCAATGAGATTTATAAATATGACTGCATGAAGAGAACATGCAAATTTCCACAGTCATTGATGATATGGGGCTGCATGTCAGGTAAAGGCACTGGGGAGATGGCTGTCATTACATCTTCAATAAATGTCCAAGTTTACATTGATATTTTGGACTGTTTTCTTATCCCATCAATTGAAAGGATGTTTGGGGATGATGACATCATTTATCAAGATGATAATGCATCCTGCCATAGAGCAAAAACTATGAAAACATTCCTTGAAAGAAGACACATAAGGTCAATGTCATGGCCTGCAAATAGTCTGGATCTCAATCCAATTGAAAATCTTTGGTGGAAGTTGAAGAAAATGGTCCATGACAAGGCTCCAACCTGCAAAGCTGATCTGGCAACAGCAATCAGAGAAAGTTGGAGCCAGACTGATGAAGAGTACTGTTTGTCACTCATTAAGTCCCAGCCTCAGAGACTGCAAGCTGTTATTAAAGCCAGAGGTGGTGCAACAAAATACTAGTGATGTATTGGAGTGTTCTTTTGTGTGTTTGCTTTTCATGATTCCATAATTTCTTACTCAGAATTGAGTGATTCCATAATTTTTCCCTCGGCTTGGTCTGAAAAAAAATTACCCTTACTGAGTACCACATTTTTAATCTTGATTTCTTAGTGTTTCTTCAAGCATTAAAATGTTGCAATTTGAAATGACTTTAGTTTTGTGCCATGTCTGTGATCTGCTTTTTTTAAACAACATTAAACAACTGAATGAACATCCTCCGAGCCCGGTGATTCCATAATTTTTGCCAGGGGTTGTATATACTCTAGGATTTCCAGAAGTCTTGCATTGTACAGGTCTGGTAAAAGTCATTAATTACAATGCTAAAGGTGGTTTTCTTTTACATAAAAGTATTAGCATACAGCTAGAAAAAGCCATCATTTATGATCACTGGGAGGGTGGAAGTCTGACCTCAGCTTTAGTGCTGTGTCTCCTTCTAAACTATCGCTGCAGGAATAAAAAGTAAAGTGAGTAACACTTTATTCTTAGAATCAGTGAGGTCAAAGAGGTCAGACCCCCACCGATAATAAAGTAATGGTGTATACTAGTGAAATTTCTTATAATAGGATTGAGAAAGACCATTAACCATTTTAATGAACGCAGTAATATCAGACCAAGAAGATTTACACCAGCAAGGATCCAGAACACTACAAAGCCTCCTCACCAGAACTACAGAAAAAACGAAAAAAAATTGTAGCAATTAAAGATTTTCTTTTGTGGGGGAGAAAAAAAAATGTTGTTTTCAACAAAAATGTGAAGATTACTAGGCCCTGTTCACAGTTTCTGCAGGGTTTTCGTGGAATTTTGGCCTGAATTATCACTCCAGCAGTTTTTTTATTGTTCCTCTGGAGTGGTGTCACTAAAGTTCCCTTCCCCTAGTATTATACTCACCAGCTGCCATCTTCATCTGCTATCGGCACTAGTCCAGTTGTCTTCTGCATGTTGTGACCTGCTGGATTGCTCCAGTGTTTGCTGGGCGAGACAGAGGTCACTTCTCAATGTAAGTCTATGAGAGTCAGAAAGAGGCCAGAACGAGCTTCTCAGAATTACATCGAGAGCTTCAAAAAAAGAAAAAAATAGGGCCTGCACACCTTTAGTGTTAAATTAATGTTCAGGTGCACAAATATGCTATGTGGCCAATATACAAAAATATACGTACCTGATGAGTACATGCACAAATTGCTGTAAATGTTAAAAACGTAGAGGTACTTGGTTAGCGGTTTTTGATCGAAGAGTGCATAAGTCATCCAACCACGTCAAAGTGTACCTAAATATGGATGGTCCCTAAACACTAATGTCTTAAAGCTTCTGACTGTTATCTCTGACCTTCGGTCAGTCAGAAGATGGCGGCTGGTAAATATTATACTTGGGTTACGGAACTTAGATTAGTGGCACCACTCCAGTGCTAAAATAACAAAAACGCTGGAGTGGTGGTTTAAGAGCGGCATTCAGATGAAACCCCGAGGGGCCGTACACTGCAATAAAACAAGCTAACTCAGTTTGTGGTTTTTATTTCTGAAAGTGTTTGTCCAGATGAGCAAAGGAATGTGGTCTGCTATTTTCTGAAAGTGTTCATCTGTTCAGACAGGGACAGAAAAGTAAACATAAAACTAAGTTCATCTGAACTCCATTCATGCCATTGTACCCTATGGCCTCATTAGAGGGGTTTGCTTAAATTCCATTTTCAGGGTGATTCAGGTGGAACCCCCAAACGCATCGCAAAAACGCACTGTGAACAGGGCCTAATGTGGCTACCATCGCAGATTTAATGCTTTTGGTCACCTAGTTTTACCAGGATTTGAATCTGCATCACAAATCTACAGTGACTCTATTCACGTAACACATCTAAGCACTAATATACAAATTAATAAAAACTTTCCATAAAAAAAAAAGTAACAGATCTTCGCCTTTTGGCTTCAGAAACTTAGCTTTTACTCAAATAAAAAGGGTTCGGCTCGTATTATTTATATATATGAGAAATTACCGCCAAAATCTATCAAAAATGTAATAAAATAAATGTATTTGATGCCAATACCTTTCGCCGCCTCTATCAATAGTTTCAAGCCAGCATTTTCCAAAACAATCATCTTGGCATGGTCATGAGCATGTCCAAATGGAACTCTGATGTCATCATCAAAGGTCATGATCCTCAAGGCAGAGCAAGCTTCACGCACTACATCTGGATCCGTACCATGATGTGATATGGCTTGTGTAAGATGGCGCAAGACTCCTGCCTTTACAAGGTCTTGGCGATTCTGTTCATGCTTTAGGCATACATGGCGAAGAAGTCGAATGGCAAGCAACGTCACTTCAGCATCTTTTGAGTAATTCTGCAGTGCGGAAATTAACAGTTCTTGCCCCACCTTCTCCAGCAAATCAGGCTGCCCATCAGTAAGTGAAGACATGGTATAAAGGGCATTTAAGAGAGTCTCTCTGTCACCTTCACACAGTTTCCATGCTTCCAGCACCACCGGGTAGGCAGACTTCTGTGCTGCAAGATACCGATGGGCCATGCCCAGCTTGCACTGATCACCAAACTGTATAAGAAGCTCAGAGACACTACTAACAGAAGACGTCTCTACAGCTTTTCTCAAGGACTCCAGAGTCTATAAGGAGAAAAGAGCAAAGTGAAAGCACATACTACATGCCTACTTGTACTCAAAACCTAAAAAAAAAACCCATGCAGTTATGTAAAAGATAGTTTTCTGTAGCCACCATTTGGCATTTACAGCATACACTTATTAATGAGGTTGTCCACTACTCTTTCATTGATGACCTTTCTTTAGGATAGATCGGTCGGGGTCCGACACCCGGCGCGCCTGCAGATCAGTTGTTCTCGGCAGTGGCTGGAACTGTTCGATAGCAGAGCTGCCGTGTCTTCTGATAGTGGCCGTGGCTGGGTACTACATATCAGATTCCTATTGATTTATACACAATAATTCCTCGGGGGAGGGACTATTGACACATGCAGGCATATGGCATTTTATGGGTAAGCACATGTCACATTATATTTGATATCTTTATTGTTTCATTCTTAGTCCATTTACATCATTGTACGTCATGGATATCTTAATCAGTTGACCTCCCTTAGTGCTGTTTTTTTTGGCCCCCATTTACTAACATGAATCTTACATTGAGGTCCTCTTTTCTGTGTTTATCTATGGAGTATGACCAATATTCGAATTTATAAATTTACATATGTACAACTATTTTGCTAACCAATTTCTAATGATTTTTTTTTTTTGGTGCCTGTTATGATGTTGCATAATTTGTCTTCATCATTTGACCTACTACATTATTTTCATTGCACTGTTGCCTATTAATTATTTAGATTTTTTTTAAATAAAACGCAATTTAACTAAATAGGTTTTGTTATTACTCTCCATTTGCCTTGGGGTCAATGTACTCCATTTCTTGTTTTTGTATATCACCAATCTTGGGCTGCCGTTTTTATTTACTGTATATACTCCAATATAAGCCGACTTTTTATGCTGAAAAAGCCCCCCCTCGGCGCATATTATATATATATATATATATATATATTATATATATATATATATATATATATATATGTGTATATATGTATATGTATATATATATATATATATATATATATATATATATATATATATATATATATATACACACACATATACATACACACTGTTGGAGTGACGCGGCGGAGGAGCGGGAGCAGGCAGTAGCCGGCTGCTGCAGCTACCACATGTGCCCGCTGCTAAAGAAAATGAATATTCACTCTTCTCCATGCCCATGGTAGTGGAGAGGGGTGAATGTTCTTTTTCTTTAATAGCGCAGTGAGAGTCGCAGCCGCCGGACCCTGCAGCGGCTCAGCGATTCTCTGTGCCCGCTATTAGAGAGAATGATTATTCATTCCTCTCCACTCCCATGGGCGTGGAGAAGAGTGAATATTCATTCTCTTTAGTAGCGGGAACAGAGGATCGCTGCGGCTGAGACTCACACTGCGCTACTAAGGATAATGGCTATTTACTCCTCTCCACTCCCATAGTCTCGGCGTGGAGAGGAGTGAATATCCCCACAGCTCACCTCAGCGTCTGGGGGTGCATGGCAGTGACATCATGTGCTGCTCAGATGCGGAGGTGAGCTGCTGCTGGCAGAACAGGATGCAGCGCTGGAGCTGAGGGGAGGAAGGCGAGTAGCAGTGTTTTTTTTTTCACGTATGCAGTGATGGGGGGGGGGGGGGGTCCATGTATACCAGGATAGGGGGGCCATGCATACCAGGATTGGGGAGGAGGGGTGCCATGCATACCAAGATGGGAAAATTTAACAGTAGCTGCTGCATTCCTCCCCCTAGGCTTATACTCGAGTCAATAAGTTTTCCCAGTTTTTCGTGGTAAAATTCGGTGCCTCAGCTTATATCCGGGTCGGCTTATACTCGAGTATATACAGTAAGTGCAGACAGCTGATTTTTCTAAATATTATCTATTAACGAAAGCACTCAGAAGGGTCCCTAATGTCCCCTAAAAGGGCCAAACTCCACTTCCTAACAAAAGTCGGTCCCACACTTCCAGGATGTGGGATCCCGGCATGTAGAGAAGGATCCCATACCCATCCGTGGCTTATTGCTCTGGGAAAGAGCGCAATCTTGCTTTTTACATTAAACAAGCACTGCCATGTACTTTACCAAATGGTGACCACTGTAATGATGTTACCATTCGGTAACAACTTAAGGCGCTAGGCAGCATTAGTGCAAAGAGCAAGATCTTGCTCTTTCGTTGACAGATGGTTGTGTGATCCTGCTATGCATGCCTGGATCACACAACTCAACCTGGCCCTTTTTTGGGGAACATTAGGAATCCTTCTGTTTTGTTTCCAGATTACATTTAGGAAAATCACCAACTTACTAAATAAAAGGGCAGCCGCAGATTGGCGATGGGAATACCCTTTTAAAGAGTACCTATCTCCAAGATCCTATCCCAATATGTGGTAGGTGTAGTAATAATAATAATAATAATAATATTAGCAAATACCTTCAATTAGAAATGTAGTATAATATTTTTGATTCGCTATGTCTCTTACCTCATGTGCAGGCATTACAGGACCTTAGGTATCCATAGTTACATCCACTGATAAAATGATAGTTCCTTAGCTAGCTGCTAGTGGTCGTAACCATGGATACCTAAGGTCCTGCAATACCTGCACATGAGGTAAGTAGCATAGCGAATTATAAAAACTATACTACATTTCTAATTGGAGGTATTTGCTAATATTATTATTACTCCTACTACATATTGGGATAGGATCTTGGAGATGGGAATACCTCTTTAATGTTATGTTTGAGCAGAAGATTTATGTTATGTTATGTTTGAGCAGAAGATTTTGCAGCATTGTACTGTAGACCTGTTCAGATTATGAAAAAAATGGAGCTGTAACCAAGTAGGGTGATGGTAAATATTGGGGCAGATTTATTAATCCAGTGTAATAAGACAGTATAAAAATGAACCGCATTCATTACACTGGCTCACACTGGATGATAAACTTGGTGCCTCTGTAGAAACGCTTGTCTAACCTTACACCATCTATTGGCTACCTTAGTTTATGAGAATAATTTCCGCCAACACTTTGGTACAATTTTGGAGCACTGTGTTGAAACTTTCTTACCGCTAAGCCACAAACAGTGGTGGGTGAGGAGCAAAAATGATCTAAAACACATTACAAATATGGTGCAAGGCATGTGTGTCAATTTCATATTCTTCTGGATTAATCAGAGCAGAGCAGTGCAATTTGTAGGCTAGGACATTGGCAAGTTTAAGCCCTTAGGCAGAAAATAAATGATAGTAGTATGTTCATATCCATGTTTAAACAGCAATACATACCAACAAGACATCATGGTTTGGAGCAGCCTCACTCTCTTCACTTTGTAGCCGCACAGCCTTGATTATGTTTGTCAAGTCAACTCCTAAATAACCAAAAAGAAGTGGTAGTACCCACAAAAAATATTCAAGAATTGAGTCAGCATCCTTCTTTAGGACCTAGTTCTATTCCTCTGTTATCACTCCTAGAAATATTTGAAGTAATAGTTAACTTGATGCTACAAGTCTCTTGACAAAGAGGTGTGTCGCTCACTGGGTGATCACTGCTGTATAAATGCACCTTAATTAAATGTCTCCAAGTAGCCAAAGCCTCAGAAATAAAGACAAGGGCAGCACATGGACTTACACGCTAGCCCCGTCGTATTTTAGCCTAGTATTACAGTATATTTTACAATCATGGCCCTAGATTTCTCTTTAAGATTGGGCCGTATACCCAACATTGGGTGACACTGTCACTTTAATGGAAAGCTTCAAGCTGAAGCTTAACCGTTTGCCTCCTGGTACCAAATCCCATGTGATCAGCTGTGTGTCAGATCAGTACCTTGTGACTCAAACTGTTGAACTGCTTCATTTAGAGCTTCTTCAGGGTCCATATCAAACTCGGCAATATTTTCTTGTACGACAGCGTCAAAGGTCTCCTGTGATATCCACTTGCAGGCCATTTTGGGAATGCTTTTTGAACGTTCACGTTTTTTGAATCTCTGAAAAAAATGAAAGTGTATTTCACATTCTTAAAGTGAGAAGAAAAAAAGAGGTATGTATACACAAGTGATCACCTTAGTAACGTTTATTATTTCTTAATAAGATAGCAAGTCACTAACAAAGATTAAAAACATTTAAAAAGGTCCAAAAATGGCCAGAATACTAAGCACAAAACACAGACCCAGTCTATCATAGGACTAAAGTCTACCCTAACTGTCTGAATAAATGGCACCAATCTAGTATTCAAAATATATAGAAGTACACAAATATTGAAAATGTGTGGCTGGGAATATTACTCAATACTATTCAATTGAAAAGACCCAGTATGTTAATTACCACTGGGCGCAAAGACAATCTATACACTTATAATGAAAAAAACCTAATATATATATATCAGCCACAAGGATCCCTGATAACAATATGACTAATAGTCTACAATGCAGAAAAAAAGAACAAGACCTGCAAATGCTGTATGCACATGCATGGTTAATAAGTATATCACCAGCACTATCAATATATAAAGGTGTCAGTTACTGAAAGGTCCCAAACAAATGTATAGATGGCAGGAGGGGTATTCCCCAAGCGTATCCCCACCACCGGTGTGGCTTCATCAGGGGCAGATGTAGCAGTATACACTGTGTTCAGAATTATTAGGCAAGTTGTATTTTAGAGGATTATTTTTATTATTGATCAACAACTATGTTCTCAATCAACCCAAAAGACTCATAAATATCCAAGCTTAATATTTTTGGAAGTTGGGGTGGTTTTTTTTTAGATTTGGCTATCTTAGGAGGATATCTGTTTGTGCAGGTAACTATTACTGTGCAGAATTATTAGGCAACATAATAAAAACAAATATAATCCCATCTCACTTGTTTATTTTCACCAGGTAAACCAATATCAGTGCACAAAATTTAGAAATAAACATTTCTGACATGCAAAAACAAAAACCAAAATAATTAGTGATGAATATAGCCACCTTTCTTTATGATGACACTCAACAGCCTTCCATCCAGATTCTGTCAGTTGCTTGATCTGTTTTCAATCAACATTGCGTGCAGCAGCCACCACAGCCTCCCAGACACTGTTCCGAGAGGTGTACTGTTTTCCCTCCCTGTAGATCTCACATTTTATGATGGACCACAGGTTCTCTATGGGGTTCAGATCAGGTGAACAAGGGGGCCATGTCATTATTTTTTCTTCTTTTAGACCTTTACTGGCCAGCCATGCTGTGGAGTAGTTGGATGCATGTGATGGAGCATTGTCCTGCATGAAAATCATGTTTCTCTTGAACGATACAGACTTCTTACAGTACCACTGCTTGAAGAAGTTGTCTTCCAGAAACTGGCAGTAGGTCTGGGAGTTGAGCTTCACTCCATCCTCAACCCGAAAAGGTCCCACAAGTTCATCTTTGATGATACCATCCCATACCAGTACCCCACCTCCACCTTGCTGGCGTCTGAGTCGGAGTGGAGCTCTCTGCCCTTTACTGATCCAGCCTCTGGCCCATCCATCTGGCCCATCCAAGAGTCACTCTCATTTCATCAGTCCATAAAACCTTTGAAAAATCAGTCTTAAGATACTTCTTGGCCCATTCTTGACGTTTTATCTTTTGTTTCTTGTTCAAAGGTGGTCGTTTTTCAGCCTTCCTTACCTTGGCCATGTCCCTGAGTATCGCACACCTTGTGCTTTTTGATACTCCAGTAACGCTGCAGCTCTGAAATATGGCAAAACTGGTGGCGAATGGCATCTTGGCATCTTCACGCTTGATTTTCCTCAATTCATGGGCAGTTATTTTGCGCCTTTCTTGGCCAACACGCTTCTTGCGACCCTGTTGGCTATTTGCCATGAAACGCTTGATTGTTCGGTGATCACGCTTCAAAAGTTTGGAAATTTCAAGACTGCTGAATCCCTCTGCAAGACATCTCACAATTTTGGACTTTTCAGAGCCCGTCAAATCTCTCTTCTGACCCATTTTGCCAAAGGAAAGGAAGTTGCCTAATAATTATGCACACCTTATATAGGGTGTTGATGTCATTAGTCAACACCCCTCCTCATTACAGAGATGCACATCACCAGATTTACTTAATTGGTAGTTGGCTCTCAAGCCTATGCAGCTTGGAGTAGGACAACATGTATAAAAAGTATCATGTGATCAAAATACTCATTTGCCTAATAATTCGGCACACAGTGTAGTTTGAGACTTGTCCACATTATATATATATGCAGTCATTATCTGAAAAATGAAACAGCTGAGAGGACACACAAACACGGAGCTCAATCAAGTCACGCGTCCAAGATCAGGAAGAGAGGTATCAAGAAATTTAAATATGGCGCACGCGTAACACCAGAGTTGCAAGCATACAACAGAGCAAGCGTCCGGACTTCAATAAAAAGGTGACCAACGAAGGACCATGACGCATGCGCAACAGGAATGAGTACAGAGAAAGAACTTTTATTTAAAACAGGATCAGCGAGAGACACTACAAATTCATGCCAATCACATAGATATAGCAAGGGGCTGCGAATGCTTGCAATGCCAAAATGAGCCACCAGAAGTCTTAAATAAACCAGAGAAAGAGAGAGGTATTGTATCCCATGATGGTATATTAATATAGTGGAATAAGTACATCAGAGGTAAGTCCAGCAAACTTAGGAATAGTTTTGATTAAACAAAGCAATTGCCAAAAACCAAATGACAAAAAAAAATAAATAAAAAATGTATATAAGAAAATTAATACAAAAATAAGAATACCCCCCCAAAAAATGTTATAAACACAAACTGTCAAAATTGTTGGTAGCCCTCGTTTAATGAAAGAAAAACTCACAGTAGTCACAGAAATAACTTGAATCTGACAAAAGTAATAATAAATTGAAAATCTATGAAAATGAACAAATGAAAGTTAGACATTGATTTTCAACCCTGCTTCCACAGACTTTAAAAAAAATTTAAACTCATGAAATAAACCTGGACAGAAATGAAGGGGACATGTTAAATCATGTTCTGTCCAGTAATTAGCATCACAGGTGTCTACAATCTTGTAATCAGTTAGTGGGCCTGTATATAGGGCTACAGATACTCACTGTGCCGTTTGGTGACATGGTGTGTACCATACTCAACATGGACCAGAGGAAGAAAAGGAAAGAGTTGTCTCAGGAGATTAGAAAGAAAATTATAGACAAGCATGTTAATGGTAAAAGTTATAAGACCATCTCCGAGCAGCTTGATGTTCCTGTGACTACAGTTGCACATATTAGTCAGAAATTTATGATCCATGGGACTGTAGCCAACCTCCCTGGACATGGCCGCAGGAGGAAAATTGAGGACAAATCAAAGAGACGGATAATACAAATGGTAACAACAGAGCCCAGGATAACTTCTAAAGAGATTAAAAGGTGAACTTCAAGCTCAAGGAACATCAGTGTCAGATCGCACCATCCGTCGTTGTTTGATCCAAAGTGGACTTCATGGGAGACGACCAAGGAGAACACCATTGTTGAAAAAAAAAAACATAAAAAAGCCTGACTGGAATTTGCCAAACTACATGTTGACAAGCCACAAAGCTTCTGGGAGAATGTCCTATGGACAGATGAGACAAAAATGGAAGTTTTTGGCAAGGCACATCAGCTCTATGTTCATAGACGGAAAAATGAAGAATATCAAGAAAAGAACACTGTCCCTACTGTGAAACATGGAGGAGGCTGTTATGTTCTGGGGCTGCTTTGCTGCATCTGGCACAGGGTGTCTAGAATCTGTGCAGGGTACAAAGAAATCTAAAGACTATCAAGGGATTCTAGAGAGAAATGTGCTGCCCAGTGTCAAAAAGCTTGGTCTCAGTCACAGGTCATGGGTCTTGCAACATGATAATGACCCAAAACACACAGCTAAAACACCCAAGAATGGCTAAGAAGTAAAAATTGGACTATTCTGAAGTGGCCTTCTATGAGCCCTGACCTAAATCCTATTGAGCATCTTTGGAAAGAGCTGAAACATACCGTCTGGAAAAGGCAACCTTCACACACGAGACACCTGGAGCAGTTTGCTCATGAGGAGTGGGCCAAAATAGCTGTCGAGAGGTGCAGAAGTCTCATTGACAGTTACAGGAATCGTTTGATTGCAGTGATTGCCTCAAAAGGTTGTTCAACAAAATATTAAGTTAAGAGTACCATAATTTCTGTCCAGGCCTATTTCATGAGTTTAATTTTTTGAAAAATTCTGTGGAAGCAGGGTTGAAAAGCAATGTCTGACTTACATTTGTTCATTTTCATAGATTTTTAATTTATTATTACCTTTGTCAGATTCAAGTTATTTCTGTGACCATTATGGGTTTTGTCTTTCATTAAACGAGGGGTACCAACAATTTTGACCACACACACACACACACACACACATATATACACACACACTGCTCCAAAAAATAAAGGGAACACTTAAACAGAATATAACTCCAAGTAAATCAAACTTCTGTGAAATCAAACTGTCCACTTAGGAAGCAACACTGATTGACAATCAATTTCACATGCTGTTGTGCAATTGGAATAGACAATAGATGGAAATTATTGGCAATTATCAAGACACACTCAATAAAGGAGTGGTTCTGCAGGTGGGGAAGACAGACCACATCTCAGTACCAATGCTTTTTGGCTGATGTTTTGGTCACTTTTGAATGTTGGTTGTGCTTTTACACTCGTGGTAGCATGAGACAGACTCTACAACCCACAGAAGTTTCTCAGGTAGTGCAGCTCATCCAGGATGGCACATCAATGCGAGCTGTGGCAAGGAGGTTTGCTGTGTCTGTCAGCGTAGTGTCCAGAGGCTGGAGGCGCTACCAGGAGACAGGCCAGTACACCAGGAGACGTGGAGAGGGCCATAGGAGGGCAACAACCCAGAAGCAGGACCGCTACCTCCACCTTTGTGCAAGGAGGAACAGGAGGAGCACTGCCAGAGTCCTGCAAAATGACCTCCAGCAGGCCACATATGTGCATGTGTCTGCACAAACGGTTAGAAGCCGACTCCATGAGGGTGGTATGAGGGCCTGACGTCCACAGATGGGGGTTGTGCTCACAGCCCAACACCATGCAGGACGCTTGGCATTTGCCACAGAACACCAGGATTGGCAAAGTCTCCACTGGCGCCCTGTGCTCTTCACAATGAAAGCAGGTTCACACTGAGCACATGTGACAGATGTGACAGAGTCTGCAGACGCCGTGGAGAGCGATCTGCTGCCTGCAACATCCTTCAGCATGACCGGTTTGGCAGTGGGTCAGTAATGATGTGGGATGGCATTTCTTTGAAGGGCCGCACAGCCCTCCATGTGCTCGCCAGAGGTAGCCTGACTGTCATTAGGTACAGAGATGAGATCCTCAGACCTCTTGTGAGACCATATGCTGGTGCAGTTGGCCCTGGGTTCCTCTTAATGCAGGACAATGCCAGACCACATGTGGCTGGAGTGTGTCAGCAGTTCCTGCAAAATGAAGGCATTGAAGCTATGGGCTGGGCCACCCGTTCCCCAGACCTGAATCCGATTGAGCACATCTGGGACATCATGTCTCGCTCCATCCACCAACGTCACGTTGCACCACAGACTGTCCAGGAGTTGGCGGATGCTTTAGTCCAGGTCCAGGTCTGGGAGGAGATCCCACAGGAGATCATCCGCAACCTCATCAGGAGCATGCCCAGGCGTTGTAGGGAGGTCATACAGGCACGTGGAGGCCACACACAATACTGAGCCTCATTTTGACTTGTTTTAAGGACATTACATCAAAGTTGGATCAGCCTGTAGTGTGTTTTTCCACTTTAATTTTGGGGGTGACTCCAAATCCAGGCATCCATTGGTTAATAAATTTGATTTCCATTGATGATTTTTGTGTGATTTTGTTGTCAGCACATTCAACTTTGTACAGAACAAAGGTCCTCCCAGACCTGGACTAAAGCATCCGCCAACCCCTGGACAGTCTGTTGTGCAACGTGACGTTGGTGGATGGAGCGAGACATGATGTCCCAGATGTGCTCAATCGGATTCAGGTCTGGGGAACGGGCGGGCAGGTCCATAGCTTCAATGCCTTCATCTTGCAGGAACTGCTGACACACTCCAGCCACATGAGCTCTGGCATTGTCCTGTATTAGGAGGAACCCAGGGTCAACCGAACCAGCATATGGTCTCACACGCACACGTCACTCAGAGCATAGGGTAGGGAGAAGTAGCAGTCCAACTAGTCTCCTGTGCAGCTTGGACCCCGGCGACTTCTTTCTCTGAAACCTCTCAGCATTTCAGAGTGAAAATCATACAGCCAGTGCCTGATTCATGCAGCAGCATGTATCAGCTGTCAGGTTCTCTTTAACCACTTCGCACCAGAGCCTGTTTTTGCCTTCGTGACCGGGCCAATTTTTTCAATTCTGACCACTGTCACTTTATGAAGTAATTACTCTGGAATGCTTCAACGTATTCCCCTGATTTTGAGATTGTTTTTTCATGACATATTGTACTTCATGATAGTGGTAAAATTTCTTCGATATAACTTGCGTTTATTTGTGAAAATATTGGAAATTTGGCGAAAATTTTGAGCATTTTGCAATTTTCAAACTTTGAATTTTCATGCCCTTAAATCAGAGAGATATGTCACACAAAATAGTTAATAAATAACATTTCCCACATGTCTACTTTACATCAGCACAATTTTGGAACCAAAATTTTTTTTTGTTAGGGAGCTATAAGGGTTAAAAGTTGACCAGTGATTTCTCATTTTTCCAACAAAATTTACAAAAACATTTTTTTAGGGACCACATCATATTTGAAGTCACTTTGAGGGGTCTTTATGACAGAAAATACCCAAAAGTGACACCATTCTAAAAACTGCACCCCTCAAGGTGCTCAAAACCACATTCAAGAACTTTATTAACCCTTCAGGTGCTTCACAGGAATTTTTGGAATGTGGAAGAAAAAAAATGAACATTTAACTTTTTTCACAAAAATGTTACTTTAGACCCAATTTTTTTTATTTTCACAGGGGTAACAGGAAAAAATGGACCCCAAAATAATTTGTGCAATTTCTCTTGAGCGTGCTGATACCCCATATGTGAGGGAAAACCACTGTTTGGGCGCACTGCAGGGTTCGGAAGGGAAGGAGCGCCACTAGACTTTTTGAATGTAAAATTTGTCTGAATAATTAGCAGACGCCATGTTGCGTTTGGAGAGCTCCTGATGTGCCTAAACAGTGGAAACCCCCCACAAGTGACACCATTTTGGAAACTAGACCCCTCAGGGAACTTATCTAGATGTGTGGTGAGCACCTTGAACCCCCAAGGTGCTTCAAAGTAGTTTATAATATTGAGCTGTAAAAATAAAATTTTCACATTTTTCCCACAAAAACGTTTTTCATCCCTTAATTTTGCTTTATCATAAGGGTAATAGGAAAAATTGCACCATGAAATTTGTTGTGCAATGTCTCCTGAACACGCTGATACCCCATATGTGGAGGCAAATTACTGTTTGGGCGCACGACAGCGTTTGAAAGGGAAGGAGCGCCATTTGACTTTTTGAATGTAAAATTTGTTTGAATAATTAGCAGACGCCATGTCGCATTTGGGGAGCCCCTAATGTGCCTAAACAGTGGAAACCCCCCACAAGTGCCACCATTTTGGAAACTAGACCCCTTAGGGAACTTATCTAGATGTGTGGTGAGCACCTTGCACCCCCAGCTGCTTCACAGAAGTTTATAATATTGAGCCGTAAAAATAAAATTTTCACATTTTTTCCCACAAAAAATGTTTTTCATTCCCTAATTTTGTATTATCATAAGGGTAACAGGATAAATTGCACCATGAAATTTGTTGTACAATTTCTCCTGAGTACGCCGATACCCCATATGTGGGGGAAAACCACTGCTTTGGTGTACGGCAGGGTTCGGAAGAGAAAGGAGCGCTATGTTGGCTGGGATAGGCAGCAGACACCATGTCACATTTGAAGAGTCTCTGACATGCCGAAACAGCAGAAACCCCCACAAGTGACCCCATTTTGTAAACTACACCTCTCAAGGAATTCATCTAGGGAAGTAGGGAGCATTTTTTATTTTTTAAATTTATACCATTGGGCAGTGAAAAAAGCATAATTATATTTTTACCACAAAAAAATGTTTTACCCTCAGATTTTACATTTTCACATAGGGCAATGGGTAAAAATGGTGCAGAAATGTGTCACGCAATTTCTTCTAAAAGTGGCAATACCCCATATGTGGCTGTATCGTACCGCTCAGCCATACGGCGAGATCTGGGGGGGACGGAGTGCTATTTGACAATTGGAGAACAAATTATTGTAGAATAGGCATTTGGATTTGGGAGCACAAAATTTTCTGAATTTCTTTTGGGGGGGCAAGGGCCATTTCGCTTTTCCAGAGCCTTTCTGCTACCAGTAACTTGGAAGTCCCTTATATTTTTAACAGATGACGGACCTGAGTGGTGACTAGCTTTTTTTGAGGACTGAGTTGAAGCTTTTATTGGGAACATTTTACGTAACATTTATCCGGCGCTCTAGGCTGAGCACTTACATCGGGGTTTCCATCTAAATTTCCAAGTGATGTAATTCAGATGAAAACCCTGCGGGATCCATTCACTGTAATGAGCAGAGTTACTCTGGACTCCGTCTGGCCTCTGTTTAGCGGTGTCCTTTTTTTCAGAAGTGCACAAAACTGTGGCCAACCGCACTTTTATGCACGCCTAAAACAAATGACACCGTGGGATCACAGGCCAGACGGCATCCACAGTGGCCTATATCTGCCTCATTACAGGGAATCTTCCGTCATGGGTTCCGGTTGAATCACATATTTCAGAGATTTACACGGAAACTCTGGTGTAAGTGCTCAGCGCAGGATAAATGTGAGCAGAGTCTTACTGCGATCTTTGGGAGACATAATAAACAAAATCAGTAGCAGGTGAAGAATTGGTTTTATTTATTTTTTACGCCGTTCCTAGTGTGATATAACTGATTAGATTACTTTATTCTTCGGGTCGGTGCGATTACAGAGATACCAGATTTATATCGGGTTTTTATGACTGACAGCTGTCAGACACTAAAAGACGCTTTTTTTTTGCAAAATCTAGTTTTTGCATCACCATATTTTGAGAGCTATAATTTTTCCATATTTCAGCCGACAGAGTCATGTGTGGCTTGTTTTTTGCGGGACGAGGTGACATTTTTATTGGTACCATTTTTGGGTACGTGACATTTTTTGATCGCTTTCTATTCCGTTTTTTGGGAGGTAAAATTAACAAACACAAACAATTCAGGAATTGTTTTTTTTATGCCGTTCCGCGTGTGGTAAAAGTGATCAGGCAGCGTTATTCTTCGGGTCAGTACGTTTACAGCGATACTACACTTAATGTATTTTTTTTTATGTTTTGCCGCTTTTACACAATAAAACAATTTTATAGAAAAAAATATTTTTTTTGCATTGCTTTATTCTGAGCGCTATAACTTTTTTATTTTTCGGCTGATGGAGCTGTATGGCGGCTTTTTTTTTGCGGAACAAGATGACGTTTTCAGCGGTACCATTTTTATTTCTATTTTGTTTTTTGATCGCATTTTTTTCCACTTTTTGTTTGGCGATATGATGAAAAAGCATATTTTTTTGCTCCGTTTATTTTTATTACGGTGTGCACAGAAGGAGTTAATTAGTGTGACAGTTTTATAGCTCGGGTTGTTTCGGACACGGCGATACCAAATATGTGTACTTTTTTTGGTTTTATAAAAATATACCGATTTATTGGTTTAATATTTTATTTATTTATTTTTATTTCGTGATTTTTTTTTAACAGTTTAAAAACTTTTTATTTTACTTTTTTTTTACATTTTTACTTAGTCCCTGTATGGGACATTAATTTTTATTTTTCTGATCACTGATCTCATGTAATATAATAGACATGTATTACATTACATGAGATCTTCGCTGACTGTTTCACAGTCAGTCTCCTGCCTGGCTTCAGCTGCAGGCTGAGCCAGGCAGGACACCATATATGGCAGATCTGGAGGCGGTCATGTGACCTCCAGCTGCCATAGCAACCCCAGGTCCTGGAAGCTATCAGGGGTCGTCGGAGAGGTAAGTAAGACAACCCCCTCTCCTCCTTCTATCTTCTATATGCCGCGATCACTATAGATCGCGGCATATAGAACATAGCAAAGGGTTAACATCACTGGGACCTCATCCAATCAGGTCCCGATGATGTCCCCTGTCAGAGCTAACGCTCTGCACCGGAATCGCAGCGTTTGCAGGACCCTGGGGGTCCTGAGCGCTGCGAGACCACCCACCGTTTTTAAACGTCGGCGCTGCACAGAGCCCAGCAAGCGCCGACGTTTATCTACAGTGGGCGGTCGGGAACCAGTTAAATTGAAATTTTTTTCATCATTTTTCATATAGCTATATAAAAGAAGCCCTCCTCCCATCAAAGTTTTTATCCTCTTAATAGATTGCATTATTCATATTATATAGCACTGTGTACTTACAATTGCTCATTTTGCCTTTCTACCTGGCTAATTCTTCTGTTTTCCATTAGGTCTATGACATTATGTGATTAAAAACTGACTAGCTGAATCCTTCTAAGCTCTATGTAGAAACAGGAGGTCAATTTTCACTGCATTAGTCATGAGTCACTGCAAAAGTCCCTGGTAGGGGAGGAGGGAGCAGCTGGTTCAGAGGTTGAAGGGGGAATGATAAATGCAGGGACAAGAGACTTCCTGTTTCTACATAGAGTACATAGAGCAAAGAGAAGAATTAGTTGGGTAGAAGGACAAAATGAGCAAATGTAAGTACACAGTGCTATAGAATATGATGACTACAATAAATAAAGAGGAGAAAAACTGTGATGGGCAAAGTGCTTCTTTAACCCCTTAAGCCCCGCGGGTGGTTTGCACGTTAATGACCGGGCCAATTTTTACAATTCTGACCACTGTCACTTTATGAGGTAATTACTCTCGAACGCTTCAACGGATCCCCCTGATTCTGAGATTGTTTTTTCGTGACATATTGTACTTCATGATTGTGGAAAAATTTCTTCGATATCACTTGCGTTTATTTGTGAAAAAAACGGAAATTTGGCGAAAATTTTGAAAATTTTGCAATTTTCAAAATTTGAATTTTTAAGCCCTGAAATCAGAGCGATATGTCACACAAAAGAGTTAATAAATAACATTTCCCACATGTCTACTTTACATCAGCACAATTTTGGAACCAAAATTTTTTTTTGTTAGGGAGCTATAAGGGTTAAAAGTTGACCAGCGATTTCTCATTTTTCCAACAAAATTTACAAAACCATTTTTTTAGGGACCACATCACATTTGAAGTCACTTTGAGAGGTCTTTATGACAGAAAATACCCAAAAGTGACACCATTCTAAAAACTGCACCCCTCAAGGTGCTCAAAACCACATTCAAGAACTTTATTAACCCTTCAGGTGCTTCACAGGAATTTTTTGAATGTGGAAGAAAAAAATGAACATTTAACTTTTTTCACAAAAATGTTAATTTAGACCCAATTTTTTTTATTTTCACAGGGGTAACAAGAAAAAATGGACCCCAAAATTTGATGTGCAATTTCCCCTGGGCACGCAGATACCCAATATTTGGGGAAAAAATACTGTTTGGGCGCACGGCAGGGCTCGGAAGGGAAGGAGCGCTATTTGACTTTTTGATTGTAAAATTTGCTTGAATAATTAGCGGACGCCATGTTGTGTTTGGAGAGCCCATGTGTGCCCAAACTTTGGAGCTCCCCCACAAGTGACCCCATTTTGGAAACTAGACCCCCCAAGGCACCTTTCTAGATGCATAGTGAGCACTTGGAACCCCCAGGTGCTTCACAAATTGATTCGTAACAATGAAAAAGTGAAAAAAAAAACACTTTTTCATTTTTATGAATCAATTTGTGAAGCACCTGAGTGTTCCAAGTGCTCACAATGCATCTAGATAGGTGCCTTGGGGGGTCTAGTTTCCAAAATGGGGTCACTTGTGGGGGAGCTCCAATGTTTGGGCACACAGCGGCTCTCCAAACGCAACATGGTGTCGCTAACAATTTGAGCCGATTTTCCGTTAAATTTGTTAGAGGACACCATGTTGCATTTAGAGAGTCCCTGTGTGCCCAAACATTGGAGCTCCCCCACAAGTGACCCCATTTTGGAAACTAGACCCCCCAAGGCACCTATCTAGATGCATAGTGAGCACTTGGAACCCCCAGGTGCTTCACAAATTGATTCGTAACAATGAAAAAGTGAAAAAAAAAACACTTTTTCATTTGTATGAATCAATTTGTGAAGCACCTGAGGGTTCCAAGTGCTCACTATGCATCTAGATAGGTGCCTTGGGGGGTCTAGTTTCCAAAATGAGGTCACTTGTGGGGGAGCTCCAATATTTGGGCACACAGCGGCTCTCTAAATGCAACATGGTGTCCGCTAACAAATTTAACGCAAAATTGGCTCAAATTGTTAGCGACACCATGTTGCGTTTGGAGAGCTGCTGTGTGCCCAAACATTGGAGCTCCCCCACAAGTGACCCCATTTTGGAAACTAGACCCCCCAAGGCACCTATCTAGATGCATAGTGAGCACTTGGAACCCCCAGGTGCTTCACAAATTGATTCGTAACAATGAAAAAGTGAAAAAAAAAACACTTTTTCATTTTTATGAATCAATTTGTGAAGCACCTGGGGGTTCCAACTGCTCACTATGCATCTAGATAGGTGCCTTGGGGGGTCTAGTTTCCAAAATGGGGTCACTTGTGGGAGAGCTCCAATGTTTGGGCACACAGGGACTCTCTAAATGCAACATGGTATCCGCTAACAAATTGAATGGAAAATCGGCTCAAATTGTTAGCGGACACCACATTGCGTTTGGAGAGCTTCTCTGTGCCCAAACTTTGGAGCTCCCCCACAAGTGACCCCATTTTGGAAACTAGACCCCCCAAGGCACCTTTCTAGATGCATAGTGAGCACTTGGAACCCCCAGGTGCTTCACAAATTGATTCGTAATAATGAAAAAGTGAAAAAAAAAAACACTTTTTCATTTTTACGAATTAATTTGTGAAGCACCTAGGGGTTCCAAGTGCTCACTATGCATCTAGATAGGTGCCTTGGGGGGTCTAGTTTCCAAAATGGGGTCACTTGTGGAGGAGCTCCAATGTTTGGGCACACAGGGACTCTCCAAATGCAACATGATATCCGCTAACAATTTGAGCCGACAATTTGTTAGCGGATATCATGTTGCATTTGGAGAGTCCCTGTGTGCCCAAACATTGGAGCTCCCCCACAAGTGACCCCATTTTGGAAACTAGACCCCCCAAGGCACCTATCTAGATTCATAGTGAGCACTTGGAACCCCAGGTTCTTCACAAATTGATTCATAAAAATGAAAAAGTGTTTTTTTTTTCACTTTTTCATTTTTACGAATCAATTTGTGAAGCACCTGGGGGTTCCAAGTGCTCACTATGCATCTAGAAAGGTGCCTTGGGGGGTCTAGTTTCCAAAATGGGGTCACTTGTGGGGGAGCTCCAAAGTTTGGGCACAGAGGGGCTCTCCAAACGCAATGTGGTGTCCGCTAACAATTTGAGCCGATTTTCCATTCAATTTGTTAGCGGATACCATGTTGCATTTAGAGAGTCCCTGTGTGCCCAAACATTGGAGCTCCCCCACAAGTGACCCCATTTTGGAAACTAGACCCCCCAAGGCACCTATCTAGATTCATAGTGAGCACTTGGAACCCCAGGTGCTTCACAAATTGATTCATAAAAATGAAAAAGTGCTTTATTTTCACTTTTTCATTTTTACGAATCAATTTGTGAAGCACCTGGGGGTTCTAAGTGCTCACTATGCATCTAGATAGGTGCCTTGGGGGGTCTAGTTTCCAAAATGGGGTCACTTGTGGGGGAGCTCCAATGTTTGGACACACAGGGGCTCTCCAAACGCAACATGGCGTCCGCTAACAATTTGAGCCGATTTTCCATTCAATTTGTTAGCGGACACCATGTCGCGTTTGGAGAGCCCGTGATGTGCCTAAACAGTGGAGCTCCCCCACAAGTGTCCCCATTTTGGAAACTATACCCCTCAAAGATTTTATTAAGGTGTATAGTGAACATTTTGAACCCAGAGGTACGGCACATTATTTGTTTACATTAGGTCATCATATTGAATAAGTTTTCATTATTCTTGAGCGCAAGTGCTCGCTACTTGAGTTTGCATCGGGTACTCAGGTATGCACCATGTACAGCGTGTGCTCGAGTGACATGCTCGAGTCCCTGCTCCGCATGTTTCACGGTTATTAGACACCCAAAAAAAAACATGCGGGGATCGCTCGTGCATGGCAGGCAATCCCTATAAAGTTTTTTGGCCGCGAAGCATATGGGGCAGAGACTCGAGCATGTCACTCAAATACCCACGATACTAAATGCATACCAGAGCACCCGATGCAAACTCAAGTAGCGAGCACTTGCTCTCAACACTAGTCGCCATATCGTCATCTTTTTTTCTTACTTTTGAAAAAAATCCCAACCCCAGCCCTAACCCTAGCACAACCCTAGCCCCAGCACAACCCTAGCCCCAGCACAACCCTAGCCCCAGCACAGCCCTAGCCCCAAACCCAGCCCTAACCCTAGCCCAATCCTAACTCAAGAGTTTATTTTTGACGCCGTTCCTTGTGCGGTATAAGTGATTAGACGACTTTATTCTTCGGGTCGGTGTGATTACAGCAATGCCAGAATCATATGGGGTTTTTATGACTGACAGCTGTCACACACTAAAAGACGCATTTTTTGTAAAATCTAGTTTTTGCATCGCCATATTTTGAGAGCTATAATTTTTCCAGATTTTGGCAGACAGTCATGTGACGGCTCGTTTTTTGCGGGATGACTTGACGTTGTTATTGGTGCCATTTTCAGGCACGTGACATTTTTTGATCGCTTTCTATTCCGATTTTTGGGAGGCAGAATAAACAAAAACCAACAATTCAGGAATTGTTTTTTTTTTTTTTTTTTTTATTCTGTTCCGCGTGTGGTAAAATTGATGAGGCAGCTTTACTCTTCGGGTCAGTACGTTTACAGCGGTACCACATTTGTATTATTTTTCTATGTTTTGGCGCTTATACACAATAAAAGCTATTTTATAGAAAAAAATATTTTTTAGTATCGCTTTATTCTGAGAGCTATAACTTTTTTATTTTTCAGCTGATGGAGCTCTATGGCGGCTTGTTTTTTGCGGGACGAGATGACGTTTTCAGCGGTATCATTTTTATTTATATTTGTCTTTTTGATCGCGTGTTATTCCACTTTTTGTTTGGCGGTATGGTGATAAAGCATTGTTTTTTGCTTGTTTTTTTTTTTTTTTTTTTTTACCGTGTTCACTGAAGGGGTTAACTAGTGGGACAGTTTTATAGGTCAGGTTGTTCCGGACGCGGCGATACCAAATATGTGTACTTTTATTGTTTTTTTTAAATTTTTTTTATAATAATATTTATTGATGGGTACATTATATTTTTATTTTTGGTGTATTATTTTTTTTATTTTTTTATAATATTTTTGCACATTTTTTTTTTTTTTTTTTCCCACTTTCACACAGTTTATACACTTTATTACTTTGTCCCACTCTGGGACTTTCACTTTTTTTTTCTGATCGCCTGCATGGCACAGGAATGGAGCACCATCCCTATGCCATGCAAGCTGTCAGAAATGCACAGTGTGAAGATTGCTTGGAGATGCACTGCGCATGTCCAAGCAATCTTCCTGCTCTCTGGTGACCCGGATGTTGTCATGACGACATCGGGTCGTCATGGCAACACCCGGGAAGCCTTTGCAGACTGCGCTGGAAGCCGGAAGAGGAGGTGAGTATCGCCGATCACCTCCCCTTGCCCCCGCAATGCCGCGATCGACTTCGATCGACTTCGATCGCAGCATCGCGGGGGTTAATGTGCTGGGAGCGGTGCGTGACCGCTCCCTGCACATAGTACCGGGTGTCAGCTGTGACAATCAGCTGACACCCGGCGGCGATCGCGCCCGCACAGCCTGTGTGCGGGCGCGATCGCGATGACGTACTAATACGGGTCTGGCTCTTAAGTCCCAGGGCACAGACGCGTATTAGTACGTCAGATGTTATTAAGGGGTTAAAAAAATATATATTTTTTTTAATTTCTTATCAGCATTATCTGAGCATGTCTAATCTAGGCAAAGTTTATTGTGATGGGAGGGGGAGCAGGAGGTCTGTAACGCCAAGTTAGGGTGGGTTTACACTAGCCAACCCAGCCATTAGAAGACCGCTGATCGGCTACATGTCAGATGGTTATTTGACAGCCCTTTACACTTCCATGTGCACAGAACGGTCTGCAGCCTTTAACAATGATGACACTCTGCTCTCCCCTACATCTGCTGGCAGTACTCTCTTGGTATGTCACCCAGATTTCCCTGTGCTGTGGTCTTCCCTAGCTCTGCCTCTCACATTCACTTGGTGTATTCTTCAACTACCCAGTGCTCTAACCCCACTTTTATTTATGACCTCCTTGTTTATTCTGCCATGAACATCCAGCATCTGGCTCAGCCTCAATCAGCTGATCAAGATGAGCACAGACCACTCCCCTCTGCTTCACACCTGAATGCATTCTGTACCAAATGTATTGTGAGTTACTTGTCTGCATAGACTTTAGTCTGCGTCCATCGCCTTAAGTGTAGAAATATGAATTATACCAGAATTGAACCAGAAGGGAACTGAAGGTAACTGGATACTTGGACACTGTAAACAATGTTTCAGTTTGATTTCACTCTCACCCCCTTAATTCTTCACTTTTTACAACTACCCCCTTAATACACTTAGTAAGGAACTGGTCATCTCTCCCTCCATTCTCCCCATCCATCTCACCTCCTTCTCAAAACTATACCTCAACATACAATCCTGTGTCTCCAAACACAGACAGCCATCTCATACCCTCTCTTGCTCCCACCTGTTAACACTTTCCTTGCTCCTCCTCACAGCTGGCAATATCTCTCCAAATCCTGGCCTTTCTCACCACATCCCCACGATCTATCACAAACTCTCGCAACCCTTCTAACCTTATACACATCTGGCCAGCCCCCGCTTCTCCAGTCCCACTTACAGGAGCTCTATGGAACGCTTGCTCCATCTGCAACAAACTTTCCTACATCCATGATCTCTTTATTACTAATAAACTTTCCTTCCTCTGCATCAATGAACCTGGCTCACCCCCTCTGACACAACCTCTCCAGCTGCACTTTCGTATGGTGGATTCCATCTTTCTTACACACCCCACCACATTGGAAAGCATGGTGGAGTTGGCTTTCTCCTGTCAGATAACTGCTCCTTCACCCCAATTCCACTGCCACCCTCCGTTGCCCTCCCTTCTTTGGAGGTGCACTGTGCGCGCATCTACTCCCCCTCCAACTGGCTGTTATTTACCGCCAGGACCAGCCACCACCTTCTTTGACCACTTCACTAGCCTTTCTGCTGACATCCCCACTATCATCATGGGTGACTTCAACATCCCCATTGACACTTCCCTCTCAGCTGTCTCTAAGCTTCTATTCCTCACTTCCTCCTTCGGCCTCACTCAATGGTCTTCCGTAGCCATTCACAAAGATCGCCACACTCTGGGCCTCATCTTCACCCGCCTCTGTTGCCTATCAAACCTCTCTAACTCACCTCTCCCTCTTTCTGACCACAACCTACTTACATTCTCTTCCCTCTCCTCTCCAAGGCCACAATCCGCACTCCAGAAACTTGCACACCCTCGCAGAAATCTTAAACACCTTGATCTACACTCACTCTCTGAATCCCTCCTCCCTCTTACAGACATTAGTAGCTTACACAATGCAGATGCTGCTGGAGCTTTATACAACACCACAACAGCCGCAGCTCTCAATTCGGTCGACCCTCTCACACATACCAAAGCTCGCACAATCACTCCAATGAGCACTTCATTGCATTCAAACAGTCCCTCACGACCTTCAAGTCCACACTCACTGCAGCAAAACAAACATACTTCTCATCTCTCATATCCTCCCTGTCCCACCACCGTAAACAGCTATTCAACACTTTGAATTCTTTCCTCCGTCCCCCAGTGCCTCCTCCCTCTCCTCTCATCTCAGCCGAAGACTTTGCCTCATTCTTCAAACAGAAGATTGACAACATCAGACAAAGCTTTTGCCCAAAGTCCCCACAGCCCCTCCTCATATCTACTCAATCCTCCTCCTCCAAAACCAGCTTCTCCACCATTACGGAAGATCAACTTTCCGCTTTACTCTCCAAATCACACCTCACCACCTCTGAACTTGACCTAATTCCGTCCCACCTCATCCCCAACCTTACCACAGTCTTCATCCCAACCTTAACCCACCTTTTCAACCTGTCACTAACAGCTGGGGTCTTCCCCTCATGCTTCAAACATGCCTCGATCACACCCATCCTCAAAAAGCCCTCCCTTGACCCATCCTCTGTGGACATCTATCACTCCATATCACTTCTCCCCTATGCCTCAAAACTAATGGAACAACATGTCCATTTTTAACTGTCCTCCCAACTCTCCTCCTGCTCCCTCTTTGACTGCTTACAATCTGGCTTCCGACCACACCATTCCACTGAAACCGCCCTGACTAAAATCAACTACTACCTACTAACCGCCAAATCGAAGCGGCACTGCTCTGTCCTCCTCCTCCTGGACCTGTCATCTGCCTTCAAAAGTGGACCATTCCCTCTTACTACAGGTTCTCTTATCTCTCGGCATCACAGATTTGGCTCTATCTTGGATCTCCTCATACCTAACAGACAGGATATTCAGTGTCTCCCACTCACACACCACCTCCTCACCTCAGCCCCTATCTGTCGGTGTCCCCCAAGGTTCAGTCCTAGGGCCCCTGCTCTTCTCCATCTGCACCTTCGGCCTGGGACAGCTCATAGAGTCTCGCGGTTTTCAGTATCACCTCTATGCTGATGACACACAGATCTACCTCTCTGGACCCGACATCACCTCCCTGCTAACCAGAATCCCACAATGTCTGTCCGCTATTTCATCCTGCTAGATTCCTAAAACTTAACATGGATAAAACAGAATTCATCATCTTTTCACCACCTCACTCAACCCCCCCCATCTGACCTATCTATCAAAGTCAATGGCTGCCCACTCTCCCCAGTCCCTCAAGCTCGCAGCCTTGGGGTAACCATGGACTCTGATCTCTCCTTCACCACATATCCAAGCCCTTTCCACTTCCTCCTGACTCCAACTCAAAAATATCTCCCGGATCCGAACATTTCTCAACCACGAATCTGCAAAAACACTAGTGCATGCCCTCACCATCTCCCGCCTCGACTACTGCAACCTCCTGCTCTGTAGTCTCCGTTCTAACACTCTTGCACCCCTCCAATCTATCCTAAACTCTGCTGCCCGACTAATTCACCTGTCCCTCTGCTATTCCCTGGCCTCTCCTTTCTGTCAATCGCTTTACTGGCTCCCCATTACCAAGAGACTCCAGTTAAAAAACCCTAACCTTGGCATACAAAGCCATCCACAACCTGTCTCCTCCATACATCTGTGACCTAGTCTCCCGGTACTTACCTGCACGCAACCTCCGATCCTCACAAGATCTCCTTCTCTACTCCCCTCTTATCTCCTCTTCGCACAATCGCATACAAGATTTCTCCCATGCATCCCCCCCTTCTCTGGAACTCTCTACCCCAACATATCAGACTCTCTCGCCTACCATGGAAACCTTCAAAAGGAACCTGAAGACCTACCTCTTCCGACAAGCCTACAACCTGCAGTAACCCTCGCTCCACCATACCGCTGCATGACCAGCTCTAACCTCACCTACTGTAACCTCACCCATCCCATGTAGATTGTGAGCCCTCGCGAGGAGGGTCCTCTCTCCTCCTGTACCAGTCGCTGACTCGTATTGTTCAAGATTATTGTAATTGTTTTTGCTATGTATACCCCTTTTTCACATGTAAAGCGCAATGTAATAAATGGCGCTATAATAATAATACCTTCCCTTTAAATGTCTCACTTTTAGGATATGCACCATTTCCACACTTTTTGTGCTATTGAAGATGCTCCTCCATATGCTTTGCATACAGCTAATCTTGTGCCGATAGGTGAGAGAAGCTGAGACAAAGCTAAGTGCGGGGAGTGTGGAAACAGCAGGGTCCTACGGGCACGAGCACATGGGAACATTAACTGTCGTCTTAGGCCACGCCCCACTATCAGTATTTAGTCAGTATTTTTTCTCAGGAGTGGGTGATAAATGCAGAATTGGTGACTTGTTTCTATTATACCTTTTCTCTGTTCCTCAACTGGTTTTGGCTCCCACTCCTGAGAAAAAATACTGACCGAATACTGATAGTGGGGCCGTGGCCTTAGCCACATTGTTTTTGAAGCAGAAGATACTTCAGGAAAACACCAGAAGTGTCTTCCTTGGCAGCCCCTGTGACTGCTTAGCCGCCGGCTTCTTTTTTCCATCTTATAAATAACATAGTGGTGGCTTCCAAGTCGTAAGAATAGTCAGGTCACTTCTTTTAGTCACGTCTCAGCTTTCAAAGCCTCAACCAGATAAAAGAAGTTACAAAAGGCGAAACATATGCACAGCAAGTCGTTCTGACATTGTGGTGTATAAGTTCATTCTTTTTGGCGTTTTTTCAGCACTTTTTCAGGCAGGTTCTAGGCAGATTCCACCTGAAAAAGACAGTGTGCACATCCCCCAACAGTGAATACCGTACATTGTACACTGTTAGGGTTCCACATCAGACCCTGACAAATCCTACGTGTCCCGGATAACCCCTTTAAGGTCCATACTGTCGATTTTGCTATGGATCAGACGGCAACCCATGCATCAATAAGGGGAAATCCACAACAATTCGGTCATCAATGTGCAACAGAACTGATGTGCTGGGGACTTACCAGTCTGTGAAATCTCACCCACTTCAATAATCCACTGTGGAATCTCAGGTGAAGACCACATGGAATTGGCCACCATTTCACAGGATGTTCCCATCTGCAGCACAGCTGGCTACACTCTATTGTTCCCTGTTATCTGCCATATCAGACTGACTGTAAATCACTAACAACCTGCCCGCAGGATCCTCATCAGGAACAGCGGCAGAGCCCCCCTCACTGATGCCTCAGCAGGGCACATTGTGTATTGACGCCATTGCCCATTCATTCAGTCACTGATTGCAAGGGATGCAGCCTGCCTGAGCCGTACAGTACCGGATACAGCAAGCCCATGCATGTACCTGTACAATGCCCACCGCTATGAGCACTCTGTATGGCACAGGAGCTCCGTGTGCAGTCTCCAGGGTCCAGGCATAACAGCAACCATGGGCCGGAAGTGACGTCATTGCCAGGCGTTAAACAAGTAACACGTTTTACTGCTTAAACTGTAACTAACTGATGTGTTAAACGTTACGGAGGGAATTTCTTACTCAGAGTCTCATTATTTGGTTTCTTATAAGCACTTTGTAGTGTTTTTACAATCTTGCCCTTAATAAAAATGTCTCTCACTGGACTACGTTCTACGTCATCACGTCAGCGCCAGTTCTACGCGCCAGTGTGCACGAGGAAGTGGTCGTTACGGCAAGGAGTGCGGCGCAGCCAGGTAAGGCTTTGTTGCTAGGCCTCGCATTGTATTGCTGTGTGTTAGGGGGGTTCTCCATAACCCCCTCATGGTCTGACATGCCTTACTTCATGGGTCCTATCACTAGTGTGACCGGCAGAACCCTATGGGTGAAAGCTGCGGCCCACCCTCACCAATTCGCGTTACCTATGCTGATGATGACCACACGGCTTTAACCCTTTACAGGGTGTCCGTCCACATCGCCATCTGTGGTGTTGGCTATTTCTGCCAATAAAAGATCCAGCTGTCAGTGTGTAAATTGATAAAGCAGTGTAGAGTTTAATTCTAAGAAGGCATCGCAGTGCATACCAAGTGTGGGTCTGACTGGGGCATGGGGAACAGAAAAGGGCGTATAGAGAGCCCAAACGGTTGGCGCATTCTAACACTTGGGCATGTTACAGTGTCCCATCCCTTCATTGTGCGCTAAACACCACCCGATATCCTGATTCTTCAGGTCATTATGATTATGACCATAGCAATCTTGCAGAGTTTGGGCTTTTATTTGGCAGTCTCCTATGAAGGATAGCCAGTAGGTAATGGAGTACCAAGATGGAGGCCCCCAGCTGCCATGGCAACCCATCAGCACACCACTGTGGGCAATGGGCATCCAACTGGAAGATTGCCCCTAAAGGCTGCTGTCAGGGACTGGGCATTTTAGTGGTTAAACATTTGCAGTCTTAGTGGAAGTGACTCAGCCCTCTGACCTAATAGTACATCATGGAGCACAGAGGGGTTTTCTTTAATTTTACAAAACTTGGCAGCACTGTAACATAACCATTACTTCTCAGTTGGATATCTCTAAGGCTTTTTGTGCGTTTTGACACTGTTTTTGCTGTGTCAAAAATGCAGCCTCTTACTGCTCCAGCAAAGTGGAGGGGATTTATAGAGATCTCTTGCTCTCTGTGCTTCTTGTTTACTCACCGTAAACTGGACCTGCGGAGCATTTTTCCAATCCGCAGCATGTAAATTTCTCTTGCGGTACGCAGAGTTTACCCATAGACTTGAATTAGATGCGGACATTCCGAAGGTAAAGACGCACGTGTCTTTCTTGCGTTTCCATAGTGAAAACGCATAAAAATGCATGTAATCCGTGTTAATGTATGTCAATAAAGTTTTGTCAAAGCAAAAAAAACCAGGAAGTATCAAACTAGCAGCTGTAGTTACAGCATAACACGCCAAACAGACAAAAACAGCGATAAAAAGAAAAGCTCTCGAAAGCAAAGAAAAAACACAAGTAACCTAATTTAAATAGGTGCAGAAATTCTGCAAGATCAAAAGCTCACCATGGGAGCTTAGTCTCAGGGTATGTCAGAGATTTTGGAGCACAAACTGAGTGGAAACTCTTGAAATCCTCCTCAAAAACTAACAGGACTTGATGTGCATAGACCTTAAAGTATGTGCACACTGCGTCTTTCAGCTGGATTCTGTCAGGAATGAACCTTAAAAAGCTGTCTGTAAGCTCTAAAAGTCATGACCATATGATCTGTAATACGCTGTGTTCAACCTTCTGTAATTACCATTTCAGGCTTCAAAAGTCCGTGACATGGCTAAAACAACTGATCTGACCATTCTTCAGATGGCTTCCTATGGAACCATTAACTTATTTGTAGAATTGAAGAAAAAAAAAAAATATGGCGGCAAACTCACTGTAAAAATAAAAATTGCTTCTGGAAAAACAAAGCTGGCATTTTCCTGTAGCTTAAAAAATGGTGCAGGTATGCTATCTTCTAAAAGACAAGCCTGTGTGCCTGTGCCCCAACACTTCGTTTTGGGTCATTGCTCACTGATTTTGCAGGAGTTACATGATGGCTGCAGCTAGTTATTGTATGGCGCAGTGCTAGTGATCGGCTGCTGCGATCGTGTGAATAAAAGGCAGGATGATATCACTGCAAAATACACTACTCAACAAAGTAAAGGGAACACTCAAATAACACATCCTAGATCTGAATGAATTAAATATTCTCATTGAATACTTTGTTCTTTACAAAGTTGAATGTGCTGACAACAAAATCACCCAAAAATCATCAATGGAAATCAAATTTATTAACCAATGGAGGCCTGGATTTGGAGTCACCCCCAAAATTAAAGTGGAAAAACACACTACAGGTTGATCCAACTTTGGTGTAATGTCCTTAAAACAAGTAAAAATGCGGCTCAGTATTGTGTGTGGCCTCCACGTGCCTGTATGACCTCCCTACAACGCCAGGGCATGCTCCTGATGAGGTTGAGAATGGTCTCCTGTGGGATCTCCTCCCAGACCTGGACTAAAGCATCCTCCAACTCCTGGACAGTCTGTGGTGCAACGTGACGTTGGTGGATGGAGCGAGACATGATGTCCCAGATGTGCTCAATCGGATTCAGGTCTGGGGAACGGGCGGGCCAGCCCATAGCTTCAATGCCTTCATCTTGCAGGAACTGCTGACATACTCCAGCCACATGAGGTCTGGCATTGTCCTGCATTAGGAGGAACCCAGGGCCAACCGAGCCAGCATAAGGTCTCACAAGGGGTCTGAGGATCTCATCTCGGTACCTAATGGCAGTCAGGCAACTTCTGGTGAGCACATGGAGAGCTGTGCGGCCCTCCAAAGAAATGCCACCCCACACCATTACTGACCCACTGCCAAACCTGTCATGCTGAAGGATGTTGCAGGCAGCAGATCGCTCTCCACGGCGTCTCCAGACTCTGTCACGTCTGTCATGTGCTCAGTGTGAACCTGCTTTCATCTGTGAAGAGCACAGGGCGCCAGTGGCAACTTTGCCAATCCTGGTGTTCAGTGGCAAATGCCAAGTGTCCTGCACAGTGTTGGGCTGTGAGTACAATCCCCATCTGTGGACGTCGGGCCCTCATACCACCCTCATGGAGTCGGTTTCTCACCGTTTGTGTAGACACATACACATTTGTGGCCTGCTGGAGGTCATTTTGCAGTGCTCCTCCTGTTCCTCTTTGCACAAAGGCGGAGTTAGCGGTCCTGCTGCTGGGTTGTTGCCCTCCTACGGCCCCCTCTACTTCTCCTGGTGTACTGGCCTGTCTCCTGGTAGCGCCTCCAGCCTCTGGACACTACGCTGACAGACACAGCAAACCTTCTTGCCATAGCTCGCATTGATGTGCCATCCTGGATGAGCTGCACTACCTGAGCAACTTCTGTGGGTTGTAGAGTCCGTCTCATGCTACCACGAGTGTAAGAGCACAACCAACATTCAAAAGTGACCAAAACATCAGCCAAAAAGCATTGGTACTGAGATGTGGTCTGTGGTCCCCACCTGCAGAACCACTCCTTTATTGAGTGTGTCTTGATAATTGCCAATAATTTCCATCTATTGTCTATTCCATTTGCACAACAGCATGTGAAATTGATTGTCAATCAGTGTTGCTTCCTAGGTGGACAGTTTGATTTCACAGAAGTTTGATTTACTTGGAGTTATATTCTGTTTAAGTGTTCCCTTTATTTTTTTGAGCAGTGTAGTTGAGGGTCAAGTTAAGGCTATGTGCCAACAATGCCGAATTGATGCAGATTTTTCCTGAGCGTTTCTGCATCTCTCTGGCAGAAAAAATGATTTTTTTTTTCCTGCCAGGGAGCAGCGTTTTTGCATGCTTTTCCACATGCGTTTTGTCAAGCACTTTTTCCAAGTGAATTTTGAGCATCAGTTGGAAAAGTTGATCACACAATATAAACTGGTATGGATTTATATTGTGTGACCAAGCTATGATGCTGTAAATGCAGCATCAATATTAAAAAAATAAAAATACATTATACTTACCTTCCCGGCGGCCCCCGGTCTCTTTCTCCGGTGTCGTGCTCTGTTCTCGGCATCCTGCGGTGGTGTCATTTAGTCATGTGACAGGTCATGCGACCATCACATGACTAAATGACATCACCGCAGGTCCTTTCAGAACACCACAGGACGCAGAGGACCGAGCACGCCACCGGAGAGCTAAGTATAATGTGTTTGTTTTTTTTATACTAATGGTACCCGGGTCAGATGAGTCTCCTCTTCTCCAGACCCGGGTACCATCCGCGCATTGAACTGCATAACATCCGCATGTATACATGCGGATGTTATGCGGTTCAATGCAAGTCAATTTCGGCGATTTCAGCCCGATTATGCACAAGAAATGGTAATGCTGCGGATTTTTCCGCAATGATAATCCGCAGCAGAAATTTCCGCAGATTATCATTGGGAAACATGGCAGACAACTTAACAAGCGTTTTTATTGCTTTTTCGTGGCGGAGATGGCGCCCCGGAAATGCATTAAATCCGCATCGTGGGCACACAGCCCATGTCTTCTTTCTTGTGCTCCTGAAGTTTAACAGCTCACACCTAAAGCATCGATGTCCAAACTGTAGCCTCTCCGATGCTGCTTTGCCCCGGCAGTATCAGTGCAGTGCAGGGCACAGTAGCTACTCGTATCCAGCGATCTGGCCATTGTCAGAGTAGCACTTGCAGACTGTATAGCTAACAGCTTGCAAGCATGCTCTCATTGTCTACGAAACTGGCCCCACTAACCTAAACAATGATCAGTCGACAATAGAATGAATTCCTCTATTCTTGAAAGTGGAGAGGATTTTTAATAAGAGGTAAATTGCAAAGTTTATAAGTAAGGTACTTCCTGATTTTAACCATTTAAGTTGACATAACAAGACCTCATTGTAATCATATGCTGAGTATGTTAATGCTGTTGAGAGATAGAGATTTTATAAATATATATATATGAGAGAATATATCTATCTTCTTCATACATACAGTTGTGCTCAAAAGTTTACATACCTCGGCAGAATTTTTCCTTTCTTGGCCTTGTTTCAGAGAATATGAATGATAGCTTAAAAAACTTTTTCTCCACTCATGGTTATTGGTTGGGTGAAGCCATTTATTGTCAAACTACTGTGTTTTCTCTTAATGACAACCAAAAACATCCAAATGACCCTGATCACAAGTTCATATACCCTGGTGATTTTGGCCTGATAACATGCACAGAATTTGACGCAAATGGGTTTGAATGGCTACTAAAGGTAACATCCTCACCTATGACTTGTTTGCTTGTAATCAGTGTGTGTGCATAAAAGCTGAGTGAGTTTCTGGGATCCAGACAGACTCTTGCATCTTTCATCCAGCCACTGACGTTTCTGTATTGTGAGTCATGGGGAAAGCAAAAGAATTGTCAACGAATCTGCGGGAAAAGATAGTTGACCTGTATAACACAGGAAAGGGATACAAAAAAAATATCCAAGGAATTAACAATGCCAGTCCACAGCATTCAAACTGTGATTCACAAATGGAAAATCAGGGGCTCTGTAACCAAACCACGGTCAGGCAGACCAACAAAAATTTCGGCTTCAACTGCCAGGATAATTGTTCGGGATGCAAAGAAGAACCCACAAATAAAATCATCTGAAATTCAGGACTCTCTGAAAACTGGCGGTGTGGCTGTTTCAAGATGCACAATAAGGAAGCACTTGAAGAAAAATGGGCTGCATGGTCGAGTCGTCAGAAGAAAGCCATTACTGAACAAATGCGAAGTATCTCGCCTACAATAAGCCAAACAGCACAGAGACAAGCCTCCAAACTTCTGGAACAAGGTAATTTGGAGTGATGAGACCAAAATTTAACTTTTTGGCCACAACCATAAACGTTACATTTTGGAGAGAGGTCAACAAGGCCTATGATGAAAGGAACACCATTCCTACAGTAAAGCACGGAGGTGGATCGCTGATGTTCTGGGGATGTGTGAGCTACAAAGGCACAGAAAACTTGGTAAAAGTTGAAGGAAAGATGAATGCAGCATGTTATTAGCAAATACTGGAGGCAAATTTGCACTCATCAGCCCAGAAGATGCGCATGGGACGTACTTGGACGTTCCAACATGACAACGATCTAAAACACAAGGCCAGGTCGACCTGTCATTGGCTACAGCAGAACAAAGTGAAGGTTCTGGAGTGGCCATCTCAGTCTCCTGTCCTCAATATCATTGAGCTACTCTGGGGAGATCTCAAGCGCGCAGTTCATGCTACACAGCCCAGGAATTTACAGGAACTGGAGGCTTTTTGCCAAGAAGAATGGGCAGCTTTACCTTCTGAGAAAATAAAGAACCTCATCCACAACTACCACAAAAGACTTCAAGCTGTCATTGATGTTAGAGGCGGCAATACCCGGTATTAAGAACTGGGGTATGTGAACTTCTGATCAGGGTTATTTGGATGTTTTTTGGTTGTCATTAAGATTTAAAAAGAGAAAAGACAGTAGTTTGACAATAAATGGCTTCACACAACCAATAACCATGAGTGGAGAAAGTGTTTTTATCATTCATATTCTCTGAAACAAAGCCAAGAAATGAAAAATTCTGCCGGGGTATGTCAACTTTTGAGCACAACTGTATAAGGTTGAAACATGCAAATAAGTATTGTGCTTTCTTTCTTTTCGGTAGTACTATTTTGCTGAACAATGCATGAGTAGAATAAATATTCCAATTTCAATATATTTTTTTTGCCTTGCAGATTTAAAATCATGGCAGGCCAAAGGATGACCCGTGACACTTTTGATGCAGTAGTACAAGACAAAATGAAAAGATACCATGTTACCATGGACCAAGCCATGACAGATACTCTACGGGAGTTGGAGGGTGAGTAATTTTAACGATAATGGTGCTTACTAAATATTTCTTTATTTGACGTTTTGACACTACTTTGTGATAATTAATAGGTGAAAAAAACACTTCGATCAGCATGTCAAATTGACTGCATCCAAAAACTCTCTTGGTTAATAGCCATGCTGTCATAAAGTGAAACATTTTACGGTGTTGTGCAGCCCTTGGCAATGAAAATGCTTTTGGCTGCAGTCAGTTTAAAAGCTATGCTGATGTTGGTGAGGTTTTCAGGTAACCATGCATATCCTTCTCAGAGCCCACAGCTTCAGTCACAATTTTTCCTTTTTCTGTTGTTTGAAAAGGTGCCTCTTCCCTTTGTTAAAGACTAAGATGCTGGGGTTACCATATGTCGTGTCCCTGACTTTGATGTGGCGCCAGAAAGTTGGAGCCAGATTGATGAAGAGTACTGTTTGTCACTCATTAAGTCCATGCCTCAGAGACTGCAAGCTGTTATTAAAGCCAGAGGTGGTGCAACAAAATACTAGTGATGTACTGGGAGTGGTGTTTTGTGTTTGTTTTTCCATGATTCCATAATTTTTTCCCTCTGCTTGGTCTGAAAAAAAATTACCTTTACGGAGTACCACATTTTTAATTTTGATTTCTTTTAGTGTTTCTTAAAGCCATAAAGTTGCCATTTGAGATGACTTTAGTTTTGTGCCATGTCTCTGATCTGCTTTTTTTCAACAACGTTAAACAACTGAATGAACATCCTTTGAGCCCGGTGATTCCATAATTTTTTCCAGGGGGTTGTATACATATCAGTGCCTCAGCACTGCGATGTATAGCACAGGCGATCGGACGATCGCAACTTCAATTCTCCTAAGGGGAATATTAAATAAAGTAAAAAAAGTTTTTAAAAATATGAAAAACATAAAAAGAAACACTAGTTTAAATCAACCCCCCCCTTTTGCCCCATTGAGGATAAAACAATTAAAGGGAACCTGTCACCAGAAAAAAACTATTAACTTGCAAATATGGTATTCTTAACCTTGCCCGGCGCCTGCACTTAGCCTAATGATGCAGGGAGAAAATGAGTTTGTCACCATGCCCCCGGCCTGCCTTAATTTGGGCATGCTGGCTGTAATGGAAACCGGAACGCTGCATGGGGAATAAAGTTCATTTTCAAAAAAACTGAAACTCCATAATTACTTTTTTTTATTTTATTGCAGTTAAATTCTAAAAGGTGATCAAAACATTGTATCTACCCCAAAATGGTATCCTGTAAAACGTCAGCTCAGGGCGCAATGAATGAGCTCTCTTATAGCCCCATATTCTGAAAAATGGAGATGTTGCATCTCTTAGAAAATGGTGACAAAAGCAAAAAAAAAAACAAAAAACGTTCATGCAATTTTTTTTTCCTACCACTTAAATAAAAAAAAAAAAAAAAAAATAAAAAAAAAAAATATATTATTTATTATTAGAACGCCATTTATTCCATGGCGCTTTACATGTGAAAAAGGGGTATAATACAAGAACAATTACAATAATCTTGAACACAATGTGACAGCGACTGGTACAGGAGGAGCGAGGACCCTGCCCACGAGGGCTCACAATCTACGAGGGATGGATGAGGATACAGTAGGTGTTTATCTGCGTACTCATACTCACTTGTAGAATCATATTATCCAGTCAGTTTTACCATAGAGTGAACATGGTAAATAAAAAGAAAAGAAAAAAAACATTGTGGAATTGCACTTTTTTTTTGCAATTTCACCGCACTTGGACTTTTTTTTCCCCGTTTTCCAGTACACTGTATGGTAAAATCAATGGTGTCATTTAAAATTACAACTTGTCCCGCAAAAAAAATACAGCCCTCATACGGCTATATTGACAGAAAAAAAAAAAAAAAAATGATGGCTCATGGAAGGAGGGGAGGAGAAAATGGGAACTGAGCTGCGCAGTAGACTAGTTGGACAGTTGGGTCCCTGGCAGCTTTCTACCTGTTCACTGCCTTAGATTGACCTGTCTCTGCCTAAGTGTGCATATAGGCAGAGACCTGTCACTCCATGTCAGCAGGTGAGGAGCTGCCAGGGACCCATCTATTCGACTAGTCTACAGCGCAGCTCAGTCCCCAGCGGGTATTAAAGTGTTTTTCTCTGAAACACCGTAGTCAAACATACCTGGCTGAGATCATACAGCCAGTGTCTGATACAGACTGCCTGTGGATCGGGCACCGTGTATCAGCTGTTGGGTTCACTTTAACCATCTATGTTACCAGCTGAGAAATTGAGTGTATTAAACGGATGATTTTTCCGTAAAGTTCAATGTTTCGCAAAAAAAATAAAATCTTAGAATCCCTTTGGTAATTAGAAGCGTTAAAAAGTTATACCCATATAAAGTGTCTACAGAGCTGCTATTTAGCCTGTTTTAAATAGAATGATGGGCACTGAACAATTACTAATGATACTGTCCCTATTTTCACAGTAAATACTCATTGTTTATTAGCTGCTTTCTTTATACTCTGCTTTTTATTCATTCCGACGTTCACGTCCTGACTCGCACATGTTGGCCATGGATTTTGGTATTATTGTAAATTCATATTATTTGCTTTAATTAGGCCCATCTGCAGCAAGAAGATCAATGAATGACATGGACTCTGGTTACAGAGATGATCGACGGTATCCCATGCGTGACCTTCCTCACAGTTCAATAGACAGAAGCTGGGATATGGAGATGAGAAGAGACAGTCTTTCAGACCTGCCTCATCATGATTTAGATAGGGACCCTTCTGGTGGAAGAAACTTAAATTTTTTGGACAGATGTGTAGAACCAAATCGCCGTATTGGTGAATTCGAAAACTTAAGCTCATTGAACAGAGGAGAATTCTTATCTAGAGATTTGAGACTTGAGCCTAGAAGTTGGGATGTTGACCGCCCTCTTCATGGGCCAGAAATCCTTAGGAATGTACATTCTTCTCAGAGTGGAGGTGGTTTCCAGCCAATGAGAGAGAAGCGAGGCCCTGTAAAACAGCAAGCCCAGAGGTTAGATAATAAAGCTAGTGATTTTCGCAGCAAAAATGAAGAATTTAACTTGCGCATTGTGAAATGGGCCAAATTTTCTTCTCAGGATGTTGATTTGGAGGCTCTGAATCAGCGCAAGCCTCTGTTCAGAGCGCCGACTGAATCGTGTAAGATTATGCTGGATTGTTTTAAAGGCCAAATGTCGTCATATTACAGAGAGATGTGCTTTTCTAATGTAAAATCTGTATATCCTACTGCATTGAAGAGTCCCAAAATTGACAATGAACTGTTGGATTTGTTGATGGCAACAAGAACTGTGACAACCAAGAATGATTTTTTTAAAGTGATCAAACCATTTGACAAGGACATGATGATGATCCAGCAGCGTTTGCTAAAATGTGCAGCACCCTTGCTGCTTGCCTCGAACATGTTTGAGCTGAAGTATTTCTGTATGGACCCAAGAGAGCTACAAAGCGCCCTGAAGAGCACTGTATCAATGTGCCAGAAGTCTATGGTTCTGATAGGTCAGACATTTGCGTTGATTTCCGCTGCCAGACAGAATAATATCCTTCAAGTACTGGGTGTCCATGATTCAAGTCTGTATCCTCAAGATTATCCAAATTTCAAGAACTTTTTTCTTTTTGGAAGTGATTTCATTTTCCAATTGAAAAAATGGCTAAGAAACAAAGCCAATAAACTAACCTTAAAATCCACAACTAAGCCAGCGGTTAACACTGTAAAGGTTGTAAAGACAGAAAAAGTAAAGACATCAAGTGCTACATCAAGTGAAGGTTAGTTCCTCAATAATTCTGCAATAGTAAATATAGGCTATTGTCTGAAATTGCCATTGACTTTCTATCAGGCTTTTCCCCAACTGTTTTAAAAAAAAAATAAAAAATCTTGCACATCTTTCACCACATTTATTTTTTTTTTATTTTTCACAAATTCCTTAACTTTTTATAAATTATTTTTATTTATTATAATAAATGCACAGTTCTCCATTCCTACTGTCATGTCCCCCCCCCCCCCTATTGTTCCAAAGCAGTCATAAGAGAAAAACAAAAAAAAAGCTATAGTTTGTATGCCGCTCCTATTCAGGGCTATGTACCTCAATGGTTGGACTACAAAGAAGTCTAGTATAAAGTCTGATGCTGTATGGCAGTAGTTGAGCAATAAGTAGCAGTAGAAATTGCTTTGTAATATTTGGAAAAAATATTTAACATTTGTGTGTCCGAGTGGTGTGATGAAAGCTGTCCTATTGTCAGTTTGAGTTAGAAGCTCCTAAAATTCTCTCTTACATTAAAGGCAAAGCTGCTGATCCGAAAGTTGTTGCTTCTATTGATAAACTTCTCGAAAATGCAAAGAAAGGAAACCAGGCTGATAAAGAAAAGTCTCCATTTTGGTAAGGACTTATAGTATCACATGCAGATCTTTGCATACAAAGCAAAACTATATGGAGTCAGTGGGTTGATGGCATATTACTAGGAAATACCGTTTCTTGATGGCTACTAGGGGTTTGACATAATTCAATGGTGCAAAGCACGGGTGAAATGCTGGGCAGAAGAACTGAAGCACACCTTCATTTAAAGGGTTTTTGCTGTCCCATCTGCAAATAGCATGATGTAGGGGCGAAGAGTCCAGCATTGTATCAAATATATAGTTTTAATAAACTCACGGTCCACCTGCGGCTTATTAACAGTTCTCTGAATATTGTACTCTGTATATCCACACCACTGATTGACCGCTTTTTGCTTGTACACAGAAAGCTGCCAATCGGGTGGGGATATACTGAGCTCATGAATATGGAGGTCAAAATGGCAGCAGGGCAAGTAGTTCTCTAATCATAATGTCCTGATAAATCGCTGGAGTCAGGATCTCGTTCTGCTGCTCTCAGATTAGATGGCAAACACCGGGTGACAGATTCCCTTTAAGGGAATGGGGGATGGCAGCAATTCTGATCTACGCCTCTGTCTACAGTTATGGTTTAATAGTAATATTAACCCCATAGCAACTGCCGATACACATAAAAACAGTGGCAGCTAAGGGGCCGTATTCCCTCATATCGCCTTTTTAAAACTGTGATTAAGAATGAGGTAATAGCCACCCTCCCACCCTGTCTGAAAATCTCTGGGATTTCAGCTACCAGGGGTAGCTGAGACTCTAGAGAACACGATCATGGCTGTTTTTTCCAGTTCCCGATCACTTGATCGCTGTTAAATAATTTCTCTCTCCTCTGACATGATATAACATGTTATAGCAGAGAGAAATGGTTTCCTCAAGCCCTTCACAGTACTTTAGTGCCAGATCCACCCTTCCCCGGCCCCCTTCCTCCTTCTGAAGCAAAATGGCGGGAGCATGCAGAGATCTGCCTGTCGGCAACCGCAGGGATTTTTTTTATTTATTGTACCTGACTTTTCATTACTGTGATAAACCCCATCACAGTGATAAAAAAACCCTGTTTTCAGACAGTGACGACTCCTCTTCCTCCACAGGATCCCACAGTCAAATGGTAGTGGAGTCAGTCGTCACTGATGCATCAGATTCAGGGGGAAATCCGTGGTATCACGACAATTCCCTTTCCCCCTTTTTTATCAGCCCCTGGTATAGAAGTTGATGTAACTAATTTTACCCCCTTTTTGATTTTTTTCCAAATTGTTGTTACCTCAGAAGTCCTACAATTGATTGCCTACCAAACAAATTTATATGCCAAACAATAGATTTTCCAAAAACCCACTATCTTTCATTGCTGTTCATGGATCCCCACAAATGTGAAATAAAACAAGGGTCGCCTGTCATTCCGCCAATTTATCACCTTCAAGCAAACCAAACACAGTATCAAGTTATATAAAATGTGTGAGCGCACATTTCCTCTTCGTGTTCCATTTGTCCAAAGGCGGGGACAGTGATGCCGGTGCTGATTGGTGCTCCGGGGTCACGTGTCACAACAACAGCACAAGTGCTGACACCACTGGAATGGCGCTAGTGCCGGAGATGAGTATTGGCTTTTTTATTTTATCTGGGCCAGACCTTTAGATCAAAAAGGGGTTGTCCAAGTAGTAGCCAACTCCTTTAAATCCACCTCCATGCTATCTTATATGTTTCCAAAGTATAGAAGAAAACTAAGGCATAGATAGGCTTTACTGGTTAACCCCTTTACAACCCAAGGTGGTTTGCACGTTAATGACCAGGCCAATTTTTACAATTCTGACCACTGTCACTTTATGAGGTAATTGCTCTGGAACGCTTCAACGGATCCCCCTGATTCTGAGACTGTTTTTTCGTGACATATTGTACTTCATGATTGTGGTAAAATTTCTTCGATATCACTTGCGTTTATTTGTGAAAAAAAACGAAAATTTGGCAATTTTCAAAATTTGAATTTTTATGCCCTTAAATCGGAGAGATATGTCACACAAAAGAGTTAATAAATAACATTTCCCACATGTCTACTTTACATCAGCACAATTTTGGAACCAAAATTATTTTTTTGGTTAGGGAGCTATAAGGGTTAAAAGTTGACCAGCGATTTCTCATTTTTCCAACAAAATTTACAAAACCATTTTTTTTAGGGACCACATCACATTTGAAGTCACTTTGAGAGGTCTTTATGACAGAAAATACCCAAAAGTGACACCATTCTAAAAACTGCACCCCTCAAGGTGCTCAAAACCACATTCAAGAACTTTAACCCTTCAGGTGCTTCACAGGAATTTTTGGAATGTGGAAGAAAAAAATGAACATTTAACTTTTTTCACAAAAATGTTACTTTAGACCCAATATATTTTATTTTCGCAGGGGTAACAGGAAAAAATGGACCCCAAAATTTGTTGTACAATTTCCCCTGGGCACGCAGATACCCCATATGTGAGGAAAAACCACTGTTTGGGCGCACGGCAGGGCTCGGAAGGGAAGGAGCGCCATTTGACTTTTTGATTGTAAAATTTGCTTGAATAATTTGCGGATGCCATGTTGCGTTTGGAGAGCCCCTGATGTGCCTAAACAGTGGAAACCCCCCCCCCCCCCCACAAGTGACCCCATTTTGGAAACTAGACCCCCCAAGGCACCTATCTAGATGCATAGTGAGAACTTGGAACCCCTAGGTGCTTCACAAATTGATTCGAAAAAATGAAAAAGTATTTTTTTTTCCACTTTTTCATTTTTACGAATCAATTTGTGAAGCACCTAGGGGTTCCAAGTTCTCACTATGCATCTAGATAGGTGCCTTGGGGGGTCTAGTTTCCAAAATGGGGTCACTTGTGGGGGAGCTCCACTGTTTAGGCACATCAGGGGCTCTCCAAGCGCAACATGGTGTCCACTAACAATTTTAGCCGATTTTCCATTCAATTTGTTAGCGGACACCATGTCGCGTTTGGAGAGCCCCTGATGTGCCTAAACAGTGGAGCTCCCCCACAAGTGACCCCATTTTGGAAACTAGACCCCTCAAGGATTTTATTAAGGGGTATAGCGAACATTTTGAACCCAGAGGTACGACACAGAATTTGATAACATTAGGTCATCATATTGAATAAGTTGTCATTACTCTTGAGCGCAAGTGCTCTCTACTTGAGTTTGCATCGGGTACTCAGGTATGCACCATGTATCACGGGTGCTCAAGTGAAATGCTCGAGTCCCCGCCCGCATGTTTCACGGTTATTAGACACCCCCAAAAAAACATGCGGGGATCGCTCGTGCATGGCAGGCAATCCCCGCGAGGTTTTTTTGGCCGCGAAGCATATGGGGCGGAGACTCGAGCACCCGATGCAAACTCAAGTAGCGAGCACTTGCGCTCAACACTAGTCGCCATATCGTCATTTTTTTTTTTTTTTTTACATTGGAAAAAAAAACCAACCCCAGCCCTAGCGTTTATTTTTTATGCCGTTCCTCATGCGGTATAAGTGATGAGATTACTTTATTCTTCGGGTCGGTGCGATTACAGCGATACCAGAATCATATCGGGTTTTTATGATTGACAGCTGTCACACACTAAAAGACACACATTTTGTAAAATCTAGTTTTTGCATCGCCATATTTTGGCCGACAGTCATGTGACGGCTTGTTTTTTGCGGGATCAGTTGACGACGTTATTGGTGCCATTTTCAGGCACGTGACATTTTTTGATCGCTTTCTATTCCAGCTTTTGGGAGGCAGAATAAACAAAAACCAACAATTCAGGAATTGTGTTTTTACATTTTTTTATTCTGTTCCGCGTGTGGTAAAATTGATAAGGCAGCTTTATTTTTCAGGTCAGTACGTTTACAGCGGTACCACATTTATATAGTTTTTCTTTGTTTTGGCGCTTGTACACAGTAAAAGCTATTTTATAGAAAAAATTATTTTTTTGCATTGCTTTATTGAGAGCTATAACTTTTTGACTTTTCGGATGATGGAGCTGTATGGTGGCTTGTTTTTTTGCGGGATGAGATGACGTTTTCAGCGGTACCATTTTTATTTATATTCGTCTTTTTGATCGCGTGTTATTCCATTTTTTGTTTGGCGGTATGATGATAAAGCATTGTTTTTTGCTTTGTTTTTGTGTTGTTTTTTTACAGTGTTCACTGAAGGGGTTAACTAGTGGGACAGTTTTCTAGGTCAGGTCGTTACGGACGCGGCGATACCAAATATGTGTACTTTCTGTTTTTTTTTTTTTTTTTTTTTTTTTTCATAATATTTCTTGATGGGTACATTATATTTTTATTTTTAGTGGATTATTTTTTTTTAGGTTTTTTCACTTTCAGACAGTTTTTTTTACTTTTTTACTTTGTCCCACTATGGGACTTTAACTTTTTTTATTCTGATCGCCTGCATGGCACAGGAATGCAGCACCATCCCTGTGCCATGCAGGCTGTCAGCGCAGGACAGGGAGAAGATAGTTTGGAGATGCACTGCGCATGTCCAAACAATCTTCCTGCTGTCTGGTGACCCGGATGTTGTCATGACTACATCGGGTCGTCATGGCAACACCAGGGAAGCCGCGGCAGACATCGCCGGAAGAGGAGGTGAGTATCGGCGATCACCTCCCCTTGCCTCCGCAATGCTGCGATCGACTTCGATCGCAGCATTGCGGGGGTTAATGTGCTGGGAGTGGTGCAGGACCGCTCCCTGCACATAGTATCGGGTGTCAGCTGTGACAATCAGCTGACACCCGGCGGCAATCGCACCCGCACAGCCTGTGTGCGCGCGATCGCCATGACGTACTAATACGGGTCAGGCTCTTAAAGCCCAGGGCACAGACGCGTATTAGTACGTCATGGGCTTTAAAGGGGTTAAAGGAGTAATTAGATTCTCAAGACTCTGCTTTTTCATCTATACTTCCTGTGAATTGTTTTGGGTAGATGCTTCTGGGCGACTGCTAAACTGGTCTGTCCTGCACACTGATATTTAATATATACTGATCCCGTGTTCGCCTGCTTATAGCACATCCTCCCCACCCCCGTACCGTCCAAGGTGAGCGGCTCTGTCTTGGATTGGTACCAATGTATCTTGAAGGCTGAGTTCCCCCCCCCCTCAGCCACGCTATTTTTTTTTTTTTTTGTCTGATTCATGACGGCTATGAGATCACACTGTTTCTGAAGCTAACTACACGAAGCATGATACAGTAGAATGTAGGAATTGTTAAAGGTCATAGTTTGTGCCAACCCGATCTGAAGTTTCTGTGGATCTTGTTTTTATGAATGGATTTACTATTAAAAAAAAGTCAGCAGCTTCCTTCATTAGCTGTTTTTTTTTTTTCTTTCAGGTTCTTGTTTGATGAGGGAAGCAATGAGTATAAATATTATCGTCAAAAGTTCGTAGAGTTTCAGAAATCCAAAGATCAAATACACACACAGAGCACCCAGACAAAAAAATGTAAGCGAACTCCTGAAGAGTTGGCTTGTGAGTCAGTGAGGGCAATGCTGTATGCAAAGAAGGCACAAGCTGTGAAGAGGAGGCTCTCCAAGACCTTGGCCTTCTCAAGAAAGCGAAAGCAGGCCAAACTTAAGAGCCGTAAGGCAAAGGCATCTCCTACTGTTAAAGCGGAAAAGATTATCAAAACGCAGAAACCGCTTGAAATCATACCATCAACTGAGGCAACGACCGAAAAATCTTCCTGTGAATTAGATGTAAAATCACAGGAAACACCAGCACAATGCTCGGAGATTACAGAAGTTCAAAAAGATGACGAATTACAAGAGGATAAAGAATCATTACTAGAAGAAGGTTTGAAGCGATTTCTTCTTAAATTTGTGTTTTGATTTTTAAATTGTAGCTGACTTATTTTACTCCTGGGTGATCGGGTGATTTTCTGTCTTTTCCATTCATTTTATTATATGATGTACTGGCAAACACAGAAAAAAAATAAGTGTGATCAAATGGCCGGGGGGAGAGGAGAGGGTAACCTTGCAATGCTGCTATTTTGCTTTTATTATGGCCTTTATTTTGCAGTTAAATGTACCTGGCAACATAATTATTCAGGTGAGTACAATTATGGCAATACCAGGCTTGTATTGTTTTTCTACAGTACAGTGAGGTCTTAATGAGTTTTTGATTTTGCATATCTTGGCTGGGCAAAAAAATAAAATACAACATCTTACAATTTCAGCAAAGTGGATGGGGTTTATAAAAATCTCTATACCCATTTTGATTTTCCTTTTTTATTTTTTTGTGTGCATTTAAACCACATGTAGTTTACACGTGAATGTAACAATACATTTTTGTCAAAGCCAAATACCAGGAAGTAGCAAAAACAAAGCAGCTTAATTTAAAACATGACCAAAAAGATACAATCTGCAGCATCAAACGCACATTTAAAAAAGAAAAACACAAACTCCAGAACGCACTGGAAAAAAAACGCAACTAACTCAGTTTAGCTAATGTGTTTATATATACTGTTGACAATCTGCAATATCAAAAACTCACCACAAAGCCTTAAGTGTTGAAAAAACATTCAGAAACTTTAACTTTTTTTTTTCACCATTTTGAGACCTTTTAAAGGGGTATTCCCGTATCCAATATCCTATCCCAGTATGGAGTAGATGTAATAATATTAGCAAACTCCAGTTAGAAATATAGTGTAGTTCTTCTGATTTGCTATGTTCCTCACCCCATGTGCAGGGCATTGCAGCAGCTTAGATATCCATGGTTATGACCACTAACTAACTTTCACTATATGAGTGGTTGTAACCATGGATACCTAAACTACTGCAGTGCCCTCTACATGGGGTAAACGACATGGCTTATCAGAAGAACTATACTACGTTTGTAATTGGAGGTATTTGCTAATATTGTTATTACACCTAATACATATTGGGATAGGATTTTGGACATGGGAATACCCATTCATGTTAGTCTTCTGTCATTGGAGTACACGAGATGTTTATACACTTTTGGGATTAGTGCGACAACTGAAACTGCAATATATATCTGTATTGCACAGGTTAATCAATTTTTATATTTCAACTAGACTTTTATGGGCGAGGTGATACCAAATGTGTTTTTTTTTTTTTTTTACACCTTCCCGAATGGGCAATTTCAAATTTTTGCTGATGTGGTTGCTCAGCTAATGAGACTTCGCCAAAGCCAGGGAGATAATAGGTATAGGGATAGGTGGGGAAAAGGGGTGTGATTTGAACATTTAATTTCTTTATTTGTAATATCTTTTTAGGCTACGTGCCCACTATGCGTTTTTGCCGTGGAATTTCCGCAGCGAAAACGCTTGGTAATACGTGCCCCATGGTCCCCAATGATAATCCACATGTGCTGTGCACATGCTGCGGAAATTTCCGCTGCGGATTATCATTGCGGAAAAATCCGCAGCATGTCCATTAATTTTGCGGACACGCAGCGTAATTGCCACCATTGACTTGCATTGAAACGCATAATATCCGTGTCAGTACATTTGTACACACAAATATTATGCGTTTCTATGTGCGGATGGTACCCGGGTTTGGAGAAGAGGAGACTCCTCCAGACTCTGGTACCATAGAACCAGTAAAAAAATAAATAAAATAAAAAATATTATACTTGCCTTCCGATGGCCCCTGGTGTTTTCTCCGCTCCGTCTGGTCTGTTGTATGGGTCGCGGTGGTGTGAAGGACCTGCCATGACGTCATTGAGTCATGTGACCTGACACGTGATTTAATGACGTCACCGCAGGTCCTTCACACCACTGTGACCCATACAACAGACCAGATGGAGCGGAGAAAACACCAGGGGCCATCGGAAGGCAAGTATAATCTTTTATTTTTTTTTACCATTCTTATTCTTTTCTTTTTTTTTTTAAACTATTACTTCATCACACTATATAAATCCATGCCGGTTGCATGGATTTATATAGTGTGACCAAATTGTCAAGCACTTTGCCAAGTGATGTCAAGCGCTTTTCCAAGCCATTTTAGCAACCCACATGCAGAAATGCATGCAAAAACGCTTGACAAACTCTTCTACCTGGCAGGGAAAAACGCATGTAAAATCTGCATGCGTTTTTCCTGCCAGGGAAAAGCGGAAAAAATATGCAGCATTTCTGCATCGTGGGCACTTTACCTTATTAAAACATTAAAATAAGCTTTATAAGGCTAAGGTGGATGGGTTCTTTTACCTTTTTTTTTTTTTTTTTGATACCCTGCAGTTGGCTGATCGCTTGATCTGCTATATACAGGGCTGCCACTATAAAAATTTCAGGGCCCTATACTGGCAAAACTTTTGGGTCCCCCTGAGTCTCCGCCTCCACCCCTCGAATGTTCCACAATCCCACTGCCCACTCTTGGGAAACTCCACTTCTGCACCATTGCCTTACCAATCACACATTAACAGTTCCAATCGAACACCAGATCACATACAGCTTTTGTTTTGGCCAAAAGATATTTTAAGCTGCCACCACGACGAGGTAAACTCTTCTGGCTGGGCCCTACTCTACTCTAACCTATTAAACATTTCTTAAAATATCCAATACTATTTTAGGTATATTTTTATTTATTTTTCTTTTAAGGGAATGTGTCGCATACATTTTTTAAAATGACCAATAATATCATATACAAGGGACAAATACCATCACTCCATGGCCAGATCACATATTGCCCCCACATAGTGACCGAATAACACCACATAAAAGGCACAAATGCCTCCACACCGTGACCAAACCACATATTGTCATCACATAGTGACCAAATACTACAATACTGATCATTAATAAACAGTAATGTTACCTTAAGTGCCATTATACACAGGAACTCTACATAGTATACAGTGTATAGTGTCAGTGTACAGGTAATACAGCGATTACCAGTGACTACATACACAGGAGCTCTCTATATAGTGTCAGTGTACAGGTAATACCGGTATCATCTGTGATATTATACCCAACTCTGTATATAGTGTCAGTGTACAGGTAATGGTGATCACCAGTGACATTATATACAACTCTGTATATAGTGTCAGTGTACAGGTGAAAGTGATCAGTGACATTATACACAACTCTGTATATAGTGTCAGTGTACAGGTGAAAGTGATCAGTGACATTATACACAACTCTGTATATAGTGTCAGTGTACAGGGAATAGTGATCACCAGTGACATTATACACAACTCTGTATATAGTGTCAGTGTACAGGTAATAGTGATCACCAGTGACATTATACACAACTCTGTATATAGTGTCAGTGTACAGGTAAAAGTGATCACCAGTGACATTGTACATAGTATATAGTGTCAGTGTACAGAGAACACACTGACTCACCAGCAGGGCTATGGAGTCGTTAAGCCAGACCTCCAACTCCTCAATTTCCATGACCATGACTCCGACTCCCTCATACATGGCTCATGTGTAAGTGATAAATTTACTGTAGCACAGATTCATCTCCGCTAAAAGTCTAGACCCTTAGATCAGGAATAGGACAGACATTTATAGGACATCTCATAACTTTCCCAGACTCTTATGGAAAAATATTCCCCACAAACTGCATTGAACTACTGTACCTAATTTATTATACAGGGTGGTCCAAAAGTAGGTGGACAGAAAGTGTAATAAGGTTATGAAGGGGGAGATTTATCAAACATGGTGTAAAGTGAAACTGGCTCAGTTGCCCTTAGCAACCAATCAGATTCCACTTTTCTTTCCCCCAATTCATTACCAGTCACTCATGCATTCTCAATGCCCCCCACTCCCGATTCATTATATTTACATGCACCTCTTCGCCCCAATTCATTTTATGTCCTCTTTCTCCCACCCCCACTTCATCATGTTGTCCCCCACCCTCAAATCATTATCCTTTGCTCTCTCCCTAAACCCTCAAATTATTTGCTCTCCCCACTTCATTTCCTCTTTCCACCCCCCCACTCCCAGTTCATCATGAGCTGTCCCCCAAGACCATTTAATTCTGTTTAAAAATAAAGTTTTCATACTTGCCTCTTATAAAATCCTTGCAGCTCTACTTCTGGACTGGCAGCATCCTTGCGCTCGATGTCTATGCGTACGTGCCATCTCCAGCGCGTCACTGACTGGAGGGAGGGACTCCCTTGGAACTGCATGGCCGTGCAGCTCCAACGCTCCCTGTGCGGAGGAGATGTACACGGACTGCAGCGGCACGCAGGCACACGATAACCCGGAGCCCGATGAGAAGAAGCACAAGATGAAGGGAGCCTGGGTCCCCGCTCTTTACTGCTGTTTATCGGGCCCCATACAGCGGTAAGGGCAGTAATGCCCTGATGGCGGCCCTGACTATATATACTGCAATATAAGTGTATTGCAGTATTTAGATAAAAACATGGCCTCCAAAGAAGCTTGACTGAGCTTCACCAGAGAATACCAACATGGGGGTCCTACAGCTGGCCCCCAGTTGCCATAGCAGCCCATTGGCACTCTGCAATTGTGTTGCAGATGGTCGATGGGCATCTGGAATGATATGTCCCCAGGATCAATTGCTTTGAATTTTGTAATCAGATTTTTGGCAGTGATTGGAGGTTAGCTTTGATCGCTTATGTAATCTACTGGGTATGGTGTGGGCTCAGTTTCTAAGCCCGCTCTATATACCCAGTCCATATTCATGCACAACTTGTGATGTGAAGTTGCATCACACGTCAGGAAGGGGTTAAGAAAATATCCTAGTTTACTGCTAAAACCACTTCATATTCATCCTAGCTATGTTTTTGTTCACCCTATATCTTTTCTTTCATTCTTCTACAATATTGAATGCAATTTAAAAATTGTATCCTTTGGCTGCCGTAATCAGTTTGGTGGCACAGCGAGTTTTGGCCTTTCTTTATATAATATAAACTTGTCTTGTGCCAGGAGCCATAATTTTTTTTTTTTTTTTGTTTTTCAGGCTTGGATGTAATTGTCAGTTTGGGTTGCATATAACTTAAAGGGGTTGTCCGGTCCAAATCAATAAGTCTGGTGTCACTCTGTGTGACTGCAGGCTTATGAATCCCTCCAGCGCACGCAGTGTGTGCTGCTGGGATTCGCTGGTTTCTGAGCCAGGACCTGAGGTATGTATGCGTTATACATACTCCCGGCCAGAGCCTGACTAGTGGGCGCGGCCTCGCTCCATACACCTGCATTGAACGATGTCGCACCCTGATTAGTGACGTGGGTGTGGTCTACTAGAGAGCACAGTTTCGCTCCGTACAAGTGTATGGAGTGAGGCGGTGCCCACTGCATGGGCTCTGGCCGGGAGTATGTATAATGCATACATACCCTCAGCTCCCGGGTCAGAAGCCGGTTAATTGTCGCAGCGCAGTGTGCGCGCGCTGGAGGAATTCCTAGGTCTGCAGTCAGTGACTCTACTTGGAGTCATATTGAACAGCAGCATTGTTAGACTATAGAGCTGCTGTTGCCTCTCACCGTGCAGACTGTGTATTCCCATGTGGTGCAGCTTCATCTTGTCTTTTGTGCCTCCTGCTTGTGACTGATTGATTTCTCCCTGTCACCTCTTACAAATAGAAGATGCAGGAGAACATTTTGAAGACCAACCATCTGATACAATTGACCAACTGCTGACGCAGCCGTACACATGTTTGGTTTATATTGGCTATTACAGTCAGACAATCCTTTCGCACACAAAGCTTACACGCAATAAAGGTTTTTTATCGGACAAAAATTTTAAATACATCTAACTTTTCAGATATGTCGTTGGTTAACGCAATCAATTGTGAAACTTCACCGAACAGTCATTCTTGATGGTTGAAATAGTCAATTCTCATCAACTTCAGTCTGTGCATGGGCACTAGTGAGTTTGCTGTAGATAATCATTGTTAGTACTTGCCTACTAAATCACTGCACTCCTGTTCCCATAGTTGGGGCAGAAGTTACATATTTAGCAGCACTCTCTGCATGGGGACATACGATGAACAAGTAGAGAGGGGCTGAGAGTTGCCAGCAGCATTTGATAAGTAATGTCATCATGTAGATCACAAGAAGCCTGACCAGTCTGTGATTTCCAGAAATGTTATTTACCTGCAGGTACAGCATTAAACTCATTCTTTCCTACCTTACCGGAGAAAATGAAGTTTTAGGCAAAGTGCCCACGATGCAGAAATGCTCTGGATTTTTCCTGAGCGTTTCTGCATCTCCCTGGCAAAAAAAAAAACGCATGCGGATTGTACATGCGTTTTTTCTGCCAGGAACAAGCGCTTGTCAAGCTTTTTTAGCATGCGATTTCACATGCTTTTGTCAAGCTCTTTTTCCAAGCGATTTTTAGGAAAAGAGCTTGAAAATTGGTCACACTATATAAATCCGTGCTACCGGCATGGATTTATACTGTTTGACCAACATCATGTTAAAAGAAAAAAAAAAATTAGAACATAAAAAATAACCTTATACTCGCCTTCTGATGGCACCCGCTCTGCTTCCGGCGTCGCTGCTGGCTCCGTGGCGGGTACCGGTAATGTGAAAGGACCTTCCATGATGTCAGCGGTCATGTGACAGGTCAGAAGGCGAGTATAAGGTTCTTTTTTATTTTAATTCTTTTTTTACTTACAGGTACTATGGTTCCCCGGTCTGGAGGAGAGTCTCCTCTTCTCCAGACCCGGGTACCATCTACACATTGAATCGCTTAATATCCGCATGTGCACATGTAGTCATGCGGATCTTATGCGATCCAATGCAAGTAAGTGGCTGCAAAATCACACTAGAATTGGTCTTGCTGTGGGTTTTACCGCAATGCGAATTCGCAGCAAAAAATTTCCGCATGATGTGCACAGCACATGCGGATTTGCATTGCAGTAAATGGCAAACCTATTACAAGCGGTTTTAAGGCGTTTTCGCGCCGAAAATATGCCGCAAAAACGCATTAAAATCGCTTCGTGTGCACATAGCCTAATTCTGCTCGCAGCAGCTCGCTTCCAGTCTTATGTGATGTAGGGAGCGTTTACAGTCAATGTGCACTGTACAGTGAGCATGGTTGTAATCACTCCCTTGCACTGACATGTTGCTCCCTGCTGGACAGTGATTACAGCTGTGCTCACAGAATAGTGAGCGGTGACTGTTACATCTCCTCGATGACTGGAAACAAGTGGCTGCAGGGAGAATATAACTTTATTTTCTCCCTGTACCCGTTCTGGTAAGGCAAGCAGGCGTGATTTTAGTGCTATTCACCTGCATATTAACCACCTTCATGCAAGTAAATAGCATTTCTGGAAGTGAGAGGTTCACTTTAACATGTATGAATGGCAGTGAACTGGCAAGAGACAAATTACACTGCTGGCATACTGATAGTTTGTTATTATAGGTGCAAAAAAGTGGAAAAGAAATTCAAGTAGTGCAGTTTTAACTCGCCAAAGGCAAACCTGATGGTTTATATGTGATAGGTGTGCCTTCCTGCTTGTTAGAATTCACCACAGTAAAGTATGCTTCTAGTGTGCACATATACAGGAATGCCAGCAGTGCTGACTTTGCATTGCTTTTACCGTTAAATAACATCACCCAGTAATCACGAGCATTTGTTTTTCATAGTTGATGAAAAGACAAAAGACACTGCCATCAAGTTGGCTGAGTTTGTTGCTCAGATGGGACCCGAAATAGAGCAATTTAGCATGGAGAACAGTGTAAACAATCCAGAATTTTGGTAAGGGTGGATAAATTATACTGTGACCTGTCAAAATGTTGTATGTAATGTGCTGGTTTAACTTAGAATTATTCTCTAAAAATGTATAGCAATTTCTGTAGTGTACTATATGAACCTATTAAATAAGATAAAAATGAATTCTGCTGAAAAAAATGAAAACTACACCAACATTAAAGAAATGCTGTGCACATTGTTGAAGTTAATTCCATTCGGATACTTCTAAATACTGTAGTTCTATTCTATGCATATTTGAAGTATGCCTCCAGTGCTACTTGCCTGCTCCATCTTCAGATTGCATGTAGGAAGACACATCTCCACACTGGTACAGTTATAAATGACTTTTGTGCACAGGTCCTCATAATAAGAATCACACCAATGCACAATACTCTGGGTATTACACAATTGCCTCTGCACCCTTTATGCACTCATGTTTCACCACAACTAATTTAAAAGCCAAGTGGGATTCGCATTAGGTGGGGCATGTTCCTTGTGATACCAAGGTCTTAGACAGATTTTTTTTTTCCCTTTTTTGGAATTTTTCCTATGTATGAAATAAATTGCTTACTGTTTTTTCCCTCCCCCTCCTCTGAAGGTTTTTACATGAGAAAGACAGTCCTGCATACAAGTTCTATCAGAGTAAAGTGAAGGAGTACAAGCAAGCTCAAGTAGAAACCTCTGATGAGGAAATTGGGCTAGAAGACACTGATTTAGAGAACATAAGGACTGGCGATGAATTACAAAATGATTCTGACGAGGAAATGGCAGTAGAACCGGATGCAGAATGTGAGGCTGCTGAAGCGCCAAGCGCAGAGGCTATTCCAGTAGCTGCATTTAGCCAAATGCCCACTCCAGCCCGACCACTTGTAACTCGAAAGAGAGTAGCTAACCTCAAGGTTGGCATGCTACCGCCCAAAAGAGTGTGTCTTGTGGAAGAGCCCAAAAGTAAGAATATCTTTTTCTCTGTTTTTTAATTCCTCTAAGTTTCTTTTCAATTCTTGCTTTTCAATTGATTTGTATGGTGATAAATCAGATCATTAGTTCAACTGCATTCAGATTGTGCTTGTAGGCTGGGTTACTGTATGCTGGGTTACTGTTTGCCATATTTTAACAATTTCATTGAACTTACAAAGCGATGTGTTCTAACATTCCCATGTGCTCTGAATTGTATTAACTGAAACATTTTAAGTTTCTTTTAGTTATATATCCTATTTTTTTTATAATAGTTCATGAACCGGTCCGTATTGAATATGAACGCCCACGGGGACGTGGACGCAGCAGAAAAAGGGTAAGTCCCACATAGTAAGATGTATTCTCTATTTCTGGTTTAAAGGTATTTTTTTTTCACTTTACAAAAACATGGCCCAAAACTTTTTTTTTTTTTTTTGTACGTGTAAAATAGGGTACTCTCCTTCCACAGGTCCAGCACTGGCTCTCGCAGGCCAGATTTTTTTAGACAGTATGAGCATTTCAGCTCTGTGATATGTACTGTAAATGTCATGTTGCTTTGGCAGCCAGTACATGAGGACCGGAGCAGCGGAGAGCTGACTCTGGGAAGGTGAGTACCTACTGTGTTGTTTTGATATGTAGAAAAGCCTTTGGGGCCATGTGTTTGAAAAGTGAGAGCAACCTTTTTTTTTTTAAAAAAAAAAAATGTGTAGTTATATATTGAAAGAAATACATGCAACAATAAGTGTCTCATCACTTTATATGCACAGAATCTACAGTCACATACGTTATATTAACAAATATTGGGACTCCTACATATTACAGCTGCAGGAGCTCTAATTACCTTATTCCAACATGGGTATTAATATTGAGTTGGTCCCGATTTTTCAGTTATAACAGTTTCCACTCAGTTGGGATGGCTTTCTACAAGATTTTGGAGTGTCTGTGGGATTTTTTTTTTCCTATTTTCCAGAAGAGCATTTGAGAGGGCTTGGCTCGCATTCTGTTTTAGCTCATCCCAAAGGTGTTCGATGGGGCAGAGGTCAGGCAAGTTCTTCTGCACACACTTGCCCAACCATGCCTTTATGGATCTTGCAAAGTCATTCTGGAACAGAAAAGGACCTTCCACAAATCTGGAATTGTCGAAAATGTTGTGGTATGCTGAATCATTAAGATTTCCCTTCACTCTAGTTAAGGGAACTTGGCCAACTTTTGAAAAACAACCCCATACCATTATCCCCTCTCCACCAAACTTTACAATTTGCACAGTACAATCAAGCTGGTAAGGTTCTTCTGGCATTTGCCAAAACCCAGACTCATCCATCAGACTATTAAATACAAAAGTGTAATTCATCACGCCGCAGAACATACTTCTACTGCTTTGGCGTCCCGTGGCAGCGTGCTTTACACCACTTCCGCCAATACTTGGCATTGTGCTTGATCTAAGGCTTGTATGCAGCTTCTCAGCCATGGAAACCCATGCCTTGGGACTGCCAGCACAAGTTTTTGTGCTGAGTTTACTGCCAGAGGAGGTTTTGAGCTCTGTAGAGCATTGGTGACTTTTGGGAATACTGCACCTCAGCACTCAGTAACTCTCTGTAAAGTTACATGGTCTGCCGTTTTGAGTTGCTGTGGTTTCTAAACGCTTTTACATATTCCACAATCAACTGAGTGTGGTAATACTGAAAACTGGAAGGGAAGAAATTTCATGAACTTACTTGTTACAATGAAGGCATCCTAGTACAGTACCACGCCTGAATTCATTGAGCACTTTGGAACAAGCCATTCTATCACAAATATCTGTACAGGCAGACTACATGGCTAGGGGCTGGATTTTATGTACCTGTGGCAATAGGACTGGATAAAAGACCGGAATTCAAGGCTTAAAATCTGTCCCAATACATTCCCCATATAACGCTTATTTTATATAGGGTGTTTTGCTTTGTGGGCGAGCACATTACCGCCATTAATAGGTGACTTTGTTGAGAACTTATGATGGGTAGACAACTATAATGAAGACTCTCCTCCTGAATCAATCCCTCTACGTTCCAGGCAAAGTGTATTTTTCTTTTTCACTATGCTTGGCTAGTGGCAGCTGTACCAATTTGCTGAGTGGCCCAGAGTCCAAAAAACAAACGCCTTTTAACACTTTTTCTTCCTTTTTTTTCTTTTTTTCCTCAAGAAACCAGTGGATTTACAGTATGCTGATAAGAAGCTTACCCAACAGAATGTGGGTTTTCAGATGTTGTGTAAGATGGGCTGGCAAGAAGGTGACGGACTTGGTTTTCGTGGATCTGGCATCAAAAACCCCGTAAACGTGTATGTTGTGCAACAGGTTTATTTTACATATTGCTGTCAGCAAGTTTTTATTTTGCACTACCTTATACATAAGTAGCTTACCACAGCCTGGGCTTTACAAAGAACCCTTTATTATGGAGTTCCTTTTTGAACCATCATCCTTGGAAACTGTAGGCTGCTGACACACAGGCTCTATGGTCCATAGTATATTTTGTCCTCACCGATATGAGGTGCATATTAAACTGGGCCTCCAGCACAAATTGTACACCTCATTCTTTATAGTAGAGTTATTATCTGAGAACAGTTATATTTTCTGTGGTCGTTTTTTCCGTCAGCAGGTCTTGGATGACTGACGCCAAAGGCATTTACTGACATGACCAAAGATTATCACTTGGATTTCCTTTCGCTGTACATGAGCTGGTTTGCTCGCTGTACATGAGCTTGCTTTACCAGTGTTTCACCAAAAGATACACTTTTCTAAAGAATGTTTGATGTCATATCCTGTCCAAGTTAAAAAGCCATTCACTGGCTGTTTTTAAGTTGTATGCCACTTTTTTTAGGGGCACAGTCTCTGCTGGAGAGGGCTTTGGTACTGAAGGAAAGAAGGCTGGCACTTCTACAAACTTTGATGCTTTTCGTCACAGAATGATGCAAATGTACAAGAAAAAATTTGCCAAATAAGTAGGTAAGCTTGCAGAATACTCCATAAATACACACTTTTTTTTAATGTGTTAATGGTGCATTCCTTTGAAAGAAGTGGAAGATTATCTGGATTAATGAGGAAACACTTTTCAAAAGTGTGTGTACAGAATGGGGCTGATTTATCAAAGCTTTTACGGCAGAAAACTGGTGAAAAAGCTCTGAAAAGTTTTCAAAATTTTTGCACAGATGTTAGTTGCACAAACTTTTGTGATTTTTATTTTTTATTTTCTTTTTTGTCAATTTTCACGCCAGTTTCAATCCGCTCTGTCAAAATGGGAGGAACTCTAGGGAAGCATGGCAGTCAAATTTATCAAGTGTGCCAACATTTTGTACTCCAGAAATGCTGCTCCAGTCCCTGGTTGTAGTAGCATTCTTTCTGGTACGGAGTCATAGGCCACTCAGAAGTGATGCTGAATTAAGTGGAGAATGAATTCGCCGCCTTCTACTCCAGCAAGTCTGGCATAGTGCATGCGTGTTACGCCAGTCTTGATGAATCTGTCCCATTGACTAACCACCACATTTTAGGCGCTTTTCTTTTCCCAATGCAAGCAGCTTACACTCCTGCAATATGTTCAATACCTAGACAGGCAGAGACCTTATGATTTGTTGGCTATGTGATGGCGATCCTAGATAGTGTTAGAATAATTTTGTTGAGAATATTGGTGTTATGTCCTAAACGTACTTTCATTGCCCTTTGTACGTTTTACAGTCGTGAGCGGAGTTTGATTCTCTTCTTGTGTATTTACTCTTTTTCAATACAAGTGTGTACCTTCAAGCTCGGGCTTTTCTTTCCAAGTTGGACATCAAAATAAAATTTTCTATCAAACAGGAGTAGAAAATCTAACACACGAGAAATGTTGTGTATCTTGTAGGTTGAAAGGTGCAATCACTTGATCAATATTGTATGTAATTTGAAAGGGGATGATTGGGATCCGTGCTGTCTGCTTATATCGTAACGTTAAGTCTTCTCGCAGTGGTTGTTCTGTTTCAGAGGACAACCTTATATTTAATTTAGAGTCTTATACAGGAATACTGTATTGAATTTTCAGAATCTGTTTTATATTCCATTCTTTCACATATTTATACCTCTTATTATAAAGCATTTTCACGTTTAAAACAAAAACCATTAAAAATGTCCTCTTTCTGAAGGCAATTGAATTTGTTTCTTTGGTTTTTGTACCATCAAAAGAATTTAGAAACCAGCAGTTTGTGTGATTTATTTCACTTTGAGCGGTTTCTGGTTTCAAGATTTGGACATCTTTGCCATAATATTTGGCCCACATCACACAGTGCTTTTCCGTGTGGTTAATGTGGGGCAGGAATTTTACTTTATTCGCAGACCATTGTGCCTAGCATTTATGCTGCATGATCTTAGCCCTTCGTGGTAAGGCGGCTCTTGCTGGCCTGGTTGGACCTCTTATGTACTCGCTGATTTTCATGCCATTTAAGTTCAAATATTCATTTTTTTTTCATTTTTTTCCCCCCATGTCACAGGAAACTGGAGGACTGCTGAAATCTATGAAGTTACTTTTTCCTGTATATTTTGGGTCTCAAGTTAAACCCCTATAGTTTTCAGATTAAAAGGTGTGTTTGTTCCTGATCTTCCTACATACTGGTTTTGTTCTTGTCTTTGTTTTATTTCTTCTTTCATATACTGGGATAGAAGTGTTGCCATTATTAGAAAACCTTTTTCCTATCCTGTGGCACATTTCTAATGTATACATTTCACTAAAGCTTTTAAGAAACAAAATGTTAGTTCTTTAGTAGATATTTGTTTTGGTCATTACAATATTACCTGGTATAAAACTGTTTAACAATATTTTCAAGTATGTTTGTTTTAAGTGTTTTCACTTGTGGACAACCCTTTGTTAATGGGCCCAGGGAGGTAGTTTGGTTTGGGAATGCTCTCCTCCCAGAACGGTGCCGCTACTCCGTATTGAGCGATACATCCCTTGCCGAATTCCTGTTATCAGTAGGAAAAAAGCATTATTTCCACTGAGACAAAATGAATGTGGCAGACAGACTTTGGTGGCTGGGGACGTGACTCTGAGTATACGTAGGAGTGGTGCCAGTCTAGGAGGGGTGAGTATCTTTTTTTTTTTTTTCTTTTATGTGATTAAAAAGTCTTGTGTAAATAAAAATGGTATCCCTGAAACAGTCATCTTGTCTCGCAAAATACAAGCCTATATGCTGTCAGTAGAAAAATAAAGTTTTAGATCACATATGGCTTTCTATAAATGTTTTTCTTTTTTTTACAAAATTGATCTTATGTGTAAAACTAACAAAACCTAAAAAACATTTATTAATGTGGTATCGCTGAAATTGTACTGTCCCAAGGAATACCAACATCTTATACCACATGGTAATAAAAAGGATAAAAAGTTATTGAACTGCTGCTGTTTTGTTTATTCTGCTTTCCAAAAATCGCAAGAATGCTCGCTTCACATTTATCCTGCGCTCTGAGCTGAGCACGGACATCTGGATTTCCATCTAAATCTCTGGGAGGAAAAAAGAATAAGAGATTCAGACAATACAGACAGAACGGGTTTCTATATGAGTTAGACCAGGGGTAAATGGGCCACGCATAGAAAAATTTTTAATATGAAGGGCCGCATTTTTTTTTTATTTTTTAAATTCTTTATAATTGTGTTCATATGGGTTATGATCCAGGTCTTGTCTTTTACTTCAGTCTTTACAAAAACAGCATTTTAAGTGGCCAAATATCGTTTTTTTTTTTTTTTTTTATGGCCCCTTTTAACTGTAGGAAGGGTCCCCATCTTGTTATACTGTTCCCCATCCTGTAATCTCCATCCTGTAATAATGTCCCCTGTCTTGTAATGTCTCCATCCTGTAATAATGACCCTTGTCGTGTAATAATGGTCCCCATCTTGTAGCAACGTCTCCATCCTGGTCCCCATCTTGTAACACACAAAAAATTGTTCTCACCTGACCTCGCTTCTTCTGCAAACGGCGTCCTATTCCTCTTCCACAGCCGGGGCACTTGAAGTTATGTGCACCTGCGCCGTGACGCTGACCTCTGATTGGCCAGGGGCTGGTATAGGTATTGTGGTGCAGAGAGCTGGTCCCTGCGCCGCAATACATTTCAGTTAAATGTGCGTCCGAGAACACACATTCAGTTGAATAAAAGCACTGACGTCTGCGGCCCCTGACTCCCTGGGCCTTATGTTTTGAGAGCCCTGAGTTATAGACAGTCATTTTGAAATCCATCTGGCTTCTTTCCCAGCCCCTGCTGTAAAAATGTCCTCCACCATTTTTTTATTTTTAAAGGCATGCACAAAAGTGCCGTCGACTACGCTCTTCTAAAAAGTTGGGCAACACCAAAATAGATGCCATATGGATTACAAAGTGGCAATATGTACCACATTATAGTGAATAGTTCAGTCTCTGAATGCGGTATTTTGAATATTTGGACAGAATTCCATACGCATAGTGCTCTGCATAAATGAGTACACCCACTTTTTAAAAAGTATCTCATTCAATAGAAAAACAATTTCCAAAATTTTGATGACTGAGTTTCATAGAATATTTTTTTTTTTTAACAACTAACATGAACGTAAGGTTAATATAACTTTTAATTCCAAAATGTTCAATTTTTGCCCAAATTATTTAATGCAAAAATGTATACACCCCACATCAAAAGCGAATACATCCAGTATTCTGTATGACCTACATGATTTTTAAGTTGGCAACATGTTGCAAAATCTTTCCATTCTTCAAGAACAACCTCTTCTTTTTTTTTTTTTTTTTTTTTTTTTATAGCCTGCTAGATGGAGAGTGATGCTCAACTTGTCTATTCAGAATTCCCCATAGGTGTTCGATTGGGTTTAGATCAGAAGATATACTTGGCCACTGAGTCACTTTAACCCTGTTCTTCTTCTGAAATCCAACAGTGGCCCTGGATGTGTTATGGATCATGTAGTGTTGGAAAAGTTTGTGTGTACCAAGGTCACAGAGTGATGGTAGCATCTTCTTTCGATATAGAACGGTACATCTCTGAATTCATGCCGTAAATTAAATGTAGCAGTAGCAGCACTCGTGCAACCCCACATAAGACTCTGCCACCATCATTTTTCACTGTAGGCACCATGCAAATTTTTTTTTGTTCTTCTCACTTTTGTGATGCCATACAGTTTTCAAGGAAACTGTTCCAAAAACAATTATCTTGGTCTCATCAGTCCAAAGTATAGGGTTCCAGTAGTCTTCATGTTTTTCAGCCCTGGCAAATGTGGGCTGCTTTGTGCACGGGCTTTATTAGAGGCTTCCATCGTGGACAACACCCATGCATACCATTCTTCTGCAGTGTGTGCCGTTTTTTTGTCACTTACCCCAGTTTGACTTTCTACTTCTTTAGCTAACTGCCGTGAACTTACATGCCGATTTTCTTCAATTCTACTCATCTGAAGACACTCCTGTTTAGGTGTTAACTTCTGTGGTAAGCCTTGATGTCTGTGAGATGGTTGCAGTTACATCTTTTTAAAATATTTGGATCACTTTTGCTCCAGTATTCTGACTAATAATAAAGCTTTGCTGATCTTCTTGAAGCATTCACCTTTTTTGTGTAAATAAATTTACTTTCTCAGTTCTTGTGACATTTTTCTTCCATGTTGTGCCATTGCGGACAGCATGAAAGGGGAAGGAGGAGTTTTCTTTAACGTCCTTTTATAGTTAACTGTCTGCTGGACAACTGTTTAATGCATACCGTATATTCCGGCGTATAAGACGACCTGGTGTATAAGACGACCCCCCCTATTTTCCTGTTAAAATATAGAGTTTAGGCTATATTCACCGTATAAGACTACCCCTTTTCCAACGCATACCAAACACCGGTAAAAATTAAAAAAAACAGATTTGAATTTAACATGGCCCTTTTTTAATTTAAATTCTTATGACATGCAGGAAAACTGTCACTCATAAACATATTAAAATAGGGGGGACCCCACGTCATTTTTTGGGGGGGTCCCCCATTCTAATAGCTAGTAAAGGCTAGGTATTCAGCTGGGGGCTGATATTAGTAGCCTGGGAAGCTCCGTGGGTATTACCCCCTTCCCAGACTTCAAACATCTGCCCCAGCCGTCTGCTTAACCTCCGCTAGAGACTATAATGATGGGGGATCCCACGCCAATTTTCTTTTTAAAAAATCCTTTATTTTAACACTAAATGACAATTGAGGGGTTAATAAAGATACAGTCCCTAAATTATTATTAATTTTGTAATTTTTCCCAAAAATGTTGACGTGGGCTTCGCCATATTTTTGTGTCCAGCCAGGTACAGCAGGCAGGAACGGGCTGCCCCCAACCACCAGCTGCCTATTTGTACCTGGCCGGACACAACAATATAGGGAAGCCCTTTTTTTTTTTAATTATTTCATGAAATAATTAAAAAAAAAAAAAAAAAAGACGTGGGGCTTCGCCCTATTTTTGTGTCCATCCAGGTACAACTAGGCAGCTGGGGACTGTTGAAATCTGCAGCGCAGGGAGGCCCAAGCTTTCTGCCCCCCCCCCCCCCGCTGCAAATTGCAGTCCGCAGTCACCCCAGAAAATGGCGCGTTCATAGAAGCGCCATCTTCTGGCGCTGTACCCAACTCATCCAGGGCCCTGGTGCGGTGGCTCACTGGGTAATAAAGGGGTTAGGGCCAGCTTGGCATTATCAGCTGGCCCTAAGCCTGAAATTCATGAGGTCACGCCAATATTAGACATGACCGCCATGAATTTCTAGTAAAGTAATTAAAAAAAACACAACACCCAGAAAAAAGTCCTTTAATTGAAATAAACACACAATTCTTTATTGTTCTAAATTAAACCATACTTACCGTCACACCCATTCCAGCTGAAGCCAACGATCTCCTGCAATAAAAGTAAAATAATAAAGCAACCTCATCCTTACCTCTCCATGGTTCCCAGGACCGGTCCAGCTCTGCTACATCGAGATGACAGGCTGCACCGCAGCAGAACGCTGCCATCCAGCCTGTCATCCCGCAGGCATGCTTGTGCTCCTCAGTGTCTGACTGTGACGGCATCCAGATGAGCCGAGATCATGTCCAATGAACTCGGCTCACCTCATGCACGTCACTGACAGCGTGGGAAAATTCTCCTGCTCCCCGCATGCGCAGTAGAAGTTTCCCACGCTGTCAGTGACGGACGTCCAGGAGGTGAGCTGAGTTCATTGTCGGCTCATCTGGATGCCGTCACAGCGAGACACTGAGGAGCGCAAGCATGCCTGCGCTTCTCAGTGTCTGCGGGATGACATGCTGGATGGCAGCGTTCTGCTGCGGTCCCGCTTGTCATCTCGATGTAGCAGAGCTGGACCTGTCCTGGGAACCATGGAAAGGTAAGGATGAGGTTGCTTTATTATTTTACTTTTATTGCAGGAGATCGTTGGCTTCAGCTGGAATGGGCGTGATGGTAAGTATGGTTTAATTTAGAACAATAAAGAATTGTGTGTTTATTTCAATTAAAGGACTTTATTCTGGGTGTTTGTGTTTTTTTGTAACTTTGACTATGGGGTTAGTAATGGGGGTGTCTTATAGACGCCTCTCCATTACTAACCTGGGCTTGATGTCAGCTGGCATTATAAGCTGACATCAACCCCAACCCTATTACCCCACTGCCACCGCTACAGGGCAGTGGGAAGAGCGAGGCTAAGTGCCAGAATTGGCGCATCCTATGGATGCGCCATTTCTGGGGCGGCTGACGGCTGGTGTTTCTAGCCTGGGAGGGGGCCAATATTCATGGCACCCTTCCTGGGCTATTAATATCAGCCTCCAGCTGTCTGCCTAGCCTTTGCTAGCTATTAAAATAGGGGGGACCCCACGTCATTTTTTTGGGATCCCCCATTTTAATAGCTAGTAAAGGCTAGGTATTCAGCTGGGGGCTGATATTAGTAGCCTGGGGAGCTCCGTGGGTATTACCCCCTTCCCAGGCTTCAGGCTTCAAACATCTGCCCCAGCCGTCTGCTTAACCTCCGCTAGAGACTAAAATTAAGGGGAACCCCACGCCAATTTTTTTTTTAAATAAATCCGTTATTTTAACACTAGATGACAAGTACAGTAACCAGCACTGTCACTGTACTTCATATATATGTGACTGACATGTTTCTATCTATCTAATCTATGTGTGATTCTCTATTCTGTCTGTTATAAATTGTCGGGTACAGATGCTGAATTGCCGGCCGGCTTTTTTAAAGAGACGGTGCATGAAAACGCTAATATTTGTTTTAATAAATCCTTTAACACTAAATGACAAGTACAGTAACCAACACTGTCACTGTACTTCATATATATGTGACTGACATGTTTCTATCTATCTAATCTATGTGTGAAGCTCTATTCTTTCTATTCTAAATTGTCGGGTGCCGGCTTATGCCGCTGCTGAATTGCCGGCTTTTCATATATTGTCACAGAAGCGATGCGAACTTCCCTGCTCCGGACACAGCGCAGCGCTTCTGTGACAAGTGAAAGCTGTCGTCACAGAAGCCCTGCGCTGTGTCCGGAGCTGGGAATACGCAGCGATGTGTCAGTTTCAGCACAGAAGCGCTGACTGTCTGGACCTACCGCCGCCGTATTTTACCTCCCTCCACCTTATATTAACTCCGACATGGCAGGGATACGGCCACGGCAGCTTATTAACACCCCCAGAGTATCCCCGCATGTCAATTTCTGAAAGTTCAAAAGCATTACCGGCGTATAAGACGACCCCAGACTAGACAGAAGATTTTTCAGTCTTCAAAAGTCGTCTTATACGCCGGAATATACGGTAATTAGACTTGCCTGTGGTTGAAATCTTGTAAACTTTGAATTTTGTAGTATAAAGTTTAGCTTTGCTTCTAAGACTTTCATTGGGATGAACTCATTTTTTGCAACATGGTCTTGAATGAATTTAAGAAAATTGCATTTTTATGTTTGCAATCAATGGTCCACATTTGTTGGAATATTTTATAGTATGGCATACCATAGAAAATTTCTTTGACAAATCTTGTTGTGGTCATTTATGCAGAGCACTGTAAGTGCTCAGCGTAGAGCGTGAGATAAATGTGAACCAAGCCTAAAATCGCTCTAAAAGGTTATGCACCACAAAATACTACCAATACAAGCTTCAACTCACCCCATTAAAAAAAAAAAAAAAAAAAGCCGCCACTCGGGTACATAATTTTTCACAGGAAATCTAGAGGGTTTGTAAGTTATTGGTAGCTCTAAGACTCTGGAAATGCTCAGTCTTAAAAAATTCTGTGACATCTGTGATCCTAAATCAAAATACCCCACAATGTGCATAAACCCACAGTTAGTTTCAACATGTTTGGCGTTACTGTAGCGGGGAGAACCTAGTTAACACTTTTTAAGGGTGCATTTCTTCAGACTAACAAGCTAGGCACAATGTATTGGACACTAAGCTGGCATATTTTCAGTTTTCACTCAACACCAACTCACGTTTATTTCTGGAAACACCTATAGGGTCATAGTAGTCACTGCACCCATAGATGAATTCCCAGAGGTGTGTAATTTTCTTTATGGGGGTCATAAGATAGAGGGGTGGTCTTTCTGTACTGGTACCTTTTAGGAGCGTTGCAAACGTCACCCGCAAACTATTCCAGGACTAACTTTGCTCCAAAAGTCAAATAGCGCTCCTTCCTTCCATGGCTGTGGAGTCGGAGTCTGTGTCCATTTTGGTGGAGTCGTTATAAAATGGACCAACACCAGCTCCTAAAATATGCACTGCTCAAAAAACTAAAGGGAACACTCAAATAACACATCCTAGATATGAATGAAATATTCTCATTGAATACTTTGTTCTGTACAAAGTTGAATGTGCTGACAACAAAATCACACACAAATCATCAATGGAAATCAAATTTTATTAAGAAAATGGAGGCCTGGATTTGGAGTTGCCCCCAAAATTAAAGTGGAAAAAACACACTACGGGCTGATCCAACTTTGATGTAATGTTCTTTAAAACAAGTCAAAATGAGGCTCAGTATTGTGTGTGGCCTCTACGTGCCTTTATGACCTCCCTACAATGCCTGGGCATGCTCTTAATGAGGTTGCGGGTGGTCTCCTGTGGTATCTCCTCCCAGACCCTGGACTAAAGCATCCGCCAACTCCTGGATAGTCTGTGGTGCAACGTGAGGTTGGTGGATGGAGCGAGACATGTCCCAGATGTGCTCAATTGGATTCAGGTCTGGGGAACGGACGGGCCAGTCCATAGCTTCAATCTTGCAGGAACTGCTGACACACTCCAGCCACGTGAGGTCTGACATTGTCCTGCGTTAGGAGGAACCCAGAGCCAACCGCACCAACATATGGTCTCACAAGGGGTCTGAGGATCTCCTCTCGGTACCTAATGGCAGTCAGGCTACCTCTGGCGAGCACATGGAGAGCTGTGCGGCCCTCCAAAGAAATTCCACCCCACACCATTACTGACCCACTGCCAAACCGGTCATGCTGAAGGATGTTGCAGGCAGCAGATCGCTCTCCACGGCGTCTCCAGACTGTGAGGTCTGTCACGTGCTCAGTGTGAACCTGCTTTCATCTGTGAAGAGCAAAGGCGCCAGTGGAGACTTTGCCAATCCTGGTGTTCTGTGGCAAATGGCAAGCGTTCTGCGCAGTGTTGGGCTGTGAGCACAACCCCCCATCTGTGGACGTCGGGCCCTCATACCACCCTCATGGAGTCGGTTTCTAACAATTTGTGCAGACACATTTGTGGCCTGCTGGAGGTCATTTTGCAGGGCTCTGGCAGTGCTCCTCCTGTTCCTCCTTGCACAAAGGAGGAGGTAACGGTCCTGCTGCTGGGTTATTGCCCTCCTATGGCTCCTTCCACTTCTCTTGGTATCTGCTCCATGCTCTGGACACTTCAGTTTTTAATTTTTTAAAAAAGTTTAGAATATCCAATAAATTTCGTTCCACTTCACGATTGTTTCCCACTTTTTGTTGATTCTTCCCAAAAACATTTTTAATTTTTATCTTTACGTTTGAAGCCATAAATGTGGCAAAAGGTAGAAAGGTTCAAGGGGGCCAAATACTTACTTTCACAAGGCACTGTACATTGTGTTTTAAGTGTTCCCTTTATTTTTTTTGAGCAGTGTATAATAAATTGGGTACAGTAGTTCAATTCAGTTTGTGGGGAATATTTTTCCATAAGATTTTGGGAAAGTTATGAAATGTCCTATAAATGTCTGTCCTATTCCTGATCTAAGGGTCTAGACTTTTAGCTGAGATGAATCTGCGCTTCAGTAAATTTATCACTTACACATGAGCCATGTATGAGGGAGTCGGAGTCATGGAAATTGAGGAGTCGGAGGTTTGGCTTACCGACTCCACAGCCCTGTGTCGTCCTAAGCCCTGCAGTGTGCCCAAACAGATGAGATATATTTGCATTAGAGAGAAATTGTGTAACAAATTAAGTGGTCCATTTTCTCCTTTTTCGTTTGTGAAAATGTAAAATTTGTGGCTTTAGCAACAATTTTAGTGGGGAAAAAAACTCTTAATTTTTAATTTTTACCTCAGAATTTTATAAAAATTCAGTGAATCACCTGTGGTTTCCAAATGCTTTCTGCACCACTTGTTTATATCAATGAAATTTCTTCATGTATAAATTAAACAATGTATTTTCTCCTTTCTATTAAATCAATTCTGAAATTTAATTTTGACAAATAGACTAAAGTAAGTTTTACTGTTCAGGGCATTCTGTTTGGTATCTTAGTGTGTTAAAAAGCACACAAACACAACTATATATGATTTATATTCCTACACATTTCCAAAATGTATAGTCCAAGTCACTTGTGTTATGTACTTCTGTGAAAAGAATGTTCGTAGCAACAAAAGTCAAATTCTCTTTGCTTTTTGGACCGCCCATCAGCAGACCAATGCCTTTAACATTAGAATCTTTTATTTTTATTTTTTTAAGAAAAACTAAAATAAAGTCTCGTTCAAGTCCCTCTGGTGTGTTTTCTTTTTTTTTTGCCAACGTTAAATTGCACTTATAGGGGCCAATTGATCAAGACTGTGCCAGCCTTGGTGGCGTAGAAGTGATGCTGAATTCATTAAGAGGCGCATCTTAATCCCATGGAGGGTTCCAGGCTGAGGAAGATGTGGGCTTAGCCACAGCGGTGTATGGGACGACTGTTTTGCTTTCTCCCCGGTAGTCAGACCGAGAGCCATGTGGCAAACCTTTAGTGTAAACATCATGGGAATAAGGATATCAAGGATACTAGATGTTAGACCTCTCAATAGAAATCTCCTTAGTAGTCCGTAACAAACAAACACTATTTCATGATCTAGACTATAAGGAAAGGACATCCTGAAAACATGCATTGTTGATGACCTTTGAGCACTGGAGTTTGACATCCCTGATCTAGGTATACTACTGGGTTATTCTCAGGCAATCGGTCACTAATGCTCATAGACCAGTTGACTGGTCAAATAGTGTAGTGAAAGCAGGGAAGTACAAACACCCCCTCTGTTGGGAGATGCAAGATGTCTAGATTTATTTTGGGAGAGCAACCCTCCCATAATTTAAGGCGTTATCTACGAAGGGCTGCAAAGAAGCTTAGTGCTTAAACTGAACAATCAAGAAAAATAACGAAGTTTTGGAAGCGGCTTTATTTTGAGAAGAATAATCCTTCCTACCAATGTCTGAGGAAGTGATGTGAAGCCCAGTGCATGGCAGCATTTTTTTTTTTTTTTTTTGCTAAAGTCAACATTGGCATCAAATCATTCTTTCAGAATAACGTAATGTTTACTTTAATACTCATACGTAAACTATTCAACCCACTGTAATGGAGCATCAGCCAGTATAGATCCTTCGACTGCATCTAAAGCTAAAAGGTAAGTTTTCTTCCAGTTAAACTTGATAGATAAATGTCTAAGGACTAGTGATGAGCGAGCACTAAAATGCTCGGGTGCTCGACCCGAGCAACGAGCCCAATGTAAGTCTATGGGAAACACGAGCATTTTTCAGGCGCCTCCCCCCGGCAGTCTGCAGCGGGCCTAAAAATTGCCCAAATCGCTGGGAACAGTGCTCAAATGACATGGGGACAGCATGGGGAAGACTCCTGGAAGCATTTCTGACTCCCAGGTCACTTCTGTCAACAATGTCATCGGAGGTATTATGCCACTTTTACGGACTCCCAATAAAACATACCAAAACGAAACCAAAATGATTTTTTTCTGGTTAATATGTTAAGGAACATCATTTCCAGGGTAATGACTTGTATATAAGGCAAAATAAATAACCAAAACAAAAAATAATCCTCCACACCTGGGGCTTTGTTCACACGTAGCATTTTTTATGCGTTTTTTTTCACTTTTGCATTGCTTTCAACTGTGACAAATGCATTCACCAAGAAATGTCATTTTAACATTTTACAACCTTATCTGGCCATGTGGTGTGTGAGATATCATCAGACACATGTTTCATTTATGAAGGAGGGACTCTGAAGGTCACAAAGCCTATTTTTATAGGGCCATCAGGCGGCCTTTACTATTTTTAAAGGGCCAGCAGTCGGCCTTCACTATGCTTAGAGAGCCATCAGCCGGCTATGTTTTATTGTTCCCATTACTAAAGAGTGGGTCTCCTATTCTCTTATTGCGTATGCAGTGAGTGCCAGGGCTGCCCAAAATTTGGACGCAGCCCAATACCACTTTGAAAATTTGGATGCACCCCCAATACCCCTTTTAAGAGACTTAGAGGAGGGCTTCCTGAAAACAATGTTCCCATTATTAGGAAGTAGTCTCCCATTGTGTTTGTCTATGCAGTGAATTACAAGGGTTTCCAAAAATTTGGAGGCACTCCAATGCCCCTTGGAGGAGGGCCTCATAAAAAATGTTCCCATTAGAAAGGAGCGGGCCTCCTATACTTGTAAGTGTATGGGCTGACAAACATTTACCCCTGGGGGTATACATGAACATACTGTATAAAACATTTTTTTTTTACGGGCATCATAAACACCCTTTAAAAGAATTATGTGGGTGTTGCATCACGGACCGCGGTCACCCTGGTGATATGGTGGTGGTGGAGGATGAGAAGGAGGACGACAAGAGCAAATAGCCAAAATCAGGAAGCGTATACCCATGTCTGGGTGTGAAAAGGTGCATGGAAATACACCTCCCAAGAAAAGACACTGGATTTCAGTTTGTTACGCTGCTATCATTCGGTGGTGTTGAGAAGTCTGGCCCAATCCAGCCCTTGTTCATTTTTATAAGAGTCAGCCTGTCAGCATTTTCAGTTGACAGGCGGATGCGCTTATCAGTTATAATTCCACCAGCGGCACTAAAAACCCGCTCTGATAAAATGCTGGCGGCAGGGCAGGTCAGGACCTCCAAGGCATAGAGAGCCAGTTAATTCCTCGTATCCAGCTTGGATACCCAATAATTATAAGGCACAGCGGAATCACGGAGGACGTTGGTACGGTCGGCAAGGTACTCCCTCAGCATCTTCCCAAACTTTGCACTCCTTGTGAGAGTACGCCGTGCCTCAGGGCTTGTGCGATGGGTGGGCTTTAAAAATTCTCCCAGACTTTGACAGTGTTCCCCTGCCTCTGCTGGATTGAAGTTGTGTTTCTCTCGACTGTACTCCTTGGTTGTCCAATGAAGTGTGCCCTCTGCCGCCAGCGTTTTCAGATGGGAATTTTTTTTAATAGTTCCACAACAAGGGCCTTCTGGTACAGCCCCGTTTTTGTAGACCTGTCTGCCTCAGGAATAAGAGATATAAAGTTCTCCTTGTAGCGTGGGTCTAGAAGTGTCACCAACCAGTAATGACTGTCACTCAAAATTTTGAGAACGCGAGGGTCATGGGAAAGGCAGCGTAACATACTCAGCCATGCGTGTCAGACTACTAACAGGCAAGACTTCCAGACTACTAACAGCCAAGACTTCCGTGTCCTCACCAAGAGGATGACTGACCATTCTCTCCTCCTCCTCTCTGGCCATCCACTCTGAACTGACGGTATGACAGCTGTGCAGGTAGTACCGTCTATAGCGCATGAAACTTGCTCCTGTTCTTCCTCCTCTTCCTCATTGTCCCCCAATCCATTTTGGGATGAGATGAGGCTGGGCTGTGTGTAATCATCCTGTATGGTTCCTTGCTCCATCTCATCGTGCTCCGCCTGCAATGCATCCTCTTTGTTTGTGAGCAGAGAGCGTTTCAGAAGACAGAGAAGCGGGATGGTGATGCTAATTATGGCGTCATCACCGCTCACCATCTTGGTGGAGTCCTCAAAGGTTTGGAGGATGGTACATATGTCTGACATCCATGTCCACTCCTAAGCTCTTATGTGTGGAGTCTGAACTGAATACTGACGGCCTTGTTGATGCTGGTACTCAACAACTGCCCTCTTCTGCTCACAAATCCTTCCCAACATCTGCAGTGTAGTTCCAAAGCGTGGGGACATCACACACCAGTCTGTGAGCCAGAAGCTGCAAACGCTGCTGAAACATGGCAAGGGCGGCGGAAGCTGTAGGTGACTTTCTAAAATGGGCACACAGGCGGCATACTTTAACAAGCAGATCCAGCAGCTCCGGGTAGGATTTGAGAAACCACTGAACCACGAGGTTAAGCACATGGGCCATGCATGGTACGTGTGTGAGCTCGCCTCAGAGCCGCCACCAGGTTCCGGCCATTGTCACACACGACCATGCCTGGCTGTAGTTTCAGCGGTGTGAGCCACAGATCTACCTACTCTTTCAGAGCTGTCCACAACTATTCAGCATTGAGCGGTTTGTCACCTAAGCATATTAGCTTCAGCACAGCCTGTTGCCGCTTGGCCGAGGCAGTGCTGCAGTGCTTCCAGCTTGTGACTGGTGTAGTCATTTCTGAGATGGAGGCTGAAGAGGAGGGTGAGGTGCAGGAGCTGTAGACCGTGGGGGCAACCCTGATTGACCTAGGGCCCGCAGTCCTTGGCGTCAGGAGGACGTGTTCCATCCCAAGGTCCGACTGGGTCCCAGCTTCCACTGTGTTAACCCAGTATGCCGTCAGCGAGATGTACCATCCCTGTCCACAAGCACTTGTCCACATGTCCGTGGTTAGGTGGACTTTCCCGGTAACTGCGTTGTTGAGGGCACGGCTAATGTTTTGGGACATCTGCTTGTGTAGTGCGGGGACCAAGTACCGAGGGACGGCCGCCGCCATCAGGTTGCGGAATGCTTCCGTCTCCACGAGCCTAAAAGGCAACATTTAGAACGCAAGCAGTCGTGAAATGTGAGAATTTAGCAGTGGGGCGTTGGCTGCGTATTTACGCTTGGTTTCCAAGGACTGGGGTATGGACAACTGAACGCTGCACTGGGACAAGGACGTGGGCGTGCTTCCTGATGCTGCTACTTGAGTGTGCAATGACAGGTGCAGGGCAGGAATCATCTTTGCATGCACCATGGAAGGGGATTGGCTTGCATGCACAACAGCGGAAGAGGCAATGGTGCCACCCGCCCACAAAGTTGGGTGCTTTGCTGCCATGTGCCTGATCATGCTGGTGGTGGTCAGGCTGGTCGTTTTGCCACCCCTGCTGATGCTGGCCTGGCAGGTGGTGCAAATGGCCTTTTTGGGGTTATTGGCAGAGGTCTTCCCGAGTCTGGTTGTTTTTTAAAGACTAACAGTTGTACTGGCAACTTCCTTCGTGTTGGTGTTACGGGGAGTGGTTGCCTGCCTTCTGTCTGCGGCCACCACACTGCTTCTTCCTGCTTGTTGGGGTGCTCTGCCTCCCTCCCCCTCTGTGTTGCTCTCCTCGCTCTGCATGTCCTCCTGCCAAGTTGGGTCCGTTACCATATCATCCACCACCTCGTCTTCCACTTCCGCACTCTGGTCCTCCTCCTGACTTTCAGGCAATTGTGTCTCATCATCGTTCACCTCTCGTGACACTTTTCCACCGTCGCCTTCATGTGACCGTGGCTGCTTAAATATTTGGGCATCGCTACATGTGATCTCTTGCCTCGCTTCAAGTGGACCGGGCGAGAGGCTCGAATCTATAAATGGAAAAGTCAACAGCTCTTCAGAGTGTCCAAGTGTGGGATCATTTGTCTCCGGGCACTCTGCATGGTGGGAGGAAGGAGGATCAGGGTGAGGAATATGCGGTCCAGGCTCAAGACTACTGAGACTTGACCGTGTGGAAGACAGGGTGGTGGTGGCGGCTAAGTGACTGGAAGCATTATCCGCTATCCAACCAACAACCTTTGACACTGCTCTGGGTTCAATAGTGGTGTGCTGCCGTCCCCTAGGAATTGGGACAGGAAGGTCGGGCGAGAAGATGTGGGTGTTTGTTGTGGTACAACTTCAGCTTGCCCACGGCCTCGGCCTCTGCATGCACCATCACGTCCAGTTCCCCATCCCTTGCCACGTGCCTTGCCCATTTTAAATGGAGGACAATATCTTCCACGCTCACTACAAATGACTGAATTTGGAGCGAACTTATATGTGATCCGTGTGACGGAGAAAGCACAGTTTTAAATACCTGGCCTGTAGGTAACTATTTTGAACAGCAATCTGGTGTCAATTGCTTCACTGACACACTGAAAAATAAATTTAATGGAGGCCAGAAATTGCAGTATTTTCTGAAAACATATATGTGATCCGTGTGACGGAGAAAGCTGTTTTAAATACCTGGCCTGTAGGTAACTACTTTGAACAGCAAACCGGTGTCAAAAACTTTGCTGACACAGTGAAAAAAAATTTGAATGGAGGCAAAAAATGTCAGTATTTTCTGAAAATGTATATGTGATCCGTGTGACGGAGAAAATACAGTTTTAAGTAGCTGGATTTTAAGCGCTGTACTATGGAAAAGACCTGGCTGTATTCTGCAGTGCCAACAAGCAAATGGCGCAGAAAAACGGTGATCTGTGGATTGCTTTTGAAGCAAATAATGAGGATTAAGATCCAAAATAAAATTATTCCTGGCCCCTGAGACCTGGGCCTATTTCTAGAAATATCTAACAGCAGCAGAAGGCAGAACTGGAATGGAGCCTCTTGTGCTATATGCACTGCAGTCTGCTATATACACTGCCTGCCTGCCTGCCTATATACACTTCCTGCCTGATATCTCTGCAGATGGATTAAGTCCTCAGAAGGACTGTTTGTTGAGATGGATATGTGTAATGTACGTGTTTTCTCCGTACACTAAATAATACACAAGCAAATCTCTCCCTAGCTCCGCAGCACCTCTCCCTACTCTGCCTGATTCCGGAGTGACTGTGACGAGCACAGCGGCGCCAGGTCTGATATAGACCTGATGACGCTGTGCGGCCAGCCAATCACTGTAATGCCACAACCACCATGGCTGCGGCATTACAATGAGTGGCAGGCAATCCCTGCATGTTGATTGGCGCTCTAAAGAGCACCAAACATGCAGGGAGGGGACCCTAGCATCTGCCCGAGCATCTCGCAAGTACTCGGCGAGCTCAGAGCATCTCGAGTACTGAGATGCTCGGGCGAGTACCAAGTACTTGCGAGTATGTTCGCTCGTCACTAGTAAGGACGTCTACGGATCTTACAAATCAACAGTAGACCTTATTGCTACATCCTTATTTGGTGATGAATTTTTAAATTATTTGATTAATAAAAAGGTGATTTTATTTCTTTTTGTTTGGTTTTCGTGTACCCCAATTTTTTGCTTTTCCGGTCCATCAATGCTATGGGAGTACTCAACCATTTATTTGGTTTATCTACTTAAAGGGGGATTGTTAATCCAGGTTGGGGATAAATGGTATACAATGTGTTTTGTGAACAATTGTATACTGATACAGGACATTATTCAGATTACACAGCACTGATGTCTTCAAGAAGGAGCAGGGCAATATGTCCATCTTTTTACCTGAGTCATAGGGTGTCTCGGCCAAACTCTGCACAAATTTGTATCTACCCTGTTCTGCAGAGATTTGCTTCCCCAGCCTATCCCCTGCGAGCAGGTGATGTATAAGGTGACTCCACCATCCATTCCTCGCCCGAACATTGGTTGCTAGTGAGTTTGTCTCCTAGCGTCCTGTTTGACTGTGTATTTTGACTCTCCCAGTTACAACCCGGTTTGTTTACCAGTCCAGTCTGATCTCTCCGCTTCTGAATTTAGCTATGTTTACTGATTCTATGCTGCCTGCCCCAACCTCGGACTGTCTGACTACGTCTCTGTCTCATTCTCTTGTATCTCGTACCAGCACCTCTGACCCTCTGGTCAGCTGCTGCAGAGCCGGGGTCTTTCCTGGAGTGGCACCTGGTAACTTCAGGCAGCAAAGCCTATCTTCACCATCAGGGTCTCTAGTGAATAACCGTTAGTCACTTGGTTGCACCCCTCCAGGGTAAGCCCGGCCCGACTCAGAAGGTCCATACCCACCAGTGTTACAGTCAAGCCAGGTGGGCACACTTTTTGCTGCGTTTTGACTTGCACTTCTATCCTGCAGCACAGTGGCTCAGTGGTTAGCTTGGGTGGCTTGGGTTCAAATCCCACCCACGACAACATCTGCAAGGAGTTTGTATGTACTCCCCGTGTTTGTGTGGGTTTCCACCGGGTTCTCCGGTTTCCTCCCCCTCTCCAAAGACCTACTGATAGAATTTAGATTGTGAGCCCCAATGGGGACAGCGATGATAATGTATGTAAAGGGCTGCGGAATATGTTGGAGCTGTATAAAAATAAAGATTATTATCATCCTGCGGAAAAGAATGTTAAGTGGATGCCTTGTCAAGATCCTGACTTTTTCCACTTCTTTCTTAGTCTTCACTATAAGCTGGCATTGTTTTAAACCTGTGTATTCTTTTCATAAATGTACGGTATTGGGTACTGGGATGGGCCATGGTGCTTATACATTGCACATCATTACTAAATCTACCCAGCCAGGGGCGTAACGATTGCAGTTGCAGAGAGTGTGACTGTGTTAGTGTGTGAGGGGCGGCCCTCCAACACCAGAGCCTACTTCAGTTGAATGTGTGTCCTCGGACGCACATTCAGCTGAAATGTTTTGCCGCACAGAGATCCTCTGATTCCCTGTGCTGCAATACACACTGCTAGCCAATCAGAAGCCGGCAGTTGATGTCAGTGTGCCAGTCACGAGCGGTTCATGGCAGTGCTGTCATGTGCTGCCCGTGACAGCACGCTGAAGTCATCTACATAAGAGGATGCTGCGCATCGTGGGAACAGAGGAAGGTAAGAAGAATCCTTTTTTTTTTTTTTTTGGAAATCACTACGGACAATATCAATAAGGGGCCAGGATGGTGGTCATTATACCAGGAGAGGGGCCATTATACAAAGAAGGGGCCCGGGAAAGGGGCGATTATCCAAAGAAGGGGCCCAGGATTGGGTCATTATTCTAGAATAGGGTTCATTATATCAGGAAGAGGTCCGGGGTGGCGGACATAATAAGATGGGGGCCAGTATACCAGGAAACTGCCCAGGATGGGGATCATTGTACCGTAATGGAGTCTAGGTTGGGGAGTCATTATACCAGGAAGGGGCCCAGGATGTTGGACATCATTATAGAATGGGGGACAGTATGCCAGGAAGAGGCCAATGATTGGAGACATTATATCAGGATGGGAGGCTATAGTTTCAGGAAGGGGCCATGATTATAACCGAAAGAGACCCATGACAGCAGATATTCTAACAGGAAGAAGCCTAGAATGTGAGACATTTTTGCAGGATGAGGGCTGGGACTGTAGACATTATTTCAAAAAGGGGCCCAGGACAGGGGACATTATTACAGTGTAGAAAACATAGTTGTGTTCTGACTTCATAAAATCCAAAGCTTATTAGAACATCTTTAATCACTTCGCGCCAGAGCCTGTTTTTGCCTTCGTGACCGGGCCAATTTTTTCAATTCTGACCACTGTCACTTTATGAGGTAATTACTCTGGAACGCTTCAACGGATCCCCCTGATTCTGAGACTGTTTTTTTGTAACATATTGTACTTCATGATAGTGGTAAAATTTCTTCGATATCACTTGCGTTTATTTGTGAAAAAAACGGAAATTTGGCGAAAATGTTGAAAATTTTGCAATTTTCAAAATTTGAATTTTTAAGCCCTGAAATCAGAGCGATATGTCACACAGAAGAGTTAATAAATAACATTTCCCACATGTCTACTTTACATCAGCACAATTTTGGAACCAAAATTTTATTTTGTTAGGGAGCTATAAGGGTTAAAAGTTGACCAGCGATTTCTCATTTTTCCAACAAAATTTACAAAACCATTTTTTTAGGGACCACATCACATTTGAAGTGACTTTGAGGGGTCTTTATGACAGAAAATACCCAAAAGTGACACCATTCTAAAAACTGCACCCCTCAAGGTGCTCAAAACCACATTCAAGAAGTTTATTAACCCTTCAGGTGCTTCACAGGAATTTTTTGAATGTGGAAGAAAAAAATGAACATTTAACTTTTTTCACAAAAATGTTACATTAGACCCAATTTTTTTTATTTTCACAGGGGTAACAAGAAAAAATGGACCCCAAAATTTGTTGTGCAATTTCCCCTGGGTACGCAGATACCCAATATTTGGGGAAAAAACACTGTTTGGGCGCACGGCAGGGCTCGGAAGGGAAGGAGCGCCATTTGACTTTTTGATTGTAAAATTTGCTTGAATAATTAGCGGACGCCATGTTGTGTTTGGAGAGCCCATGTGTGCCCAAACTTTGGAGCTCCCCCACAAGTGACCCCATTTTGGAAACTAGACCCCCCCAAGGCACCTTTCTAGATGCATAGTGAGCACTTGGAACCCCCAGGTGCTTCACAAATTGATTCGTAACAATGAAAAAGTGAAAAAAAAAAAAATTTTTTCATTTTTATGAATCAATTTGTGAAGCACCTGAGGGTTCCAAGTGCTCACAATGCATCTAGATAGGTGCCTTGGGGGGTCTAGTTTCCAAAATGGGGTCACTTGTGGGGGAGCTCCAATGTTTGGGCACACAGCGGCTCTCCAAACGCAACATGGTGTCGCTAACAATTTGAGCCGATTTTCCGTTAAATTTGTTAGAGGACACCATGTTGCATTTAGAGAGTCCCTGTGTGCCCAACATTGGAGCTCCCCCACAAGTGACCCCATTTTGGAAACTAGACCCCCCAAGGCACCTATCTAGATGCATAGTGAGCACTTGGAACCCCCAGGTGCTTCACAAATTGATTCGTAACAATGAAAAAGTGAAAAAAAAAACACTTTTTCATTTTTATGAATCAATTTGTGAAGCACCTGAGGGTTCCAAGTGCTCACTATGCATCTAGATAGGTGCCTTGGGTGGTCTAGTTTCCAAAATGGGGTCACTTGTGGGGGAGCTCCAATATTTGGGCACACAGCGGCTCTCTAAATGCAACATGGTGTCCGCTAACAAATTTAACGCATAATCGGCTCAAATTGTTAGCGACACCATGTTGCGTTTGGAGAGCCGCTGTGTGCCCAAACATTGGAGCTCCCCCACAAGTGACCCCATTTTGGAAACTAGACCCCCCAAGGCACCTATCTAGATGCATAGTGAGCAGGTGCTTCACAAATTGATTCGTAAAATTGAATAAGTGAAAAAAAAACACTTTTTCATTTTTATGGATCAATTTGTGAAGCACCTCGGGGTTCCAAGTGCTCACTATGCATCTAGACACACAGGATCTCTCCAAACGCGACATGGTTCCAATTTGTTAGCGGACACCATGTTGCGTTTCGAGAGCCCCTGTGTGTCTAAACATTGGAGCTCCCCCACAAGTGACCCCATTTTGGAAAATAGACCCCCCAGGGAACTTATATAGATGTGTGGTGAGCCCATTGAACCCCCAGGTGCCTCTCAGAAAATCATAATGTTGACTTGTGAAAATAAAAAAAAAAAAAATTTTTCCACAAAAATGCAAAAAAAAATATTTTCACAAGGGTACTAGGAGAAATTGCACCCCATAAGTTGTTGTGCAATTTCTCCTGAGTACTCATATACCCCATGTGTTGGAAAAAAACTACTGTTTGGGCGCATGTAAGGGCTCGGAAGGGAAGGAGTGACGCTTTTGAACGCAGACTTTGATGGAATGGTCTGCGGGCGTCATGTCATGTTCTCAGAGCCCTTGATGTGCCTAAACAGTGAAATGCCTAACAAGTGCCCTCTTTTTGGTAGTGTTAGTTGATTTTTGAATTTTGTAATGTAGTGTTATACATCAGTTGTGTAGGACAATCTGACGAACACTACACAACTGATGTATGACAACCTGACGAACACTACGTCAGCTGTGCAGTGTTCGTCAGGTTGTCATACTTCAGAAATTAATTCAATAGTCCATCGAAGTATGGTACCTTTTGAAGCAGTCTTTCATACACAGGCCAGGTTTGTCAGGGCAGGTGTCACATTGATAAATGGTGTCCTTGCGTATTCCACTTTTATAACACACTCGGCACCTCTTTTGTGACTTTCCTTTTTTTCCGCTGTGAGGGATCTGCCCTGGGAAATGCTGGCCTGGTACAATTCTTGGTCCTTCAATTCCAGAAGTACTGGGGCCCTCTCTGTCACCGCTGCCAAATATCAGGGCCTTGATAACTGTTTCCTGAAACTGAAGGTACGACGCAGAAGTCTGGCCTGCACATTGTGACAGAAGGAAAGCATTGTGCATTGCCATCTGTACAATGTGCACGGCCAGCTTCTTGTACCACACTCTGGACTTTCTCAAAGCACTGTATGGCTGGAGGACTTGATCAGAGAGATCAACTCCCCCCATGTACTTGTTGTACCCCACTACACAGTCTGGTTTGACTACCTGTGTAGTGGAACCTCGTACAGTGCTGAGTGTGCTGCCATCACCATGTATGGTGGTCAAGAAAAGGACATCCCTTTTGTCCTTGTACTTGACCATCAACAGGTGGTCGCTACATTGGGCTCTGCTCTCACCCCTTTTGAGCAGCTGCCCAATTAGCGTCTTTGGGAGGCCTTTCTGAATTTTGCGGACAGTACCGCAGGCTGCGGTACGTCGCGCAGAGAGGGACTGGAAGAGCGGGATACTTGTATAAAAGTTATCCACGTAGAGGTGATAACCTTTATCAAGCAGTGGGTGCACCAAGTCCCACACAATTTTCCCACTCACTCCCAGAACAGGGGGGCATTCAGGGGGTTCAATCCGGGAGTCCTTCCCTTCATAAACTCTAAACTTGTGAGTGTATCCTGAGGTACTCTCACAAAGTTTATACAGCTTGATCCCATACCTTGCCCTCTTACTGGGCAGGTACTGCCGGAATCCAAGCCGCCCCTTAAAAGAAATTAAGGACTCATCCACACAAATGTCCCTTTGGGGCACGTACACTTCACCAAACTTGTTGTTGAAGTGTTCGATGACCGGCCGAACTTTGAAAAGACGATCAAAGTTCGGGTCATCGCGTGCAGGACACCTTGCATTATCTTGGTAATGCAAGAACTTGTAGATGGCCTGAAAACGTGTCCGGGGCATGACCATTCGGAACACTGGAGTGTTATACAAAACGTCAACACTCCAGTATTGCCGAAGCTCGGGCTTCTTCAAGATCCCCATAAGAAGGACCAGGCCCCAAAACTTCATCATTTCTACTGCGTCTACAGGAGACCAGTTAGAAAATGATGAAGAGGGGTTTTGTTCTAAAAATTGATGAGCGTATAAATTAGTTTGGCCCACCATGAGGTTTATAAAATCCTCAGAGAAAAAGACTTTGAAAAAGGCCGGTGGTGTCAAACTTGATTCCTGATTCCGCTACGAAATCAGGAATCAGCGGCTCATAATTTTCGGGGGGCGAAGTCCATATAGGCTCAGTAGTGAGGGGGCGCTGGAACATCTCTCCTGCGACGACGGCGGGGCGGGCCAGCAGAACCTGAGGAAGAGGAGGAAGAAGAGAAGGAGGAAGACGACGAGGAGTCGGAAAAACAAAGAAATGTAGGATCCTCACCCTCACTGTCAGTGTCGGAGGCAAGAATAGCGCAAGCCTCCTCCGCTGAATAATGAGTTTGGGATGAGCAGGACATTGTTTGTTATGTATGCGTGTGTGTCAATTCTTTGAGAGTGTGTGTGTGTCAGTACTTTATTTAGAGTGTGTGGAAAAAGGAAATACTGTATGTGGTGCAAACAGCGAGCACGAGTGTGGATTGGTGAACTATGCCACCGATCAATACTCGGCGGCTGCTGGATGTGCGCACAAATGTGTGGGGAATGGGAAGAGGGGAATTGGGTTGGATGAGGGGAGATCAGATTACTTACCAAAGTCCTCTCTGTTCTTTCAGGACCGGGAGCCCGTAGCAGGAGCCCGGCGCTGGTGACCGGGGGCCCGGAGCAGGAGACCGGGAGCCCGGAGCAGGAAGACGGGAGCCTGGAGCAGGAGACCGGGAGCCCGGCGCTGGTGACCGGGAGCCCGGCGCTGGTGACCGGGAGCCCGGAGCAGGAGACCGGGGGCCCGGAGCAGGAAGACGGGAGCCCGGAGCAGGAAGACGGGAGCCTGGAGCAGGAAGATGGGAGCCCGGAGCAGGAGACCAGGAGCACGGAGCAGGAGACTGGAGATCAGAAGCAAAAGAATTAACAGGGACACTGGGGTGAGGCGGATTGGGATGGGAAGGGGGGTAAAAAGACAGGGGAGTGGGAAGAGGGTAAAAAGGCAGGAGAGTGGGAAGAGGGGGATTGGGGTGGATGAGGGGAGATCAGAGGGTCAGCAGGACTGGAACAGAGGACCCAGAGCAGGAGCCCGGGAGCCCGGAGCAGGAGACCAGGAGCCCGGTGCAGGAGACCAGGAGCCCGGTGCAGGAGACCGGTACTGGAGCTGGAGATCAGAAGCAAAAGAATTAACAGGGACACTGGGGTGGGAAGGGGGGTTAAAAGACAGGGGAGTGGGAAGAGGGGTAAAAAGACAGGGGAGTGGGAAGAGGGGGATTGGGGTGAATGAGGGGAGATCAGAGATGGACTTACCAAAGGGTCAGCAGGACTGGAACAGAAGACCCAGAGCAGGAGCCCGGCGCTGGTGACCAGGAGCCCGGCGCTGGTGACCGGGAGTGGAGCTGGAGACTCGGACCAGAGCTGGAGACCGCTGCAGGACGCAGAAAAAAAAGGTAAGGGGGGGTAAAAAGAGGGGGGAGGGGGGAGGGGGGATTGGGGTGGATGAGGGGAGAACAGACTTACCAAATTCTTCTCTGCAGGATCAGCAGCAGGCTCTGGAGCAGGAACCACAGCAGGTCAGGAGCAGAAGATCCAGGACGCTGGAACAGAAGATCCAGGAGCAGCGGCAGCAGCAGCGACTGGAACAGTGAGAAGATGGTCTTGTGGTGTCACAGAATATTCTGTGGCACTACAAGGCCCAGCACAGACACATCAGATGTGATCGCTCTGTAGAAATCCTCACCAAATGTGAGGGTCTGCAGGGCGGTCACAGGGTGATGATGGGGTGGTGACAGGTGGAGGTAATCTGATTGGAGCAATCATTGATGACATCGATCGCTCCAATAAGAGTACCTGAATACAGGTGACCAGGCGGTCACAGGGAGGTGTCACCCCTCTGTGACCCCCTGTGGTGCATGTTGTGCCCCAGCCATCTGATTGGTGACACTGATTGCACCAATCAGACATGGCTGGAGCAGAACACGCACCACAGGGGGTCACAGAGGGGTGACACCTCCCTGTGACCGCCTGGTCACCTGTATTCAGGTACTCTGATTGGAGCGATCGATGTCATCATCGATCGCTCCCATCACAGCAGTCTGGGGGCTTGAATCACATTACAGGGGGTCATGGGGCGGTGACAGGCAGGTCACAAGCCGGTCACCGCCCCATGACCGCCCTGTCACCGCGCGGTCGCGCTACGATCGGTGCGATCGATGTGATCGGCGATCGCACCGATCATAGCAGTCCGGGGCCAGGACTGGGGTGTCCTAGCAACAGTCTAGGATCGGTGCTCGTAGGAGCACCGATCCTAGGCTGCAGATCACTGTTTCCGGCAATCACATTGCCGGAAACAGTGAGAAATGCTGTGATTGGCTGTTCAGATTTGAACAGCCAATCACAGCGATCGCTGGTGCTGGGGGGCGGCGACAGCCCCCGGGATGATGACGCCATCTACCAGGAGGTAAGATGGCACCGTAACTTTAATGCTGTCACCGCGACTTAAGTCGCGGTGCCGCATTAAAGATATGACGTACTAATACGGGTCTGGCTCTTAAGTCCCAGGGCACAGACGCGTATTAGTACGTCAGATGTTATTAAGGGGTTAATCAGAGAGATATGTCACACAAAATAGTTAATAAATAACATTTCCCACATGTCTACTCCACATCAGCACAATTTTGGAACCAAAATTTTTTTTTTGTTAGGAAGCTATAAGGGTTAAAAGTTGACCAGCGATTTCTCATTTTTACAACAAAATTTACAAAAACATTTTTTTAGGGACCACATCTTATTTGAAGTGACTTTGAGGGGCCTTTTTGACAGAAAATACCCAAAAGTGATACCATTCTAAAAACTGCACCCCTCAAGGTGCTCAAAACCACATTCAAGAAGTTTATTAACCCTTCAGGTGCTTCACAGGAATTTTTGGAATGTGGAAGAAAACAATGAACATTTTACTTTTTTTCACAAAACTGCTACTTTAACCTCAAATTTTTAGTTTTCACAAGGGCAGCCAGAAAAAATGGACCCCAAAATGTGTTGTGCAATTTCTCCTGAGCACGCTGATACCCCATATGTGGTGCAAAACCACTGTTTGGGCGCACGGCATGGCTCGGAAGGTAAGGAGCGCCATTTGACGTTTGGAATGGAAATTTGACTGGAATCGATAGCGGACGCCATGTTGCATTTGGAGAGCCCCTGAGGTGCCTAAACAGAGGAAACCCCCAACAAGTCACCCCATTTTGGAAACTAGACCCCTCAAGGAACTTATCTAGATGTGTGGTGAGCACCTTGAACCCCCAGGGGCTTCACAGAATTTTATAATGTTGAAGTGTGAAGATAAAAAAACACATTTTTAACACAAAACTGCTACTTTAGCCTCAAATTTTTAATTTTCACAAGGGCAGCCAGAAAAAATGGACCCCAACATGTGTTGTGCAATTTCTCCTGAGCACGCTGATACCCCATATGTGGTGCAAAACCAGTGTTTGGGCGCACGGCATGGCTCGGAAGGTAAGGAGCACCATTTGAATTTTGGAATGGAAATTTGACTGGAATGGATAGCGGACGCCATGTTGCATTTGGAGAGCCCCTGAGGTGCCTAAACAGAGGAAACCCCCAACAAGTGACCGAATTTTACAATCTACTCCTCTGTATAAATTAATCTAGTGGTGGGAAAATAAGTAGATAGGTAAATGGTCACTAAACCCATAGATGAATTCCCACAGAGGTATCATTTCCATAATGGGGTCACTTCAGGGGGGATTATGCTGTTCTGGCACTTTTCAGAGTACCAAAGCTAAAGAATCCCCCCTGAAGTGACCCCATTTTGGAAATGACACCCCTCTGGGAATTCATCTATGGGTTTGTGGCACCCCAGGGGTCTGGTTTCCACAGTAACAGCAATGTTATGTCTGAGAGCAGGTGGGAGGTCTCTTGGTCAGGGATCCTGTGCATGCCACACCTCCTGCCCAGTCCTGGGAGGGGAAGAACTTCCCCTATATAAACCTAGGGCTGAGGCAGGGTTAGAGAGTAGAGAAGAAGTAGAGACAGAGAAGAGAAGCAGATCTAGGAAAAGAACATCAGGAGCTCTGTGGGAGCAGTGCTATAAGGAGTCAGGGGCTGGCAGCTGCAGAGCTCGCCCTGACTGAGAAGCTATCACCGGACCCGGAGTCCGAGGCTGTGGGGACTAATCTTTACCCAGCAGCAGAAACCGCCCGGCAGGGGATTTCAGGTCCTCTGGCCAAGAAACCCGAAGGCACGGTCACACGCGTGGGACCAGCACCGCCGTCGTGGAGCGGACGCCACTAGAAGGCCCCGAGTCACCGGCCATACGGGTGAGCACCACACGGTACACTCAGGGACGTGGGCTACTTATACCCGCCTCTAGCAAGGTAGCCAGAAGAGTACAGTCAGTTTGGGAGGCATATAACTCCGCCTGGCCAGGGGAGATCCCATCTGCTCAAGGACTGACCAGGCCCCGATCGCTAGCCAGTACTCCGGGAGGGTCTATCTTTATCACCAGTAAAGACCCTGAATTACACCGCATCGTCTCTGAGTGATTCCTGCTACCCCCATCATCCACGTCGGCTGCCCTGAGGCCATACCCCTCCCGTTGGGGGTGATACTATCACGCTGCACAATCCTACCACCGGCCTCAGCGGTCTGCCCTGCAGCGGCAGCTCCTTCGCTGCATTCAACGGGTGGCGTAGTCGTCCAACATCTACCGCTAATACATCGCCGCTCAGTTTGACTCCCTGGGCACGGACCGGGTCACCGCCACGAGACTACAACCCTCAACAGATCCGGCTCCGGGTAAGCTCCCGTGCGCGCGATGCCGCGCGACGAAGGCCCAGGGGTGCGTCAGGTTTAGTGACCATTTTAACTCAATGGATGATTTCCAGAAACAAGCACGCAATGGAAGGTTTAGATTCTGGAGAACCCCCCCCTGGAAATTAAGTGAGCTCTACTCGAATGTGTCATTCACTAAATGAACCAAATGTTTGAATGACAAATTGGGATACATTTTTACAGTTTAAAAACGTGGTTCTGTGTGGAAGATTTTAAAGCAGTCAGTGACGCATAAGGCTGGCAATGATGGGCGTTGTGGGCAATAGTAGCGGGTATTACGCCTCATTCCTCTCTTAGTACATACACAACATCTTTTCTGGGGGTTCCTTCTTGTTTCCGTTGCTGGAATAAGTGCAATAAAATGTCGCTCAGTGAGTCTTTTCACATCCTCAGATTCTAATGGATGAGCGGGGCTAACACTTTGAAAGACAAGATTTTCAATTACCTTTTCTTGATAATCAAGAAAAGGATCTGAATTTCCTGCTTTTTTGTACAACACAAAAGAATTGTATGTGGCCACCTGAAACAAATAAATAACCAACTTTTTATACCAGGTATAGGACTTTCTTGATACCTGGTATGGCTGTAGAACCTGGTCTGCAAGGTCCACACCCCCCATGTGTTTGTTGTAGTCAATGACTGACACAGGTTTTTGCTTCGGAGTGGTGGATCCTAGTTCTACAGTGGCCCTTGTGGCATCTGTGTGGATCGAGCTGAGGACAAAAATATCCCTCTTATCCCTATATTTCAGGGCAAGCAGCTCTCCGTTGCGTACAGCCCCTGACTGCCCCTTTTGAAACTTTTGGTTGACCAATGGTTGTGGAAACCCCTGACGGTTTTTACGGATGGTCCCACAAGCCCCGATGTTGTGTTCAACCAGACTTTTAAATAGGGGTATGCTGGTGTAATAATTGTCCACATATAGATTGTAGCCTTTTTGAAAAAATGGACTTATCAGCTCCCAAACAATTTTTCCAGATGTCCCCAGATAAGTAGGGCATCCTGGTGGGTTTAGTTGGCTATCTTTCCCCTCATATATGCGAAAAGCGGATGTGTATCCGGTTGAACTTTCGCACATTTTATAGAGCTTTATTCCAAACCTTGCCCTTTTAGATGGGATAAATTGCTTGAGGTGCAGTCTTCCTTTGAATTTTACAAGGGACTCATCTATAGAAATATTTTGTGTTGGGGTGTAGAGGCTTAAGAATTTTTCTGCCAAATTTTCAATGATGGGTCTAATTTTATATAACCTGTCATGTTCTGGGGCATTTCTGGGCAGGCATTGACTATTGTCGTTAAAATGCCAAAACCGCATGAGCATTTCATAACGGGTCCTAGGCAGAACGACTGAAAACATAGGGGTGGCTTGAACAGGGTGGTTGGACCAGTAGGATCAAATGCTCGGTTTTTTAACAAGCCCCATGGCAAATGTAAGTCCTAAAAATTTTTTTTATTTCCGGGACATTAGTTGGTGTCCATAAATTTGCCCTAGCATAGTAAGATCTGGGATTCTGGCTTATGAATTGGGATGCATATAAATTTGTTTGCACGACAATATGCTCTAGCAAGCTGTCTGTAAAAAACAAATTAAAAAAATGAATTGGTCCAAAATCTTCCACCTCCACATTTATACCAGGAATGGCGTTGAAATCAGGGCTGAATGGAGCAGCCGAATCCGAAGCCTCCCATCTGGGAAATGCTAGATCATGTGGCAACGCCCCTTGTACACTGGCGTGCGCCAATTCACTAGTAGCAGGGACAGCGCTTGTACTGGGCAGTGTTCCCTGATTTGGAGACGTTTCTCCAGTAGCGCTATTTGCCCCTATTGCTGTACTGGTCCTTGGGCTTGAGAATGGAACAGAATCACTGCTCATTTCTGAGCTCTCAGTGTCGCCGCTACTAAAGCCCTCAAAATCCATATCTCCATCTGAGATTGCACTGTCATCAGTGTCAGAACATAGCAGGGCATACACCTCTTCTGCGGTATAAGTCTGACGGGCCATTTTATTTTTATATTTTTTGACTGGACTGAACGGACCGGACTGAACGGACGGGACCGGACTGGACTGACCTGACTGGACTGACCGGACTGGACTGACCTGACTGGACTGACCGGACTGACTGACCTGACAGGACTGACTGACCTGACAGGACTGACTGATCTGACAGGACTGACTGACTGACAGATCTGACAGGACTGACTGACTGGACTGATCTGACAGGACTGACTGATCTGACAGGACTGACTGATCTGACAGGACTGACTGACTGACTGACTGACTGATCTGACTGACTGATCTGACAGGACTGACTGACTGACTGACTGATCTGACTGACTGATCTGACAGGACTGACTGACTGACTGACTGATCTGACCGGACTGACTGACTGACAGATCTGACAGGACTGACTGACTGGACTGATCTGACAGGACTGACTGATCTGACAGGACTGACTGACTGACTGACTGACTGATCTGACTGACTGATCTGACAGGACTGACTGACTGACTGACTGATCTGACTGATCTGACCGGACTGACTGACTGACAGATCTGACAGGACTGACTGACTGACTGATCTGACAGGACTGACTGACTGACAGATCTGACAGGACTGACTGACTGACTGATCTGACAGGACTGACTGACTGACTGATCTGACAGGACTGACTGACTGACAGATCTGACAGGACTGACTGACTGACAGGACTGACTGATCTGACAGGACTGACAGGACTGACTGACTGATCTGACAGGACTGACTGACTATCTGACAGGACTGACTGACTGATCTGACAGGACTGACTGATCTGACAGGACTGACAGATCTGACAGGACTGACTAACCCTAACTCTTACTTTCTTTTTTATTTTTTTCACTTTTACTGTGGCAAGGCTGACAGCTCTTGTCACAGTGTTTCTCCTCTGCTCTCTCACTGAGATCGGAGGAGAAACAATGTATTTATCAGCCAGATCGCCCGGGAAAGTTTGTTGCTAAAACAAACTTCCCTGGTGATCTCTCTGATTGATTGGCTGGTGTGATGCTGACATCATCGAGACCTGAGCCAATCAGATCTCGATGATGTCAGAGGTCACAGCACCGGGATCCCCGCCGCTGTCAGGTATGTGGGGGGTCCCGATCGCCAACCACCGGCTGTCACTATCTTTTAAATGCCGCGATCGCTATGGATCGCGGCATCTAGAAGATAGGAACAGGTTAACATCATGGGGACCTAATCCAATCAGGTCCCCATGATGCCACATGTCAGAGCTATCGCTCTGAACCGGTACCGCAGCGCTAGCAGGACCCTGGGGTTCCTGAGCGCTCCGGGACCACCCACCGTTTTTAAACGTCGGCGCTGCACAGAGCCCAGGCAGCTCCGACGTTTATGTACAGTGGGTGGTCGGGAACCGGTTAAAAGTTGGTGATAAATGAACGGTTCACATTACAACTGTCAGCATTTGAAATGCGTTGCCATATAGGTTATAATGTGAACCGTTCATTTATCATTAACTTTTAAAGATGTTCTTATAAGCTTTGGATTTTATGAAGCTGGAATACAACTATTTTTTCTACATTGTTTGCACGTGGGGACACAAGTTCTGTGCTTCAGCACGCCGAATGCTGTTGTAGGTGAGCTGGTTTTCATTCTATTTTACTAATATGACATTATTAGAGGAAGGTGCCATGATGTGGACACTTACACGTATGTCGTTATAGGATCTAGAATGCTACAATGGCCCTTATATCTGAAGGTGAAAGCCCAGATCCAAATTTTGCACCGCATCCCATGGGACATAGTAACACCACTGTACCCAGTTATCATCTGGGAAATACCTAGGGTATGCTACTTGTTTAATTGAAATCTAGATGTAACCAGGAACTTGTCTTCACTTTCACTCAGTCAACGGAGTGGCGAAATATCCCATAAGGAAATAGATATATTTTCCCTCTTTATTGTGCAGAAATCCAATTCCCTTCCTTTAATCTCAATGGATGTATGGTAGAAAGACTCCTTTGAACATGATGTGCAATGGATATTTAGTATTTTAATATTGGGTTTAAAAACTTGCGCATGCTCAGTTGAGCAGTGACTAGACCAGCCCCTGATATGCACATCACTGAAGTCATCGGAATGAAAAAATAAAGCAGACAGGAAGTTAGAGAGGAAACGGTAGGGATTTTTAATTGAAGTATATTAGAAAAGTGATTTGATTATTAAATTAGACATTTAGTATAAAATTCATGTTTGGTTTGGGACCACGACTTTAAAGTTCCATGCCTAAGGGTGTAATTATAGAAACATGCTTTTGGGACCCCTGTAAGCCACAAAATTACATTATTGATTTCTAGTGCCTTATTACAATCATTTATGACATCACTATTTGTATCACAAATTAGTATCTATACTGCAAGTCCTAGTTTACATCCTAAACAGTTGTATATTTTGCACCTGGAAGTAAAGATACATACCCTGTGCAATTTCGTTGATTACACTTCAAGGGTGATGACCAGGGGCGGACATGCTTGATACAACCTTTGTAACTGTACAGGGGCCTAAGAGGTAAGGGGGCCCATTTCCACCTCCAAAGCAGAAAGCAGCTTTTGTCATAAACACAACTGTAGGACAGCAAAGAGCCCATATACTGTTCTTGTACAGGGGCCCTTTTTTGTCTGTGTAAGGTGCCCCAGCGATGTAGTCGTGGGCGAGCTGTAGCCTCTGCTCGCTCTGGCACCCTACAGACAATTCGTGTCCTCCCTCTGATGTGTGGCTGTGTATGTGGTGCTCTTCACTTACTTCAAACCATCCGATCGCGGCTGTCTCCAGGCATTCTCTTCTGGCATACTTCCTTTGAGTTTCTCCCGCCGGCTAACAGGACTCTTGCTCTTGCGTAGGGAGACTTTCACTCTGGTGATCCCACTGTCTGAGGGTATGGAGCTCCCGTCTACCCTAGCAGCCACCATATACTCAGGCTGCCCGTACGGTTCACTGTCCTATCTCTAACTGGACATCACTTCCTGCTTCTGGAAGCTTAGCAGGGATTTACCTAAAGTGCCCACCCTCTGTGGACTGTCATAACACATCATTAACCCCATCACTGCCTGTAACACTGCTAGCAGACTCAACCTGACATCTGCACCCAGGACAGTGGCATCTTGTGGCTGATTACAGTTACTGCAGCCCACAAGGAATTATGTCAGGAACAAGCTCTACCATACTCGGGGCTTGATCAGGGCACTAAGTTCCCCCTCTACTCTACTGACTGGACCCTTGAAGCTAACCCCTTAGCTTGGCCTACCAACAGTTCAGAGAGGTCTAACTACAGGGACACTTCCTTTAACTACTTCAGTGCCAAGGGAAGGCTACGTCCTTCCCCACTATTACATCTGTGTCCATCACTGGTGATGATACTGTAAGGGTGGTAAAGTGGGCTAACTTTATTGCCTTAAAATAAACCTCTAACATTAAAAATTAATCCATTCTGCAGGTATCATGTTATAGAGCAAGGGCAGATGAGCAGATTTATATATAGTGTTGTGGGAAAGTTTCAGCGTAACTTGAAATCTAAACCTCTGCTCATTTGGGACTTAGGAGTCCAGTAGGCAAGCTTATTGACTGACAACCATTCATGTATAATTATCCATAAAGATAGCTATAATTCATTAATTAGGACCACCCATTGGATCCTATTTATCAATCCGCTTAGCTCTCTCTGCTTCTCAATTTACATAATAGAGTGAATTTTTAATGTGACAGGTTCTCTTTGATATGGTCATTTCCTTAAGGTGCATTTACACTGGCCAATCAGCTATGAGCATTCCTAGGCACGCTCATATCCCAATTATTGGCCTGTTTAACCTCCTTCTGACGTGAGGCATAATTGTACGTCCCTGTGCCCTGGGCCTTAACGACCAGGTACGTATAATTACGTCTCACCTTTAATGCGGCACTGCAACCACAGTCGCGGTGAACTCATTAAAATTCAGGCACCATCTTACCTCAGGGTAGATGATGGCGGCGGCGTCCCGGGGAGTGGCAACACGCCCCCGCAACTGCTAGCACTGTAATTGGCTGTTCAATTCTGAACAGCCAATCAGATTGCCTGAAACACTGATGTCCAGCCTAGGATCGGTGCTGTAAGCGCACCAATCATAGGCTGGTGTCTGGTAACTCTAGGCTTTACTTGAGCCATCTCTGATTGGTGCGATAGACGATGACATCGATTGCACCAATCACCGTGCACTTCTTCATAATAGCTGAGGATTTGTACAGGGTGGCCACTCTGTCCGTCTGTGAGCCGTGCTGGGCCTTGCGGCACCACAATCGCTGCTCCTGCTGCTGAAGATAGAAGACAACTGTAAGAAGAATTTTTAATCCCTGATCTCTCCCAATCCCCCTCTCCCTCCTTTCTGCCACCATCAGTAGTACTTGATCGCTCGATTTTTGGCAGGTTTTTTTTTTGTGCATTCTGCAGCGGCTGAGCGCTGATCAGTGACGCAAATCACTGATCTGCACTCGTGCTTGCTGTTTTCCACTTTTTTTTTTCACTGACTCCCCCCCCCCCCTCTTTGCACCACCTCCAGTTGTTGCTTTTTTTCTTTTGTCTTTTTCTTTAAAAAAAAAAAAAAAAACTTTTACACCAAACACTCTCACACACACAACTGAATAAAGTTTGGTACTCACACAAACGCCACATGCATAAAAAGAAAATGTTGTCCCTTTTATCCCAAACCCGCCATTAAGTGGAGGGGGCATACGCTTTCCTTGCCTCTGACACTGACCGTGAGGGAGAGGATCCCACCTTCCTTTATTTTTCCAACCACCGCCCACCATTATTGACCCACTATAGACTTTGCCCCCCCCCCCCCCCCCCCGAAAATTATGAGCCACTGATTCCTGATTTTGTGGTGCAATCAAGAATTAAGTTTGACACCACCGGCCTTAAAGAGAGACTTTTTCAAAGTCTTTCTCTGAGGATTTTGTGAACTTCATGGTGGGCCAAACTAATTTGTACGCTTAGCAATTTTTGGTACAAAACCGCTCATCATTTTCTAACAGGACTCCTGTAGACCTAGCAGAAATGATGACGTTTTGGGGCCTGGTCCTTCACATGGGAATACTGAAGAAGCCATAAGTTCGGCAATATTGGAGTGCTTACGTTTTGTATAACATTCCAGTGTTCCGAATGGTCATGACCTGGACATGTTTTGAGGCCATCCACAAATTCTTGCATTATAATGATAATGCACAGTATCCTCACCGAGATGACCCCAACTTTGATAGTCTTTTAAAAGTTTGTCCGGTCATCGAGCACTTCAACAACAAGTTTGCTGAGGTGTACATGCCCCAAAGGGACATCTGCATGGATGAGTCCCTAATCCAAATTAAATTCTGGCAGTGCCTGCCCAGTAAGAGGGCCATGGACAGAATTAAGCTGTACAAACTGAGCGTACCTCAGGGTACACCCATGCCTGCACAGGTCACCAAACCAGACTGCGTACTGTGGTACAACAAAAACATGGGGGAAGTTGATCTCTCTGATCAACATCCTCCAGCTGTACAGTTCCTTGAGAAAAGCCAAGGTGTGGTACAAGAAGCTGGCTTTGCATATCATACAGATGGTAATGCACAACCATTTCCTGCTATCATAATGTGCAGGCCCGACCGCTATGTCGTACCTTCAGTTCCTAGAGGTAGTGATCAAGGCCCTGATATTTGGCAGTCATAAAGGAGCTGGCCCCAGTACTTCTGTAACTGAAGTTGCTCGTATCGTACCAGGCCAACATTTCCCATGGGAGGTTCCTCAAAGCGGGAAAAAAGGTAAGTCACAAAAGAGATGCAGAGTGTGTTACAGAAGCGGGATACGCAAGGACACCATTTATCAATGCGATACCTGCCCCGACAAACCTGACTTGTGTATGAAAGAATGCTTCAGACTGTACCACACATCCATGAACTAATAAATTCGTTTCTGATTTACACAACTGACGTATAACAACCTGACGAACATTACACAACTCGCGTATGCCACTACATTATAAAATTCACATATCAGGAAACAGTAGATCACTTCCAAGAAGGGGGCACTTGTTGGACATTTCCACTGTTTTGGCACATCAGGGGCTCTGCAAACGCAACATGATGCCCGCAGACCATTGCATCCAAGTCTGCATTCCAAAATGTCAATCCTTCCCTTGCAAGCCCTGATACTCAGGAGAAATTGCACAACAACTTTTGGGGTCCAATTTCTCCTGTTACCCTTGTGAAAATAAAAAAATTGGGGCTAAAAGATCATTTTTGTGGAAAAAGTGATTTTTTTATTTTCGCGGCTCTGTTATAAACTTTTGTGAAACACTTGCGGATTCAAAGTGCTCACCATACATCTAGATAAGTTCCTTAAGGGGTATGGTTTCCAAAATGGGGTCACTTACGGGGGGGGATTTCCACTGTTTAGGGACATCAGGGGCTCTCCAAACGCGACATGGTGTCTGCTCTCAAGTCCAGCGATTTCTCCTTCCCTTCCAAACAATGGTTTCCCCCCACATATGGGGTATCAGCATACTCAGGAGAAATTGCACAACAACATTTGGGGTCCAATTTCTCTTGTTACCCTTGTGAAAGTAAAAAAATTTGGGTCTAAAGTAGTGATGAGCGAGCACTAAAATGCTTGAGTGCTCTTTTCTCGGGTCGAGCAAATCGTAATGCTCGGGTGCTCAATCAGAGCAACGAGCCCAATGTAAGTCTATGGGAAACTCGAGCATTTTTCCTGCTCCCCTCACCCCCGAAGGTCTACAGGGGGGCTAAAAATTGCCCAAATCGATGGGAACAGTGCTCAAATGACATAGGAACAGCATGGGGAAGACCCCTGGAAGCATCTCTGACTCCCAGGTCACTGCTGTGAACAATGTTGTCAGAGTATTACGCCACTTTTATGGACTCACAATTAAACATGCAAAAACGAAACCAAAATGCATTTTCCTGGAAAAAATGTTAAGGAACATTCTTTCCAGGGTAATGACTTGCATATAAGGTAAAATAAATAACCCCCCAAAAAATGCACCTCCACTCCTAGGGCTATGTTCACACGTAGCGTTCATGATGCACTTTTGCATTGCTTTAAATGGTTAAAAATACATTCACCGATAAATGCCATTTTAACATTTTACTGCCTTATCTGGCAATGTAGTGTGTGAGACATGATCAGACACATCCATATAGTGCTGAAAAGACATGGGAACAGAATGGGGAAGACCCCTGGAAGCATCTCTGACTCCCAGGTCACTGCCTAAAACTGTGGGCATCAGACGTGATCCTATATTACTGCGGTAATAATAGACATTTTTGGCAAAAAAAATACAAAATATTAAACTCCATTTAAAATGGGCAAGGCGCGTGGCAAGGAATGGAGAAGTGGACGTAATGGTGATGGTGCACGCAGCGGCCGAGGCCGCGGGCAAGATGAAACTGTGCCTGTTAAAGGAGCACAACAAGCACTCACATCATGTCGACCTAACTTCCTGTCCCACTTTCTAAGGGGCCGTGGAATACCACTCTTGAAGCCAGACCAGTATGAAAAGGTTATTGGTTGGATAGCAGATAAATAAATAATGCTTCCAGTCAGTTTGCAGCCACCACCCTTTCTTCCACGCTTTCCAGGCTCAGTAGTAGTGAGTCTGGACGACATTATCATTATTACTATAGCGCCATTTATTCCATGGCGCTTTACATGTGAAAAAGGGGTATACATAGCAAAAACAATTGCAATAATCTTGAACAAAAACGTGACGGCGACTGGTATAGGAGGAGAGAGGAACCTGCCTGCGAGTCTACAGTGGATGGCTGAGGAATAGGATACAGTAGGTGAGGGTAGAGCTGGTCGTGCAGCGATATGGTGGAGCGAGGGTTACTGCAGGTTGTACGCTTATCGAAAGAGGTGGGTCTTCAGTTTCCTTTTGAAGTATTCAACAGTAGGCGAGACTCTGATATGTTGGGGTAGAGTTCCCGAGTAGGGGGGATGCATGGGAGAAATCTTGTATGCGATTGTGGGAAGAGGATATAAGAGTGGAGTAGAGAAGGAGATCTTCTGAGGATCGGAGGTTGCGTGCAGGTAAGTACCGGGAGACTAGGTCACAGATGTATGGAGGAGACAGGTTGTGGATGGCTTTTCATGCCAAGGTTAGGGTTTTTAACTGGAGTCTCTGGGCAATGGGGAGCCAGTGAAGGGATTGACAGAGGAGATAATGGGGGGACAGGTGGATTAGTCGGGCAGCAGAGTTTAGGATAGATTGGAGGGCTTGCGAGCCTGTTAGAAGGGAGGCCACAGAGCAGGAAGTTTCAGTAGTCGAGGCGGGAGATGATGAGGGCCTGCACTAGTGTTTTTGCAGATTCTTGTTTGAGGAATGTGCGGATCCGGGAAATTTTTTTTACTTGGAGTTGGCATATTCCTCATCCTGATCCTCCTTCCTCCCACCATGCCAAGTGCCGGGAGACAACTCATCCCACACTTGGACACTCCGAAGAGCTGTTCTGGTCATCTTTCCATTTATAGATTCTGGCTCGGTCCGCTTCAAGTGAGGCAACAGAAGATCACATGTAGCAATGCCCAAATATTTGAGCAGCCATGGTTATCCGAAGGTGACGGTGGGAGAGTGCAATTACTGTCGCAAGAGGTGGATGATGATGCGACACAATGGACAGAAAGTCAGGAGGAGGACCAGGGTGCGGAAGTGTAAGATGAGGTGGTGGACGATGAAGTCGATGGGCCGAATGCCAGGGTCCTGAAACAATGTCTGCGGGTGACACCACTGCCTCTTCCCCTGTGTATGTGCATGCCAAGCCTCTGTATATGATGCATGCGAAGATGCCTCCCACCCTGCACCTGTCGTTGTACACTTGCAACCGTCCACTTCCTTGTCCCAGCACAGCATTCTGTTGTCCCTACCCCAGTCCTTGGAACGCAAGCTCAAATACGCAGCCACCCACCCATAGGCCACAATACTAAGCTGCCACATTTCTCGACTGCTTGCACTAGAAATTTTACCTTTTAGGCGCATGGAGGCGGAAGCTTTCCACAATCTCATGACGGCGGCTGGCCCTCGGTACTCAGTCCCCAACCACCACTATTTCTCCCGGTGTTGTCTCCGCCTTATACAAGCACGGGTCCCAGAACATTATCCGTACCCTCACCAATGCAGTTACTTGGAAGGACCACCTAACCACAGACACGTGGACAAGTGCTTGTGGCCAGGGACGGAACATCTCACTGACGGCACACAGGGTTAATATTGTGGAAGCCGGAACCCAGTCGGTCCCTGGGATGGAACACGTCTTCCCGACCCAGAGGGTTGTGGGCCCTGGGTCAATCAAGCTTCAACACAATGTTCACAAGGTTGACAGCAGCAGTGGTCGGTCTTCTAGACAACGAGCAAATTCTTCATGATGATAGAGGCCACCATCTCCTTAGCTTGCTGCTGGTACTTTTCTGTGGGAATGAGTTTGGCTCCAACCAGCCTGGAATATTTCCAATGGTTTGGTATTGGAACCCAGTACCAGAAGCTAAGCCGTCCACAATTTCCTTCTCAGGAATTTTATTTGGTAGACTGAGAGGCTGCCCAAACATTTGTTTCTCAAAAAGGAGCTGAAAACACTGAGTGGCAGTAGGTGCAAGTTTCTCCAGCATGTTAGATATCAGAGGGAGAACAGAGAGGGCAGCTCGGTGTCTCAGTGGTTAGCATTGCAGGCTTGCAGCGCTGGGGTCCTGCATTCAAATCCCACCAAGGACAGCATCTGCAAGGAGTTTGTATGTTCTCCCCGTGTTTGCATGGCTTTCCCCTGTGTTCTCCAGTTTCCGCCTCAGTAAAAAAGAAGCCATAGAGTGTCCAGGAACCTTCACACAGAATTTTCTTAGCCAGGGCTGCTTCTCGGTGAGAGTTGTATTTCACCACAGCCATATTCTTTAGGTCGGATAAAAGGACTAGCATAGAGGGAAACCGTATCTACTCTGGCTGTCATTTCTCTGTCACCAGGTTCCAGCCATTGTCACACATGACCGGTGAGAGACACAGATCTGCCGGCTATGTTACAGCTTTTAACAACTCTGCAGCGGTGTGCGGTTTGTCATCTAAGCATAAGCATATTATCTTCAGCACAGCCTGTTGCCGCTTGGCTAAGGCAGTGCTGCAGTGCTTCCAGTTTGCGACTGATGTGGTCATTTCGGAGATGGAGGCCGAAGAGGAGGAGGAGGTGCAGGAGCTGTAGAATGTGATTACATTGAGGTTATATTGGCGAATCTGGTTTTTATACTAAAGTTCCTGCTGTGTTTATATATATATATATATATATATATATATATATATATATATATATATATATATATTTATGTCTCTTCAAATGTGTATTGGAGTGTGTCCTAATTTTTGGCAGCCCTTGAAATTGCTGTATATACGCAATAACAGTATAGGAGACCCACTCTTTAATAATGGGACAATTGAAAAAGTTTCTATATTCTAGAATATTACCTGTCTTATCTGAAATTCGTTTATGGGTGAGGTATCGCAGTATGGATAGCGTATTACACCGATCCAGCCAGGTATTATTGCCTTATGCTGCGTGCTGCTGGTGCTGCCAAAAAAAAATAAAATCGATTCTATCGATACTGCTGTTACATGCATTTACAATAGGGACAGGTGGTACCATCAGCTCGAGATGAGTGTTCATTCTGGTCGCATAAATCTCTTCCACAGTCCATAACTTTTTTTTTTCTTGTATTTCTTTGGCCTTATATACAAGTCTTTACCCTGGAAAGAATGTTTCTTAACATCTTTTCCAGGAAAATCCATTTTAGCTTGGTTTTTGTATGTTTTATTGTCAGTCCATAAAAGAGGCGTAATACTCTGACAACATTGTTTACAGATGTGCTATTGGTCAGCGACCAACTGTGAATAGGTTTGAACACACAACTGCCATACTTTAAATGGAGTATAATATTTGACACATACTAAATATTTCAGGATTATTACGGCAGTAATATAGGATCACGTCTGATGACCACGGTTTCAGGCAGTTGCCTAATAGTATGGTATTTGTCAGTGAACAACTGTGAATAGTTTGGAACAACATACACCTGGCAGACTTTAAGTGGAGTGTTTTTTGTGACATGCTTCCAAAAATTTCTGTATTATTACGGCAGTAATATGGGATCATGTCTGATGACCACGGTTTATAGCAGTCACCTAATAGTATGGTATTTGCCAGCGACCAAGTGTGAACAGTTTGGAACAACATACACCTGGCAGACTTTAAATGGAGTGTAATATCTGACATGTTCCCAAAGATTTCAGGATTATTACGGCAGTAATATGGGATCACGTATGATGACCACGGTTTCAGGCAGTCGCCTAATAATATGGTATTTGTCAGCGACCAAGTGTGAATAGGTTCAACAAAACACAGCTGGCTGACTTTAAATGGAGAGTAATATTTGGCACTCTCCACAAAGTGTCTGTATTATTACCGCAGTAATATGGGATCACGTGTGATCATGGAAAAGTTTCTCTGCTTCCACAATACAGTAATGCGAATATAATCCAAAAAATGTGGCTGTATTCTGATAGCAAGCAAATGGAGCAGTAAAATGGTGTACTCTGTATTGCTTTTTAAGTAAATAATCAGGATTAAGAGCAAAAAAAAATAGCCTATGGATATCTGTAACAGCAGCAGCAGACAGAACGTGCAATGGACCCTATTGTGCTGTATCTACTGCCACAAACTAACTCCTGCTATCACCAGAAATATATGCAGCTGGATTAGTCCTCAGATGGACTGTTAGTTCAGATAGATATATATCTTGCTGTGGAATACCTATACCTAACTAATAAACTGACAATTCTGTCCTTCACTCAGCATCACTTCTCCCTACTCTGCCTGTTTCCGGGGTAGACTGTGATGAGCATAGGGTCCCGGATCTGATATAGACCTGATGATGCTATGCTGCCAGCCAATCACTGTAATGCCACAACCAACATGGCTACAGCATTACAGTGCGTGGCAAGCAATCCCTGCATGTTAATTGGCTGTCTAAAGAGCGCCAAACATGCGGGGCGGAGCGGGGCCACGAGCTCCTGCCCAAGTATCCCGGAAATACTCAAGCACCGATCATGTCGAGCAGTGAGATGCTCAGACGAGTACGGAGCAGTGACGAGCACGCTCGCTCATCACTAGTCTAAAGTAAAATTTTAGTGAAAAAAAGTTAAATGTTCATTTTTTCCTTTCACGTTCCATTAATTGCTGTGAAGTATGTGAAGGGTTAATATGTGGTTTTGAGCACCTTGAGGGGTACATTTTAGAATGGTGTCACTTTTGGGTATTTTCTGTCATAAAGACCCCTCAAAGTGACTTCAAATGTGATGTGGTCTCTAAAAGAAATGGTTTTGTAAATTTTGTTGGAAAAATGAGAAATCGCTGGTCAACTTTTAACCCTTATAGCTCCCTAAGCAAAAAAAAATTGGGTTCCAAAATTGTGCTGATGTAAAGTAGACATGTGGGAAATGTTATTTATTAACTCTTTTGTGTGACATATCTCTCTGATTTAAGGGCATGAAAATTCAAAGTTTGAAAATTGGAAAATTTTCAAAATTGACACCAAAATTTCTGATTTTTTTCACAAATAAATGCAAGTCATATCAAATAAATGTTAACACTATCATGAAGTACAATATGTCACAAAAAAACAGTCTCAGAATCAGTGGGATCTGTTGAAGTGTTCCAGAGTTGTTACCTCATAAAGTTACACTGGTCAGAATTGTAAAATTGGCTTGGTCATTAAAGTGCAAAATGCTTTTGGAGGTAAAGGGGTTAAACAGGCTGACAATTACCAAAATAGTACTTTGGCAGAAATTATTTTTGAGCTTGTTTAAAGTCATCCTTCTTGGCAGCACATCGTTCTGTGTGCATGGAAGTGCAGTCGGCCTGTCTAATCAGGCCATTAAATTTCTGCCGATTGTCTTGTATGTAGCTGATAGGCGGTTCTTTAACAACTGTGATTCACTAGTGTGAATTCAACCTTAGTGAAATCATTGGGGTGTTGTCAGGAAGTTGCGATAAAGGTTTTCCCCAAGGGCACTAGAAAGTGTGATAATCTTAGGTGTAATGAAGTCATAATGAAAAAAAATGTACAGTAACATTGCTTGACATGTTCTCAGTAAAGCCGTTAGAACAGTTAGAGGGAAACTGCCAGCTGATACATGCGGTCCACAGGCAGCATATATCGGTCACTAGCTGTATGATCTCAGCCAGGTATGTTTGACTCTGAAATGCGGCATTTCAAAGGAAAACATGCTTTAAAAGACGCCAGGGACCGAGCTGCATGGGAGACTAGTGCGGGGCACTTTTCTGCGAGAAGTCGCCTGGGACCCACGAGGCACCGTTTAAAGTATGTTTTTCTCTGAAACACTGCAATATATCAAAATTAAACATACCTGGCTGAGATCATACAGCAAGTGTCTGATATATGCTGTCTGTGGATCGCATTTATCAGCTGTCAGGTTCCTTTTAATAACAGTTGGGGGGTTGCCAAGCCCAATAAATTGTGGGAGGTGAGTTGCAGCTGGCAGACAGCATGCAATAATAACTAATGCTAGCCCTTGGTAGTATGGGATTACTAATCAGTGCAGGCATAATTTGATTTAAAGCCACTACATATTGTATGTTTAGCATATGATTTTCTGTGTGTATGAATGCCTGCCTGATGTTTTGGGAAAAAAAGAACAGAAAGACATTTTTTCCTTTTTCACTGTGTAGGCAGAATACAGAAATTACATCCTTTTACTTCAGTAGTTCAGTAATTCTACATTTTATGTGTGCGGAACAAATGCTTTTTGTCCAACTTGTGATTATATGGTAAGCATTGTGCTGTCTTAGAGCTTTCTTGTTCTGAAATAGCCATTTTCAAAATCTTTACCCCTTTCCCATAGTTAGAGTAATTACTCATTGTGATTAATTGATGAGCAACTTAGATCTATTCACTTTCTGTAAAATTTTCAAGAGCTTCATGATTTACATGTGAAAAGAATAACATTGTCCTTGTGTCCCTTTGTCTTTTAAGTATCAATGAAAAAATAAAACGAAAGCTATGTTTTTTTTTTAAATGGTAGCTATAGTGAAGGGCAAGATTATAATTCTCTTGTACCTCATAGATTGGAAATATCACAGGTCTAGCATCTACTTGAGCAATTAAGTGGCAGAGCAGCAGCAGCCGACCATAGCAGACTGCTTTCCCAGGATTATTGTGTAAAGGTGATATCAAGGATTGTAACATATATGAAAAATATTTTCCAATGAAATACTATGACAAAAAGGACATCTGTGCATATTAAGTTAAAAACCAAAATGGAAGCTACTTTCAGAAATTTGAGTAGAATTGCATTCCCTATATGAACCAGTTTCTCCATGACGTACCTTAAGGAGATATTCTCCCTAGAAAATGCTGCCAGCATAAGACACCTCCATACATAGGAAGTCCGATGGAGAATGCCACATTTTTGTTGGATTTATACAGAATTTAACAGCAAAAAAACAATCCACCCTGTCTACTTATGAAAGCCAAGGCGTGAAGAGGTGTTCTAGGGGTCTTATGCATTTCATGCATGAGACGGGGCATTATCATGCATGAAATGATCTCGATGGTCCAGATGGATGGAGTGGAGGATGGCTGGTTGATGGACACCCCATGCAAACACGGCTACGGCGCCAACAAGGAGGAGGTGGAGTCATGTTTTGGGCTGGAATCATGGGGAGAGAGATTGTCGGCCCTTTTAGGATCCCTGAAGGGATAAAGATGAACTCCATAATGTATGTTGAGTTTCTCAAACAGCACTTCCTGCCATGGTTCAAGAAGAAGAACCGTGTATTCTGCAGCAAGATCATTTTCATGCATGATAATGCACCGTCTCATGCTGCACATAACACATCTGCATCTCTGGCTGCTGTGGGCATAAAAGGGGACAAACTTATGGTGTGGCTCCCATGCTCCACTGACCTCAACCCCATTGAGAGCCTCTGGAGCATCATCAAAAGGAGTGTCTATGATGGCGGGAGGCAGTTCACATCTAAGCAACAGCTCTGGGAGGGTATTCTGTCCTCATGCAAAACAATTGAAGCAGAAACCATCCAAAACCTGACAAATTCAATGGACGAGAGAGTTCAGAAGCTCCTTTCGAACAAGGGGTCCTATGTGCAAATGTTACATCACCTAGAATAAAGTTTTGAGTTGAAAACTGTTTGATTTCAGTTTGTAATAACCTGCTAATGCTTATAATTTCAAAAATGACCATTTTTTTGTTCTTTATTAAAATGAAAAGGTTGAAAACTCTGCTGTGCATAATAATTTGGAACATGCATTTTGAGTGCAGTTTGAGTGTTTTATTTTTTTAAAAATATACTGTTATCATAGGCAGTTTGTACAAAAACCTTTCAATTGTACTCTAATAGTTATTTGACTGGAAAATTACAATGACTGCAATTCATATAGGTAATTTGGGAAAATCTGAGAAAATATTATTTGCATGATAATTTGGAACACAGTGTAGTGATGATAATAATGATGAAATCAAATGGCACATCCATCCCTCAAAACTCCAATTATCACCACCAATGCATATTATGAACTTCCCATAGTGTGATACCAGTTACAAACATGTGACATATGCGTTAGTACATACACATAGCCTCACACTAGGGAATCACATATATGCATCAGCACATCACATATGAACATCAACATGATCAAACCCACATGTCAGATTTTAGTCCCCTCAGCTGTTAATATTTGTTCATTAATCATACACAAATGGAAGGATGGAAGAAAAAAAAAAAATTTGATCACACATAGAAATAATATGGGTCATAATTTTCTTCCCATTTCTTTGGTTCTCCCTCCCAGAGTAAAGTGCTGAGCTGCTTATAAATATCTTGTTCAGTATCGATTATCCGGATTAAATATCACGAACAACATGTGGGGGTTCATCAATGTAAACCATCACTCCGACAGGACGTACAGGTTTCTAAAATAAGGACAAAAACACAACAATTAAAATCAAGAAATATTAGAAGCACGAGAGAGGGGGGATCGCACTAAATGAAGGAGGAGAAGCTAAGTTTCTCATTTAGTCCCTTGGGTGTCACTGTGTCAAGTGTGACAATCTAGCGACACTCCATTTGGGCAAGGAGGCGTTTCATGTTTCCTCCCCTGATGCCACAGCGAACACGATCAATGCCTCGGACCCTGAATGAAGAGGGATCACAGCCATGAAGGGCTCGAAAATGTCTTGGTATGGTCTTAAGACCAGATAGGTCCAGGGATTCCTTGGCTGCCAGAATGTCTCGCACGTGCTCCCTCGTTCGGACCCTAAGCTCCCTGGATGTGAGGCCAACATAAAATAAATTGCAAGCACAGGTGGCATAATATACCACATATGTAGTGCTGCACGAAATGTGATGGGTGATCTTAAATTGTTTAGTACCATCCGATAATTGAAAGTCATGTGCCCTAATCATGTTCCGGCAGCCTGCACAATCGCCGCACGCGGAGAAGCCCCACCTGGGACCACCGGATCCGAAAGGGGGAGCAGGCCGAGCAACATAGTGGCTCCTTACCAACAAATCCCTGACATTCCTATTACGCCTTGAGGTCAAGTGAGGACGGTCTGACAAAGTGGTGGCCAGCGTGGAGTCCGTCCTCAAAATATTCCAATGTTTTTCCAAGATACGGCGGATAGTGTTCCACTCAGAATTGTATGTAGATATGAAACGTATAGGATCATCCGTCGATTTCCTTTCCACCTTCTTACTCAGTAATTGCACTCTAGGAGTTTTCTTGGCTCTAGTGTATCCCCTGTTGACACATCTCCTGCTATAACCCTGAGAGAGAAAACTCTCTCTTAAGTCAAGAGCCTGATTCTCAAAACCGGCATTCTCCTCTACCTTTGGTGCATTTTTGTTGTGGCCTCCCCTCTGGTGCCTCAGGAGGTATGAAAACCCCACAACGGCCTTTTAGGGAGCCAGGTCCGAGGAGGTATATTTAGTTGTATGGCTAGGGCCTTTTCTAGTCTGTACTGGGACCAGTAGGGTGCAGGTACACTGTCTCCCTTTAGTAGTGCTTCCTTTTCTCTGTTACCTGTGTGAGTGGGTGAGTATGTTCATAATATTATAGCTAGCCCATTTAGTGTCTTCTGGCCAGTCCATATGGATTCATTTAGCGCCTTGGCCGCACAACTGCAGGCCTTGTCCTTTCAGGTTGTGTAAGGGGGTGTGCTGTAAAGAATAAGGTTCCCCAGTGTTGTGCAGCTACTGTCCAAACTGAACCCAGTGGAACTGAAGGATGGGGGAAGCATTTCAGGAAGGACGGATCAAAAGAGAGCACCTGGTGAGGTGACACCTTTAGCAAAGTTAAACGATATAAAAAGCCAGTGACAAGGAGGGAAGTCAGTTTGCGCCAACATGTGAAACCAGCAGGATGTCTGCACAGAGGGACGCCGTGGCCGAGTCACCGGGACGCATTTGGAGAACAAAGAAGGCAGGCAGGACATCGTGAGCCAGTGAGCGGGATTCGGACGCCACCAGTCAAGGCCTGAGATCCAGGCAACGTCGGTCAAGACCAAAGGCCCAGCCCTTATCCGTCCTGGGCTCATAGTTGACTGTCGCATGTCAAACACCGAAGACCGAGTGTGGGCCGCCGTCCAGAAGTGGACGTCCGCTGTAGTTATCCGGAGGGGCGAGTGAACAGAGCTGTTACTTCCAACGCTGACATACGGTACAGTCTTTGGTCCAGGGCTGTGCAGCAGACGGGACGGGGACCAGCATGTGTGAGGAGGGCCTATAGAGCATAACTTGACTTTGTTAGGAGGACTTACAGCCTAGCGGGAAATACTGGTGACCCTCGTTAGTGCCTATCACCTATATGGAAACGTGCTGAAGAGACATTACCGTGTGGCTTTATAGTTGTGAGCACTGCCCTTGGGAGTTATCATACAAGGGACATTAGTGCGTTGCTCCTATTGGGAAATAGTCGGAAAAGATAGAGAATCCGTACTGCAATTATGAAGGTGTGTTTATTGTCATTTTTGCTATTATTGTATTACTTAGTATCCTGTTTTTGAATAATTGATTCCTTTCAAAATTAACCCTTTGATTTCCATGTTAAGAGAATAAATAGTTGGTTACTTCTGCCTTGTCTGCGTGTTTCATCCTAGTAACCTGTTTATAGTTGTGAATATCAAATATTGTCACAGATGAAACCTACCGCTGTCACCAGTTTGTCAGGGGATGCCACTCTGCTGCCTCCAATCAGGGCAATTGCGGAATTGACTGACTAGTGATGGATGATACCGTGGCTGCTTCCACTACTAGGCCGGTTATTGGGGAACTCACAGTGAGCATATGGTATATACACCTCCGATTCCAACGCTTGGAATATATATAGCCCGATACGATCACTGCCAACTCAATAATAACAAAATGAACTACTAGCTGCCACCACCAATCTTTTATACAGGCTGATTGGACACCCGTTGCAGGTAGCATATGGCTTTAGGGGTGCGGTTTACAGAGCCATAATATGGCCATGTGTCTGAAGCCTGATTAAAAAATACAAAAGCTGAGACCAGTAAATCTACACAGACATACCTGGTCAGATTCTATAATAGTACAATGCTATATATACACACTTGTGCAGATATTGTGCAGAACGTATTGTATATAACTAAGTTGATGCTAAGCCGGATAGTAATACAAGCCAAAAATTACAGTTGCACTGAAGCACCATCAGAAGAAATAAAGGAAAATCCACAATTCCTTAAAAGGAACCTGTCACCAGTTTTTTTGCTTATGAACTATGCTCATCACCTTTAAGATCATAAGAAGTCTTGCGCCTGCACAGTGGAATTGGAAAGCTGTGCAGGCGCGCCTCACTGTGCCTTATTAAATAGCCAGTAATTCCACTGTGCAGGTGTGAGACTTCGGACACTATATGGATTATGGAGAGACATCATTGTAACGCTGGTGGGTGTGGACTCACTGCGCCATGGGCCGGGCTTATCCTGGAGGGCCATGACTAAGCGACTTACTGGTGTTCACTAGAGCCTCTGATGGTAAGGTTAGGCTTGGCCGCAGGTAGTCACCACTCCAGGGCAGTCCCTTGGTCTGCAGCAGCTGACCGGAGGGTCAGAGGCGTGGTAGAGGAGGGCACAGACAAAGCAAGATCAAACTGTCCGAGGTCGGGGCAGGCAGCCCAGGATCAGTATGATTAGCCGGTGTCAGCAGCGGAGAGGTCAGACAGGATGGGTAACTAGCCGGTTTGGTAACGAGAATTAGAATATGGGATAGCATGCACAGGTACAAACGGGGCAGCAACTAATGTTCGGGCGAAGAATGGTAGGAGGAGTGCCTTAAATAGAAGCTGCTTGCATAGAATAGGCTGGGGAGCTAGATCTCTGCCTGACACAGCAGGGTTAAATTCTTGCAGAGACCGGCCACGCTCCCCTAAGGCGAGATGGAAACACCATGCTGTAGTAGCCGTGCAGGGGAGTGTAGTAGGAAACAGGTTCAACGGTACGGCTTTTCGCGAGGAGAAACCACACGGTGAGTGGTGCGGCGCTGAGGATACATGCAAGTTGCTGCCGTGACAGTACCCCCCCTATGCCCCATCCTTTCTTGGCCAGAGCATCAGAGGAACCTCTCAAGAATTGCAGGGGCGTTGATGTTCTCATCGGGCTTCCAAGACCTCTCTTTGGGACCAAAACCCTTCTAGTCCACCAAATAAAAAGTTTTTTCCCAAATCTTCTTGGAGTCCAAAATGTCCTTTACCTTGAACACATCCAAAGAACCTCCAGAAACAGACGTAGCGACAGAAGAATGGATGGACATTGGAGAACCGATTCACGACTACAGACTTCAAGAGCGAGACGTGGAAGGCATTCGGGATCCAAAGACTGGGCAGCAGCTGTAATTTATAGGACACTGTTAAGTTGCTTGAGGTCTTTTTATGGACCAAGGTAACGGGGAGCGAACTTGTATGAGGGTACCTTCAACTGAATGTTCCAAGAAGATAACCAGACCTTATCTCCAGGATGATACCGAAATGGCGAACCTCTCCTTTTGTCTGCATGTGTCTTCATCTGAAACACCGCCTTAAAGAGGGAGGACTGGGTGTGCCCCCAGATTTGAAGGAAGTCACCATAGGAAGAATCAGCAGCTGGTGCCCTGGAGGAAGCAGACATAGGGGAGGGTACTTGAGGATGATGGGAGTATACCATGAAGAAATGAGATGCTCTAGAACAGGGTTCCCCAACTCCAGTCCTCAAGGCCCACCAACAGGTCATGTTTTCAGGATTTCCTTAGTATTGCACAGGTGATAATTCCATCACCTGCACAGGCAATAATTACATCACCTGTGTAACTAAGGAAATCCTGAAAACATGACCTGTTGGTGGGCCTTGAGGACTGGAGTTGGGGAACACTGCTCTAGAAGACTCCCTAAAATGGTTATTGTAGGAGAACTGTTAGAATCTGTGTCTTTTTGACCATCTGCCATTTTGTTGTGGTTTTCTGGCTGCTGGTCTTTTTCCGCTAGTGTTGGGTTTGTCTTGGTCAGGTGATTGTGTGGCACCCCAGGGGTCTGGTTGCCACAGTGATAGAAATATCACGTCTGGGAGCAAGTGGGAGGTTCCCTGGTCAGGAGCCCTTGAACATGCAACACCTCCTGTCCCAGACCAGATAGGGGAGGAACCTGCCCTATATAAACTGGATCTGGGGCGGGGTTAGAGCAGAAAGGAGAGAAAGTGAAGCAGAGAATGAGAGAGAGTGAAGTTCCAGACACAGGGAAAGCAACAGCTAGGAGCTCTGTAGGAGTAGGAGCTGAGTGCCAGGGACTGGAAGCAGATATTGCTCGTCCTGGCTGAAGACACTACGACCGGACAACGGAGTCCGAGGCTGTGTGGATCTCTACGTCCAGCAGCAGAAACCAGCCGGCTCAGTCACGAGCAAGGGACCAGCACCGCCATCGAGGAGTGGAGGCTATCAGAAGGCCCCAAGTCACCAGCCATACGGGTGAGCACCACACGGTATACTCAGGGACGTGGGCTACTTCCACTCACTTACAGCAAGGTAGCCAGGAAGAGTGCAGACAGACGGGGAGGCCTACAACTCCACCTGGCCAGGGGAACTCCTGTTTGTTCACAGACTGACCAGGCCTCTTATGCTAGCCAGTACTCCCGGGAGAGTCTGCCTTATCATCATCAGTAAAGACCCTGAACTGCACTGCAAAGACTCTGAGTCGTTCCTGCTACACCTGTGCACCATCACTCCCATCATCCACACTCACTGCCCTGAGGCTATACTCCTCCCGTGGGGAGTTGTCCCATTCTCTGCTGCGCACACAACACCAGCCTCAGCGGTCTGCCTCGCAGCGGCGGTACACCCTGACCGCAATCCACGGGTGGCGTAGTCGGACATTAACTTAAAACATATAAAAGACTGCCACTGGTTTGACCACCCTGAGCCACGGGACCGGTTCGCCGCCACGGAGACTACAACCCCCCAGAGACCCGGCTTCGGGTAACCCACACGCGTGCACACACGGCCCAGGGGGCGCGTCAACTTTGGCGTAGTCGGCAGGATCTCGTGCCCGCAACCACCGGGTACTGCGTGCCTTCAAAAGACTGTCATACCTGCCGTGGTGAAGTTTCCCGCCATCCGCAGCCGTTTTCCCGCCATCCGCAGTCGTTTTCCCGCCATTGGGCGCCATCTTCGGGACGCCGCGCGGGAAGAAGAGGGGCGTGGACGCTGAAAACGCGCGAGAGCTGAAGCCCCGCCCTACGTCTTGATGCTGCGCAAGGTCCTGGAAGGAGCCCAGCGGACGCCGACGTCATCAGCACGCGACGCAAGGTCCTCAACCACGACGATCGCTTGCGGAGCCACGGCCTACGGAGGAAGAGCAACAAGAGGTAGGCCACGGTTAACTAGGGGGGTGGAAGATACCAGGAATGGAGGGAGCTCCCACCGCTAGCGCGGCTGCTGACGCAGTGATGCCGCTCACGATGCCATATATCCCCGGAGCGGCATGGCTACCCCAGTACTTAGGGGAGTCACACACCCTAAGTGACTTTAAGTAAAAACTAAACAGCCTCTTCCAAGTATATCCCCTGACAGAAGTGAGCATCTTGGTGGGCCAGTTAATCGGAGCAGCCCAAAGGGAGGTAAAGTCCTGGCCACCACGGGAGAAAGGGACTGTCAGGGAAATACTGGCCCGTCTAAAGGACACTTTCGATACCCGCACCTCAGCAGAGATTAAACTAAGATTTTACGGGTGCAAGCAACGGGCACAGGAAAGTATAACGGATTATGCTTTGAACTTGCAGGAGGCCCTGAGAGCCATTAAGCAGGCAGACCCTAACAGCTTGCGGAATGAAGATAAGCTGTTGACTGAACAATTCATAGAGGGTCTACTGTCCAATGCCCACCGGACCCAGTTGCGGGCAATGGCCCTACAGGACCCTGATTTAGATTTTGCACAGTTCAAGGACAGAGCCATCCGGGTGCTCCGAGAACCGGCACCGGGTGGCACTGTAACCCACAAGTGCCCCGCTATCACTTATCCCAAGGAGGCGGCGCCCTTGTCTGCAGGGCCTGTGGGAGCTGATGCGCAGGCTTTGGACAACAACCCGGCTACAGACCTGCACCATCAGGTCCAAGAGCTAACCAAAAGCGTTGCCGCGCTAACCAGAACTGTGCAGTCTTTACAGGTCTCTCCTCCAGGAAAGATCCAGCTGGCATCTGGACCGGAGGACGTCCCGTGGCGCCGACAGAGGAGGATCCCATCGTCCAGAGGAAGACCCAGCGACCGATACAATGAGGACGGACAACCATCTGCCGCCGCTGCAATCAACCCGGACATATGGCATGGTACTGTCATTTAAACGGGCACAACCTGGGGCAGAGGGCCAACCCCCAGGCATAATATCATCAGGCCCATCGAACTGGCATGATAAATACGTAGGGGGACGTCCAGTCTTGCCTGTGGTACTGGATGGCATTCCTATGAGTGCCCTACTAGACACCGGGTCACAGGTGACTACCATCCCTTATGTGCTCTTTAAGCGGTACTGGAATGACTCGGACATAACCCGCTACCCAGATGACGACCTGAGTATCATCGCCAGCAATGGTCAGCCCTTGCCTCAGGTGGGATTTAAAGAGGTGACCATTAAAATCGGTAAAGTTGAACTGGCGGCACAGGGACTGATTATTGTGGACATTGACCGTCGTGAGAGTCACCCTAAAATAACCTTGGGTACTAACGTGATTGAAAATTGTCTTGCAGAGATAATTCTCATTTTACAGCAGGTTGCCATGAACGCCAGTTCCAGCCAGCAGCGTGTCCTACAAAAGGAGATCTGGGCGCTGATGAAACGGCAACAGGTGGAACTATCTGGTGGTGAGATTGGTAGCGTGAGAATGTGTGACCCGTTCCCTAATGCCATGCCCCAGAAAAGTGAGATGATGATATGGTGGCGGGCAGCTATTAGTCTAAGAGGTAGAGACTACCAAGCAATGGTCGAACCCCTCTACTCGGACAGGAGGCCCACCATTTTGACAGCACGGGGGGTGGTCGATGTACGCCATGGGAGGGTGCCCGTCCGCATCATAAATATCGGGGAGAGAGAAGTATACCTGCCCCGGTATGCCACGCTAGCCAAATTGTTCACCATAAACCAAAATTCTGTAAAGGCCGTAGAACTCTTGCCTCCGTCTCAACCAGAGGAAGGTAACGGCTCTAAGAAACAAATGGAAGACTGGTGTCAGCAGCTGCATTTGGGTACTGACTCCACTCCCTCACACCAAAAACAGGGAGTCTACCGGGTGGTTCAGGAGTACGAAAGAGTCTTTACTAAACACCCGCTAGACTTCGGGCGAGTAAAGGGGGTAGAACATCACATCCCCACAGGAGACCATCCACCCATAAAGGAAAGATACCGACCTGTACCCCCTGCACACTATCAGCATGCAAAGGGGATGTTGCGAGACATGAAGGAGGCTGGGGTAATCAGGGACCGCTGTAGCCCCTGGGCAGCTCCACTAGTTTTAGTGAAAAAGAAAGACAACACCATGAGAATGTGTGTAGACTACATAAAGGTCAACCGAATCACACACAAAGATGCGTACCCGTTACCTAGGATAGAAGAATCTTTAGCTGCATTAAAATCTGCTAACTTCTTCTCCACTTTGGATCTTACTAGCGGGTACTGGCAGGTTCCTGTAGCAGAGGCGGACAAGGAGAAGACCGCGTTTACCACCCCGATGGGTCTCAGCGAATTCAACTGTATGCCGTTCGGGCTCTGCAACGCACCGGGAACCTTCCAGCGGTTGATGGAATGCTGTCTGGGACACCGGAATTTCGAGACGGTCCTGTTATACCTGGACGATGTCATCGTTTATTCCAAGACCTACGAGGACCATCTGAAACACCTGGCAGAAGTGTTTGACGCCCTGGCAAGCTACGGCCTAAAAGTGAAACCCTCCAAGTGTCATCTACTGAAACCAAAGTACAGTACCTGGGACACATGGTGAGTGCTGACGGAGTGGCTCCCGACCCCGATAAGATCACCGTGATTAAGGACTGGCCAAGCCCCTCCAGCGTAAAGGAAGTGCGGCAGTTCCTCGGGTTGGTAGGCTACCACCGAAGATTCATTCCCTGTTTCACCAGAATGGCAGCTCCTATGCAGGACCTCCTGATAGGCCAGTCCAAGAAGGCCAAAAACCAGAAGCCACCCTTCAGGTGGGAAAAGCTGGAAGAGGAGTCCTTCCGCCAGCTGAAGATGGCCCTCACGGGGGATGAAATCCTGGCGTACCCTGACTACGGCCAGCCCTTTATCCTCCACACGGATGCAAGCAACATCGGGCTAGGAGCCGTACAGTCCCAGATCCAGCAGAGGAGAGAACGGGTAATAGCTTACGCCAGCCGGAAACTACGGCCCACAGAAAGGAACCCTGAGAATTATAGCTCCTTCAAGCTAGAGTTCCTGACAGTGGTGTGGGCAGTGACCGAACGTTTCAAGCATTACCTTGCCTCTTCCAAGTTCACCGTGTACACGGATAACAACCCGTTGACACACCTGGACACTGCAAAACTTGATGCCCTGGAGCACAGATGGAAGGCCCGCCTGTCCAACTATGAATTCACCATCAAATACCGGGCGGGACGCTCAAATGCCAACGCGGATGCCCTGTCCAGAATGCCAAACTTACTGGACGGAGGAGAAGATCCAGAAGAACTAGAAGAGATCGAACTCCCTGCATTCCACCTTCGTGGGATTACCCAGTATTCCCACCGTGTAAGGGCCATACGCTCTGCTACGTTCAATCCCTTACCCCACTATGGCTGGGTGGAGACGCAAGACAGTGACCCCGAAGTCCGTCTGGTGAAGGAAATGCTGACACAGGCTGATGCCCGCCTTGACCCAGACACTCCGGAGGAGACCAAGCAACTGTGGAAAGAGAAAAGTAAGCTGTTTCTTTACAAAGAGAAGCTGTGCCGGAGAGTGGTCAACTCCCGAACACATGAGCTGACTTGGCAGGTAGTGGTCCCGAGACGAGACGCGGCTATGGTTCTGGAGGCATACCACGACGGAGCAGGGCACTTCGGATGGAAGAAGCTGGAGTTCCTGTTGTGTGGACGGTTCTTCTGGGTAGGCATGAGAGGAGCCATCGAGAGATGATGCAGAGACTGTGGCCCGTGCAACCTAAAAAGGAAGGACCGTGCCAGCCAGAAGACTCCTCTGCAGTCCATCATCACAAGGCAGCCACTGGAGCTGGTAGCTCTGGACCATGTGAAACTGGCTCCAAGCAGATCTGGGTACATCTACGCCCTCACCATCGTAGATCACTACTCCCGGTTCCTGGTGGTGATCCCTGTCAAAGACTTGACCGCTCAAACAGCAGCCAGAGCCTTCCAGCTGCACTTCTGCCGTCCACACGGGTATCCGGAGCAAGTGTTGACGGACCAAGGACCAGCCTTCGAAGCGGAGGTCTTCCAGGAGTTCTGCAACCTGTATGGCTGCAGGAAGATAAGAACAACGCCCTATCACCCTCAGACCAACTTACTATGTGAAAAAATGAACCAGGTGGTGATAGACTTGCTAAAAACATTGCCCCTGGAAGAACGTAATCTGTGGCCTGAGAAACTGCCTGATCTGGTGGACCTGTATAACCACATCCCGGTAAGTTCCACCAACTGTACCCCGGCTTACCTAATGAGAGCAAGACCTGGTAAGCTGCCTATTGACCTGGATATGGGAGTCCTGACACCTGAGGACACCTCACCAGAGGCAGACTGGGATACAGAATGGCAGCAGCAGTACCGAAAAGTACAAGAGAGCGTCGAGCGAAGTCTGTCTCAAGCAAGAGAAAGACAAGAGAAGACTTATAACCAGCATACTCCCGCTGTTCCCCTGGTACCTGGAGAGCAGGTCTTAAAGGGAAAAAGGCGGGTCCATAAGTTGGATGACCAGTGGGAGAAAGACCCGTACACTGTACTGCCTTCACGCCATGAGAATCCAAAAGTCTGTATAATCAGTAAGGATGGAGGAGAAACCACAGCCATTGTCTCCAGAGACCACCTGAAAAAGTGTCCCGAGCAGCTGCAAAGCACTGACGAAGATCAAGAGAACCCTCAACCCGCAGAGGAAAGGGAAGAAATGATCAGTACCGTACTCGGAGACTTTCCCCGATCCTGGACTCAAATCAACAACGCAGTCGTGGTGCCCGTCCTCACCTTTCTCCAGCCAGCCCCTCAAGGGCCTACAGAAGAACAGGGAGTGTCGGAAGAGCAGCCGGCCCAGGAGGCAGAAGGATCCATACCAGCAGCCCAGGAGAATCAACCCTCTGCTAGTAGTGAGCCTGTCGTGCCCCTAGTAAGCCAAAGAGTACGCAGGAAGCTGCCAGGCCTACCCGCAACACCTCCTACACCCTGTAGTGCAGAGCCAGATAGTGGGTTATGTAGGTCCACCAGGAGCACTAGAGGACAGATGCCCGCTCGCTGCAGAATCTAGAATGTAATGTGGATTAACCTGTAAATTGCAAATGCTGAAAATGGTTTATGTTTTTGTTGCCTGTTTAGTAATTATGTTCCTCTAGTTACCCTGCAGGTTTATTTGGACTGCCAGGTTATGGACGCTGAATAACCGGAACTACATTGTAAATAGTTGCACTTGGTGCCTCTTGCGAAGACGGCCACGGAAGAAAAACCTGTCTGGCGTGGCCCCGTGTGGTCCAAAGTAGTTAGCTTCGCCTTGCAGCCACGCCCATGGCCAGCGTTTGGGGTTTGCTTTGGACAGGTCCCCGCACCGTTCAAGACTTCACCTCGTTGGGTAACATGGACACCCGGTCACGGACGCGCCGTGACCTCTAAAGACTAAACTTCTTGTACATACAGTACAGACCAAAAGTTTGGACACACCTTCTCATTTAATGATTTTTCTGTATTTTCATGACTTTGAAAATTGTACATTCACACTGAAGGCATCAAAACTATGAATTAACACATGTGGAATTATATACTTAACAAAAAAGTGTGAAACAACTGAAAATATGTCTTAAATTCTAGGTTCTTCAAAGTAGCCACCTTTTGCTTTGATGACTGCATTGCATACTCTTGGCATTCTCTTGATGAGCTTCAAGAGGTACTCACCGGAAATGGTCTTCCAACAATCTTGAAGGAGTTCCCAGAGATGCTTAGCACTTGTTGGCCCTTTTGCCTTCACTCTGCGGTCCAGCTCACCCCAAACCATCTCGATTGGGTTCAGGTCTGGTGACTGTGGAGGCCAGGTCATCTGGCGTAGCACCCCATCACTCTCCCTCTTGGTCAAATAGCCCTTATACAGCCTGGAGGTGTGTTTGGGGTCATTGTCCTGTTGAAAAATAAATGATGGTCCAACTAAACGCAAACCGGATGGAATAGCATGCCGCTGCAAGATGCTGTGGTAGCCATGCTGGTTCAGTATGCCTTCAATTTTTAATAAATCCCCAACAGTGTCACCAGCAAAGCACCCCCACACCATCACACCTCCTCCTCCATGCTTCACGGTGGGAACCAGGCATGTAGAGTCCATCCGTTCACCTTTTCTGCGTCGCACAAGGACACGGTGGTTGGAACCAAAGATCTCAAATTTGGACTCATCAGACGAAAGCACAGATTTCCACTGGTCTAATGTCCATTCCTTGTGTTCTTTAGCCCAAAGAAGTCTCTTCTGCTTGTTGCCTGTCGTTATCAGTGGTTTCCTAGCAGCTATTTTACCATGAAGGCCTGCTGCACAAAGTCTCCTCTTAACAGTTGTTGTAGAGAGGTGTCTGCTGCTTGAACTCTGTGTGGCATTGACCTAGTCTCTAATCTGAGCTGCTGTTAACCTGCGATTTCTGGGGATGGTGACTCGGATAAACTTATCCTCAGAAGCAGAGGTGACTCTTGGTCTTCCTTTCCTGGGGCAGTCCTCATGTGAGCCAGTTTCTTTGTAGCACTTGATGGTTTTTGCAACTGCACTTGGGGACACTTTCAAAGTCTGCCCAATTTTTCGGACTGACTGACCTTCATTTCTTAAAGTAATGATGACCATTCGTTTTTCTTTACTTAGCTGCTTTTTTCTTGCCATAATACAAATTCTAACAGTCTATTCAGTAGGACTATCAGCTGTGTATCCACCTTACTTCTGCACAACACAACTGATGGTCCCAACCCCATTTATAAGGCAAGAAATCCCACTTATTAAACCTGACAGGGCACACCTGTGAAGTGAAAACCATTTCGGGTGACTACCTCTTGAAGCTCATCAAGAGAATGCCAAGAGTGTGCAAAGCAGTCATCAAAGCAAAAGGTGGCTACTTTGAAGAACCTAGAATCTAAGACATATTTTCAGTTGTTTCACACTTTTTTGATAAGTCTATAATTCCACATGTGTTAATTCATAGTTTTGATGCCTTCAGTGTGAATGTACAATTTTCATAGTCATGAAAATACAGAAAAATCTTTAAATGAGAAGGTGTGTCCAAACTTTTGGTCTGTACTGTATGTTGTTGTATTATTGTTTATACCCTGTTATATTATGTTTCAAAAATGTGTTTAGTCCCGGAGTACTAAAATTCTCTAGGGGATAGAAATATCACGTCTGGGAGCAAGTGGGAGGTTCCCTGGTCAGGAGCCCTTGAACATGCAACATCTCCTGTCCCAGACCAGATAGGGGAGGAACCTGCCCTATATAAACTGGATCTGGGGCGGGGTTAGAGCAGAAAGTAGAGAAAGTGAAGCAGAGAATGAGAGAGAGTGAAGTTCCATACACAGGGAAAGCAACAGCTAGGAGCTCTGTAGGAGTAGGAGCTGAGTGCCAGGGACTGGAAGCAGATATTGCTCGTCCTGGCTGAAGACACTACGACCGGACAATGGAGTCCGAGGCTGTGTGGATCTCTACGTCCAGCAGCAGAAAACAGCCGGTAGGGGATTCCAGGTCCTCTGGCCATAGAAGCCCGGAGGCTCAGTCACGAGCAAGGGACCAGCACCGCCATCGAGGAGTGGAGGCTATCAGAAGGCCCCAAGTCACCAGCCATACGGGTGAGCACCACACGGTATACTCAGGGACGTGGGCTACTTCCACTCACTTACAGCAAGGTAGCCAGGAAGAGTGCAGACAGACGGGGAGGCCTACAACTCCACCTGGCCAGGGGAACTCCTGTTTGTTCACAGACTGACCAGGCCTCTTATGCTAGCCAGTACTCCCGGGAGGGTCTGCCTTATCATCATCAGTAAAGACCCTGAACTGCACTGCAAAGAGTCTGAGTCGTTCCTGCTACACCCGTGCACCATCACTCCCATCATCCACACTCACTGCCCTGAGGCTATACTCCTCCCGTGGGGAGTTGTCCCATTCTCTGCTGCGCACACAACACCAGCCTCAGCGGTCTGCCTCGCAGCGGCGGTACACCCTGACCGCAATCCACGGGTGGCGTAGTCGGACATTAACCTAAAACATATAAAAGACTGCCACTGGTTTGACCACCCTGAGCCACGGGACCGCCACGGAGACTACAACCCCCCAGAGACCCGGCTCCGGGTAACCCACACGCGTGCACACACGGCCCAGGGGGCGCGTCAATTGTATCACCCTTTATTACCCAGCATCTGCCTCCTAGTGTTAGAACCTTGCTGTTAGGTTTTTTTTCCTTTGCTGGTCACATGACCTTGTTGGCCTATTTAGTCCTGCTCCGCCCTTCTGGCTTTGCTGGACTTCATTGTATATCTACTTTCTAGCTAGTCTGTGCTCTGTATCTAACTCTGTTAGTTTGCTTGGTCTACGGACCTCTATGTTCTATCTATTTTGTTTGTTCGTCTGTCTGCTACTATTTCTGTTAGGAGGTGTCCCATATTCCTCCCAGTCCTTAGTACTTGTAGGGATTCCCTCCCCACATCTATAGGTCTCCGTACAGACTAGATTAGGACTTTAGCAGGTCTGATCGCAGGATCAGGTTCCCTGTTACATCGTAGGGATTCAGCTGAGTCCTATAGTAGGGACAGATCTCCTCTCTTTCCTTAGCTTTGGTAGCAGAACATAACAGTAAGTCCAGCCAGCAAATTCTCTAAGGAAAGATTTTTCTGTTCCATCATGGTGTCGGTTCAGGATTTGGCTCATCGCCTGCAGGGACTCTCTCTGGAGGTGGCCGAGCTCCGTCAGCACGTGAGTAACTGTCCTGGAGCACATTTCTTGGAGCCTAAGGTATGTTTGCCGGATTTATTTTTTGGTGAACACCGAGAATTTTTTTCATTTAAAAATGCTTGCTTATTGTATTTTCGTTTGAGACCTAAGTCCTCTGGGGATGAATCCCAGCGCGTAGGGTTCATAATGTCACTTTTGCGCAAAGAGCCTCAGGAGTGGGCCTTTTCTTTGCAACCTAGTGATTCATGCTTCAGATCAGTGGATAGTTTTTTTTTCTGCTTTGGGACTATTATATGATGATCCTGACCGTGTCGCATCAGCTGAGACTGAGTTGAGACGTTTAAAACAAGGATCGGGTAATGTGGAAAAATATTGTACACATTTTCGTCGTTGGTCCACTCAAACAGGGTGGAACGATTCTGCTCTGAAAAGTCTATTTCTTGCTGGGCTCAGTGAAAGGGTTAAAGACCTGCTAATTGCTTATCCTACACCTGAGGATTTGCAACAGGCTATGCAATTAGCTATACGGGTGGATAGAAGACTGCGTGCTAGGGTTAATGAGAGCAAATCCTCTGCTATGTCAGTTTCTGGTTATGATAATGTGTGTATTAACAGTGGTGAACCGATGGAGATTGGATCGGTGGCACCTCGCTCTCAAGAAAAAGACCGTCGTTTTTCGGAAGGCTTGTGTTTCTATTGCGGAAAATCTGGTCATTTGATTAAAGGCTGTGAGCTTCGTATGAAGAAAGAAAAAAAAATGGTCAGTCACGCCCGTATTGCCTGTTTAAATTCCAAGGGTGTATTTTTAGCTGCTTCCACGATTGCTCAGAAAAAATTGATGGAATTTCGGGTGTTTGTTGATTGCGGGTCTACACTGAATGTAATTGATGGGGGATTCGTGGAAAAACTCAATTTAAAACCTGAACCTTTATCATCCCCCATTGCTGTGGTTTCTGTGGATGGCTCCCCTTTGAAGAATATTACTCTCAAGGTCAGTGAATTTCCTCTCACTATTAATGGTGTTCACCATGAGAAATTGGATTTGGTAGTGTTGAATAACTTGCCTTCTCCAGTAATATTGGGTTTGCCCTGGTTAAAATTTCACAATCCTGTACTGGATTGGTCTACCAGTGAAATTAAATCCTGGAGCCATAAATGTTATGACAAGTGTTGTAACGGGCGTATTGCAGCTTTGGATAGGGGAGAATTGCCTGTTCCTATTCAGGATTTTTGGAGAGTTTTTTCTGAGAAAGAATCGCAGGTTTTGCCTCCCCATAGAGACTATGATTGTTCTATTGAATTTGTCCCTGGAGCGACTCTTCCTAAGAGTCGTTTATTTAACCTTACTATTCCTGAGAGGAAGGCTTTGGAGGAATACATACAGACAAGCTTGGCCGCCGGTCACATTAGGCCCTCTAAGTCTCCTGTGGCGGTTGGATTTTTTTTTTGTAAAAAAAAAGGACGGCGGTTTACGTCCTTGTCTGGATTTTCGTGAGATTAACAAAATTACGGTACGCAATCCTTACCCACTGCCATTGATTCCTGATCTGTTTAACCAGTTATTGGGGGCCAAGTGGTTCTCTAAAATTGACCTTAAGGGGGCATACAATCTGTTGCGCATGAAGGAGGGTGATGAATGGAAGACTGCTTTTAACACTCATGTGGGCCATTTTGAGAATCTGGTTATGCCTTTTGGTCTTACTAATGCTCCTGCATTTTTTCAGAATCTGATTAATGACATCCTTAGACCTTTGATCGGTAAAAATGTGGTTGTGTATTTGGATGACATTTTGATTTATTCGCCAGATCTGGAGTCTCATTGGCGGAGCGTGCGTGAGGTATTACAGTTATTAATGGACAATTCGCTTTTTGCTAAGCTGGAGAAATGTGAGTTCGCTGTACAGAGAATTAGTTTTTTGGGCTACATTATCTCCAGCAAAGGTTTTGAGATGGATCCGGTTAAGGTTCAGGCTGTGCAGGAATGGCCTAGGCCTATTGGTTTGAAATCGATACAGAGGTTTTTGGGTTTCGCCAATTACTATAGAAAGTTCATAAAAAATTTTTCTAGTATTGTCAAACCTCTGACTGATCTCACCAGGAAAGGTGCTGATGCGGTTCAGTGGTCTTCTGAGGCCATTGAAGCTTTTGTGTATCTCAAGGAGAGGTTCACCTCTGCTCCCATCCTTATGCAGCCTGATGTTACTAGGCCGTTTTTGGTTGAGGTTGATGCTTCCTCTGTGGGGGTTGGCGCAGTATTGTCTCAGGATAACGGGGATGGATTACATCCCTGTGCCTTTTTTTCAAAAAAAATTTTCGGAGACTGAATTGAATTACGATATTGGTAATCGGGAATTATTGGCTATTAAACTCGCATTTGAACACTGGCGCCACTTCTTGGAAGGTGCGGAATTTCCCGTTCAGGTTCTTACGGATCATAAAAATCTGATATATCTTGATGCTGCCAAGCGCCTGAATGCCCGTCAGGCTAGGTGGGCACTGTTTTTCTCGCGGTTTAATTTCTCCGTTACTTACATCCCTGGTACTAAGAATGTTAAGGCGGATGCCTTGTCTCTCAGTTTTTCTCCCATAGTCGGTGCTGAGAAAGAGGAAAACATTTTACAAGAAGGTGTTGTGATAGCTGCTTTAGACTCCGTTTTGGAAGATGAGATTCTTAAAGCTCAGGAGAATGCCCCATCTAACACTCCTCATGGGAGGTTGTTTGTGCCTGGGACCTTTAGCAGAGATTTGTTTGTTGAGTGTCACGAATCTCGGTTGGCAGGTCATCCCGGAATCTCTGAGACCAAGAGACTGGTGGGTCGCAGTTTTTGGTGGCCTGGATGGCAGAAGGAAGTCATTAAGTGGGTGCGCCAATGTACTATATGTGCTAGATCTAAGTCCTCACATACTCCTGCTGCGGGGTTGCTTTGTCCTTTGGAGGTCCCCAGTGCTCCTTGGACACATTTGGCTATGGACTTTATAACTGACCTTCCCCCCTCTGAGGGTTTTACTGTCATCTGGGTGGTCGTGGACCGTTTTAGCAAGATGTGTCACTTGGTTCCCTTCGTCAAACTGCCCTGCGCTAAAACTCTCGCTAAGGCCTTTGTCAAGGAAATTGTCAGACTTCATGGCGTTCCTACTGACATTGTTTCTGATAGGGGTCCTCAGTTCGTGGCTCGTTTTTGGCGTGCCTTTTGTGACAGGTTGGGAATTCATTTGTCGTTTTCGTCCGGATATCATCCTGAATCTAATGGCCAGACAGAAAGGAAAAACCAGGATGTTGAGCAGTTCTTGCGTTGTTTTGTGGCAGACAATCAAGAGGGGTGGTCTGAGTTTCTGCCACTTGCCGAATTTGCTCTGAACAATCATACATCTTCTTCTGCTGGTTGTTCGCCTTTTTTTTGTTGTTCTGGGAGACATCCGTCGTTTGGGTCGTTCTCCAAGTTGGGATCTGCCGTGCCTGAGGAGGAGAATTTTTCCGGTGATTTGGAAAGAGTTTGGACGGATGTGCGTGGTAATCTTCAGGAGGCCAACAGAAAATCTAAAGACTACTTTGATAGGAAACGACAGGAGGTTTTGTTCGCTGTTGGTGACATGGTTTGGTTGTCCTCTAGGAATCTGCGGTTGAGGATTCCTTCTAAGAAATTGGGTCCCAAGTTTGTAGGGCCCTTTAAGGTGCTTCAGGTTGTCAACCAATCTGCTGTTAGGTTGGAGGTTCCTACCTCCTGGAGAATTAATCCGGTCTTTCATGTCTCTCTGTTAAAAAAAGCTGTTGTGTCGGATGGTGACGCCTCTGCCTCTGTTCCTCCGGTGGTGGAGGACGGGGAATATGAAATTTCTCGCATCCTTGACTCTAGACGGTATAGAGGTAGTTTGCAGTATCTTGTGGCCTGGAAAGGTTTCGGACCCGAGGATAACTCTTGGGTGAGGTCAGATGATGTTTCCGCGTCCAGACTTATCAGAGCGTTTCACAGGAGATTTCCTGATAAGCCTGGTCCTAGGGGATCCGGAGGATCCTCTTAGAAGGGGGGGTACTGTTAGAACCTTGCTGTTAGTTTTTTTTTCCTTTGCTGGTCACATGACCTTGTTGGCCTATTTAGTCCTGCTCCGCCCTTCTGGCTTTGCTGGACTTCATTGTATATCTACTTTCTAGCTAGCCTGTGCTCTGTATCTAACTCTGTTAGTTTGCTTGGTCTACGGACCTCTATGTTCTATCTATTTTGTTTGTTCGTCTGTCTGCTACTATTTCTGTTAGGAGGTGTCCCATATTCCTCCCAGTCCTTAGTACTTGTAGGGATTCCCTCCCCACATCTATAGGTCTCCGTACAGACTAGATTAGGACTTTAGCAGGTCTGATCGCAGGATCAGGTTCCCTGTTACATCGTAGGGATTCAGCTGAGTCCTATAGTAGGGACAGATCTCCTCTCTTTCCTTAGCTTTGGTAGCAGAACATAACACCTAGTCCTTGCTGGACACCAGTGTTTATCCGTTAGTGTTCTGGCCAGGAGGTTTGATAGTGTTTTTGTGTTTAGTTTTGTGCAGTTCTGGGATCTTCTAGTTCTGCCTGCTGAGATTCCTTTTAGTCCTTTTTCGTTTCTGCAGCTTCCTCTTTTTCTGCTAGGAGGTCACCTGTTTGTTATCCCAGCCCTTAGATCTTTCAGAGTTTCCGTCCCTCTTCTTTTAGGTCTTCTATTGAGTTTAGTCTAGGAAACGTCGGTGGGTCTATTTGCCAGGAATAGGTTGCCCACTCCATCGTAGGGCTACAGACTAGACCTAGTGCAGGGACAGCTTTATTTTCCGAACGTCATGAGTCTCAGTTGGCAGGTCATCCAGGGATTTCGGAAACCAGAAAGTCGATCAGTCAAAGTTTCTGGTGGCCAGGGTGGCAAAGAGAAATCATCAAGTGGGTGCGTCAGTGTACGGTGTGCGCTAGGTCGAAGGCCTCACATGCCCCGGCTGCGGGGTTGCTGTGCCCTTTGCAGGTCCCTAGTTCGCCATGGACGCATCTTGCCATGGATTTTATCACCAATCTCCTTGTCTCTGAAGGTTTTTCTGTCATCTGGGTTGTTGTGGACCGGTTTAGTAAGATGTTCCATCTGGTCCCGTTCAATAAACTACCCTGCGCCAAGACTCTAGCTAAGGCTTTTGTGAAAGAGATTGTCAGGCTCCATGGTGTTCCCACGGACATTGTTTGCGATAGAGGACCTCAGTTTGTGGCTCGCTTTTGGCGTGCTTTCTTTGACAGATTAAAGGTTCATTTGTCATTTTCGTCTGGGTATCATCCGTGGTCCAATGGACAGACCAAAAGGAAGAACCAGGACGTCGAGCAGTTTTTAAGATGTTTTGTAGCAGACAATCAGGAGATGTTGTCGGAATATCTACCACTAACTGAGTTTGCCCTAAATAACCATACGTCTTCTTCGACTGGGTGTTCTCCTTTTTTTTTTTTTGCTGTACAGGGAGACATCCATCTTTCGGACCATTTTCAAAAATTGGGGCGGCGGTGCCTGAGGAGGAGAGTTTTTCAGGAAATTTGGAAAGGGTTTGGACCAAGGTACGCCATAATCTGAAAGAGGCTAATAGGAGGTCCAAAAAATATTTTGACAAGAGAAGAAGGGAGACGTTGTTTGCAGTTGGGGACATGGTCTGGTTGTCCTCTAAGAATCTGCGTTTAAAGATCCCTTCTAAAAAATTGGGGCCTAAGTATATAGGACCCTTCAAAGTGGTCCAGGTGGTCAACTCGGCAGCGGTGAGTTTAGACATCCCCTCATCCTGGTGAATTAATTCAGTTTTTCATGTATCTTTACTGAAGAAAGCAGACACGCCAGATAAGGAGGCGATGCTGACTGTCCCTCCAGTTGATGAGGACGGCGAATTTGAAATTTCACTCATTTTAGATTCTAGATGGCACAGAGGAAGGTTACAGTATCTTGTGTCCTGGAAGGGGTTCGGCCCCGAGGGTAATTCCTGGGTGAAAGCTGGGGACGTCTCGGCCTCAAGGCTGATTAAAGCTTTTCACAGGAGATTCCCGAATAAGGCTCCACCGAGAGGATCCGAAGGATCTTCATAAAAGGGGAGGTACTGTTAGAATCTGTGTCTTTTTGACCCTCCGCCATTTTGTTGTGGTTTTCTGGCTGCTGGTCTTTTTCCCCTAGTGTTGGATTTGTCTTGGTCAGGTGATTGTATCACCCTTTATTACCCAGCACCTGCCTCCTAGTCCTTGCCGGACACCAGTGTTTATCCGTTAGTGTTCTGGCCAGGAGGTTTGATAGTAGTGTTTTTGTGTTTAGTTTTGTGCAGTTCTGGAATCTTTTAGTTCTGCCTGCTGAGATTCCTTTTAGTCCTTTTTCATTTCTGCAGCTTCCTCTTTTCCTGCTAGGAGGTCACCTGTTTGTTATCCCAGCCCTTAGATCTTTCAGGGTTTCCTTCCCTCTTCCTTTAGGTCTTCTATTGAGTTTAGTCTAGGAAAAGTCGGTGGGTCTATTCACCAGGAATAGGTTGCCCACTCCATCGTAGGGCTACAGACTAGAACTAGTGCAGGGACAGCTTTCCCCCTCTTGTCCTAGTTCTTAGTTGCAGACTAACAAGAACTCGTAACAAGAACTCTGCCCAGGGGAGTAGTTGCACCCAGTCATCCTGGCAGACAGAGATGAAGTGGTGATGGTAGCCCTCTAAGATCTATTTTACCAGTTCCACTTGTCTATTGGTCTGCAGATGATACACGAAGAAGTCCAGCTGGACATTAAGTAGTTTGAACTCTCAAAAATGTAGTCTCTGATCGTGGAGTCTGTAGCATCGGCGTCTCTGCCTCCTGCCGGGCAGAGACGCCGTTCCGCTCACCACCTTGGTCCAGGTCCGGCGTCCTCCCGCGCCCCTGCTGCTGTGGCGCGAACTGCGCGCAGCTTCCCGTGCTTAGGGCGCGCGCTCCCTCCCTCTTAAAGGGGCCGCGCGCGCAGTCCTATAGAGTTCCTGGCCAATGGCCGGAGGACTGCCCCTATATAAGGCACCTCCTCCAAAATGGAGGTGCCTGTGCAAGGTTGTTGTTCCGTGTGCTAACACTTGCTTCAGCCCTCAGGTCCCGCTGCCTGTCAGTCCTGCCCGCCAGTCTGCCTGTCAGTCCTGCTCGCCAGCCTGCCTGCCAGTTACCTGCCGTGCTCACCAGCCTGCCTACCTGGAAGCACCTGTCTGTTATCTGCCATGCCCGCCAGCCTGCTTACCTGGGAGCACCCATCTGTTACCTGTAGTGCCCGCCAGCCTGCTTACCTGGAGCACCTGCCAGTTACCTGTCGTGCCCGCCATCTCGCCTACCCGGAGCACCTGTTTGGCTATCTGCCGAACCAGACTGCTTATCTACCCGGACCACCTGTCAGCCTTCCTGCCGTGCTCATCCGCTGTACCGGTCAGTTCCTGCCATCTGAATCGTGGGAGTCACCTGCTCTCACACAAGGTCGGTCCCAGAGTGGCACCTGGTCCCCCTGCTTGGTCCCTCCCTGGTTCACGGAGTCGATTAAGCCGCCGTGCGACCTTGGTCAGGCCGAGTAGGCACTTAGTCACGCCCCTCTGGGCCCTCCTTGCACCGAAGCACAGAGGTTCCACCGCCCGGACCCGTAACAATTTGCACAGGCCATGGAACCCGGTGACCCTCAGGCTCCTTCGCTCTCTGACCTGTACCAGGAGGTCTCACGTCAGAGATGCCAACAGGAGACTATCCTGTCCTACCTGCGGACTGTCAACTCCTGCCTGGACACGCTGTCCACCCCGCTTGTGTTAGTCTCTAGCTGAGCGGCACCCGCTCCGACGGCACCTCAACCTACTGGCGTTATGGTACCCGGCTCTGGACCCCGGCTCTCTGCGCCTCCACATTTTGGTGGTGACCCCATCTTATGTCAGGGCTTCTTAAATCCGTGCACTCTGCACTTTGAACTCCTGGCACATCAGTTCCCCTCTGACCAGGCCAAGGTGGCGTTCATCATGTCTCACCTCACCGGGGAGGCATTGGCATGGATAAACCCTCTGTGGGAGAGAGGGGATCCCCTGGTGTCCGATCTTCTGGCTTTCCTCGCTGCCTTCCGGAAGGTCTTCAATGAGCCCGGACGAAAATCTTCTACTGCCTCCTCACTTCTACGTCTCTGCCAAGGGAGTCTCTCCGTGAGCCAGTATGCCATACGTTTCCGAACCCTCGCATCCGAGCTTGTCTGGAACAAAGAGGCTCTGGTGTCCACCTTCTGGGAGGGTCATTCCGGTCGGATCAAGGATGAGCTAGCCGGTCGTGACATCCCTTCCACCCTGGACGACCTGGTGTCATTAGCAACCCGGGTTGACATCCGTTTCCTGGACCGTGCTAAGGAGACTACCCAGGAGAGAAGATTTCCGCGTCTCGCTCCTGTATTCCAAAAGCCTGCCTCTCAACCAGCAATTCCCCGGGCATTCTCGCGTGAGCCTATTCAAATTGACCAAACCAAGATGGTCAAGTCTCGCCAGGAGAGGGGAGTTGCTTCTATTGTGGCAGTAAAGAGCATCTGTTCCGTACCTGCCCGGGGAAGCCGGAAAACTCCAGTGTCTAGGACCGCTCGGAGAGGTCGTCCTAGGCAAGACTAAATCCTCTCCATCCTTGACTCTGTCTGTTTCTATTTCCAGTGGTGAGACCCGCTTCTTTGAGACCGCCCATCTGGATTCCGGAGCCGCTGGGAATCTCATTCAACAGGCTATTGTGGAGCTTTACCAGATTCCTGCCGTACGTCTGGCTGAACCGTTGACGGTTGCCTCCGTGGATGGGAGGCTTCTTCCCGAAACCATCTTGCTTGTCACTGAGCCTGTAACCCTTCAGGTGGGAATGCTGCACTCGGAGAAGATCTCCTTTCATATGCTGTCCGGTCTCTCTCACCCCCTCTTGCTTGGTCTACCCTGGTTACAAAGACATGAGCCTGTCCTGAATTGGAGATCTGGTGAAGTGCTCTGTTGGGGTCAGGAATGCCATGTGTCCTGTCTGGTTCCGGTTTGTCCTGCTCGACCGCCGTCTACTCCGGCTAATCTACCTGGTCTGCGGGCACCCTACTGGTCCTACGCGGACGTCTTCAACAAGAAGGAAGCAGAGACATTACCACCTCATTGGCCGCATGATTGCCCCATTGACCTGGTACCTCGTGCTTCTCCTCCCTTCGGGCGTATCTACCCCTTGTCGCTTGTGAGACCCTGGCCATGTCTGAGTATATTGAGGAGAATCTTGCTAGGGGATTTATCCAGAAATCTACCTCTCCGGCTGGTGCAGGATTCTTCTTCGTCAAGAAGAAAGACGGCTCCTTACGTCCCTGTATCGATTACAGGGGTCTTAATCAGATTACCATCAAAAATAAGTATCATCTCGGAGCTGTTTGACCACCTTAAAGGCGCGAAGATCTTCATGGGGCGTATAATTTGATCCGGATCCACCAGGGAGACGAGTGGAAGACGGCATTCAACACCCGGGATGGTCACTACGAGTATCGCATGATGCCCTTTGGTCTCTGTAATGCTCCAGCTGTCTTCCAGGAGCTGGTTAAGGACATGTTCCGTAATCTTCTGTATTCTTGCGTAGTGGCATACCTGGCCGGAGGACTGCCCCTATATAAGGCACCTCCTCCAAAATGGAGGTGCCTGTGCAAGGTTGTTGTTCCGTGTGCTAACACTTGCTTCAGCCCTCAGGTCCTGCTGCCTGTCAGTCCTGCCCACCAGTCTGCCTGTCAGTCCTGCTCGCCAGCCTGCCTGCCAGTTTCCTGCCGTGCTTACCAGCCTGCCTACCTGGAAGCACCTGTCTGTTACCTGCCGTGCCTGTCAGCCTGCTTACCTGGGAGCACCCGTCTGTTACCTGTAGTGCCCGCCAGCCTGCCTACCTGGAGCACCTGCCAGTTACCTGTCGTGCCCGCCATCTTGCCTACCCGGAGCACCCGTCTGGCTATCTGCCGAACCAGCCTGCTTATCTACCCGGACCACCCGTCAGCCTTCCTGCCGTGCTCATCCGCTGTACCGGTCAGTTCCTGCCATCTGACCTGTGGGAGTCACCTGCTCTCACACAAGGTCGGTCCCAGAGTGGCACCTGGTCCCCCTGCTCGGTCCCTCCCTGGTGCACGGAGTCAATTGAGCCGCCGTGCGACCTTGGTCAGTCCAAGTAGGCACTTAGTCACGCCCCTCTGGTCCCTCCTTGCACCGAAGCACAGAGGTTCCACCACCCGGACCCGAAACAGAGTCCAGTTTACTTCTATGTGGAGAGGGAGATCGTGGAGATGGAAAACATGCTGGAACAACTGCGTGGTGAGTTTAGTAGTGCAGGGAAGACCGACCACCAGAGGTATGAAGTAAGCCATCTTAGAAAACTGATCCACCATGACCCAGATAGTGTTGCAACCCTCAAAGAGGGGCAGATCCATGATGAAGTCCTGAGCGATATGTTGCCAGTGAACAGAAGGAACCGGCAGGTAATGTAGGAGACCTTCAGGCTTATCCCTGGAAGATTTGTTTCTGGCGCACTGTGAACAAGCAGTTATGAAGTCTCTGATAGCCTTGACCACCGAGGGCCACCAAAAGCAGAGAGAAATCAGCTCGGTAGACTTATGCCCATATGACCAGCAAACTTGAACTCATGGCCCCAGGACAGAATTTTCTTCCTTCTAGCAGAAGGGACAAAGATCTTGACTGGAGGAATGTCCTTAAAGGATGGTGGCTGCCTCAATAATACTGACCGGGTCGATGATGTGCTGAGGCTCCTCCATGGAATCGGTCATATCAAATGATCGAGACAGGGCATGTGCCTTAGCATTTTTGTCTGGAGGACGGAAGTGCAATTCAAAGTAAAAACGGGCGAAAAAGAGTGCCCACCTGACTTGTCGGGGATCTAACCGCTGGGTGGTCTGCAGGAAGGTCAAATTTTTATGGTCAGTGTAAATTATCAACTGAGAGCTGGCACCCTCCAAAAGATATCTCCACTCCTCAAGATCTTGATAGCCAGAAGTTTGTGATTCCCAATAGTATGATTTTGCTCAGCCGGCGAAAACTATTTGGAGAAAAAAAACGCAAGTGACAGACTTCCCCGAAGATGTTTTTTTGCAGAAGCACTGCCCTGACACCGACAGATGAGGCATCTACCTCCAAGACAAACTGCTTGTTGGGATTGGGGTAATGCAGCATGGAAGCACTTGCGAAGGCCTCTTTCAAATGCTGGAAGGCCGACACTGCCGACTCAGGACAGTCTCTGGTATTGACCCCTTCTTGTTTAAGGCGGAGATAGGTGCCATAAGTGACGAGAAGTGCAGAATATATTGCCTGTAGAACTTGGCGAGACCCATGAAGCGCTAGATGGTACGCAGACCTTGAGGTCAGGGCCAGAAGAGAACTGAAGAGACCTTCTCAGGATCCATTTCAAGACCTTGATTAGCGACAATGTAGCCAAGGAAAGGCAAGGAGGTTTTTTCAAAGACACATTTAAACAATATGGCAAACAAATTGTTCTCTTCGAGGCACTGCAGAAGTTGATGGACGTGCTGCCTGTGAGAAGGAAGGTCAGGGGAGAATATCAGGATATCGTCCAAATACACAACCACGGAAGCATAGAGGAGATCCCGGAAAATGTCATTAACAAACTCCTGAAACACGGCTGGTGCATTATACAGCCCAAAGGGTATGACAAGATACTCGTAGTGGCCATCATTGCTATTAAAGGCAGTTTTCCATTTGTCGCTCTTACGGATATGAATTAAGTTGTAAGCCCCTCGGAGATCTAATTTAGATAAGATCTTAGCTCCATGGATTCTATGAAACAGCTCAGAAATCAGAGGCAATGGGGAATTGTTCTTTATAGTGATTTTGTTCAGACCTCGATACTCCATACATGGGCGTAGAGAACCATCCTTCTTAGTCACAAAGAAGAAGCCGGCTCCGGCAGGAGAAGAGGATTTACGGATGAATTCCTTGGCTAGGTTCTCATGGATGTATTCTGACATGGCTTGAGTCTTAGGTAGAGATAGAGGATCCACCCGCCCCCAAGGTGGGTGAAGTGCCAAGAAGAAGGTTGACGGGACACTCATAAGGTCCGTGGGGTGGCAGGACCTCGGCTTTCTTTTTACAGAAGACGTCCACATATGCACAATACTGAATGGGCAATGAAGCAATGTTTGAAGGCACCACATGTGGAGTCTTAGGTGTGACCTTGGTTGAGCAGTTGGAGGTACCAGTCGATAACCGGCATGGGTAGTCGTAGCCATGGAAAGCCCAGGAGAACAGAATTCACCTATCTGGATAGCACATAGAAGGAGATCCTGTCGGTATGCTGCACACCAACCTGCAGCGTAACTGGCAGCATAATTAAATGGACAGGTTCAGCCAGCAGGTGTCCATCTATAGAGGCAACAGTCAGGGGAGGATCCAGCTGTTGTGTAGGGAGCTGAAGTCGACGGACCAGATCCAGATGAATGAAGTTGCCTGCAGAGCCAGATTCCAGATGGGCAAAGGTGGAGATGGACCTCTCCTACCAAGTCAAAATAACTTCAGACATAAGTCTTGGAATGCAATCACTCTCACCTAGGGTTGTCTCTCCTGTCAACCCTAGGTGCTGGAGTTTCTCAGTCTCACAGGACTCAGGTTAACAAAATATCCCTTGCCTCTATTATACAGAGAAATTTTCTCTCCTGTACCTTCACTGTTATTCCTGTACAGAAAGCTGCATTGGTACAGCAGGCAGTGGTGATACTTGACGTGGCAAAGGAGCCTGGAAGTTTGGTCCCAGCCTGGGAGGTCATCTGGCACGAGGAGAGGTTGAAGCTTGTTCAAGAGCGCGATCATGGAACTAAGTGGAGATCAATCTTGGTGACCAGCTGTATCATGGCATCCAGCGAGGAAGATAAGTCTCCAGCCAGCCTATCCTTAATTAGACCAGAGAGTCCCTGCCAGAAGGTTGCCACTGGAGCTTCTTCGTTCCAAGCCAGCTCCACCGCCAAAGTACTGAAGCGCAAGGCATACTGGGCTACGGTTCCGTGCTCTGCCGCCATGTCCCTGTTGAGTCTAAGGCAGAGGAGGTATGACCTGGAATCTCGAAAGCTGCACAGAACATCTACATGAACTTCTCCACATCGCGGGTCTCCGAACCACCATGCTCCCAAATAGGGTTCGCCCAGGCCAGGGCTTGTCTTAGACAGCAAAGAGACCATGAATGCTATCTTAGTCTGGTCCAAAGAGAAGAGGTGAGCGTGGAGTGTAAAGTAGATCTAACATTGATTTACGAAACCACGGCTCTCCTTAGGGTATCCATCAAACCGGGATGGAAGAAGCCTGAAATTACCACAAACTGGAGCATAAGGTAGATCCCTCGTAGAGGCTGACTGTCCAGAAGTGGGCTGACTGGACATGGCGATTGACAGACCATGCAGCTGTGTTACCACCACATTGATGGCCTGCATGAGCTAGTCTTGATGCTCACACTGAACGCGGACCTCCTCATACAGCACTTGTACTAGCGTTTTGGGGTCCCTGGATCCTGACAAGTGTATGGAGCGAGACCGCGCCCACACCACCATTCTCTGCTCAGAAATGGACAAATCCTTGCAGTGCACAGTGCCTTTGCTGGGGGAATTCAAAAGTCTGCAGTCACACAGAGTCACTGCAGACTTTTCATTTTCGACCTGACAACCCCTTTAATGACCAGGCCAAATTTTTTAAATCTGACCAGTGTCTCTTCATGTGATAATAACTCTGGATGAGAGGGGCAAAACATCTGAGTGGGCTCCTAACCGGTACTCCTGATTACAACTATGGTGGCACAACCTAATCAAGGGTATAGGGGAACCTTAGCAGATGACCACTCTGTAACTGGAAAGAAATCTCTAGAAAGGCCAAGTTCTATATTAACGCCATATGGTGACCATATCGTGGTAGACATCAGTCCTGCAAAACATATAAGAGATTACAGTACAGTTATAGATAGTGACTTACAGCTGATGTTCTTTCTTATGGAGTTGATTATTTTTCCTGTCTTTTCCATCTGGCCCAGACAGACATGACAACTTCTCCAGCCACGACTCGTCTGTTGAGATTACAACAAAGACACATTTGACTTTTCTCATTTCCAGCACGTTCCCATCTATTACCAACCTGCACAACCTCCTCATCCTACTGTTACCCCAATACTGAGTCCCTATTACTGCACCTGGAATGTGGTACAATAACAGCTCCTCTTACTGCCCCACATAATTACAGTTAGGTCCATATATATTTGGACAGAGACAACATTTTTCTAATTTTGGTTCTAGACATTACCACAATGAATTTTAAACAAAACAATTCCGATGCAGTTGAAGTTCAGACTTTCAGCTTTCATTTGAGGGTATCCACATTAAAATTGGATGAAGGGTTTAGGAGTTTCAGCTCCTTAACATGTGCCACCCTGTTTTTAAAGGGACCAAAAGTAATTGGACAATTGACCCCAAGGCTATTTCATGGACAAGTGTGGGCAATCCCTTCGTTATGTCATTCTCAATTAAGCAGATAAAAGGCCTGGAGTTGATTTGAGGTGTGGGGCTTGCATTTGGAAGGTTTTGCTGTGAAGTAAACATGCGGTCAAAGGAGCTCTCCATGCAGGTGAAACAAGCCATCCTTAAGCTGCAAAAACAGAAAAAACCCATCCGAGAAATTGCTACAATATTAGGAGTGGCAAAATCTACAGTTTGGTATATCCTGAGAAAGAAAGAAAGAAAGCACTGGTGAACTCATCAATGCAAAAAGACCTGGGCGCCCACGGAAGACAACAGTGGTGGATAATCGCAGAATAATCTCCATGGTGAAGAGAAACCCCTTCACAACAGCCAACCAAGTGAACAACACTCTCCAGGAGGTAGGCGTATCAATATCCAAATCTACCATAAAAAGAAGACTGCATGAAAGTAAATACAGAGGGTTCACTGCACGGTGCAAGCCACTCATAAGCATCAAGAATAAAATGGCTAGACTGGACTTTGCTAAAAAACATCTAAAAAGCCAGCACAGTTCTGGAAGAACATTATTTGGACAGATGAAACCAAGATCAACCTCTACCAGAATGATGGAAAGAGAAAAGTATGGCGAAGGCGTGGTACAGCTCATGATCCAAAGCATACTACATCATCTGTAAAACACGGTGGAGGCAGTGTGATGGCTTGGGCATGCATGGCTGCCAGTGGCACTGGGTCACTAGTGTTGATTGATGATGTGACACAGGACAGAAGCAGCCAAATGAATTCTGATGTCTTCAGAGCCATACTGTGTGCTCAGATCCAGCCAAATGCCGTCAAACTGATTGGTCGTCGTTTCATGCTACAGATGGACAATGACCCAAAACATAAAGCCAAAGCAACCTAGGAGTTTATTAAAGCAAAGAAGTGGAATATTCTTGAATGGCCAAGTCAGTCACCTGATCTCAACCCAACTGAGCATGCATTTCACTTGTTAAAGACTAAACTTCTGACAGAAAGGCCCACAAACAAACAGCAACTGAAAACCACAGCAGTGATGGCCTGGCAGAGCATCAAAAAGGAGGAAACACAGCGTCTGGTGATGTCCATGAGTTCAAGACTTAAGGCAGTCATTGCCAACCAAGGGTTTTCAACCAAGTACTAGAAATTAACATTTTATTTACAATTATTTAATCTGTCCAATTACTTTTGGTCCCTTTAAAAACAGGGTGGCACATGTTAAGAAGCTGAAACTCCTAAACCCTTCATCCAATTTTAATGTGGATACCCTCAAATGAAAGCTGAAAGTCTGAATTTCAACTGCATCTGAATTGTTTTGTTTAAAATTCATTGTGGTAATGTCTAGAACCAAAATTAGAAAAATGTTGTCTCTGTCCAAATATATATGGACCTAACTGTATGTCCACCACTGTGCCCCTTACATAGTAAAATCCCTCCTTTGTGCCCTCTAGATGGTAAAATTGTCCCTTTAAGTGCCCATTAACATCTAGCAATGTCCCCTGAGTCCCCCAATGTACAGCTCCACTAACTACAGTATGATGGGCCACCAGCTCCCCTATACACAGTATAATACACCCACAACGATACACAATATGTTGTTCGCACAACTGCCCTCTACACAGTATAATGGGCCCACAGCTCCCCTATACACAGTATGGTGAGCCGACAGCTCCGCTATTATACACAGTATGGTGGGCCCACAGCTCCCGTATACACAGTATAATGGGCTCACAGCTCTACTATACAAAGTATGATGAGCCCACAGCTCCCCTACACATAGTATGATGTTCCCACTGCTCTCCCAAAACACAGTATAATGACCCCCACAGTAGCTCTCAGACTGTATAATTGCCCCCGCATTAGCCTCAAAACTGTATAATGGCCCCTACATTAGCTCCAAAACTGAATAACAGCCCCCACATTAGCCTTTGAACTGTATAGCGGTCCCCGCATTAGTCCCCAAACTGTATAATAGCCTCCATATTAGTCCTCAAGCTGTATAATGGACCCTGCATTAATCTGTAAGCTGTATAATGGTCCATGTATTAGTCTGTAAGCTGTGTAATGGCAGGAATTCTGGTCTCCTCCCTACATGTTTGGCGCTCTTTAGAGAGCCAATGAACATGCAGGGATTGCCTGCTACGCACTGTAATGCCATAGCCATGTTGGTTGTGGGCATTACAGTGATTGGCTGGCCGCACAGTGTCATCAGGTCTATATAAGACCTGGTGCCGCTATGCTCATCAAAGTGTACCCTGGAATCAGGCAGAGTAGGGAGAGGTGCTGCTGCGTCAGGGAAAGATTTGCTTCTTTATAGTTAGTATAGGTATTCCACAACATATATATATATATATCCAACTGAACTAACTGTCCTTCTGAGGACTAATCCAGCTGCATATATTCAGTGGTGATAGCAGGAGTTAGGCAGGGAGGCAGGGTATGTGGCAGACTGCAGTGCATATAGTGCAAGAGGGTCCATTGAACGTCCTGTTTGTATAGGTATTCCATAACATATATGTGATGCGAGTCACTACAGAAATAACAGTCTCAGAAGAGGAAAGAAGAGACTAATATTACTGAAAGAAATATTATGTAAGTACTACTTACTGGATAAATAGAGGGAGGTCAAACGATCCAAAGTCAAGTCCTGGAAAATGGCGCAGTACAACAAGGAGAAGTCAAAGACGTAATCCACTACACAAGCCGGGGTCAGGAAAACCAGAAAGACAAGGCAGTACACAGGGAGCAGACAAAAGAGTAGTCAGATAACAGGCAAATGGTCAAAATCCAGGTAAGGGAAAATAGTCAGGCTGGGTCAGGCACAGAGCACAGACAGATCAGTCCTACACAGGCAATAGCATTTGTACAATTGACACTGGGTGAAGGAGCTAGCATGCTTAAGTAGAAGACTAATCAAGGGAAGTGAACACAGATGATTGCAGAACCGACCCAGCAAAACCAAAACAGACTGACAGCCTCCACACAATAGTAACAAAGTAGACCAGGAAAGTGTGCAAACCGTGACAGTACCCCCTCTTCAAGGGGGGCCACCGGAACCCCAGGACTCCCAGGAAACCGCTGATGTAAGGCCCGGACCAACAGATCAGCCCTCACAGAATGAGCCGGAACCCAGGACCGTTCTTCGGGTCCCTACCCCTTCCAATGTACAAGATATTGAAGGGAATTCCGGACCATATGGGAATCAATGATCTTTTGTACCTCATATTCTAAGCTTCCCTCAATAGACACCGGAGGAGGCGGGGGCGAGGGAGACAGAACAGGGGGAATAAACTCCTTCAACAAAGACTTGTGGAAAACATTAGGAATACGGAAAGACTGAGGGAGTCGTAATCGGAAGGAAACCGGATTGACCACCTCCAGAATCTCATATGGACCAATGAATCTAGGACCCAACTTCAGCGAGGGCATCTTCAATCTAATATTCTTAGAGGATAGCCATACCTTATCTACCACCTTGAAGGCAGCACCTGATGAGCATCTCCTATTGGCCTTTTGTTTCTGCTGATGCCGAGCCACCCCAATATTCTTTTTAACCTCCCTCCAGACATCCCCCAACTCTTGAATGGTTACATCTACCCCAGGACACCCAGAACTTATCCTGGAGAACTCACCAAAATGAGGATGAAACTCATAATTACAGAAAAATGGCGAGGTCCCCGTGGACTGATTAACCCAACTGTTAAAGGCAAACTCAGCCAGAGGAAGAAAAGATGACCAATTCTCCTGCTGATCGGTGACAAAACGTCTTAAAATTTGTTCCAAAGACTGATTTGTCCTTTCGATCTGACCTTTAGTTTCAGGATGATAAGCAGAGGAAAAGTGCAAATCAATCCCCAACCTTCTGCAGAAAGCTCTCCAAAATCTAGAGACGAATTGTACTCCCCTATCAGATACAATATTAAGAGGAATCCCATGCAATCGTACCACATGATTAATAAACAGTTTGGAGAGAGTCTCAGAATTGGGTAACTGAGATAATGGAACTACCACCCAAATAGCCGTCATCCCTCCAGACAGAGGTAAATTGGAAATGAAATCCATGGACAAATGAGTCCATGGTCTTTCTGGAATGGGCAAAGGAGCCAATTCCCCAGTCGGCCGACAATGTTGCACTTTGGCGCGTGCACAAGTTTCACAAGCAGACACAAAATCTTTAATGTCTCTACGCATAGCTGACCACCAAAAGAGTCTAGCAACTGACTTCTGGATGGCTGCAACTCCAGGATGACCACTCAACGCAGAATCATGGAATTCTTGCAAAAGGCATAATCTGAGATACACAGGGACAAACAACTTGCATTCAGGAATACTGGAAGGAGCCAAGAACTGAGCAGTATGGATTTCCGCTTCCAGCTCAGAGGAAACCATGGCCACAACTATACCCTGAGGAAGAATGGAGGAAGGAGGCTCCGGAGGAGACACAGAATCAAGGCTACGAGACAGGACATCCGCCCTCACGTTCTTAGACCCAGGTCTGAACGTAATAGAAAAATTAAATCTTGAAAAAAATAAAGACCATCTGGCCTGTCTAGGTGTCAACCGCTTAGCAGATTTGATATACGCTAGATTCTTGTGATCTGTCACAACAGTGACCAGATGAACGGCTCCTTCCAAAAAATGCCTCCATTCTTCAAAAGCCAACTTGACAGCAAGTAACTGTCGATTACCCACATCATAGTTTCTTTCAGCAGGAGAAAATTTCTTAGAGAAAAAGGCACATGGTCGCAGATTAGTTAAAGTCTTAGGACCTTGAGACAATACAGACTCCACCCCAACCTCAGAAGCATCCACCTACACAATGAATGGCCTCTGGAGGTCTGGTTGAACAAGTACAGGAGCAGACAAAACATTTCTTCAAGTTTTCAAAAGCCCCGACTGCTTCTGACTACCAAACCTTTAGCTCCGCCCCTTTGCGAGTGAGGTCCGTAAGAGGCTGGACGATCTGAGAAAAACCTTTAATAAATTTTCTGTAATAATTTGCGAACCCTAAAAAGCGCTGCAGAGCCTTAGGGTCGCTGGGTTGAACCCAATCAATGATGGCCTGAACCTTCCCAGGATCCATCTTAAACCCAGAGGCTGACACAATGAAGCCCAAGAATGATAATTCTTGAACACAAAAGGTACATTTTTCAATCTTGGCGAACAAACAATTATCTCTTAACCTTTGCAGAACCAAACGAACATGTTTATAATGAACATCCAGATCAGGTGAAAAAATTAGAATATCATCTAAATAAACTGCAATAAATCTCCCAATATAATCAGAGAGAACATCATTCATAAAACTCTGAAAGACCGCGGGTGCATTTGTTAGCCCAAAAGGCATGACGAGGTTTTCAAAAAGACCTTCAGAGGTTAAAAACGCTGTCTTCCACTCATCACCCTCACGAGTACGTATCAGATTATATGCCCCTCTGTAGCATCGGCGTCTCTGCCTCCTGCCGGGCAGAGACGCCGTTCCCCTCACCGCCATGGTCCTGGTCCGGTGCTCCGGCTGCTAAGGCGTGCACTGCGCGCAGTTCCCCGGACACTGTGCTTAGGGCGTGCGCGCTCCCTCCCTGTTAAAGTGGCCGCGCATGCCGTCCTAAAGAGTCCCCGGCCAATGGCCGGAGGACTGCCCCTGTACTAAGCACCACCTCCAAAATGGAGGTGCCTGTGCAAGGTTGTTGTTTGTGTGCTAACACTCTCCTCCGCCCTCAGGTTCCTTGCCCGCCAGTCTGCCTAACAGTCCTGCCGCCAGTCTGTCTATCTGCCAGTACTCGCCAGCCTGCCAACTCGGTGCACCTGCCCTGCCTGCCTACCCAGAGCACCTGTCAGTGCTCGCCAGCCTGCCAACCCGGTGTACCTGCCAGATTACCTGCCTGCCTACCCGGAGCACCTGCCAGTGCTCGCCAGCCTGCCAACCCGGTGCACCTGCCAGTTTACCTGCCGTGCCTGCCTGCCTACCCGGAGCACCTGCCAGTGCTCGCCAGCCTGCCAACCCAGAACACCTGCCAGTTTCCTGACGTACCCGCCTGCTCGTTTACCCAGATCACCCGCCAGCATGCCTGCCATGCTCATCCGCTGTACCAGTCAGCTCCTGTCATCTGACCCGTGGGAGTCACCTGCTCTCACACAAGGTCGGTCCCAGAGTGGCACCTGGTTCACCTGCCCAGTCCTCCCTTGGTTTACGGAGTCGACTAAGCCGCCGTGTGACCTGGGTCGGTCCGAGTAGGCACTTAGTTACGCCCCTCTGGTCCCTCCTTGCATCAAAGCACAGAGGTTCCACCACCCGGACCCATAACACCCTCTGAGATCCAGTTTGGAAAACCATTTTGCCCCCGAAAGCTGATTATATAGATCGGGGATAAGTGGAAGTGGATAAGTATTTTTAACAGTTATCTTGTTTAATTCTCGGAAATCAAGGCAGGGACGGAGACCTCCATCTTTTTTTTAACAAAAAAGAATCTGGCGGCAACCGGCGATGAGGAAGGACGAATATGACCTTTCCGTAAACTTTAATATAAGCCTTCATGGCTGCCCGCTCAGGGCCAGACAAGTTATACAAGCGAGCTTTGGGTAATTTGGCGTGAGGAATGAGATTAATAGCACCGTCATAAGGATGGTGAGGAGGTAAGATCTCAGACTCTACTTCCGAAAAAACATCTCCGAAGTCCTTCAGGTATTCCGGAAGACCCTTCAGACTAACGGAGCAAGCATGCACAGATTTAAGACATCTTTCAATACAATGAGGGCCCCATTTGACAATATCTTTCTGATACCAGTCAATGATCGGATTATGCATGCGCAGCCAAGGAAGACCCAACACAATCCCAGCAGGTAAATTGTCCAAGACTTAACAGGAGATTAATTCGGTATGAAATGACCCCACCTTGAGTGTGAACTCCACCGTAACTAACAACCAGATTTTTTAGCAACGGTGTTCAATCAATAGCCACAATTTGAATAGGGTCTTCTAGCTTAACTGTCCCTAATCCTAACTTCTGAACAAGTCCTGAATCAATGAAATTAGCCGCGGATCCACAGTCAATAAAGGCAAATGTTGACAGACACTGTTTTTGAAACAGAAGTTCAGCATTCAACAACACTTTATCGGAGGAGTAAAAGGTTACCTGTAAGTCTGGGTGACCTCCTCGACAATCACCCAGACCTAGGCGTTTCCCGACAACTTATTCATTGCAGGTCGTGCCAGGCAATCCTTTAAGAGATGTCCAGCTTGGCCACAATACAGACAGAGTCCAAGTTCCAGACAGCGTCTCCTCTCCTTAACCCTTGAGCTGGCAGCTCCAACCTCCATAGGTTCTACCTCAGGTAAACGACCCGGGCCCGGTGGACAAAATGGAACCTCTTGTTGAACCTTGCGTCTCTCCCGCATCCTCTCATCCATGCGGATAGCCTGAGTCATGGCCTCCACCAAACAACCAGGTGGAGCATGCAGAGCCAGAGCGTCCTTTAGAGACTCCGAAAGACCCCTGAGGAATTGGCACCTGAGAGCCGCGTCATTCCAGAGAACCTTAGTAGACCACTGATGAAACTCAGAACAATAGTCTTCCGCTGTGTGGTTACCCTGTGTCAGGTTCATGATCCTTGTCTCTGCCAACTTGACCCTGTCAGGTACGTCAGATCTGTACTAAAGCGTCCACAGAAAGACATTCAGGAGCAAAAGGGTGTAAAGAAAATGCCCAAGCCTGGGGACCCCCCCGCAGAAGTGACATTATAATTCCCACCCGCTGTGACTCATTCCCTGAGGACCGAGGGCGCAAGGTAAACAATAATTTACAACTCTCTTTGAAAATTCTGAACTGATCTTTCTCCCCCGAAAATTTGTCAGGGAGTGCTATAGCCGGTTCAGGGGGGCTCAAAGATACGTCAGATGGTTCAGAAGTCATATAAAATAGAAACTACCGCACTCCTGGAGTGGTGGTGGTGCCCAGGTAGGGTTACAAGCCCGTATAGATACAGAAAAACAACCTGGCACTCAGAAGACTCATGGGTTCTTTTAGTGATTTTTAATAAAGTAATGTAGCATACTCCTGGACAAACGGTGGATACCGCGTCCTGCGTCCTTTACAATACAGCATACAACTTCCTACCGGGCTACTGCCTCTGGTTATTCATTTTCTTCTACGGCTTACGGCACCGACCAGGCCATTACCTTTAAGTACCTACCGCAAGCAACGGTTTACAAATTTCTACAGACAGCGGCCCAAATGCATCTCGCCTTTAATAAAACCGTACACCGATGAAGGTCTATTGTGACCGAAACGTCTGTTTATTTGTTATTTACTACATTACTTTATTAAAAATCACTAAAAGAACCCATGAGTCTTCTGAGTGCCAGGTTGTTTTTCTGGTTCAGAAGTCATGACAGCGGTCAGAGAGGAGGAAAGATTCTGAGGAGCAGTAAACGTACCAGAAATCCGGTCTTGTAACTGAGCCTGTGAGGACGCCAGTTTGTGTTGTTCCAAGGCCAGATCCTGAACTAACTGAGTCAGATTCGCCACCTGATCACGCAAAGTATGAAACGGATCCATAGGTGGGAAAAAGAAAAAATTAACAGTCAATTGTAATGTGATGCGAGTCACTACAGAAATTACAGTCTCAGAAGAGGAGAGAAGAGACTAATATTGCTGAAAGAAATATTATGTAAGTACTACTTACTGGATGAATAGAGGGAGGTCAAACAATCCAAAGTCAAGTCCTGGAAAATGGCGCAGAACAACAAGGAGAAGTCAGAGACGTAATCCACTACACAAGCCGGGGTCAGGAAAACCAGAAAGACAAGGCAGTACATAGGGAGCAGACAAAAGAGTAGTCAGATAACAGGCAAATGGTCAAAATCCAGGTAAGGGAAAATAGTCAGGCTGGGTCAGGCATAGAGCACAGAGAGATCAGTCCTACACAGGCCATAGCAAGTGTACAATTGACACTGGGTGAAGGAGAAGACTAATCAAGGGAAGTGAACACAGATGATTGCAGAACCGACCCAGCAAAACCAAAACAGACTGACAGCCTCCACACAATAGTAACAGACCAGGAACGTGTGGAGACCGTGACAATATATACACTGCTCAAAAAAATAAAGGGAACACTCAAATAGCTCATCCTAGACCTGAATGAATGAAATGTTCTCATTGAATACTTTGTTCTGTACAAAGTTGAATGTACGGACCACCAAATCAAACAAAAATCATCAATGGAAATCAAATTTCTTAACCAATGGAGGCCTGGATTTGGAGTCACCCCCAAAATTAAAGTGGAAAAACACACTACAGGCTGATCCAACTTTGATGTAATGTCCTTAAAACAAGTCAAAATGAGGCTCAGTATTGTGTGTGGCCTCCACGTGCCTGTATGTCCTCCCTACAACGCCTGGGCATGCTCCTGATGAGGTTGCAGATCTTGTGGGATCTCCTCCCAGATCTGGACTAAAGCATCCGCCAACTCCTGGACAGTCTGTTGTGCAACGTGACGGTGGATGGAGCGAGACATGATGTCCCAGATTTGCTCAATCGGATTCTGGTCTGGAGAACGGGCGGGCCAGTCCATAGCTTCATTGCCTTGATCTTGCAGGAACTGCTGACACACTCCAGCCACATGAGTTCTGGTATTGTCCTGCATTAGGAGGAACCCAGGGCCAACTGCACCAGCATATGGTCTGAGGATCTCATCTCGGTACCTAATGGCAGTCAGGCTACCTCTGGCGAGCACATGGAGGGCTGTGCGGCCCTCCAAAGAAATGCCACCCCACACCATAACTGACCCACTGCCAAACCGGTCATGCTGAAGGATGTTGAAGGCCACAGATCGCTCTCCATGGCGTCTCCAGACTCTGTCACGTCTGTCACTTGTGCTCAGTGTGAACCTGCTTTCATGTGTGAAGAGCACAGGGCGCCAGTGGCGACTTTGCCAATCCTGGCGTTCTGTGGCAAATGCCAAACGTCCTGCACGGTGTTGGGCTGTGCGCACAACCCCTATCTGTGGACGTTGGGCCCTCATACCACCCTCATAGAGTCAGTTTCTAACCGTTTGTGCAGACACATGAACATTTGTGGCCTGCTGGATTTCATTTTGCAGGGCTCTGGCAGTGCTCCTCCTGTTCCACCTTGCAAAAAGGCGGAGGTTGCGGTCCTGCTGCTTGGTTGTTGCCCTCCTACGGTCCCCTCCACGTCTCCTGGTAGCGCCTCCAGCCTCTGGACACTACACTGACTGACACAGCAAACCTTCTTGCCACAGCTCGCATTGATGTGCCATCCTGGATGAGCTGCACTACCTGAGCAACTTCTGTGAGTTGTAGAGTCCGTCTCATGCTACCATGAGTGTGAAAGCACGACCAACATTCAAAAGTGACCAAAACATCAGCCAGAAAGCATTGGTACTGAGATGTGGTCTGTGGTCCCAACCTGCAGAACCACTCCTTTATTGAGGGTGTCTTGATAATTGCCAATAATTTCCATCTATTGTCTATTCCATTTGCACAACAGCATGTGAAATTGATTGTCAATCAGTGTAGCTTCCTAAGTTGATAGTTTGATTTCACAGAAGTTTGATTTACTTGGAGTTATATTCTGTTGTTTAAGTGTTCCCTTTATTTTTTTGAGCAGTGTATATATATATCCATCTGAACTAACAGTCCTTCTGAGGACTAATCCAGCTGCATATAATCAGTGCTAGGCAGTCAGGCAGTATATGTGGCAGACTGCAGTGTATGATACAGCAAGAGGGTCAATTGAAAGGATCAGTGGAAGCGAATCTTCACCTTGACACACAAATCATCAATCAGCTCGCGATTTCAGGAGGCCAGCTATAAACTTCTAGGGTCCCAACTCTCCTACACTCTATATTCACAGATGCTAGTCCCATGTGTTGGAGATGTGGGGAGGAGGAGGGTGACCTACTACATATTTTCTGGACCTGTAAACTCCTTTCTCCTTTCTGGGAAAAAGTACAACTAGTGATTCATAAATTCACTGACCTTATTTCAGACATTGACCATCACAGCAACATCCCTTTTAAACATATAAAAACTTGATACTGAGACACTTGATCACATCTGCTAGAGCATGTATTCCCTTGCTATGGAAAAGTAACATTATCCCGACAATCTCAATATGGTTCTCCAAAATAAATGAGATTATGTTAATGGAGGAGCTCACCTCCACAATCAATAACTCCCATGATAAATTTTATAAAACATGGTTCTACTGGCTTGAGTTTAAATTTTCCACTGATTACCTTGACCTCATAGGGGAAAACTAAGTCTATACTTCAGGAACCTCTTTGACGTTACTCTTACCCTCTTACCCATACATCCCTTCCCCCACTTCCCTTTGTCTTTGTGTGTATTTGTGTTTTTGATTTTAACTACTTCTCATTTTTTCTTCTATAGCCCTTATTTGTTAATCCACATGAATATGTAATGACTTAATGTTCTTAAAGTCTGAGTCACCACGCTGGTATATCCTAAAACACGTTGAACCGATGTACTACCAGCGACTCTACTTTGGATTGTGTTTACTTATTTCATTTTGTTTTAAAATTTTTTGGAAATACTGTTTATTGTTATGGTTATGTGGTCATGTTTGACCTACTACTTGTTGCACAACTAGTACCCAGTGTTTGTATTTGTATTCCTTCTCAAAACGTAATAAAGATAAATTTATAAAAATAAAAAAAGAGGGTCCAACGTCCTGTTTGCTGCTTCTGTAATAATTACAGATATTTGTAGACATAGCCCCAGATATCAGGGGCCAGGGCAAATTTTTTTTATCTTAATCCTGGTTATTTGCTTAAAAAGCAATTCAGAGTACACCATTTTTCTGCTCCATTTGCTTGTTCTCACTGCAGAATAAAGCCAGATCTGTTCCATATTTCAGCGATAAAAATCCAGAAATTTAAACTAAACGTGGAAAATATTGGCCTCCTTTTCCTTTCTGTTGCAGTGTGTCAGTCAAGTCATTCACACTAGGTGTCTGTGAAGAATATTATTAGCAAATTACAGGCCTGCTATTTAAAACCGTGGTTCTCTGTCAGACATATCACCTATAAGACTTCCAAAATCAGCCATTTCTTCCATTTCCATTCTGTTGCAGTGTGTCGGTCAAGCTATTCACACTAGGTCTCTGTGTGGAATAAGATTAGTAAATTACAGGCCTGCTATTTAAAATTGTGGTTCTCTGTCAGACGAATCACATATAACTGCGTTCCAAAATCAGCCATTTCTCGTGAATGTGGAAAATATTGTCCTCCATTAAAAATGGGCAAGGTGCGTGGCAAGGGATGGGGAAGTGGACGTGATGGTGATGGTGCATGCAGAGGCCGAGGACATGGCCGTGGGCAAGCTGAAACTGTACCACAACAAACACCCACATCTTGTCGCTCGACCTTCCTGTCCCAATTACTAGGGGACCACAGCACACCACTATTGAACCCAGAGCAGTGTCAAAAGGTTGTTGGTTGGATAGCAGATAATGCTTCCAGTCACTTTGCCACCACCACCACCCTGTCTTCCACACGGTCAAGTGTCAGTAGCCGTGAGTCTGGACCGCATATTCCTCACCCTGATCCTACTTCCTCCTACCATGCCGAGTGCCCGGAGACAACTGATCCCACACTTGGACACTCAGAAGAGCTGTTCACTTTTCCATTTGTAAATTCGGGCCTCTCGCCCGGCCAGCTTCAAGCAAGTCAAGAGGAGAACGCGTGTAGTGATGCCCAAATATTGGAGCAGCCACGGTCACACGAAGGTGACGGTGAGAAAGTACAATTACTGTCACAATAGGTGGATGATGATGAGACACAATTGCCAGAAAGTCAGGAGAAGGACCAGGGTGCAGAAGTGAAAGACGAGGTGGTGGATGACATAGTAACTGACCCAACCCGGCAGGGGGACATAAGGAGCAAGGACAGCAGCACACTGGGGGAGGGAGGCGTAGAACCACAACAGGCAGGAAGAAGCAGTGTGATGGCCGCAGACACAAGGCGGGAAAGCGTTCCTCATAACGCCAACACGACGGAAGTTGCCAGTACAACTGTTAGATCTTCCCGAATATGGTTATTTTTTAAAGACTCTGCATATCACCCCATGAAGGCCATTTGCACCACCTGCCAGGTCAGCATCAGCAGGGGTAGCAAAACTAGCAGCCTGACCACCACCAGCATGATCAGGTACATGGCAGCAAAGCACCCGACTTTGTGGGCCGAACCCCAGGGTCCAGGAACAGTGTCTGCGGGTGGCACCATTGCTTCTTCCGCTGTTGTGCATTCAAGCCAATCCCCTGTCCATGGTGCATGCGAAGATGCCTCCTGCCCTGCACCTGTCATTGCACACTCTCAAATAGCAGCATCAGGAAGCACGTCCATGTCCTTGTCCCAGCGCAGCATTCAGTTGTCCATACCCCAGTCCTTGGAACGCAAGCGCAAATATGCAGCCAACGCCCCACAGGCCACACTACTAAATTCACACATTTCGCGAATGCTCGCGCTCGAAATGTTGCCTTTTAGACTTGTGGGGACGGAAGCTTTCTGCAACCTGATGGCAGTGGCCTTCCCTTAGTTCTCGGTACCCAGCCTCCACTATTTCTCCCGGTGTGCCATCCCTGCATTACACGAGCACGTGTCCCACAACATTAGATGTGCCCTCAACAACGCAGTTACTGGGAAAGTCCACCTAACCACAGACACATGGACAAGTGCTTGTGGGCAGGGATGTTACATCTCGCTGACTGCACACTGGGTTAATATAGTGGAAGCCGGGCCCCAGTCGGACCTTGGGACGGAACACGTCCTCCCGACGCCGATCAATCAGGGTTGCCCCCACATTCTACAGGTCCTACGCCTCCTCCTCTTCAGCCTCCATCTCTGAAATGACCACATCAGTTGCAAGCTGGAAGCACTGCAGCACTGCTTCAGCCAAGCGGCAACAGGCTGTGCTGAAGCTAATATACTTAGGTGACAAACCACACAATGCTGAAGAGTTGTGGACAGCTCTTAAAGAGCAGGCAGATCTCTGGCTGACACCGCTGGACCTACAGCCAGGCATGGTCGTGTGTAACAATGGCCGGAACCTGGTGGCGGCTCTGAGGCGAGGCGAGCTCACACACGTACCATGCCTGGCCCATGTGCTTAACCTCGTGGTTCAGCGGTTTCTCAAAACCTACCCGGATCTGCCAGATCTGCTTTTCAAAGTACGCCGCCTGTGTGCCCATTTTAGAAAGTCAGCCACAGCTTCAGCCGCCCTTGCCGTGCTTCAGCAGCGTTTGCAGCTTCCAGCTACGGACTGATCTGCGATGTCCCCACACTTTGGAACTCTACATTGCCGATGTTGGGAAGGATTTGTGAGCAGAAGAGGGCAGTTGTTGACTACCAGCATCAACAAGGCCGTCGGTATTCAGTTCAGACTCCACACATAAGACCTCTGGAGTGGACATGGATGTCAGACATATGTACCATCCTCCAAAATGTTGAGGACTCCTCCAAGATGGTGAGCGTCGATGATACCATAATTAGCGTCACCATCCCGCTTTTCTGTCTTCTGAAACGCTCTCTGCTCACAATCAAAGAGGATGCATTGCAGGCGGAGCACGATGAGATGGAGCAAGGAACCATACAGGGTGATTCCACACGGCCCAGCCTCATCTCATCCCAACGTGGATTGGGTGACAATGAGGAGGAGGAAGAACAGGAGCTAGTTTTCTGCGCTAAAAGCGGCACTACCTGCACAACTGTCATACCGTCTGTTCAGCGTGGGTGGCCTGAGGACAAGGAGGAGGATGAGGAAGAGAGCATGGTCAGTCGTCCTCTTGGTGAGGACACGGAAGTCTTGCCTCTTTGCAGTCTGGCACACATCGCTGAGTTTATGTTACGCTGCCTTTCCCTTGACCCTCGCGTTGTTCAAATTTTGGGTGACAGTCATTATTGGTTGGTGATACTTCTAGACCCACGCTACAAGAAGAACTTTCTGTCTCTTATTCCCACACAGGACAGGCCTAATAAAATGGGGCAGTACGATAAGGCCCTTGTTGCGGAATTATTAAAAAAATTCCCATCTGAAAATGCTGGCGGCAGAGGTCACAGTTTGTTGGACAACCAAGGAGTACAGGCGAGAAAGACACAAATGCAATCCAGCAGAGGCAGAGGAACTCTGTCAAAGTTCTTGGACAGTTTTCTCAGACCCTCCCATCACACAAGACCTGATGCGTGGGGTACTCACCCAAGGAGGGAAAAGTTGCGGAAGATGCTGAGGGAGTACCTTGCCGACCATACCAACATCCTCCCTGATTCCTCTGTGCCTTATTGGGTATCCAAGCTGGACACGTGACATGAACTGGCTCTCTCCACCTTGTAGTCCTGGCCTGCCCTGGCGCTAGCGTTTTGTCAGAGCAGGATTTTAGTGCCGCCGGTGGAATTATAACCGATAGGCGCATCCGCCTGTCAACTGAAAATGCTGACAGGCTGACTCTTATAAAAATGAACAAGGGCTGGATTGGGCCAGACTTTTCAACACCATCGAATGATAGCAGCGTAACATAAACTCAAATTGTCTTTTTTTGGGAGGTCTAACTCTATTCCCATGCACCTCTGTGTTCACACAATTATGTCGTTACTGAGGCCCATCTCAATGTGTCTTTAAATTGTTAGTGAGGTTTTTCCTAAATTTTGGCAGCCGTTGGACTCACTGCATACCCTATAACTGAATAGCAGACCCTCTCCTTTCTAATGGGAACATGTCGTTACTGTGGCCCAGCTCTATGTGTCTTTAAATTGTAAGTAGAGTTTTTCCTAAATTTTGTCAGCCGTTGGACTCACTGCATACCCTATAACTGAATAGCAGACCCTCTCCTTTCTAATGGGAACATGTCATTACTGTGGCCCAGCTCTATGTGTCTTTAAATTGTTAGTGGGGTTTTTCCTAAATTTTGGCAGCTGTTGGACTTACTGCATACCATATAACTGTTTAGCAGACCCTCTCATTTCAAATGGGACAATGTCGTTACTGTGGCCCAGCTCTATGTGTCTTTAAATTGTTAGTGGGGTTTTTCCTAAATTTTGGCAGCCGTTGGACTCACTGCATACCCTATAACTGAATAGCAGACCCCCTCCTTTCTAATGGGAAAACGTCTTTACTGTGGCCCAGCTCTATGTGTCTTTAAATTGTTAGTGGGGTTTTTCCTAAATTTTGTCAGCCGTTGGACTCACTGCATACCCTATAACTGAATAGCAGACCCTCTCCTTTCTAATGGGAACATGTCATTACTGTGGCCCAGCTCTATGTGTCTTTAAATTGTTAGTGGGGTTTTTCCTAAATTTTGGCAGCTGTTGGACTTACTGCATACCATATAACTGTTTAGCAGACCCTCTCATTTCAAATGGGACAATGTCGTTACTGTGGCCCAGCTCTATGTGTCTTTAAATTGTAAGTAGAGTTTTTCCTAAATTTTGTCAGCCGTTGGACTCACTGCATACCCTATAACTGAATAGCAGACCCTCTCCTTTCTAATGGGAACATGTCATTACTGTGGCCCAGCTCTATGTGTCTTTAAATTGTTAGTGGGGTTTTTCCTAAATTTTGGCAGCTGTTGGACTTACTGCATACCATATAACTGTTTAGCAGACCCTCTCATTTCAAATGGGACAATGTCGTTACTGTGGCCCAGCTCTATGTGTCTTTAAATTGTTAGTGGGGTTTTTCCTAAATTTTGGCAGCCGTTGGACTCACTGCATACCCTATAACTGAATAGCAGACCCCCTCCTTTCTAATGGGAAAACGTCTTTACTGTGGCCCAGCTCTATGTGTCTTTAAATTGTTAGTGGGGTTTTTCCTAAATTTTGGCAGCTCTTGCAGTCACAGCATGGGCATTACCACTATAGGAGACCCGCTCCATTATAATGGGAACATTTTTTTTTTACTGAGACTCTCCTCTATGTCTCTTTAAAGGGGTATTGGGTTGCGTCCAAATTTTTGGCCGCCCTTGCAGTCACTGCATACGCAACAACAGTATAGACCCACTCGTTATTAATGGGAACAACAAAGTATAGCCGGCTGATGGCTCTCTAACAATAGCGATGGCCGACTGCAGGCCCTTTAAGAATAGTAAGGGCCTCCTGATGGTCCTATAAAAATAGGCTTTGTAACTTTCAGAGTCCCTCCATCATAAATGAAACAGGATGTTTCTGATGATGTGTCACACACCACATAGCCAGATAAGGTTGTAAAATGTTAAAATTACATTTCCTAGGGAATGCATTTGTCTCGGTTGAAAGCAATGCAAAAGTGCAAAAACATATCAAAAACGCTACGTGTGAACATAGCTCAAGGTGTGGAGGAGCATTTTTGTTTTTGTATATTTATTTTGCTTTATATACAAGTCATTACCCTGGAAAGGATGTTCTTTCCCATATTTCCCAGGAAAATCCATTTTGGTTTTGTTTTTGTATGTTTTATTGTGAGTCTGTAAAAGTGGCATAATACCTCTGACAACACAGGATTGACCTGGAAGTCAGAAATGCTTCCAGGGGTCTTCCCCATGCTATTCCCATGTCATTTGAGCACTGTTCCCATCAAATTGGGCAATTTTTAGGCCCTCTGCAGACCGCCGGGGGGAACCGCCTGAAAAATGCTCGAGTTTCCCATAGACTTACATTGGGCTCGTTACTTGGACCGAGCACTCGAGCATTCCAATTTGCTCGACTCGAACAACGAGTACCCGAGCATTTTAGTTCTCGCTCATCACTAGTTGATATGATTTGTGTTTATTTGTGAAAATATCTGCATTTTAGCGAAGATTTTGAAAAATTCGCAATTTTTAAAGTTAATTTTATATCCTTAAGCCAGTTAGTCATGCTGTACAAAATAATTAATAAATACAATTTTTAATATATCTACTATATCTGCATAATTTTTCAAATGTCATTTTATTTTGTTAGGAATTTAGAAGGGTTAAAAGTTGAGCAGCAATTTCTTAATTTTTTCAAGACATTTACAAAACATGTTTCCTTAAGGACCTATTCAGATTTAAATGAACTTTGAGCGTCCTATATATTGGAAACTCCCCAAAAGTGATACCATTTTAAAAACCGCACCCCTCAAATACTTAAAAAAATTCCTGACAACAGTTTTAAACTCTTCAGGTTCTACATGGGAAATAATGCAAAGTGAAATGGAAAAAAAAAATGTAGTTTTTCCTCTAAGATGTTGCTTTAGCCCCAATTTTTTCACTTTTACAAGGAATAGCATGAGAAAATGGACCCAAAAATGTGTAACCCAGTTTCCTCTGAGCGTGCCTGTTTAGCACATGTGGTCAGAAACCTCTATTTGGGCTCCAAATTGAATGAGCACCATTTGAATTTTGTAACACAAATTTGGCTGTAATAAATTGTGGGCACTATGTCGCATTTGCAGGGCCCCTAAGGTGCAGAAACCCCCAACAAGTGACCCCATTTTGGAAACTACACCCCTCAAAGATTTTATCCAGGGGTATAGTGAGCTTTTTGAACCCACAAGTACCACACAGAATTTTATGGTCATCATATTGAAAATTTTCATTTTTTCACGAAAATGTTACTTTATCCCCAAATTTACACTTGTGCAAGAGGAAACATGAAAAAGTGGACCCCACTGTTTGTTATCCACTTTCTTCTGAGCGTTGCGATACCCCACATGTATTCAAAAAGTACTTTTTGGACACACGGCAGGACTTGGAAGGGACAAAGCAACATTGGGTATTTGGAATGTAAATTTGGCTGGAACAGATTGCAGACACGATGACTCATTTGCAGAGCCCCTGGGGTACCAAAACAGCAGAAACCCCCACAAGTGACCCCATTTTGAAAACTGGACCCATTAAGGAATTCATCTAAGGCTGTGTTGAGCATATTCAACTCATAGGTGCTTCACAGAACTTTTTAAAATGTAGATGTGAAAACGAAAATTACATTTTCTCTGCTAAAATGTTGTTTTAGCCGCACACAATGGATAATAGAAGAAAATGGACCCCATAATTTGTTACATAATTTCTCCCAAATGTGATACTACCCCATATGTAGTCAAAAACTGGTGTTTTGGCACATGGCAGGGCTCGGAAAGGCAAGAGCGCTATTTAATTTTTGCAGCGTAAATTTGTCTGGAATAGATTGCGAATGCCATGTCGCATTTCCAGAGCCCTTGATATGCCTAAACAGCAGAAACCCCCCAAAAGTGAACTCATTTTGGAAACTAGACCCCTCAAGGAATTTATCTACTGGTGTACTAAGCATTTTTAACCTACAGGTGATTAGTGAAACACTTTATAACATCTATTTAAAACCCAGTTTTAAATAGCTGGCCTGTAGGTAACTATTTTGAACAGCAAACTGGTGTCAATAGCTTCACTAACACACTGAAACAAATTTTTAATGGAGGCCAGAAATGGCAGTATTTTCTGAAAACGTATATGTAATCCGTGTGACGGAGAAAACACAGTTTTGAATACCTGGCCTGTAGGTAACTATTTTGAACAGCAAACTGCTGTGAACTGCTTCACTGACACACTGAAACAAATTTTTAATGGAGGCCAGAAATGGCAGTATTTTCTGAAAACGTATATGTGATCCGTGTGACGGAGAAAACACAGTTTTAAATAGCTGGCCTGTAGGTAACTATTTTGAACAGCAAACTGGTGTCAATAGCTTCACTGACACACTGAGACAAATTTTTAATGGAGGCCAGAAATGGCAGTATTTTTAGCGCAATTATATGTGATCCGTGTGACGGACAAACCACTGTTTTAAATAGCTGGATTTTTAGCGCTGTAATATGGAAAGGACCTGGCTGTATTCTGCAGTGCCAACAAGCAAATGGCGCAGAAAAATGGTGTTCTCTTGATTGCTTTTAAGCAAATAATGAGGATTAAGATCTAAAAAAAAATATTCCTGAGACCTGGGCCTATTTCTAGAATTATCTAACAGCAGCAGCAGCAGCAGCAGACAAAACTGGAATGGAGCCTCTTGTGCTATGTGCACTGCAGTCTGCTATATACCCTGCCTGCCTATATACACTGCCTGCCTGATATCTCTGCAGATGGATTAGTCCTCAGAAGGACAGTTTGTTGAGATGGATATGTGTCTCTAATATAGTTTGGTATACCTACACTAACTAAAAACAAGCAAATCTCTCCCTAGCTCAGCAGCACCTCTCCCTATGTAGCACCCTGAGGACTCGGCTGCTACAGGGGTATTGCACCTCAAACCAGAGGTGTGGTATTCCACTCCCGGGTAAGGATGGAGTGTGGAACTGAGCTAGTAGGCTGCATGCACTACATACATCCCATTTCCGGGGGACAGAACGACGGTACTCCCACCAGTATATGTGCAGGTACGACAGCGTCTGTCCCTGGCTGGAGTGGGAGGGGGGTGGAACATCCCAGTAGTGTAGGGGCAGATAGGGGGAGTAGTCTGGGTAAATGTAGGAGCTCATTGGGTGCTGGTCACCTGAGCTCACACATAGAGGGAGTATATAAGGTGGGCACCATCTTAGGACAGGGTCAGTCAGTCAGTCAGTCAGTGAGTCAGCAGTAACTCCAGGAGAGGAGAAGGAAGAGGGACCCAGAGGCGCAGGACGAGAGGGGACCCCAAGATCCCAGAATAAGGACAAAAGGGTGAAGGGTCGGCAAAAGGGTACCGGATCCCAAGCTGGCGGAGGCCAAAGCAAACCTTAGCCAGGAACCGGAGGTCGTGGGCAAGATTTGCCACGACCCTCACCAAATCCACCAGAATGGCACACCGAGCATAGGGTCAGGGAAGCCAGAGAAGGTTCAACCACCAAGAGACCCGAGGGAGCCGGACATAGGTGGATCCCTGGTGAGAACGGCCAGAGAGAGAGAGAGAAGAAGGGAGCTCAGGACCATACTCAGGAATTGCCCGGGAGTTGACCGAGTCCCGCACCTGGTGGACGCAGCACGGCTTGGGTGGTCACTGCTGTACAGAGTGACCCGAGCAACACCAGTGAGTAAAAACCCTGAAACTGCATTTCATGCCTCTGAGTCTCCTTGCTGCAACTTCACAACCACCATCCTCCACGTCTGACCCCCTGAGGCTATACCCCTCCCGTTGGGGGTTATACTACCACAGCTGCACACACACCACCAGCCTCAGCGGACCATCCTGCAGCGGCGGCCTTTTGACCGCAAATCAACGGGTGGCGTAGTCGACACTAAGAACATCTGCAAGGACTGCCGCACACTGAGTTTGACACCCTGGGCACGGACCGGGTCACAGCCACTCGGAGACTACAACCCCCATCTGATCCGGCTCCGGGTATCCCTAACAACATGGCCCAGGGGGCGCGTCACCTACACTGTCTGATTCCGGAGTGACTGTGACGAGCACGGCAGCGCCAGGTCTGATATAGACCTGATGACGCTTTGCGGTCAGCCAATCACTGCAATGTCACAACCAACATGGCTTCAGCATTACGGTTGGCTCTGTAAAGAGCGCCAAACATGCAGGGAGGGGACCCGAGCTCCCGCCGAGCAACACCGGAAATGCTCGGCGAGCGCCGAGCATCTCGAACAGTGAGATGCTCGGGCGAGCACCAAGCAGTAGCGAGCATGCTCCCTTATCACTACTAATTATCTAAACTTTTTTTTGTTTATTTTTGTTTTATCACAAAGTCTGCATTTTTAGTAGCAAATAGACTTTTCGTGATTTGTATTTTTTTTTTACTTTTCTACATGTTTTATTTCATTATTTTTTTTTTACTTCTTCACTTAGTTCCACCATGGGACATGAGTATTTTTTTTACTTTGATCTCCGGTCTCATGCATCATGCATTACGATACTCGTGTACTGCTGTGACACTCAAGTAGTGATGGGATGACCAGACTTAGGGCCAGCAACAGCAGTATGCCAGACACACTTGGCGCAATCCATCATATTATGCACACCCTTAAGGGCCGGGGTACCCTTCACCCACTCTCAATGAGAGGGGGGTGTTAGCAGAGCCCTTTCCTGGTGTCAATAGCTGGGTGTCTGGTGTCTGGGAACACTAGCCACAGTTGGGTCACACACCAATAACTAAACAGGTAAGGTAGAAACAAACCTAACAAATAAATTAGGAAGTCAGGGAGCAAAAGCAGGGACATAGGAGCCAGAGGGCACCAAACACCAGAGCAAGAGATAAACCACAGAAACACTCACCAAGTGTCTCGTACGTCAGCATCACAGGCCTCCTCACTTCTCGAGTCGAGATCCTCCTGGTGGGTTGTTCCTCAGATACCACGGGTTCTTCGGTTACAGGAGTTTTTTCCACTGCACTCATTCCCCGTACTTCCTCAGATGCTCTTGGATCTGCCTCTGTAAGTTCCTGTACTTCTCCTGAATCGCCTGTTTCCACACGGTCTGGTAATTCCGCTCCTCCTGAGTGTCTATCGGTCTCTTCAGTGATCGGTATTCGATCATCAGATCTGAATTGGACTTCATCTGTACTCCTTGGTACAAACTCTGAAGCCTCAGGACTTAGTTCACTCTCCTGAGGATGGTACATCCCTCTCCTTGCCGGTCTGAGAAATACAACAGTGTGCTCTTCCTCATCGGAACTTTCAAGGTCATTATCCACCTCCGGAGCTTCAGTCTGTGGTGGTCCCTTAGTCGATCTCGGTCTACTTCTGGGAAGTTTTGTTGTGGTGGGAGATAATCACAGGGTAGTAATAAATTCCGATGGACTATTCTGGTTTTCTTGTCCCCTCTTTCCAATCGGATTTCATACACTGGACTGTCATCGGCTTTCCTCTTTACGACCACATACACCTTGTCTTCCCAGTACGAACAAAGTTTTCCTGGACCACCTTTCTCACATACATTCTTGACTAGCACCCGGTTTCCCAATGCCAATTCTGCTCCATAACATTTTCTATCATAGCAGTCCTTACTCTTGCTCTGTCCTTGCATAACCACTTTGGATGCTATGTTGTATGCCTCTGCCATCCGTTCCTTCCATTTCCAAACGTACTCCAGATACGTTCTGTAAGTCTCTGACACTGGAGTATCGAACATGATGTTGATTGGCAGTCTTGGCGATCGTTCATACAATAGGAAGAAGGGAGAGTAACCTGTTGTATCGCTCTTTGTACAGTTATAGGCATGTACCACTTTTGACAGAGAACTCTTCCAGTCTTTCTTCTCATCAGCCGTTTAAGTGCGCAACATCGACAATAATGTCCGGTTAAAACGTTCCACTTGTCCATTACCCTCTGGGTGATAGGGCGTTGTGTGGGATCTCTGAATTCTACAGTACTTTCCTTGTTTGGCAAAGAGCTGGTTCTCAAATTCTCTTCCTTGGTCGTGGCGTAACTTCTTAGGGAACCCAAACCTCAAAGCAAAATCATTGAAGATCTTCTCTGCCGCTGTTCAACCAGCTTTATTAGTGGTGGCATATGCTTGGGCAAATCGAGTAAAATGGTCCATCACCAACAATATGTATTCGTAACCACCTTTGCACGTCTCAAGATGTAGAAAGTCTATTGAGACCATCTCAAACGGATACGTAGTTTGGATGTTGCCCATAGGTGCCCGGGTGGATGTGTTGGGACGTTTATCTTTCAGACACCCACACTCCCTGGTTACGTACCTCTCAATATCTCTCTGCATGTACGGCCAGAAGGAAAGTTCACAGATCAAGTTAGTTGTCCTTTCCACTCCCAGGTGTCCCATGTTTTTATGGAGTTCTTTGAAGACCAACTTACGGAATACTCTGGGTAGTACCAACTGCCGATTTTGTCCTCCTGTACGATACAGGATACCGTCTTCACTGAGGTAGAGCTTCGTCCATTCTTTAACTAAAACAGATACTGATGGTGACTCATTATCTCTCTCCCATTTACGTGGAAACCGATTTTGGTCCACATAAAGTAGTATTTTACCAATTATCTGATCTTCCCGTTATGTTCTACGGATTTTTCCTTTCAGTAGCTGTTGAATGGACAGGGGTGATCTTATCCTCTCGCTTTTACACTGGTTTCCACTGTCAACGGACACCACAATGGTGTGTCTTCCTCTAGATAAGCTTGTACTGCTTGGGTAGTGCTCTCGATTGCTTCCAGACTGACTTCCTCTGAGCATTCTTGCATGAACTCTTCAGGCTCTAGTGACATTCTCGACAATCTGTCAGCATCTGCATTGCATTTTCCTGGCCTCTACTTGATGTTGAAATTGAAGTCAGCTAGTTCAGCGACCCATCTCTGACCCCTTCCATTCAGTTTGGCTGTAGTGAGGACATAGGTCAAAGGGTTGTTGTCAGTGTATACCTCAAACTCTTTGCTGTAATAGATGTAATCTCTAAATCGTTCACAGATAGCCCATTTCAATGCCAGGAACTCCAGTTTTCCGGAATGTAGATGGTAATTCTTCTCGGCGTCTGTCTTTCAATTTTCCGTCTTGATGCTGATACCGGGCAGTTCCCAGTCCAACTTGAGAAGCGTCACAATGAAAAACAAATGGTAAGTTGAAATCACGATATCCCAAGATGGGTGGTTTACCAGGTAGTCTGCTAGTTCTTCCAACACCTCCTGGTTCTCTGCTGTCCAGAGAATGGGCTGTTGAGATGAAACGGAGTTGTTTCTTTTTAGCCCGGTCCTACCTGCGTTCTTCTTTTTCTCCGTGGGTGTTGTTGTCTCTGTCGTCCCCCCCAAGAGAAGGTATAGTGGGGCAGCAATCTTGGAGAAGTTCCGAACGTAAATACGATAGTAGGAGAGGAATCCTAAGATCTGCCTCAACTCCCCAACATAGAGGACCGCTTGTCTTTTAAGGCCAGAACAATTTCTGCTGGGTCCATGGTATATCCTTCTCCGGACACAATTTTCCCTAGAAATCAGACTTACCTTTTGAACAGTTCACACTTCTTTGGGGTCATCTTAACTCCGTGTTGTTGATACCTCTGTAATACGGTCCTCACGTGTTCAGCATGCTCCCAGAAGGTTTTGCTGTTTACCACATTTTGTCATCCAGATACGGCTGGCAGATTTCTTCCTTCAATCCTTCTAAACAGGTCTCCATGCTCCTCTGAAATTCTGCTGGAGCTGAACTGAGACCAAACGGTATGCGGATCCACTCGTATAACCCCCACGGTGTGATGAATGATGTCAAACATAGTAACATAGTTTGTAAAGCCGAATAAAGACTTGCGTCCATCAAGTTCGACCTGTTAGTTCTGTAATTGCTAAAGTTGATCCAGAGGAGGGCAAAAACCCCAAATGATTTGGCCAATCTTCACCTGAGGAAAAATTCCCTCCCGACTCTGAAACCAGCAGTCAGAATAAATCCCTGTATCAACCTACTATTTTATTTTATTTTTAAGTATATGCTGAAATCTGCCTAGTATCTAGAAATGCATCCAGTCCCCGCTTGAACTGCTGTAGTGAATCCGACATTACCGTCTCCTCACTCAGTGAATTCCATATTCTCACTGCTCTTACCGTAAAGAACCCCTTCCTATGCTGGTGCTGAAACCTTTTCTCTTCCAGTCTTAGTGAGTGCCCTCTTGTTACCGTAATATCCCTCCTTTTGAACAAATCCCGGGCAAGATCTCTATACTGTCCCCTAACATATTTGTACACATTTATTATGTCCCCCCTCAACCTTCTCTTTTCCAGGCTGAATAGTCCTAGTTTTGCCAACCTCTCTGGGTATTGCAGTCCCTCCATTCCCTTTATTAATTTTGTTGCCCTCCTTTGTACCTTTTCAAGCTCATTTATATCCTTTCTATATATTGGGGCCCATAACTGAGCACAGTATTCCAAGTGTGGTCTGACCAGTGCTTTGTACAGTGGAAGAACAATGTTCTCATCCTTTGCAGCTATACCTCTTCTGATACATCCCATTACCCTGTTTGCCCTTACAGCAGCGGCCTGACTTTGGGCACTCCAATTTAGTTTGCTATCAATCAAGATGCCCAAGTCCTTCTCCATCTCTGAATTCCCCAATGATTTCCCATTCAGTGAGTACTGGTGACTTCCATTTTTCCTTCCCATATGTATGACCTTACATTTCTCCTCGTTAAACCTCATTTGCCATTTAATGCTCCACCTACCCAGCTTATCCAAATCCCTCTGTAGGTCTGCACTGTCCTCTTTTGTATTAATTGTTTTACATAACTTTGTGTCATCTGCAAATATTGATATTTTACTATTTATCCCGTTGACTATGTTGTTAATAAAGATATTAAATAACATTGGGCCTAGTACAGACCCCTGTGGTACCCCACTAGTGACGCTTACCCAATCTGAGTATATTCCATTTATAACCACCCTCTGCCTTCTATCCTTTAGCCAGTTAGCTACCCACTTGCAGACATTTTCCCCCAACCCCATCATTCTCATTTTGTATACCAACCTATTATGTGGCACGCTATCGAACGCTTTTGAGAAGTCGAGATACACGACATCCACTGGTTCCCCCTGATCTACTCGAGAGCTAACCTCCTCGTAGAAGTCAATCAGGTTTGTTTGGCCGGAGCGATTCCTCATGAATCCATGTTGGTTCGGGATTAAAAGATTATTAGCATCAAGATGCTCCGTAATTGCCTCTTTAATGAACCTTTCAAAAATTTTGCCCACAACGGACGTCAGACTCACCGGCCGATAGTTTCCGGCGTCACTTTTCGCTCCCTTTTTGAATATTGGCACTACATTCGCCTGTCGCCAATCAAGTGGCACAGACCCAGTCTCAACAGAGTCCTTAAATATAAGATATAACGGTCTGTCTATCACATTACTTAGTTCCCTTAGTACCCGTGGGTGTATGCCATCAGGTCCTGGTGATTTGTTTATTTTAATGTTACTGAGGCGTTTCTGTACCCCAGCTTGGGTTAGATTTGTCATACTTAGTGGAGGATTAAGTTTGTCACTTCTCATTTCTCCTGTTAGTTCGATTTCCTTTGTGAAAGTTGTCGAAAAAAAATTATTTAATAGATTAGCTTTATCCTCATCTTTCTCTATGATTTTGCCTTCCTCACTTTTTATCGGTCCAATATTATCCGATTTAATCCTTTTACTATTTATATACGTAAAGAACAGTTTGGGATTTGATCTACTTTCCCTAGCAATACGTCTCTCTGTTTCCTCCTTCGCTATTTTTATTTGTTTTTTACAGGTTCTCGTTTTTGCCTTGTAACACATTAGTGCCTCCTTACTGTTTTCCTGTTTTAATCTCTTGAATGCCTCTTTTTTGCTATTTAACGCCCCTTTTACGTTCTTGTTCAAGCATATTGGTTTCCTCTTATTTCTGGCCCTTTTATTCCCATACGGTATATATCTCTCGCACTGAGTATTCAGAATTCTTTTGAAGGTTTCCCATTTACTATTCGTATTCCTTTAATTAAGAACTTTGTCCCAGTCAATAAGTTGAAGGCTTTCTTTCAGCTGATCAAACTTCGCCCTCCTAAAGTTTAATGTTTTTGTTGTTCCCTTATTGATAACCCTACTGAAGGGCATTTTGAAGTCGATAATATTATGGTCGCTATTACCTAGGTGCCCCCCTATCTGTACCTCAGTTATTCTATCAGGCCTATTAGTCAATATTAAGTCCAACACGGCCTTCCCTCTCGTTGGTTCCTGCACTAGTTGGGAGAGATAATTATCCTTAATATTTGTCAAGAACCTTTTTCCTTTCTGAGATCTACAGGTTTCTGTTTCCCAGTCAATATCCGGGTAGTTGAAATCCCCCATTACAATCACTTCATTATGTTTTGCTACTTTGTCTATTTGTCCTAATAGCAGATTCTCATTCTCCTCTGTTATATTGGGTGGCTTATAGCAGACCCCCAGTAATATTTTATTATTATTTTTAGTTCCCTCTATCTCTACCCACATGGACTCGACCCCCTCTTCTCCCTCTCCTATATCTTCCCTTAGTCTGGGTTTTAGACATGACTTTACATATAAGCAGACTCCTCCGCCTTTCCCCTGTTTCCGGTCCCTTCTAAATAAACTATAATCTAATAAATTTACCGCCCAGTCGTAGCTATCGTCTAGCCAAGTCTCTGTTATACCTACGATGTCATACCTCTCCTCCCATATAAGCGCCTGCAGCTCATCCGTCTTATTGGTCAGGCTTCTTGCGTTGGTCAGCATGCAAGATAAAACTTTGGGGTTATTTAGCATCCTATTCTTCTCTAACGATCTAACTGTACTATCCCCACCCCCCTCTCCACCATCATTATATTCACTTCTCCCCTTCCCCCTTGCTTGCCTCACATCCCACCTATTTCCTTGGTTTCCCCCCCCCGTCTCTAGTTTAAAAACTCCTCCAACCTATTAGCCATCTTCTTCCCCAGCACCGCTGCACCCTCCCCATTGAGGTGCAGCCCGTCCCTACGGTAGAGCCTGTAGCCGACCGCGAAGTCGGCCCAGTTCTCCATGAACCCAAACCCTTCTGCCTTGCACCAACTCTTTAGCCACTTATTCACCTCCCTAACTTCCCGTTGGCGCTCCTGTGTGGCTCGCGGGATTGGTAGTATTTCTGAGAAAACTACCTTGGAGGTCCTTGCCCTAAGCTTCCTACCTAGGTCCCTGAAATCATTTTTAAGGACCCTCCATCTACCACTCACTTTGTCATTGGTGCCGATGTGGACCATGACCGCTGGGTCTTCGCCAGCCCCACCCAGTAACCTGTCAACCCGATCCGCGATGTGCCGGACTCGAGCGCCAGGGAGGCAGCACACCGTTCGGCGATCCCGGTCTTTGTGACAGATTGCCCTGTCTGTCCCCCTAATAATAGAGTCACCCACTACCAGAACCTGTCTTGCCTGCCCTACACTTCCCCCCTCCCCCTCATTACTGGAGCATACACTCCCCCGGCTGTCAGAGGATCTGTCGTGCTCCAATAATGCCGGTTCTGAACCAGCCTTCCTATACTTCTTCCCTCTATCCCTCCTAACTGTTATCCAGCTCCCTGCCTGTTCAGCCTGCACTTCCCCTCTATGCTCCACCCCCAGTATTGACCCATTGAGTGTCTGCTCGGTGAGCAGCAAACTCCGTTCCATGTTGTCGATGCTCCTCAGTACCGCTATCTGAGCACTTAGATCCAGAATTTGGGCTTCCAAGTGCACGATATGCTCACATCTCTCGCAGCAGTATGGATCCTCGAGCGGTTGCTCACGGAATGCATACATTGCGCAAGATGTACACTGCACGGCTCCGGCCAAAATGGACGTCATTCTAAATATGGGGATACAGTCAGTATATATATACAAGTACAAAACACAATTATTTATATATAGGTGTATGGACGGGGATCAATTAGGGATGTGCAAGTGTATCAATTAGATATCGGCGGGGGATCAGTAAAGTATGGACGGGGGATCAATTAAGGTCTAGTGGACTCTTCAACAAACCTTTGATGGTAGGCTTTACCCTTATCGAGGACAGAGAACCAGGTACTTCTTGATAGGCTATCCATCATATCTTGAATCTTTGGTATCATGTTCCGATCGGTACTGACTTTCGGTTTAGCTCCCGGTAATCACAGCAGAGTCTCAACGTACAGTCCTTCTTCCTAACACAGACAGTAGGAGAGGAATAAGACGACTTTGACTTTTGGACCCAACCTCTGTTGATTAGGTCTTGTAAATACTCTTTCACTTCATGGTGTAATGGTTTCAGCACAGACATGTAACTTTTGGTTACTGGGGTCATGTCTTTCAAATTGATTTTCAACTGCAACGATGGGATACAGTCTATATCAGAGTCATCTTTGGAGAATGCATGACACTCTTCTCTCAGCATCTGTTTTGCTACCGCTCGATCTTCAGCACACAAGTGTTCCAGGGGTCCTGGGGGATTCCAGGACACAGAGGTGGGTCGTGCAATTTCCTCCCCTGGGCAACTCCTGTTCCTTGGTGGGGAGACTGAATTCACGGTAGACCCCTGGGCTGGTCTCACACTGGCTGGATATACCGTTTTAACTGTTTCAATGTAACCTAACACAGTCTTTGGTTCCAGTCTAATTTCGTGTTTCGTAGTATTCATCACCAGTACTGTCACTCGACAAACCCACCACTAGGAGTCGTAAGCGCAGTCTCACCTTGAACTAGGCCTTCCAGAAGTTCTGAGGAGTCTTTTGGCACGAACAGTCTTTTCTGGACTTTTCTTCCCAGTTCTACCCAGACTCCACACCTCACCCTCACCATTTGGTTTGCAGGGATGATGGTTGGGCGCCAGGCTACCTTGACTTCTTTTAGGTCCATTGTATTCTGTCATTTCTTTACGCTATTAATCACATTTTCCGCCACGGCGTTGAGTATTGCAAGTAATGTGGCAATTGCATCCACCACCAACGTCCCTGACTTGTGTTTCGTGATGACCTCACTGATTACATTATAACCCAGGATAGGATCCTCTGCCACGTTCTGATCACTGGTCACGAGAAAAGGTACCAAAAGCTAAATGGTGTTGCTGTTCTTCGTGGCCCTCAGTTGGAAAGTGACTTCCTCCCAGCCTATGAAAGGGATTTCTGTCTAGTTGACAGCTTTGCCATGGAGTTCCACTGGTCCTAAGAGTTCTTTTAATGACCCAAGGCAGGTATGTGGAAGGTAGCTCCTTCTCCATTCTTCATTTGAAAGGCTCGCTTGGGCTCCTGTGTCTCACAGTGCTTTTACCAGGAGTACATCTAGCTGGCACTGTATAAAGCACCTTTCACCGATTAGGCTGATGAGGCTATCTTTACTGACAGAGGAATCCTCCTCCCAGGAGTACATCGTTTGACCTCCGCACTGGGCATTAAGTAACTGATGCCCCTGTCTCTCTTGCAGCTGTTGTAGACGGGAACACACTTGAGGCAGTCATTTTACCTCATGCGCCGCTCTGGGATTTGGTGAGATTTGCGTTTGCTTCTGGGGCCTCGCCATGTCGCGGTTACCAGTCGCCCCGCACTGGCAACTTCCTGTCTTTTAACCCAAACAACCGTGACCATTAGCATTCCTTGGCATAATGTCCTTTCTCACCACATCTTAGACAGTGGATACACACCATACACTGATTTGATGAACGGCACGCTTCACAAGCCGTGTATCTTCTGTTTTGGAACCCACTCCTGGGTCTGAGGGATACAGGTTCTGGCCTGGAACGAATCAACTTTTTCACCTTAATCAACTCGGCTCGCAGTTCTCCTATTACTTCCTCCCAGTCAGCACTGGCGGTCCTCTCTTTTGTTGTTGATTTAAGGTTTCCTCTCAGAGGTGGCACTGGAGGGTCTCCATGATGATCTTCGTACTGGCCACCGGGGGTTTCCAACTTCAGCTGACTCATTTTGGTGATTTTAGGAGCAGAGCCTTTCTTTAACTTCTGTTCGCTCTCTGACTCCAAACTAGCTGCCTCATTAATTTTTTCAATCAGGACTTTGTCCAGAATACCAGGATCTTCTAGGTACTGTTTCAGCTGCAACTTGATGTCTTTGCTGATTAACCCAATTCCCAATGATCTCAATAACTTCTTCTGGACTAGTCCAGCATCAAACTTCTCCTCCGCTTTTACATCTCTGGATGCAAACAACAGTCTATCCATCAGTTCAATTGCTCTGAACAAAAAACTTTGGGGTGATTCATTATTTTTCTGTGAGAGGTTAATGAGTCAGTGGAACAATTCTGAAGTACTCTCTTCTTTATAGTGCCCTTTTAAAATCATTTTCAGCTGTTGCAAGGTCAATTGACTCTTCATTTCTAGCATACTACGGAGGTTCAGTCCTGGGCTTATCGCTTTCACCACCCCCTCAACGATCTCCTCCGGCTGGTAGCCTTTCTGTAATCCTGCATCGATCTGGTGCAACAAGTTCATATAAGTCAGTTTCTCTTTCTGTTCACACTCTCCAATCTGTCCCACGATCTTGAATTATTTCCTTATGGTGATTTGTGGTATTAGAGAGGACTGTCTTCCTGATTTATCTAACCCAAGCAGGTTAAAGGTTCTGTCTGAATCTGTCACCAGTTCAGAAGTTTTGGTCGATTCCTGCAGGGCTGTTGTTAGGGCTTTGAATTGTTCTTTCAATTCCTGCAGTTCTCTCTGTGGACGGAGATTCATGCTTTTGGTAATTGGTACCGCCCCTCCATCCTCCAACTTCAACCCGGTTAGAAACTGTGTTTGCTCCTGGAGGAACGTCCACATGACGTCTTCAGCTTCTTTCTCCCCCAGCTCATCCATTTTTGCATTAATGGCAGCTAACAGTTTCCTGCATTTGTGTGCTTTAGAAATCTGTTCTTCTGACATCTTTATATGTTCTGCTACTGTTCTCAATTCTTCGCAGATTAACTGAAGAAGCAGCTCACTAATTCTGTCCATTTGTATTTCCACATCCATTGCTGCTAGTGAGTTTTCTTTAGGGCTGGTCCCCTTTAACTGGTGTAGCAGAGTTGAATTGAGGTGTTGTGCTGCTATGTGTTTCCAGACACTTTTCCTCTTCTCCCTCTACACGCTAATTCCTGCTCAGGACTCCCCGTACGGGCCACCATGAATTCTTTGAAATCCTGGGGGAACCGTTACTCAGGACGACCATAGGCTGCAGCTTCTCTCAGGCACACGATAGATTAAATTGCTGACCAGACACATCTGATAAGAGTCTTCATAAACAGTTGAACAGTGGAGTTTAATCAAGTACGGCCAGTACCATTTAACTCTTTGAAGCAACAGGCTTCACCATGGTATAGTCTATTAAAGCAGGCACAGTAACGTCAGTCTCTTCAGTAGCATAATTCAGCACAGATTAGATCTCTTTGCAGCACACTTCTATGCATACACAACCACAGGTTTTTCCTTTGCAAGGACACAATAGTGCACAGCATTCTTCATCCTGCATGGAGATGGAGGGGGGGAGGGTTTGATGAGGGAGATGATCCCTGTGACACAATTCCTTCCAGTCCTTATCTTCTTGTCCGATAATACCCTGCACTGTTAGTTCAGGGAGTTTATCTGACCTGTGTTTAGTTTCTCTCGTGATCTGAATCCTGTTCAGTTTCCTTATGTCAGATACAGATAACACACCACCTTTCTCTTCGTCTTCAGCCAGACTACCATACCAAGCTCCCCACAATCCCCCTGGGGCTCTGCTAAAACAATCCCTGTCTCCTGTGACTGCGTTAACCCCTCTAGTTGCTGGATGCTTCTGAAGCTCAACATTTCCTGTCTCCTGTGCTTGTCTTATTATTAATAGTTGCTGGATGCTTTTGAAGCAACAGCACTACTTCTGCATGTCACATTGACATGGGCAAGATCATGTTGATATATCATGCTGCATTTCGATTTCAGTTATCATTGATTTCCCAGCCTTATTGTATGGCTGAACATGGAAGCTCTGCACTAGGGAAGCGTATGGGGGAGATTTGCCAAAATTATGTGAAGGAAAACTGACTTAGTATCCCATAGCAACCAATCAAAACCTAGTGCTCATTTTAAGAGCTCTTTTCGAAAATGAAAGGTGGAATCTGATTGGTTGTTATGGCCAACTAAGCCAGTTTACCTTCACATCAGTTTTGATAAATCTTCACCATGGTCTCTAAGCACTGCCATAAAGGCTTTTTGTATATTGGTGTCTCAGTCACAGCCTAACAACTGTGAAGGTAGAAAATAATTAAAATAATTAAAAGCAGTAAAGAGCAGATAAATCCCTTGCTGTTACCGCATACCTCCCAACTCTTGAAGAACAGAAAGAGGAACAGATCACGGGGCTGTAAATTTTAGTCACGCCTCTGGCCACACCCTAATCCACACCCATTTACCATTGTCTTTCTCCCCTGGCAGGAAGAGATGTCAGAGGGGCACTGGTAGTGAGGGAAATTCAGCAGACGCCCGAGTCTGCATGGCGTAAACCCAAATTCGGGACTGTCCACTGTATCCAGGACAGTGGGGACTAGAGATGAGCGGATGGATTCCCGGGTCTCTCGTGGTACCTGGAGACGGAACGAGAGGCCGCAAATCTCTAACCTTCTGACGTCCCTGGTGCGGCTTTTGATTAGCCAGAGCTGGCGGGAGGTCATCTGTGTGTCCTGCTCATCTCTAGTTGGGACCCTTGGATTATTTTTTTGTTCCCTCATTCACAGTCAGAGTCGCCAGAACTTTCTCATCTCTATGTAATTTCAGTTCATGACATCCGGCTTTTTTGTGACTGTAAGGCCATGTTCACACGTTGCAGAAATACTGTGTATTTTTTTTTCAGTAGATGTCCGCACCAAACTACACAATAACAATCTTCTCGCCCTTATTTGATGCATTTTTGGTGAAGTCGCGTTTTTAATGTACTTTTTATAGTACAAAAAAGCTTTGAGTCTGCAGTTCTTTACAGGCTTTTTTTGGAGGTTCCACATAGACGATAACAGAGAAAAAAAAGCACCAAAACCGCAGAGTTCAGCAGTGTCCTTGGGCGCACTGCGGGTGCCTTTTTTGTTAAAGTAGTTTACAGTCAGGACTATTTACATAAAAGGGGTAAAGAAAAAGAGGGGGAGGCATATTATAAATACACAGTAATGTAGAAGCTAACTAAAATAAAAGCAAAATTTAAAGGGATGAAAGATATAGGCAAAATAAAGGGTGCAAAGGGTTAAGGATGAGTAGGGGAAGGAAAAATATGGTTTATTAAGGAAAATGGGAAAAAGAAAAAATTAAAGGGATATAAAGAAAATGAAAAAGATTGGTATGTATAGGATAAGCAAGGGAAAGGGGTTACATACACATAAGATACCTTATATATAAAACATTTAAGAGGTAGGAGGGGAAGAAAAAAGAATGGGAAAGGCAAGGAAAGAAAAGGGAAAGGACGAACACCTGTAAAAAAACAGGTGGAGACAAGCCTATAGAGAAATACTAACTTTTAAATATTGTAAAATACAGTTTGTTGAATTGTAATAGAGGGCGCAGTTTTTATTAAATTGCATCCACTTCGCTTGGACAGTTAAACACAGCAGAATTTTTGTGCAAAAAAAGCAGCAGAAAACACGCAGCATTTACACTACATCTGAATACGGTCTGAATTTATAAGCAAAGTGGACGTGATTCCATGAAATCTCCACCCTCTGTGGTCTGAAGACGCTGCTGAACTGAAAAAAAAAGGCATGAAGAAAAAAATGCCGTTGCATTTTTAAGTGCAAAATTAAAGTTCTTCTGTAGTATTAAAAAAGTGTTAAAAACTCTGCTTCATATCTGACCCAAAATTGCATCAAATAAGCAGGACAATGCATAAAGAAACGCAGCAAACACGCAACAATCAGAGAAGATTGTTATTTCGTTGTGTGGATGCGGACACCTGCAGAAAGAATGCAGCATATACGCTCCGTGGGAACACGGCCTCAGCGTTACAGTTTTATTACATTTTTTAAGGGTTTAGTAGAGAAAAAATATCAATCACACCATTTTTTTTTACGTCATTGAACGATTCCCGTAAATAATCTGATCGCTGTGATGTGCGAGTCGTTGCAATTACAGGGACACCAAATATGTCTGTGTTATGTGCTGATTTGTGATGTTTATTATTTAAGTGTATTTCATTATTATTTTTTAATAATTTTATAGGATGAAAAAAAGAGGAGAAGGAGGATATGGCTGATAGACACGCCGGGATTCTGGACAGCAGAGAGGTGACATCTGGGCCAGAGAGGTAGATCTGAGTGTTATCAGCGTACAGATGGTACTGGAAGCCATGGGACTTTATGAGTTGTCCCAGACCAAGGGTATAGATGGAGAAGAGTAGGGGTCCTAGGACAGAGCCTTGAGGGACTCCAACAGAGAAAGGGCGGGATGAGGAGGTAGTGTGGGAGAGGGAGACGCTAAACGTGGGGTTGGAAAGGTATGAGGAGATCCAGGATAGGGCAAGGTCTTTGACGCCAAAGGAAGAAAGGATCTGTAGTAGGAGGCGGTGGTCAACTGTGTCGAAGGCAGAGGACAGGTCTAGATAGAGAAGTATAAAGAATTGTCTGTTAGCTTTGGCTGTAAGTAAGTCATTAGTAATTTTGGTCAGGGCAGTTTCGATGGAATGGTGGGGACGGAAGATAGATTGTCTGTTGTCGAAGAGAGAGATAGGTGAGAGGTGAGAGGAAAGTTCAGCGTGAACATGTTGCTGAAGGAGTTTGGAGACAAATGGGTACAGTGATAGCTGGACAAAGTGGTTGGGTCGAGTCATGGCTTTTTGAGAATGGGCATGATTGTGGCATGTTTGAAAACAGAGGGGAAGGTACCAGAAGATAGTGATAGGTTGAAGAGATGGGTTAGGAATGGGATGAGTGTGAGGGTGAGGTTGGGGAGGAGGTGGGATGGGATGGGGTCATGTACACAAGTGGTGAGGTGTGATTTGGAGAGGAGACGAGTAAGCTCTCTTTCAGTGATGTTGGAGAGGGAGTTTATGGGGGAAGGGTAAACAACAGGGTTGTGGTGGTCGAACAATAAAGACTTGCCTTGTTTGGTCGTTCTTGTTTTTGAAGTATGTAGCAAAGTCCTCAGCATAGGTGAGGGAGGTTGGAGGGGGCAGTGGAGGGTGGAGGAGGGAGTTTAAAGTGAATAACTGTTTGGGTTTGTAGGATAAGGAAGATACAAGGGTTGTGAAGTAGGCCTGTTTAGCAGAGATGAGGCCTGGTTTGAATGCGAGTGTTGCCTGTTTAAATGCAGTGAAGTCATCTTGTGAATGTGTTTTCTTCCAACGCCGCTTGCAACCCTGGATGCTTGCCAAAGCTTTTTAGTGAGGTTATTATGCCAGGGTTGTCTATTGATTCGTTGCACTCTGCCATGCACGAGAAGGGTGACCGAATCAATAGCTGATGCGAGAGTGGCATTGTAGAAAGCAGTGGCGCTGTCTGTGTCGTGGAGTGAAGATATGGATGCCAGTGGTAGAATAGAGTCAGAGAGTGTGTGTGTGTCTAGATGGGTGAGGTTTCTGCGAGGGTGTGCTAGTTGCTGGACATGGGTGGCAGGTGAGGAGGACAGGGATGAAAACGTGAGTAGATGGTGGTCAGTTAGAGGTTGTGAGGTTAGCTAGGGAGCAGAGTCGGGTGAAGATAACGTCCAATGTATGTCCGTCTGTGTGGGTTTCTGAGGAGGACCACTGAGTGAGTCCAAAAGATGAAGTAAACAACAGGAGTTTGGACTCTGCTGACTGGTGGGTGTCAGTGGGGATGTTGAAGTCACACATGATGATGGTGGAAATGTCAGCAGAGAGAAAGTGGAGAAGCCAGGTGGAGAATTTGTCAATAAAGGCAGTGGCCGGGCCTGGAGATCGGTATATGACGGCCACTTGGAGGTTGGAGGGAGAGTTGATCCGGACAGAGTGGACTTCGAAAGAAGGGAGAATAAGGGAGGGTAGGGGTGGGATTAGGTTCAAGGTGCAGTTGGTAGAAAGGAGAAGACCCACTCCTCCTCCATGTTTGTTACCAGGGCGAGGAGTGTGGGTGAAGTGTAGGCCACCGTAACACAGTGCATCAGGGGAGGCAGTGTCGGAGGGTGTCAGCCATGTTTCGGTGAGGGATTACGAAAGGTAAAAAGGTCATGAGTCACAGAGCGGGCGTTCCAGGGTGCTCCAGAGAGAGGGAGCAGGGGGTTGGGCGTCAAGGGCACGGGTTTTACGTATTAGAGGTTGCGGTAGTTTATATTGGGTTGGGAGCGATAGGAGGGGGAATTAGTGGAAGGTATCAGCTGTGGGGGTCCAGGATTGGAAGATATGTCGCCAGCAGTGAGGAAAAGCAGAGAGAGGGAGAGCAGGTGGGAGAAGGAGAGTGACCGCCATGTTTTTGTGTTTGAGTAGGATAGCTCTGAGGTTGAGAAGTAGGTCTGCAGATGAGGTCAGGTGGGGAGGTAAGAGAGAAGGAGAGAAAACTATTTGGTTAGAGGGTGCTGGAGTTTGAGGTTAGCGAGGAAGAGTCACTTCTGTCATATTTCTACTGCATGCTTAAAGAGCCATAGTTATGGAGAAAGACCAGAGTCATTGACAGACCTGTGTCTCTAAATTTTTAAAGCTTTAAGAACACATGGAATGGGCTAGTGTGAGCAGGAGGGGGGAGCCACAGGGAGACGAGTCACAAAAACAACGGAGGGAATAATTAGGAGACAGAGGCTAGAAATGTATTCAGGAAATAGACGATAGAGACAAGTGTGTGTTAGTATCAAAGAATTGAGGTGATAAACATGCAGATGGGAAGCCACATGCCAGGAGAGACAGTTAGATACAATATGAAAAGGCAATCAGGAAATATGCACAGTGATTGTGATAATGACACAGTATGTGATAATGAATTGGGGTAGGGGGATGGGTGAGAGCACAGTATGTTATAATGAATTGCGGGGTATGTGGCTATACTGAATTGGGGGGTAATTATAGTGAATTGGGGTAAGAATTTATAATGAATTGGGGGTATGTGACTCTTTGGGGGAAAGAGCACAGGGGCTAATTAATTTATATTTTTATTGGATGGGGAAAAGTGACTAATTATAGTTAATGGGGTCAAAGTGGTGGTGTATTTATATTTTGAATGGTGGGTTGCGCAATGGCTAATTAATTATATATTAACGGTGGGTGCATGTCTTTATTCAGCGACGCAGTGTGGGGGATTCTTTTTTCAGGAAACAAATGTGTGTGTATGTGTATATGTGTATATATATATATATATATATATATATATATATATATATATATATATATATATATATATATATATAGTACACACCAAATGTTTGGACACACCTTCTCATTTAAAGATTTTTCTGTATTTTCATGACTATGAAAATTGTACATTCACACTGAAGGCATCAAAACTATGAATTAACACATGTGGAATTATATAGTTAACAAAAAAGTGTGAAACAACTGAAAATATGTCTTATATTCTAGGTTCTTCAAAGTAGCCACCTTTTGCTTTGATGACTCCTTTGCACACTCTTGGCATTCTCTTGATGAGCTCCAAATTTGAGATCTTTGGTTCCAACCACCTTGTCTTTGTGCGGCACAGAAAAGGTGAACGGATGGACTCTACATGCCTGGTTCCCACCGTGAAGCATGGAGGAGGAGGTGTGATGGTGTGGGGGTGCTTTGCTGGTCACACTGTTGGGGATTTATTCAAAATTGAAGGCATACTGAACCAGCATGGCTACCACAGCATCTTGCAGTGGCATGCTATTCCATCCGGTTTGCATTTAGTTGGACTATCATTTATTTTTCAACAGGACAATGACCCCAAGCACACCTCCAGGCTGTGTAAGGGCTATTTGACCAAGAAGGAGAGTGATGGGGTGCTGCGCCAGATGACCTGGCCTCCACAGTCACCAGACCTAAACCCAATCGAGATGGTTTGGGATGAGCTGGACCGCAGAGTGAAGGCAAAAGGGCCAACAAGTGCTAAGCATCTCTGGGAACTCCTTCAAGATTGTTGGAAGACCATTTCCGGTGACTACCTCTTGAAGCTCATCAAGAGAATGCCAAGAGTGTGCAAAGCAGTCATCAAAGCAAAAGGTGGCTACTTTGAAGAACCTAGAATATAAGACATATTTTCAGTTGTTTCACAATTTTTTGTTAAGTATATAATTCCACATGTGTTAATTCATAGTTTTGATGCCTTCAGTGTGAATGTACAATTCTCATAGTCATGAAAATACAGAAAATTCTTTAAATGAGGTGTGTCCAAACTTTTGGTCTGTACTGTGTATGTATGTATATATATATATATATATATATATATATACAGTATATATATATATTGTAGTGCGGCGGTCTTCACACTGTGCGGTAATGAGGCAGTGACCCAGTAAAGTTCAACTTAAATGTCTTTATTTTCCAAAAACTCACAAAGTGAAGGTAAACGGTATCCTTCGGATCGCAGCCGGGTTGTAAGACGGTCCGTCTTCAAAACCCGTTACCGTGGGCGACTGCACCACCGTGTCGCGCTGAGGTGCGCCAGGAGTTTTGCTTTCCTTGGCTCTGTGTTTGCTTCACACAGACCTATGTTGTAGAGCCACCTGCTCTGCAGCTTGCAGGCAAAACACTGACACACCCAAACCTTTGCTGCAGGTTTTTAAAAGGAATCTGTGGCCATGATCCACTTGTAAGACCCGGCTGGAGGGAGTGAACCGCCCCACTGCCACCTGTAGTTGACTCCCAAAATAAAAGCCCATGCTGGGTTTTCTTAAATCCGACTTAGCCAAATAGCTTGACCAAGTTCAAACTTTACTTTTATTCTGCACTGCAACCACAGCTGTGTCTGTGATTGCAATGCACTCCAGCGGGTTCAATATGCCTCTATCCACATCCAAGGAGACACATACCGTCCCTCGCATATGATCCCTCTCACTGCCTCACTATATATATATATACACTGCTCAAAAAAATAAAGGGAACACTCAAATAACACATCCTAGATCTGAATGAATGAAATATTCTCATTGAATACTTTGTTCTGTACAAAGTTGAATGTGCTGACAACAAAATCACACACAAATCATCAATGGAAATCAAATTTATTAACAAATGGAGGCCTGGATTTGGAGTCACCACCAAAATTAAAGTGGAAAAACACACTACAGGGTGATCCAACTTTGATGTAATGTCCTTAAAACAAGTCAAAATGAGGCTCAGTATTGTGTATGGTCTCCACGTGCCTGTATGACCTCCCTACAATGCCTGGGCATGCTCCTGATGAAGTTGCTGATGGTCTCCTGTGGGATCTCCTCCCAGACCTGGACTAAAGCATCCGCCAACTCCTGGACAGTCTGTGGTGCAACGTGACGTTGGAGGATGGAGCGAGACATGATATCCCAGATGTGCTCAATCGAATTCAGGTCTGGGGAACGGACGGGCCAGTCCATAGCTTCAATGCCTTCATCTTGCAGGAACTGCTGACATACTCCAGCCTCATGAGGTCTGGCATTGTCCTGCATTAAGAGGAACCCAGGGCCAACCGCACCAGCATATGGTCTAACAAGGGGTCTGAGGATCTCACCTCAGTACCTAATGGCAGTCAGGCTACCTCTGGAAAGCACATGGAGGGCTCTGCGGCCTTCAAAAGAAATGCCACCCCACACCATTACTGACCCACTGCCAAACCGGTCATGCTGAAGGATGTTGCAGGCAGCAGATCGCTCTCCACGGCGTCTCCAGACTCTGTCACGTCTGTCACATGTGCTCTGTGTGAACCTGCTTTCATCTATGAAGAGCACAGGGCGCCAGTGGCTACTTTGCCAGTCCTGGTGTTCTGTGGCAAATGCTAAGCATCCTGCACGGTGTGGGGCTGTGAGCACAACCCCCATCTGTGGATGTCGGGCCCTAATACCACCCTCATGGAGTCGGTTTCTAACCATTTGTGCAGACACATGCACATTTGTGGCCTGCTGGAGGTCATTTTGCAGGGCTCTGGCAGTGCTCCTCCTGTTCCTCCTTGCACACAGGTGGAGGTAGCGGTCCTGCTGCTGGGTTGTTGCCCTCCTATGGCCCCCTCCACATCTCCTGATGTACTAGCCTGTATCCTGATAGCGCCTCCAGCCTCTGGACACTACGCTGACAGACACAGTAAACCTTCTTGCCACAGCTCGCATTGATGTGCCATCCTGGATGAGCTGCACTATCTTAGAAACTTCTGTGGGTTGTAGAGTCCGTCTCATGCTACCACGAGTGTGAAAGCACAACCAACATTCAAAAGTGACCAAAACATCAGCCAGAAAGCATTGGTACTGAGATGCGGTCTGTGGTCCCCATTTGCAGAATCACTCCTTTATTGAGTGTGTCTTGATGATTGCCAATAACTTCCATCTATTGTCTATTCCATTTGCACAACAGCATGTGAAATTGATTGTCAATCAGTGTTGCTTCCTAAGTGGACAGTTTGATTTCACAGAAGTTTGATTTACTTGGAGTTATATTCTGTTGTTTAAGTGTTCCCTTTATTTTTTTGAGCAGTGTATAATGAGGGATAAATGTGACATTTTTATTTTTAGAAGCGCGATGAACAGTGAGGCAAACTCTGCAGTGGCCACATCACGGCTTTAAGACTTCGAGAAGAAGGTTTGACAAGAAGGAGAAGAAACAAAGAAAATGGCTGTAATCCGAGGAAACATCAGTGGTAAGTTACTGGCTGTAAATATTTATTTTGTATCTGCACCATACAAAGGTTTACACAGTGATCAGTGGCGCTAAAAGACCAACCATGATCATTGTTCTCAGCAGTGCAAGTCCTGTTTACAGAGGACGATGATCTTTTGTGCTGCACAAAAAGTCATTTCACCTGATGAATGAGCATTTTGCTCATTCATGTAGATGATTGGCAGCATGTTTACACTGGAAGGATATATCATAAGAACACTTCTTCACTGATTATCTTTCAGTGTAAATGCAGCTTTATTTGCAGAGAGGATTGGAGTGATACTTTTGTTTGCAAAAGAAACTCCCTTATTATGTAAAGCACCATCATTTAATATATAGAGTTTTCCCTTGTTATGGGCAGCGCTGTATGTAAGGGAACATTTTTTCCCTTCTTCCATAGCATCCCCTTTTGTTATGTATAGCCCCGTCCCTTATTACATCGCATGCCCTATTGTTATGTATAGCCCCGCTTTTATTACATAACATCCTCTCTTGTTATATATAGCCTCGTCCCTTATTACATGGTATCCTCTATTGTTATGTTTAGCGCTGTAAGGGAAAAAAATTGGCGTCTACAGATGTGCACCAGAGCACCTGTGTGTTCATCACGTGACCTGTCACATGACCTCCCAAAAATATGTGGCATGTCATTTGATACATCGGGTGCTGGGGGCTAAACTGCTTGGGACCCAGGCTACCCTTACTCCTGAGCAGGGGTGGATTAAGTGCAGGATTTATCAGGTGACCAATGCTTCTCTTATTATTTTAGCACATAAACCCACCTCTCCCTGACACGTATGTTGCAGAAGTTGGAAAACCTCTTTCACGCCTTTTTATCCAATATGTGGCTCACTGTAATGGTAATCTGTTACCTAGGGGCATTATCAGTTAGTGACAAATGCCCATAGAAATCAATATGGGAAAATGTTTTTAATATCATGTGATTTAAAGTTTTTTTCAAGGATAAAAACAGATCAGATAGTTTTAAAGACATAAACAAAGCATTAGTCACCTTTGCCTAACCCTTGCTTCTCCTGTTCCAACACTGCTTTGGTCAAGTGGGAAATATAAAAGAAAGGTGAACGCAGCCAATCACTGGCCGTAGCCGTCACCCACCTCAGCCAATCACTGGCTTTTTATATAATGTAACGACAGGAATGTTAAACATATTTGTAATATACTTCATTAGGAAAATAGTAAAGAGTATTTTTAGCAAAGCCCTCAGTCTTCAGTCTGTGTGTAATGTGCAGAGGCTTGGAGTTGCCTCTTGTCACTACCGTAGTCCATGTCTATGTAGATTAACTGTGTCCTATCACTGCCCATCATCTGCCTATCTGACTGCTTGCACACAGGCACTTTCCATGTCTATGTAGATTACCTGTATCCTATCACTGCCCATCACCTGCTTATCTGACTGCTTGCACACAGGCACTTTCCATGTCTATGTAGATTACCTCTGTCCTATCACTGCCCATCACCTGCTTATCTGACTGCTTGCACACAGGCACTTTCCATGTCTATGTAGATTACCTGTGTCCTATCACTGCCCATCATCTGCCTATCTGACTGCTTGCACACAGGCACTTTCCATGTCTATGTAGATTACCTGTGTCCTATCACTGCCCATCACCTGCTTATCTGACTGCTTGCACATAGGCACTTTCCATGTCTTTGTAGATTACCTGTGTCCTATCACTGCCCATCACCTGCCTATCTGACTGCTTGCACACAGGCTCTTTCCATGTCTATGTAGATAACCTGTGTCCTATCACTGCCCATCACCTGCCTTTCTGACTGCTTACACATAGGCACTTTCCATGTCTATGTAGATTACCTGTGTCCTATCACTGCCCATCATCTGCCTATCTGACTGCTTGCACACAGGCACTTTGCATGTCTATGTAGATTACCTGTGTCCTATCACTGCCCATCACCTGCGTATCTGACTGCTTGCACATAGGCACTTTCCATGTCTTTGTAGATTACCTATGTCCTATCACTGCCCATCACCTGCCTATCTGACTGCTTGCACACAGGCACTTTCCATGTCTATGTAGATTACCTGTGTCCTATCACTGCCCATCACCTGCCTATCTGACTGCTTACACACAGGCACTTTCCACGTTTATGTAGATTACCTGTGTCCTATCACTGCCCATCATCTGCCTATCTGACTGCTTGCACACAGGCACTTTCCATGTCTATGTAGATAACCTGTGTCATATCACTGCCTATCTGACTGTTTGCACACAGGCACTTTCCATGTCTATGTAGATTACCTGTGTCCTATCACTGCCCATCACCTGCCTATCTGACTGCTTGCACACAGGCACTTTCCATGTCTATGTAGATTACCTGTGTCCTATCACTGCCCATCACCTGCCTATCTGACTGCTTACACACAGGCACTTTCCACGTTTATGTAGATTACCTGTGTCCTATCACTGCCCATCATCTGCCTATCTGACTGCTTGCACACAGGCACTTTCCATGTCTATGTAGATAACCTGTGTCCTATCACTGCCCATCACCTGCCTATCTGACTGCTTGCACACAGGCACTTTCCATGTCTATGTAGATTACCTGTGTCCTATCACTGCCCATCATCTGCCTATCTGACTGCTTGCACACAGGCACTTTCCATGTCTATGTAGATTACCTGTGTCCTATCACTGCCCATCATCTGCCTATCTGACTGCTTGCACACAGGCACTTTGCATGTCTATGTAGATTACCTGTGTCCTATCACTGCCCATCACCTGCGTATCTGACTGCTTGCACATAGGCACTTTCCATGTCTTTGTAGATTACCTATGTCCTATCACTGCCCATCACCTGCCTATCTGACTGCTTGCACACAGGCACTTTCCATGTCTATGTAGATTACCTGTGTCCTATCACTGCCCATCACCTGCCTATCTGACTGCTTACACACAGGCACTTTCCACGTTTATGTAGATTACCTGTGTCCTATCACTGCCCATCATCTGCCTATCTGACTGCTTGCACACAGGCACTTTCCATGTCTATGTAGATAACCTGTGTCCTATCACTGCCTATCTGACTGTTTGCACACAGGCACTTTCCATGTCTATGTAGATTACCTGTGTCCTATCACTGCCCATCACCTGCCTATCTGACTGCTTGCACACAGGCACTTTCCATGTCTATGTAGATTACCTGTGTCCTATCACTGCCCATCACCTGCCTATCTGACTGCTTACACACAGGCACTTTCCACGTTTATGTAGATTACCTGTGTCCTATCACTGCCCATCATCTGCCTATCTGACTGCTTGCACACAGGCACTTTCCATGTCTATGTAGATAACCTGTGTCCTATCACTGCCCATCACCTGCCTATCTGACTGCTTACACACAGGCACTTTTTAAGTCTATGTGGCGACCAAAAGTTTGGGATTTTTTTTCAAAGTGTGATTACTTCTGTCTGGTTGTTGTGATGCCATTTTCCTGGTGATTTTAGTAAACTGGAAGCAAATGGTTGTTGACACAAAAATTGTGTTTGACATTGCTTTATATATACCGTTTATGTGTTAGTTTTCAACATTTGCTGGGCCAAATGTTTTGCATATTTTCTCATGGGTAGTTGAATTTTGGCTAAAATTTTATTTTACTTTTTATGTTTGTGTTTTTAGGTTAAAACATGGCAAAGACAAAGCTAAATTTATCACCAGATGTCAGGAATCTTATTATTCTGATAGTGAAGTCAGGCAAAAGCCAAAAAGAGGCAGCTATGGAATTCAACTGTTCTCAGAGGCAAGTGTCACATATATTAAAGAAAGAAAAAGAAGGTTATGAAACAGCTGACAAACCTAGAAGTGGATGACCACAGAAAACTTCCTCCAAAGTTGATCACATTATTAAGAAAAAGTCGGTATCTGATGTCCATAAAAGTGCTGTACAGATTTCGCACCAAATGAACGGAGAATATGGGGTCAACGTGAGTCACCAAACTGTGGTGCGACGGCTAAGAGCAGTAGGGTTGAATGCATGAGTTTTAGTCAAGAAGCTTTTCATCTCTGCAAAGAACTGGAAGGTCCGACTTGAGTTTCCTAAAGAACACAGTCAACGGAAAGAGACAGATGTTGTGGTCGGATGAATCCAAGTTCAGTCTGTTTGGTAGTGATGGCAAGCACTATACATACCGCCCAACAATAAAACGTAGTGATATAAGGTTCTAAACACCTACAGTGAAACATGGTGGTGGCAATGTCATGGTTGGGGGCTGCTTTTCTGCATCTGCCATTGGTCCTCTGCATAGAATTGATAGAAATATGAATGATATCATGTACAAGGATATACTGGAAAATGTAATGCTGCCACATTGTAATGCCAAAGTAGGCAGAGGATGGAAATTCCAGCAAGACAATGATCCTAAGCACACATACATTTTAGTCAAAAATTGGTTAGCAAAGAAAAATGTTCACCTGTTATATTGGCCAAGCCAATCGCATGATTTAAATGCTATAGAGCACCTTTGGGATGATTAAGGGCTATGAGTTGGGGCCCGTACCCATAGCAATAAAGATGAATTATTTGCAAATGGAATGGATCAAGATCCCTCAAGATTTCTTGAATACCCTAGTGGCTTCAATGCCCTGGTGTGGTGCAGTAATTAAAGCCAGAGGTTATGCTACAAAATACTAAGTTATAGCATTGTAAACAATAAATTAATCTCTATTGGTGTGATTGATAAATAGTATATGCAAAACTTTTGACAGTCAGTTTTCTTTAATTAAATGACCATACCAATATTCAAAACCATTTTGGTTAAAATTAAGGTATTGCATGATGACAACTTTATGCACTTTCAATTCATCACCAGGAAAATGGCATCACAACAACCAGACAGAAATAATCACACTTTTTAAAAAAATGCAAAACTTTTGGTCGCCACTGTAGATTACCTGTGTTCTATCATTGCCCATCACCTGCCTATCTGACCACTTACACACTTATATCCTGACTTTCCATGTCACGATACTGTTATCTGATAACCCGTGACCAGGGGCTCCAACCCTGTCCCTAACGCTAGGGGCGCCCTAGTTATCCCTGCTCCCCAAGATACTGTTGATGGTGAAGATGCTGGGGCCACGTACCTTGCTGTTCTCCTGAATCAGCCCTTATCTGTTCCCTCCCCAACCCAGGGAAGTGGGGAGGAATAGTGTATGTAAATACACAAACCAGACTAACAAGGAAGGACGTACAGGTATAAATGAAAATACCAATCATACAAATATACACTCACAGACAACAGAGAGGAACAGAGAGGGTAGAAAAGGAAGGAAAACCAAATTGGCGAGGATGAGAATTTGCACACAGCCGAAACACCAAGCAACAATCACAGATCAACACTCTAAACGCTTCTACCAACAACCGACACTTCCACACCATGCAGTAGCAAGACTTAACACTGGCAATCCAGATTACCAGAGGCGAGTATATATAAATAAATGAATAAAAATAAAAATGAAAATTCCAAACATACAAAATATGCACTCACAGACAGAGGGAAAACACCAAAGGGATCAGGAAAGTAAACAAAAATAGAAGGGGAAGGGACTATGCACACAGTCAAAACACAAAGCATCAGTCACAGAAAAACTTTCCTTAAACGCTTCTACTGAACACCGAACCCTCCACTCCTCACCAGACAGTACAAGACTTAACACTGGCTGTCAAGGATTTATCACAATATCACAGCCCAGGAAGGTCACTCAAAACCACTCGCTTCGATCTCTGGAGCGAACATCTCTTCTGCCCCCTATCGTTCGGACAATTACACGATTGGTCGGCGATTAATGGAGGAGGCCGCAGGCTGTTTGCACTAACAGGCCGGTTATCGGAAAACTAATAGTGAGCGTATGGTATATATACTTGTGGATTCCAAAACATGGAATATGTGTATATATACCCGTACGATCACCACTAACTCCACAATAACCCCAGACTACTCGCTGCCACTACCAATCGTTTATACAGACCGATTGGACACCTGATAGGTAGCGTATGGCTTCGAGACGCGGTTACAGAACAAAAGGAACAGAACTACACTGCTCAAAAAAATAAAGGGAACACTTAAACAACAGAATATAACTCCAAGTAAATTAAACTTCTGTGAAATCAAACTGTCCACTTAGGAAGCAACACTGATTGACAATTAATTTCACATGCTGTTGTGTAAATGGAATAGACAATAGATGGAAATTATTGGCAATTACCAAGACACACTCAATAAAGGAGTGGTTCTGCAGGTGGGGACCACAAACCATATCTCAGTACCAATGCTTTCTGGCTGATGTTTTGGTCACTTTTGAATGTTGGTTGTGCTTTCACACTCGTGGTAGCATGAGACGGACTCTACAACCCACAGAAATTTCTAAGATAGTGCAGCTCATCCAGGATGGCACATCAATGCGAGCTGTGGCAAGAAAGTTTGCTGTGTCTGTCAGCATATTGTCCAGAGGCTGGAGGCGCTACCAGGAGACAGGCCAGTACACCAGGAGACGTGGAGGGGGCCGTAGGAGGGTAATAACCCAGCAGCAGGACCGCTACCTCTGCCTTTGTGCAAGGAGGAACAGGAGGAGCACTGCCAGAGCCCTCCAAAATGACCTCCAGCAGGCCACAAATGTGCATGTGTCTGCACAAACGGTTAGAAACCGACTCCATGAGGGTGGTATGAGGGCCCGACATCCACAGATGGGGGTTGTGCTCACAGCCCAACACCATGCAGGATGCTTGGCATTTGCCACAGAACACCAGGATTGGCAAAGTCGCCACTGGCGCCCTGTGCTCTTCACAGATGAAAGCAGGTTCACACTGAGCACATGTGACAGACGTGACAGAGTCTGGAGACGCCGTGGAGAGTGATCTGCTGCCTGCAGCATCCTTCAGCATGACCGGTTTGGCAGTGGGTCAGTAATGGTTTGAGGTGGCATTTCTTTGGAGGGCCGCACAGCCCTCCATGTAGTCGCCAGAGGTAGCCTGACTGCCATTAGGTACCGAGAGGAGATCCTCAGACCCCTTGTGAGACAATATGCTGGTGCGGTTGGCCTTGGGTTCCTCCTAATGCAGGACAATGCCAGACCTCATGTGGCTGGAGTGTGTCAGCAGTTCCTGCAAGATGAAGGCGTTGAAGCTATGGACAGGCCCGCCCATTCCCCAGACCTGAATCCGATTGAGCACATCTGGGACATCATGTCTCGTTCCATCCACCACCGTCACGTTGCACCACAGACTGTCCAGGAGTTGGCGGATGCTTTAGTCCAGGTCTGGGAGGAGATCCCACAGGAGACCATCCGCAACCTCATCAGGAGCATGCCCAGGCGTTGTAAGGAGGTCATACAGGCATGTGGAAGCCACACATAATACTGAGCCTCATTTTGACTTGTTTTAAGGACATTACATCAAAGTTGGATCAGCCCGTAGTGTGTTTTTCAACTTTAATTTTGGGGGTGACTCCAAATCCAGGCCTCCATTGGTTAATAAATTTGATTTCCATTGATCATTTTTGTGGTATTTTGTTGTCAGCACATTCAACTTTGTACAGAACAAAGTATTCAATAAGAATATTTCATTCATTCAGATCTAGGATGTATTATTGGAGTGTTTATTTTTTTGAGCAGTGTATTAAATTTTATATTTAATCCAAAGGGAAGCAGTGTTTAGGAAAAATATACAAAAGATTTTTCAAGGTGGACAAAACAACACAGCATACAGTTACATAAAATAAAAAGGATAAAACTAAAGAAACTTACTACTCCGATCATAGGTATGATTCTGATTCGGTCTAGCAAAGGAGAGTGCTTCATTTGAAGAACCTCCAGCAGATGGGAATCATGCATGCACCGAAATGCATCTCTCTACAGGAACCCAGATCATAAGTCGGCTTGATCTTTTATCAGACCCTGAGTTTTTCTATCGGGACTTTATCTTTACTTAGTAAACATGGCGTAACTGTTGTCAGTTATCTGGTTACTGTGGATTTGTGGCTCATTGGCAGGGGTTACAGTTATTAAAAATGATATGTCTGCTTCCCCTGTTAGCCCCGGTGCTAAAAATGTATGTCTCATTAATATCGGATTTATACAAATTCCAATATTCCATGTTTCCTTTTGGAGACATATATCTGTTCTGATGAACAGATTGTCTATACTGGGTGACAATAGCCCTTTCTAACATTTGTGAGGTATCTGCTTTAATCCTCTTGAAACTTAAAAGGCCTTTTCTTGTGGACAAAAGGGCTTCCACTGCCCTATTTATGTATAAACGCATGTACCCCTTTTGTTGTCCAACTCTTTGAAAAGAGTTCTCCTGTTTATTTTAAATCTCTTTGTCTTTCTCACAAAAGGCATCTTCATTCAGTCATCTGGGCATTAAAAGGACTTAATGCAATTTAAGATGGTTCACATCTCTTTGTCTATTGTACAATCCTGCCTCTAAGAGTGTCAACTCTTTTCTTGTACCGCAACTGAGAGAGGGGAGGAGGGAGGGGAGAGAATGTCCCTTTCTGGTGAGGCTGCAGCTGCTAATATTTTCTATGACACATATTTTCTATGCCACTGGCAATCCATATTGCTAGAGCAGAGACTATATAGAAGAGGGGAGTGGACGATACTACACAGCTGAGAACTTCCAAGAAGGCTCAAACCTGAGAAGTTTAACTCCTGTACTGCTGAAAGAAACCACCACCATTCAATGAGATGGAGAAGTGCTTATATTCAATGCAGGAGTACGTGGACTTAGATGCTGCCGTCTTCTGGCTCCTCTCTGTCACTGTAAACCCATGACAGTACCCCCTCTTCTAAGAGGGACCTCCCCGGAACCTCAGGGCCAGGTTTATCAGGGTATGTCGTGTGAAAGGACCAGGCCAACCTAACCGCATTGATGTCAGATGATGGTACCCACATCCTCTCTTCAGGACCGTAACCCTTCCAGTATACCAAATACTGAAGAGACCAATGAACCAAGTGTGAATCCATGATGTTAGATATCTGAAACTCCAAATTTCCATCAACAATGACCGGAGATGGAGGTAGTGGTGATGGTGCACAGCATGCAACTTATTTTTTGAGCAAAGACCGATGAAACACATTAAGAATCCTAAAAGTAGGTGGCAAAGCAAGGCGAAATGCTGCAGGATTGACGATGGCCACAATCTAGTAGGGACCAAGGAACCTGGGACCCAGTTTCCAAGAGGGAACCTTCAACTTAATGTTCCTTGAGGAAAACCACACCAAGTCACAAACACACAGGTCCGAACCCACCACACATCTCCGATCAACCACACTCTCAAGTTTGGACCCCATCTTCTTCAAATTATTAAGAACCCCTTGCCACACAGATGTAATAGATGATGAAAATCGTTCCTCTTCAAGTATTCCCGAGGAATGATTACTATTAAATGAGCTGAACTGAGGATGAGAACCGTAGGCCCCAAAGAATGAGGACTTACCAGTAGACTCATGACAATGGTTATTTATTGCAAATTCAGCTTGAAGTAAATAAGTAACCCAATCCTCCTGATTCTCAGAAACAAAATACCTAAGAAAAGTCTCAAGATTCTGGTTAAAGGGGTTGTACACTACTTTATATTACCCCCCCCCCCCCCCCACTGTATCCCCCAGAGGCCCCTAAGACTTTTTGTAAATACATTATGTTTCAGATAATGCCTGTGAGAGGCGCTATCACTGGCGCTCACAGGCATCACGTGACCCCCGGCTGCAACCGGTTCTGATATCCACTGATGTCACGACAAGTGCTGGCAGCAGTTGGGGGTCTTTGTCTTCCGTCTTCCAGGTGGATGCCAGGCTGTGGACGGGGTTACCGCCCCATCACACCCGGCATCCACCGCGCGCTCTGCCTCTCCCCATTCATTGGGAAAGCGCACGGTGGATGCTGGGTGTGACGCGGGGGGTGACCCCGCTCACAACCCAGCAGCAACCGCAGGGATCCCAGCGCTGAGTCTCGCCTCACTTGTCATGACGTCAGCGCAGGGTCACATGATGCCTGTGAGCGTCCACCAATCGCGCTGCTTACAGGCATTATCAGCAACATAAGGTATTTACAAAAAGTCTTAGGGGCCCCGGGGGATACATTGGGGGGTAATATAAAGTTGTGTACAACTTCTTTAATACCTTCAGTTTGCACATTAGACTGTGGATGAAAAACTGAGGAAAACAACAGATGGACCCCCAACCGAAAACTCGGAAATAAATTGCACCTCTCGGTCAGAAACAATATTGGTAGGAATCTTACGATGTCTTTGATGAAAATTTGCGCCAAGGTCTTGGCATTAAAATGAGACATCTTGCTGAACCTGTCCACCACTACCAAAATAACTGTATTACTTGCAGATACTGGTAAATCAGGAATGAAATCTACTGATAAATGAGTCCAAGGTGGCTTTACTTCCACGATGTACGGCTTAAGGCCCCGTCACACTTAGCGACGCTACAACAATCCCGACAACGATACGACCTGTCAGGGATCGTTGCTGCGTTGCTATGTGATCGCTGGTGAGCTGTCAAACAGGCAGGCTCACCAGCGATCAGGGGAGCAGTGACATCGTGGAAAGAATCTTTCCACGATGTCCTGCTCCTGATTGCCAGCCTGCTGAAGCAGGAGCAGGCTTGTAACCATGATAAACAGCGGGTTACTAGGGGCACACGCGCACCTAGTAACCCGCTGTTTATCATGGTTACCACTCTGCTACGGTGAGCAGGAGGTTACCGCTCACCATAGCAGAGTGGTAACCATGATAAACAGCGGGTTACTAGGGGCACACGCGCACCTAGTAACCCGCTGTTTATCATGGTTACCAGCCTGATCGTTGGTCCCGCTGGTCATACACAGCGATGTGTGCTGACCTGCGGGAGGGCAAAGACCAAAAAATGGTCCAGGACATTTTTCAGCGATCAGCGACCTCACAACAGGGGCCTGATTGCTGCAAAGTGTCACACATAGCGACATCGCTGGTGAGGTCGCTGTTGCGTCGCTATGTGAGACGGGGGCTTAAGACCGAATCATGATGTTCACTTACCTTACCTTACATGTTCTACAACCTCTTTCTCAAGGTCAGAACTTATAGCAGCAATAAGTACTCCTTTCTGTATTATAGGAACTGGTTTGCAATTATCACCACCCCCAGGAAAACAACGAGATAAGGCACCCGCCTTAACAGCATTGTCAAACCAGCCTATACGTCACGAAAAAGTTCAATCTGGTGAAGAATAGAGACCACCTTGACGGTCTAGGCATGAGACGCTAAGCAGATTCTAAATACAACAGATTTTTATGATCAGTGATTATCATGACTGGATGTACTGCCCCTTCCAGAAAATGCCGCCACTCTTCAAAAGCCCACTTAAATGCCAATAGTTCCCTATTACCAATGTCATAATTTTTCTCAGCAGATGATAGTTTCTTAAAAAAAATATGCACACGGACGCCATTTACTAGGAAGCGCACCCTAGAACACACAGCCCCCACCCCAATTCAGACGCATCAACTTCAACAATAAATGGCTGAGTGATATAAGGCTGTATAAGGATTGGCGCAGGTGCAAAACATTTTTTCAAGGTATCAAAAGCCTCCCGGGCCGGACTGTACCAATTGGAAATTTCTGGTCATATCCATCAAAGGTTTGGCCACCACCAAAAAACCTTTAATGAACGTTAGGTAGTAGTTGGCGAAACCCAAGAACCTTTGTAAGTCTTCTAGGTCCTCAGGACGATCCCATTCCAGTACCGCCCGGACTTTCGCCAGATCCATGGAAAAGCTGGTGGTTGATAAAATATAACCCAGGAAAGGGATCTCCTGAACCGAGAACTTGCATTTCTCCAGTTTGACAAATAATTTATTGTCCCTGAGTATCTGAATTTTGGCAGCTGATCATTCAGGATACTCTCAAAGCATGTTGACTAGTGTGGAGCGAGCACTAAAATACTCGGGTGCTCAAAGCCCGGGCCGAGCTCACCGTGATACTCGGGTGCTCGACCCGAGCAACGAGCCCAATGTTAGTCTATGGGAGACCCGAGCATTTTTGCGGCGGCACCCTCGGCAGTCTGTAGAAAGCCTAAAAAGTGCCCAAAACGATCGTGACAGTGCTCAAATGACATGGGGACAGCATTGGGATCGCCCCAGGAAGCATTTCTGACCCCCAGGTCACTGCTGTCAACAACGTGGTCAGAGGTATTAAGCCACTTTTACGGGCTCACAATAAAACGTTCAAAAACGAAACTGAAACTGTTTTCCTGTGAAATATGTTAAGGAACATCCTTTCCAGGGTAAAGACTTGTGTATAAGGTAAAATAAATAACCAAAAACAAAGAAAACTCCTCCACACCTTGGGCTATGTTCACAAGTAGCATTTTTTATGCGTTTTTGCACTTTTGTATTGCTTTCAACCGTGACAAATGCATTCACCGGGAAATGTCATTTTAACATTTTACAACCTTATCTGGCCATGTGCCTTAATGCCCCTTGGAAGAGACGTGGAGTTCAGAGTGGCTTAACAAGACGGTTTTAATGCCCCTTGGAAGAGACGTGGAGGTCACAGTAGCTTAACAAGACGGTTTTAATGCCCCTTGGAAGAGACGTGGAGGTCACAGTAGCTTAACAAGATGGTTTTAATGCCCCTTGGAAGAGACGTGAAGGTCACAGTGGAATAAAAAGACAATATCAATGCCCCTTGGAAGAGATGTGGAGGTCACAGTAGCTTAACAAGACGGTTCTAATGCCCCTTGGAAGAGACGTGGAGGTCCCAGTGGAATAAAAAGACAGTATCATTGCCCCTTGGAAGAGTGGTGGAGGTCCCAGTGGAATAAGAAGACAATATCAATGACCCTTGGAAGAGACATGGAGGTCACAGTAGCTTAAAAAGACGGTTTTAATGCCCCTTGGAAGAGACGTGAAGGTCACAGTGGAATAAAAAGACAATATCAATGCCCCTTGGAAGAGATGTGGAGGTCACAGTAGCTTAACAAGACGATTTTAATGCCCCTTACAAGAGCCATGCAGTACAGCATATTAAAAACATTACTCCCATTATTAGGGAGTAGGTCTCCCATAGTCTTTGCCTATGCCTTCCAAGCAAAAGCTGCCAAAAATTAGGACGGAGGAACTTGCAATGCCCCTTACAAGAGCCATGCAGTACAGCATAATAAAAACATTATTCCCATTATTGGGGAGTGGGTCTCCCATAGTCTTTGCCTATGCCTTCCAAGCAAGAGCTGCCAAAAATTAGGACGGAGGAACTTGCAATGCTGGCAACACGGACCACTGTCACCCTGGTGGTATAGTGGTGGTGGAGGCTGAGAATAAGGAGAAGAGCAAAAAACAGCCAAAATGAGGAAGCGTATACCCATGTGTGGGTGTGAAGCGGTGCATGGGAATACACCTCCCGAAATAACACAGTGGATTTGACTTTATGCTACTCTGCTGTCATTTGGTGGTGATGAGAAGTCTGGCCCAATCCAGCCCTTGTTCATTTTGATAAGGGTCAGCTTGTCAGCATTGTCAGTTGACTGGCGAGTGCGCTTATCAGTTATAATTCCCCCAGAGGCACTAAAAACACGCTCCGATAACACGCTAGCGGCAGGGCAGGCCAGGACCTCCAAAGCGTACAGAGCGAGTTCATTCCAAGTGTCCAGCTTGGATACCCAATAATTAAAAGGCACAGAGGAATCACGGAGGACGCTGGTACGGTCGGCAAGGTACTCCCTCACCATCTTTTGAAACTTTCCACTCCTTGTGAGAGTACCCCACGCCTCAGGGCCTGTAAGCTGGGCTTGTCTCAGAAAACTGTCCCAGAACGTTGACAGTGTTCCCCTGCCTCTGCTGGATTGGAGTTGCGTCTCTCTCGCCTGTACGCCTTGGTTGGGCAACGAACTGTGACCTCTGCCGCTAGCGTGTTCAGATGGGAATTTTTTTAACAGTTCTGAAGCAAGGGCCTTCTGGTACTGCCCCATTTTTGTAGACCTCTCCACCTCAGGAATAAGAGAGTAAAAGTTCTCCTTTTAGCGGGGGTCTAAAAGTGTCACCAACCAGTAATGACTGTCACCCAACATTTTGACAACGCGAGGGTCACGGTTAAGGCAGCGTAAAATAAAGTCAGCCATGCGTGCCAGACTGGTAACGGGCAAGACTTCCGTGTCCTCACCAAGATGACGACTGACCATGCTCTCCTCCTCCTCCTCCCTATCCTCAGGCCATCCATGCTGAACCGACGGTATGACAGTTGTACAGGTACTACCGTCTACAGCGCATGATACCAGCTCCTGTTCTTCCTCCTCCTCTCCCTCATTGTCCCCCAATGCACGTTGGGATGAGATGAGACTGGGCTGTGTGTAATCGCCAGCTACGGCTTCTTGATCCATCTCATCATACTCTGGCTGCAATGCCTCCTCTTTAATTCTCTGCAGAGAGCGTTGCAATAGACAGACAAGTGGGATGCTGACGATAATGATGGCGTCACCACCACTCACCATCTTGGTGGACTTCTCAAAGTTTGTCAGGATGGTACATATGTCAGACATCCAGGTCCACTCCTGAGGGCTTAAGTGTGGAGTCTGAACTGAATACCGACGGCCTTGTTGATGCTGGTACTCCACAACTGCTCTCTTCTGCTCACAAATCCTTTGCAACATGTGGAGGGTAGAGTTCCAATGTGTGGGGACATCACACACCAGTCGGTGTGCCGGAAGCTGCAAACGCTGCTGCAACACAGCAAGGGTGGCGGAAGCTGTAGCCGACTTCCGAAAATCAGCTGACAGGCGGCGTACTTTGACGAGCAGATCTGGCAACGAGGGGTACGATTTAAGAAACCACTGAACCACGAGGTTAAGCACATGAGCCAGGCATGGTACGTGTGTGATCTCGCCTCGCCTCAGAGCCGCCACCAGGTTACGGCCATTGTCACACACGACCATGCCTGGATGTAAGTTCAGCAGTCTCAGCCACAGATCTGCTTGCTCTTTCACAGCTGTCCACAACTCACAAGTAGTGTGAGGTTTATCACTAAGCTTATGAGTTTCAGCACAGCCTTTTGCCGCTTGGCGGAGGCAGGACTGCAGTGCTTCCAGCTCGTAACTGATGTGGTGATATCTGAGATGGAGGCTGAACATGAGGAGGAGGAGGAGGATGATGCGCAGGAGCTGTACACTGTGGGGGCAACTCTGACTGACATAGGGCCCGCAATCCTCGGTGTGGGGAGGATGTGTTCCGTCCCAAGGTCCTACTGGGTCCCGCCTTCCACTATGTTAACCCAGTGTGCCGTCAGGGAGATGTACCGTCCCTGGCCACAAGCACTTGTCCACGTGTCCGTTGTCAGGTGGACTCTCCCAGTAACTGCGTTGTTGAGGGCACGGCAGATGTTTTGGGGCACGTGCTTGTGTAGTGCGGGGAAGGCACACCGGGCAAAATAGTGTCGGCTGGCGACCGAGTACCAAGGGACGGCCACCGCCATAAGGTTGCGGAAGGATTCCGTCTCCACCAGCCTAAAAGCCAGCATTTCCAACGCAAGCAGTCATGAAATGTGCGAATTTAGGACTGTGGCCTGTGGGGCGTTGGCTGCGAATTTCCGCTTTCGTTCAAAGGTCTGGGATATGGACAATTGAACGCTGCGGTGGGACGTGGACGTTGATGCTGTTTCTTGAGAAACTGCCATAACAAGTGAAGACTGAGAGGAGGGGGCATCTTTGGATGCAGTATGGACAGGGGATTGCCTTGCACGCACAACAGGGGGTTCTCTTACACGCACAAGAGCGGAAGAAGCAGTGGTGACACCCGCTGACATTGGTCGTGGACCCTGGGGTTCGCCCCACAAAGTCGTGTGCTTTGCTGACATGTGCCTGATCATGCTGGTGGTGGTCAGGCTGGTAGTTTTGTCACCGCTGCTGATGCTGGCCTGGCAGGTGGTACAAATGGCCTTTTTGGGGTTATCAGCAGAGTCTTTAAAAAAAGTCCAGACTCTGGAAAACCTACCGGTTGTACTGGCAACGTCCCTCGTGTTGGTGTTACGGGGAACGGTTGCCCGCCTTCTGTCTGCGGCCACCACACTGCTTCTTCCTGCCTGTTGGGGTACTCTGCCTCCCTCCCCTTGTGTGCTGCTGGCCTCGCTCTGCGTGTCCTCCTGCCACGTT